>NC_080632.1:24064477-24674061 GCF_027887145.1 Ammospiza caudacuta
TAACACCAACATGAAGATGACCATTTAGCCCCTCCCAGAACACTTGTGCTTGATGCTCATGTGGCGCTAGGTATTGAATTACCAAGCAGCTGCTCTTCCATGTTTAATCAGCAGGTGTGGTGATGTTGCACGGAGAAGGTGGTGACGCCGCTGCTTTTCCTGCACATCAGCGGCGCCGATGGGCTTGGGGTGCGTGTCACAGTGCCATCTAGTGGCCGGTGTCCCCCTTCTCGGCGGGGCGACAGCATATACAGCAACGATGCTAATCCCCCAAGGCTGAAATCCTATGCAGGTTTTCAGTGCTTCTTCAGAGACAGTGAGGGGATGCAACTCGTGGAGCACAGTCCTATCCCCGAGCGGTTTCATTAGACATATAATGTAGGCATCAGGGCATCCTAAGGTAGGGTTTTTAGCTAAATTTGGTGAAGTTTCTAGTAGCTCATCATGGTACATAATTAGAGAAACCTAAAGTGTGTGCACCCTCAGTTTTGTATGTCCTATCTCCAAGTCCCTCATCACCATGGCACTGCAGCAATTGGCAGCTATCACTTCGATGAAAGTGTTTCATGTAACCTCCCTACTTCTTTACTGGAGAATATTGCCACTACAGAAGGTCCAGCTGAGCGGCACACTCCTCAGCACAACCAGACAGCATCTGAGAGAAGCACATTATGCTAGCAGTGGTTTTGTACTCAATAGATTAGGAAAGACATACACTGTTTTGTCACCGAAGTTGCAAAGACAAAAAGGTGGAAGTCAATAAGGGCTTATTAAGACAGGGCTACACCAAGGCAAGAATATTAGCTTCTGATGAAAGCAAGCATAGATTATGATTTCACACTTTACTAATGCTCCATACTTCACTGAATGTTCCAGTTACACTGATTTACAAGGGAGAGTTGTATCAGTAGTTTTCCATTTAGACACAGCTCTTCAATAATAAAATTAAACAGAAGAGTCACATCATTACAACAATAAAACCAGTAAATTTTCTTGTACAGATGAACCCATTGGGACAAATAACTGTGATGTTTGCCCTGATCAAAGGCAGTCAGTACCAATGCCTACAGATTAAAGTAATCTCTAACTTCCTGCTCTAAGACCCTTTTCTCTACATTTTGTCAAGATCCTTCTTCTACCAGGAACATTTTGTCTCGGATCCATTAAAATTCAAGGTTTAGCAGCTTCACTTGCAACCTGGCTGGGTAGCCATCCTTTTTCCAGCTCTGACAGCTCATTATTTTTGTGCATGGTTGACCAGCAGAAAACTGAGGTGCCTTTGCCAGATAATTTGAAAGCTTCCTTGGAATCCAAGTGACAGTAAACATAAACATTTGAAAGAAGGAACACTTCTGTTTCAACAGAGTGACTTTTTTTTATTCCTGTTGTTTAAGCAGAATTCTAGGGTCCAACACATTTTTTTCTCTAGGATTTACACAATTTGTTAGGTTACATGTTTGTTCTACATAAGACAAGGTATTTTTTCTATTAAAAAAATGTATTTGATTATTTATTGGTAAATGGAGCTCAGAAGCAGTATTATCTTTCCATGTACCACTATGCTTGCATAACCAGTTGTCCTGGTTCAGGGCAAATTTGGGAGAGAACCCCCAAAGGGGCTCCTCTAGAAAAGCAGATTCAATTAGCCCCTCCCTCAACCGGTCTGGGAGAAAATACCTCCTTGGAGAAAAGTTGAAAAAAACTGTTTATTAAACAATAAAACCCCTTGCTGCTCCAAAAGAGATAACAAACTCAGAAAGTCCCTTGGTGGGCTGTAGCTCAGCTCACTCAGTCTCTGATCAGTCCCTCAGGTGCTGGAAGTGCCGCGGCCCAGGCCCGGCCCGGTGGGCCACAGGTGCAGCTGCCGGTGCTCCCCTGGGTGTTCAGTCCAGAGCAGGTTTGAACAGGTCCAAGAAAAAGGGAAAAAAACCACAGTACAGGGAACTTCTTTGCCTCAGCTAGTTAAAACTAACTAAAACAAAGGAGAGCTCTGTCCCACTGTCTGTCCCTCCACAGACAACAGTCAGGAGCAGGAATGTGGAGGAGTAAGTGCAGTGTCTGAAAACAAACTGCTGCTTCTTCTCTCCCCCCTTCACTCTCTGGAACACGTCTTAAAGGTGCAAAACTTATTATTCAGCATAAATAGAGCAGACGACTGGGGATAAAAGCATCATATAGTCAACCCAGGATACCAGTATAAAACCCTACCAACTCTGCTAGAATCTTATTCATTACTTACAGACATTATTTTCAAGAGTAAGAAGGCCATAGGTTGACCATATCCCTAGAAAGGTTTTGTCAGAGGAATCCTACCTATTCTTACCACTAGGAAGTCTACATGGCTAAATCTAAGCTCTTGCCTCAGCCCACAAGTGACTCAGATCACATCCCAAAATACACTGTCCCTGTGGACACTCTTCATCAATCTTACCTTGTGATGATTTATTGCTGAAATTTATGCTAGTCTATAAAGAATACTCTGCTTTATTCCAAGTGTCCTCTGAATTTTGTGAAAGACAGAGGAAGAATTCTGTTCCCTCTTCACTGATGATGTTTATTTAAAGGATTGTATTTCACTGTTCATCTTTCTGAGCTTTCTTGACTCATAGTGGCAAATACATTACCCTGAAGTCCTTGAACACCCTGACTATTCAGTACTCCATATTTAGTACAGTTTCAATTAGGAACAACTCATAGGGGTAGAAACACACTTTTTGCTTTGTATTAGAGTTTCAAATATAGTAAAAAACCCCAAACATGTAAAAAAAAAGAATGAAAGAAAAAGAACCCTCCAGGTTAACCAATCTCCAAAAGTTTGAAGTCCATGTCTGTTTTCAATGTTCATTTGAGAAAACACAAAAATGTTTTCCCTATTGCAGAGAAAGCAGCAAAACCACTACAAATTTACACAGCTTTGTATATGAATTCCACTCCCTGTGAGTTGTTTTGAATTTCAAGACTGCATTGAATTAAAGAATTTAAAGTGTTAAAAAATAATTTCCACTATTGTTTAATCACAGTTAACACCATTTAATGTTTAGTGTCAGAAAGACAGCATATTAAGGAATAAACACCAGCACTTGTTTGTTCCCTCTATGATCATTTCCAATAAAATATTTCATATCAGACAAACACTCCATAAGAACACAGTTTACAATAACCATTTGCTGAAAACAGAGTAGATGCATTTTTCTGATGTAGGTATACACCTTCTCCAGGATCCTCAAAGCATTTTTCCTGTCTGTGCAGGGAAGAATTCAGGGCTCCACTGAATATATCAGGTGTCCTGAAAGTTTCTGGGATAAGAATACTCAAGTGCAAAAGACATCTCAATGCAATAGAATCCAATACTTATACAAGGGGATATTTTACCTCTATCAGCATCTGAAAAAAACCAAACGATGCACTTACAAGGATCAAAAGAAACACATTTAAAGAAACCAGACAAATGCTCTAAGTTCTCTATTTTTATTAAAAAATTACACTTGGTGTTAGTTGCATACAACAGCATAGGCTGACAGTGTTACACAGCTGCTCCCACACATGGCGACAGCTGCAGCGCCTACTTGCATTAATCAGGTTACTCTATATCACAGAATCACAGGAATTCTAGGTTGGAAGAGACCTTTAAGATCATATCCCCTATAGTTAAAAGTTACCTGCAGTCACACTACTGAAGCAAACTCATGAGACAGTGTTAAGAACCACAAGTGGGTAAGCCACAACATGAGACATGGTTTTAGTGCTTCACAGACTTGTAGAGTAACTTATGTTGGAAAAAACCTCTTAAGATCAAGGCCAACCCTTAACGCAGCACTGTCAATGTAATAGGTATACATTTATGTATTTTTAGTTAGGAACTAAAACCTCTACCTGGTACATTTCAATAATTAAGCCTTAATACATTTCTTGACTGCAGCTAGAGCCATCAACAGTAGCAGCAGCAACTGAGGTCTATACAGCAGCCTGCACTCCTCTCCCATTGCAATACTTACAAATGGACTTTGAACTTGTTGATGACCCTACTTAGTACAGTTTTAGAACAGCTTGAAAGCTTAACACTGTTTTCTTCCATCTTCAGTTACTGCTCTTTATCCATCAGTGTACTGCTCTGTTCAGTGCCTGAACTGTGCTTGCTCTTAAGGGACCTTCCAATGTATCTCCAGTACTCTTTTCGGATGGTGTCTTTTTCTTTAGCCAGAATTTCACACAACTATGAAAGAAAAACGAGAGACTGGAGTATTAAACTGAAAAGCTTATAAAATCCTTAATTATAAAATGCATACAACCTGTATTTCAGATAGTGTTAGAAATATGTTCCTCTGCAACATTTGTTTTATTCATGGGATTTGTAACTGTTTAATGACATCAAACTAATGAAAACCCCAGTTGGTAGCCAACCAATCTGACACTGCACAAAAATCCCTCCAGGCCCATTTCAGTTGTACGAGTTCCCTTTGACTCACTCCCATGCCCACCACTCATCATCCATGCCAGCCTAATGCACCCTGTATTAGAGCATACTACACACTGCCTGAGAACCTTGAACGTCTTTTAGTCATCCAACAGGCTGTAAACCACTTAATTCCAAACATTGGAAGATCATCCTGCTCTTGAATCTTCAATACTCTTGATAGACTGACAGGAGATCTTTTATTTCTGTTTTTTTCCTCAGCAGACTGTCCCAAAAATGTTCTCCCTGCAAGTCAGTAACCCTCTCTCATGCAACATTAAGAGCTGGTGCAGATACTTCTACATATTTGGGGTTTTTTAAAATTTTGATCTGAGTAAGCAGCACAGTAGAAATCAATACTACTTACAGGACAAGCTGTGTAAATTTTACACAGTCTGAACACTGCAAATGTTCAGACTAAATTCCCTTTTATTATGCAGATGACATTGCCTTACTCAGTGAAATGGAGTTAAAAAATTAAGAGCTTTGATGTTTAGACAGAGAACTTAAAATTAGTGAAATAGTATAAAGGAGCCAATTGCACTTGTTTACAATCTGGTCCTGGAACACAACAATGGAAAATGCTGAGAAAGAAAAATGTTGGAACACAAAGACTCCAGGTGGAACTGCAGATCTAATAACTTCAAGTTCCAGTCAGTCTCACAGTGAATGGAAAGTGTTCTCGTAAAAACTATGCTACAAACTGCAACAAGGAACAGCCAAGTATGAAACTCTGGGAGATACACATCATTGCCAGAAGTAATTTATGCTCTCTAGGAAGTGGTGCTTGACATTTCTTACTGATACCCCAGTGCCTGCTGGCCATAAGCTAATTCTGTCAACTTTCTTAGAAAGAGCTGAGAAGGGCCATGGGAGCTCAACTGAGGTTGTTTGGACATGGATATTCTGAGAAAAATTCATTAATCTACAGAGAAGAGAGTGAGTTAATGCTATAAAGTAAACACTGAAAACTCCTCTATTATTCAAACATCTTCTTTCTTCTGCAGCTAGTATTAGAGACCTTCCTTCACCACCACATGAAGAAAATTTAAGAGTAATTTAATAACTGGCCAGTTATTATTTATATTTAAATTCATTAGATCCTTGTGATTGTCTGGTTTTTGTGTTAAACTCTTCATAGACTTCTCATGATTAACAACTAACCTGTTCTATTTATGAAAATCAATCTCATTTTGTCAAGCTATAAAACCAGACAGGAACAGGCAGCATCCCTGGGAAGAAAAACCAAGCTTTCAAAATGTACCTCCAATGCTTTGTTCAGTGTTTCTTCCTTGTTATCACACTGGTTTTCTAGCATATCTTCATATATGTCCACAAGAAAGGCAATCAGATAGGGTGAACTGTGACTGGGCTGTAAATTCAACAGCTCCTCCAGCAGATTTGGATATTTCGAAAGACCACGATCCTGTAGAATCCTAGAAGAGAGGTTAATAGGCTTGACACATAATGATGGGAAATCTGGTGTGAATAATTGCATTTTTGTTATGATTCTGTTACTTGAAGATTAGGTTTGAAATCAGGCTGCAAATATAAGTAAGTCAGAAAGTAAGCAGCATGCAGAACTAGTATAGCCTCATGTTGTAGTAAGCTGGTATAGTTTTTGTTCAACTGAACAGGAATTAGACTGAAAGTATGTTAATTGTTTCCTATCTATGCTTTTTAACACAGTGACATTACAGGTCAAGTTTTTAAAAGCATGAGAAGTACTTGTAATCCTTCTGCAAGAACTATAGGGCCAGAAGCTTAGTGAAAAGTTACAAAGAAATTAGGTTAGAATATAAGAACCCTTTGTGACAGTATTTGTCTGCCTGCTTAAGCACACTACACTAGAACAAGAAGAAAAAAAAAATCTCTTTAATTAAGAAGTAGGCATCAGACACCTTCCACAGATTCTTTGCCTCATGGAGAAATACACCTCACCCTTTTAAGTAGTTCCAAGCACTCTCATTATGTGGCACTGCTGTGATCATCTCAAGAGTGTATCTGCAAGAAAAAGGTAATGGGTCATGAATGCAACCGATAACAATGCAGTTAGAAATTACCTGAATGTGCCCAGAAGCTTCCAAATGCTTATCTCTAGCCTATACTTCACTCTTTCTGTAGATCATCTCACCTGGGTAGGTCAAAAATCGCTCACAATATAATCATCAGGAGTCTCAAAGAAGCAGACACTATGTTTTAAGTGTTCAATTTGCTGGAATTTATATAATAATGAATCAGTTCTCAAAATTATTAGCAAAAACACTGAGAAAACAACATAATACACTCTCCTGGTATGCTAAAGGAGTAACTTATATCTTGATGCTCAGAATTGGCAAGGGGCTGAGAATGGCCAGAATAACTGAACTCTGTTAATATGACTACAAGTGGTATGTTCAGTACCTATTTGCAGAACTTTTTTCCTCAGGCTGCACTCAAGCAAACCCACAGAAAGGCAGAGCTTGAGCTTTCAGCTCACACAGCCTTCTGCAGCATTTCTATGAAAGCAACAGTGAGGCAATTGCTATAAAAGCAAAGCAACAAAAGGCACCCCCAATACAGCCACAAAGCCACATTTCATCTACACAAAGCAGATTTATCTTCTGGCCTTTCCCAGCATAACCAGGCATTCTGATGATTTTCAGAGGCTGCAAATAGAGGAGTATCTGATATATCAAGAGTACTAAAAAATACCCACAACTGAAACTGTTTTAAAACATTCTGCAGTCACTGTGACAAAGAACGAGTTTATAAACCAACCGGCATTTCTATAGTGACATCTGGGAAATCTTAATCTTAGCCAGTCTGGTTCTTTAGATGGTACCCAATTATCTTGACAAGATCAGGAGAGGATGCCCATCTAAACTCTGGAAATAAAAAGTTGAAGTTATCAAAGTCTAAGTAATGGAAATGGTTCAGATTCACCAATCTACAGGAACGTTATGAACTGGAAGAGAAGTAAAACTTCTAGAAGGTTGCAAAGACAACCGTGGAAGACGTTGGGGCCTGGGATCCTCTATGAATAATGCACCAAAAGATTCAGAGATTCAGTCTTCTTCTGAAAAATAACTCTATAAAAAATCGCAGTACCTTAATTGCTTCTTCACTTTTGACAAATATCTTCTCATAAACATCAACCCTAATCAGCAGTCTGAGATGTGAAAACAGTATGAGGAGGCTTCTCTTACCACCATGGGTAGTAAAATATGTCTAGAAGCCCAGTTTGTCTTCAGTCACAAACACACAACCTAGAAACAGTGAGCACAAAACTCTTTTTCCTGGAAACTAGCCATCTCACAGAGGCAGTTCTCTTTGTGCCAACCACATACTCTTGAGAGGTTTATTTTTCCAGCTGCATCAAATTCCTCATAAAAGTCAACCCCTCTTCCTACAAACCATGTCACTGTATTGGGTTTGCATGGCCTGTTTCTTTGGTAGTGGAGGGTGGCTACAGGGTTGGCTTCTGTGAGAAGCAGCCAGTAGCTTCTTCCATGTCTATCGGAGACAGTCTCTGATAGCTCCAAGGATGGATGTGCCATTAGAAAAGCTGGGCCTACTAGAAATGATGGTAACGCCTCTGTGGTAACATATTTAAGAGAAAAAACAAAGGTAGTTGCACAGTTTTATTTGCTGCAGACACAAAGGTCAGGAAAGAAGGAAGAAGGTGGGGGGTGCTCCAGGCGCCAGAGCTGAAGAGTGCCTCTTTCCAAACTTTCTAGGAGTAGAATACTAATGAACAGCACAGCAGTGTCACAGATCTTCTGTAGCCTGTCCTACTATAACTAGCTCACCATAAACCCCAAAGTTTTGTTTGCACAATAAATAGCAGGCCAGGAAAACCAATTCATGATAGCAGCTTGCCGAGGATAAGCAGAGCTTGCTTCAGCCTGACACTTGTTCTGCTAACTGTGAATGTTAGTCCCAGAAGTGGATAAAAATCAGAAAACAAAGCCCACGGGGACTGTGAAAGTATTTCTTTGCTTTCATGTAATGGATACTGTTTAATACGAGACTGAATAGCATTACTAACCGGACTTCTCTGTCTAGGACTGCGGGGTCATCATAGCCAGTGGTGTTGCAAATGACAAAGTGCCGTTGGTTCCAAACAGAGTTGTTTCTCACATCCTCTCTCAAAAGCTGGTCCACGTAGTTGAGTTCATTGTCCCATAATTTGAACTCCTACAGAAAGGGAAGGAAGAGAAAGTATCACAATCAAAAGTTTTTATTTTTTAAATACATTCTTGTTCTTAAGTTGCCTGAACATCAGATAGACCCTTTTTTAAAGAAATCAACAGAAAGTTAAAAAGAAAAGTCTGCAGGTGAGCTAGGAACATGCTAGCTCATCATTAAATTCACGCACACAACAGTAAGTAGACAACAACTCAATTCTTTGAACTCATTTCCTAAAAGGAAAGTTTATAGCTAACCTCTGCCACACATTTAAAATGCAGGTTATTTAAAGAATCAAGAGTTCTGTGGATACAATACCTGAATAACCCATTGTCTGTGTTGCCAGGCATGGTAATTTTTGGCATCTTGGTTAAGAATGTCAGCTATGAACTCAAGCTCTCGGGTTGGATCCTGCAGCCACTCAACCAACACCCGTCTGTGATGCCTAATGATGAGAAGAACAAAGTCTAAATTTTTTTGTTCTACATAACAGCAGCTTATAGCAAGTGCACAACTTAGGAAAAAAACCCACTAGTTAAATACTTCAAATTAAGCATACCAGAACATTTCACTTGGCTCTGAGAAATGCGTGACACATATTTATATTACAAAAAATTCTAACCACACATACACCATGGCAAATCATCTCATTTTAGACAAGTAATAGTCACCTGAAACAACAGTTTCACACTTATGGTCAAAGTCTTCAGCAGAGTAAGGTTTTCTACTACTGCATAATTTCTCTAGCAATAACAATATGGCTCTTTCGCCTATTCCTATTAATTTTGGGAAAAACCTAACAACAGGCAGGCAAACTCCAAAACACAATAAAAGATAAGATACTAATTTATGTGTGTGTTCTCAGTTGCCTTTTCACAAATCTTTTTTTTTTTACCTGTCAGACTTATTTTGGCAGTCTAAAAATTGAAATTAACAAGAAAACAACACCTGCTTAGCATGTTATAATCATACACTTAGAAAAAATATCTGAAAGGAGCTTTGACATGATGCAACTCCATTTAACTCCTCCACCACAACTGGACAATTTACAAAACAAATATTATCTGCAAAAACATTAAGAACAGGAAAGAAAGCATGATTTTTACCAGACTTGGTAGTTCTTTGGCTGATCTTCAATGATAGCTGTAATATACTTAAGTTCCTCATGGAGGTCCTTTCCCAAAGACTGCAGCAGGACTCTCCGGAAATGCCTGTATAAAAGTCAAGCGTTTGAACACTGCAAAAGGACTTTCCTATAATTCACAGACAAGAACATGGAATCACCTTTGTTCACAGTTCTTGTAAATGATACTGAGATAAAAACAGTGCAAAAAGCTAAAACTAATGGAAAATCCTTAACCACATATCTAGTTCTGTTAAAGGGCTTTCAATTGTGGAACAGCACTGAACTAGGATATGACTGGTTGCAACACTACATAATCTAAGATTGTAACAATCATGTTCAAGTTAATCTGTACCCATGATAGTTTTCTGTCACAGACACTAAGACTTCTGTGCTTGAAACAATGCAAACCTTCTGATTTTATGGAAATTAGTGGAATGAAGATGTACAAGAAGTACTTGTTAGCTTGTAAGTAAAATGCCCTACTCTGAATATCAGAAATTCACTGTTTATTTATTACCTAACTTGACAGATCTTTTAAAATACAAAAAGTATTAGTAGTTTATTATTGGTAGTAAATACATAAATTATTTGCCATCATGTTTTTATGCCTCTTCTCAAAGTCAACTGAGGGCATGTTCAGCATTTTGCCATGGACACATTATCAAGTAAGTAATCTAATTTTAAACAGCAACGTCCTTTTTGTGGCTAGTCCTGACCTTGACTGATAATATCCTTAGAGCCAAATGAATGAAAACCACTGACTTAACATGAGGCATGGGACACACTGAACATGGGCTTTCTTTGGAAGCTCACTGGAAAGGTACTCTACTCCTCTGTGTAAATTCAACTAGGCATGCCTTAATTCAATGAACAAAACATTAAAGACTGAAAAGGTAGGCAGCTGAATGACCACAGAAATAATAATACCAAGATCACTACATACCATACTGTGTAGTTTGCAGCATTTAACTCAATGGCATCTGCTGTTAACTTGAAAGCTCTTTCACTTCTCTCATCCCGCTGCAGAACAGCCCGGAAGTAATCATAGACATCTCGGACTAAATAGAGAATAGCATCTTAGCCAATGGCCTGAACAGGGGGTAAGGTTAATAATCCTTTAAATTGCTTCCTACTTTCTGTGCTCTAAATACACCTCTGTAAAACTAATCATACCTACCGATCTGAAAGCATTTTCCACTGAGACCTGTGCAGGGTATTAGCACACCACAAAGCTGCACAAGTATGTTAGAAGCACACCATCAGAATAATAGCCAAAACAATCATAAAAGATCTGCGCTGCTTACTCTCACTACTTCACCAGCTGCAAGAACTTCATGTTTTGCTTCCATTTGTGGGCTGGAAATGCCTTGTGACATGAACCATGCTGTCTGCTGCATTACCTCTTAAGCCACGGGGATTCTAAAGGAGGACCCTGGCTATTAACATCTCAGGTGAAGATTCAGCTTCAAAGATGCTTGGTGAAAACACCACACACAAGCACCGTAACACAATGAATTAATTTCTTCACAGTATCACTCTAGAAAATATTATCCAAAACATGAAGACTTGTTTCAACAATGGTTAAGGGCATAATAAATTTAAGACTTACATTTTTCACTGTAGATGATCTGAACAACAGGATTTGGCCCATCATTTTGAGGAACAGGTTCAATATCAGCCCATTCCTTTCTGTCCCTGTAAATACATGTTTTTGTGTTTTCAATGTTTCTAAAAAGCACAAATGCTACTCAAACCATGACATGCATGAACACGTGTCCAGTAACACATCCTTGCTCTGAACAGTCCCTACTATTTTAGCTACATTACTGTCTGTAATACAGACCAGCATATAAATACATAAAGGTGTCCCCAACATAAGAAGGACATGGAGGTGTTGGAGCAGACCAGGGCCACGATGTTGAAAAGAGGACTGGATCACCCTCAAAAAGACAAACGGAAAAAGTTGGGGCTGTGCAGCCTAGAGAAGAGAATGCCGTGTGACGTCCACAGAGCAGCCTTCCAGTATCTAAACGGGACCTAGAGGGAAGCTGGAGAGGGGTTTTCCATCAGAAACTGTCATGATGGGACAAGGCGTAACGGGTACAAACTGAGAGAGGGAAAAATTAGGTTAGACATTGGGAAGAAATTCTTTGATTGTAGAGGTGGTGAGACACTGGACCAGGCTGCCCACAGAAGCTGCGTATGCACCAGCTCTGGCAGCGTTCAAAATCATGTTGGATAAAGCCTTGAGCAACTCGATCTAGTGAAAGGTGTCCCTGCCCCTCCCAGAAGCTCCCCAGTCCTCCGGCCCCAGCCCCGCCACTTCGCGTCCGCCACCCCGTGCCGTGCCGTGCCGTGCCTGCCATGCCGTGCTAGCCCGGGCCAGCCCGGCCCCGCGCCGCCGCAGCCGTACCTGTACAGCACGTAGCCCGCATCTTCCCCATCCTCCTCTTCCTCCAGCAGCTGCCCGAAGCCGCCCTCCGGCTCGCTGCTGCTGCCGCCCTCCACGTCCCCATCCGGCTGCAGCTCCACCGCCCCCGCCGCCCTCCCGACCGCCGCCATCGCTCCGCCGCCGCTTCCGGGACCCGGCTGCACCACAAAGGCGGGGGCGGAGCGGCGGCGCGGCTCGACAGCGCCGCCCCTGGCGCGGAGGGCGCGTGTGGCGGGTCCCGGGAAGGCGCCCGCCTGCCTTCCCTCCCTCCGCCCGGGAAGCGCCCGCCGGGCGTCCTCACGGAGAGTTCAGTTCACTCCGGGGAGGGAAAGCAATGCCTGGCGCCATCTTAGCCTCAGACGATCTGACAGGACGAGGCAGAGGAATTTTGACTCTGCAAAAAAGTGAAATTGGAGGTTTTGAAGCAGCCGCCTTTAACGAGTGGGAGAAATTGGAGAAGGTAGCAGACCCAGCAGGAGCTGGGTGTGTTTAGCCTGTAGGAAAGGAGGCTCAGGGGTGACCTTGTCACTCTTCAAAGTACCTGAAAGAGACTGTAGCCGCATGGGAATCGGCCTCTGCTCACAGGCAGCGACAGGACACTGTCTCATACTGCACCAGGAGAGGTTCAGGGTGGACATCAGGAGGAATTCCTTCCCAGAAAAGGTGATTAGACATTGATACGGACCAGCCAGGGTAGACTGGGCCATGGCTGACAGCATGGATGATCTTAGAGGTCTTTTACAGCCTAAATGATTCTGTGATCCCCTGATGTGCTGTTGGTCAGCAGGCCAAAATAGCTGAGGACAATCATTAGGGAAAGCAGCTGATGTTTGTAATCTGGGGCATTTTGGGATGCATTAGCATGGAGAGAATTAAAGAAAGGCGGAGCATATGCAGTAGCAAGGGCTGTGCATACATCTGCATCTGTACAGCATTCTCAGGGAGGTGGGAAATCATTCCATATGTGGTGGAAATGGTTAAAGTCTTTAATTTTGAGCTGCTGTGTGTTTCACATGTTTTACAGTGATTTTATGAAAAGAAGAATGGTGCCACAGTGCTAATGAGGGAGTATAAATGCACAGCTGCAACTGGAGACACAAGACCCAGCACAAGGAAGAATCAGGTCCACAGGTGGTTCTTGTGTCAATAAGCAGCTTTGTCTCCTTTGGGAAGCCACTTGAACTCTGTGCTTTCCTTGTCTCCCTGC
This sequence comes from Ammospiza caudacuta, assembly GCF_027887145.1. Taxonomy (NCBI): domain Eukaryota; kingdom Metazoa; phylum Chordata; class Aves; order Passeriformes; family Passerellidae; genus Ammospiza; species Ammospiza caudacuta. Next base: position 24,077,865 of record NC_080632.1, read on the forward strand.
CTTTTCTTCTGCCCTGTTTTTTTCTGAGGACTTCATTTGCTCCTGCCAGGATGTTCATACAGTGACTCTTTGGAATGCATAGTGTGGTTGCTGCTTCTGGGTGTTGCAGTAATATAGACTATACTAACTGAGGATATTACCATTGGAATTACTATTGTAATTGAGGATAAAAACCAGAGAAATCTACTGAAAGGCTACTTTGAATAACAGGACTATGAATACAACAGAGAGGGAATGGGCATATCTAGAGACAGAGAGGATACCCAGCAGGACCTAAGAGAAAGAAAAATGTTCTAAAGTGCAGAATAATAAAAAAAAAGACAGGAAGAACAAACACAGGCATAAAAAGAAACAAAGTGTACTAAAAACAGATCAGAGGAAATGTGTACATATGAATGAGAGAAACCTCAAATGCAGTAAATCCTGTTTGTAAGAGACAGAGCAGAAAGAAAAGCTGTTGTTCCTGACCCATGGAAAGACAAGTTGCATTGCACGTTTGTTAGATACCAACAGCTCTCCATGGATAGGGGGCACCACGAAATGCAGATCTTTAAGAAATCTGGTTTACTAGCTCTGCTATTTGAGCTAGAGTTGTGGTTTTTTGGTAATTTTCTTCCAAAATTCCTACATGATGATTTGGCCCTGCCATTGCTTATGCTGGTATCATCTTTACCAGCTATTTAACATGGATTACAGACAAACCAAATCCTGCAATAAGAGCTGATTTCCTCAGAGTGGCATAACAGGACAAGAAACAAAAGTGAGTCTCTCTGATGCCAGCCACTGGACTGAGCTGGTCCAAGAACAAACAGCTTGTGTATGGCATGGGACCATACAGCTATCCCTCAGGACACAGTTCTGTATTTTCAGTCTGAAGATGTGGGTTATTGTGTCTGTGGACTGCTTCAAAAGGTTTGAGGAACAGTAACTGAGAAAAGTCATGCCTGTTGACGGAAGCTGAGGCATTTTACAATTAAGTTTTGTCTTTGTGAGAGCAATTAGGAGTCCGCCAGCTGAGGAAATGTGAAAGCCAGGAATATAACTAAGTTTTAAATTACAGACTAGATCAAAATGCAGTGGGATCACAGAAAGTCCTTCCATAAAACATACCAGGTCTCCGATCCATTTCCAACCACTCAATTTAATTTACTGAACTACACACTCATTGTTCCATGCTAGCCTCAGTCCTCACAGACTTCTGCTTTCATGTGAATCTGCTTTGCAAAATAATACTTGTAGATTCTTGCTGTATTCCTCATGACTAAAAGTGAGTTGAGATCCTTCATGTTCACGTCGAATATCTATAAATGCTTCAAGATAATATTCAGCTTCAAAGATAATATTAAAACCCAGCCTGAAAGCTTCTACTTAAAAATATGACTCCAACAGCTAAAACCTTTGGGAGGAAGAGACAAATAGGACAAGAGCTGGGATTAATCTCTAAACAAAGACTGGCGTATAAGTAAATCTCTATGTCCCAGCATTGTAGTGTCGCTTGTTAGTTTTCATCTTAGGAGGAGACTGGTAGTTCAGAGAGAGCTCAGGGCTCTCTGGTGCAGTAAGAGGTGGGTGTTGCTCCAAAGGGGCTACTGGCAAGAATAGCTGTAGTGGAAAGGGAGCAGAGCCAGCATGGACACTGCTGCAGAGGGCTGGATTCGAGTTGCCTGCTGGGTGCCCTTCTGATTCTCTCAGGAAGGCTGCCAGCATTACACACCCAGAGTAAGGAGATGAGCTGTGTGCATAAAATTTCTACAGCTTTTATCAGTCATGCATTTCAGCTGAGTCGCAGGTGTCCCCTCTGTCTCCTCTGGAATTCTGCTTCCCTCCACTCCCTCAGGTACTCAGCCCCTTGCAACCACCCCTGCCTGCCATGTCTGGGTTAGAAACAGCAGATGCCTCACTTTCAAGTGTTTCTGTATAAGTGCTTATCGAAACAGATAAAACCTCTTGTTCGTTACACAAAAAACCTCAGGAATATAAGATGTGGTCAATCGTTGGTTTAACTTGCCTAGCTTGCACAATGTGCTTGCATAACTTGTTTAGCTTGCACAAGCGCGTGGTAATCATAAGATCTTAGCACACTTTATAGGGGAAGAGCCTACCAAATATAGAATTAGGTCAAAAGACATAGCCGAGGAAGACTACCAAGATCTTCATCCTCGACCACCAGGAGGCAGAAGAAGACCCCCTAGCAACAACGGGCGCAAGCGCAGAGTACTTCAAAGTGACATGTCAGTCCGGAAGCACAAAAGACTTAAAAAGGGGGTCACTGGGGGATAAGGGTGCGGCAGTTGGTGGAGCGGAGACTCCCCTGTCGCCCAGCGCTGAATCTTTTGCTTATGCTGTATGCAATGAATTAATAAATTCAAATTGGAAATCTCACTCCTTTTGAGTCCATTTATAACACTTATGGAGAAGCGTATAGGTATCAGGTATTTCTATGTTAATACAAATGTGTATGTATGCAATATGTGAATGACATATACAAGAACGGGTGGTTCCTAAGTCTGTATCTGGTGGGTAAGTACTGAGCTGACCTTGCAGAACCAGGCTTTTGGGGTAAACATCTGCTGTAAAGAGTAAGAGGTGCACCAAGTGTTTCCCTGCTTCAGGAAGCCCCGAGCGGGCAGAGAGGACCGTTCCCTGGTCGGCAGGCACGGCCCGGCAGGGATGCCCCGCAAGGCTGGAAGCACGGCAGGGTCTCAGCTGCGGGGCGCTGCCGCAGCCCCGCTCCAGAGGGACGAGGGATGCGCCCTGCCCTCGGCGAGCGCGGGCCGGCTCTCCCAGCTCCTCGGGGCTTCCCAGCTCCGTCAGGATAGCGCCAGCACTGTTGTAAAAAAAAAAAAAAACAAAAAAAACCACAAAACCGCAAAGCGCGCTATTATGCAAACAGCTATAGGAATCAGTGTCGGGGCGGATTTATTTTTGGGAACTGGGTGAGGTCTTGCAGTGAGGGTTTGCAGAGGACCAGTCGGGTGGCGTGGAAGTGACGGCGCTCTCATGGCGATCGCTCCTCCGCGTTCCCCGGGCAGGCCCCAGGGGCCCGGGGCAGAGCCGACCCCTTCCCCGCCCCCGCGGCTGGGCGGAGGGAGGCGGCATCTGCACCGCCCCCGCCCCGCGCCCGCCGCCCCTCCGCCCTCCAAGTGGGTGCACTAGCTGAAAGTTAAAAAAAAAGCAGCAAAACACCCCAAACCCCCTCAGACCCGGCCAGAGGGAGACGGTGGCGGTGAGGCGAGAGCGAGTTTCTCGGGGTGAGTACGGCGGCGGGCCCCCGGCCGGAGGATGCCCGAGCCACGGCGGGAGCAGGGCCGGGGCTGCGGGATGCGCAGAGCTTCGGCAACGGAAGGGGCAGCGTTTCGGGGAGCGGGAAAAACCCCGGCTGGGATGCTGAGCCCATAGAATTGCGGGGACACAGAGCTGGAAGGAGAGGCAGGGGCCAGAGCTGGCAGGAAGTTTGGAAGCATTTGCAGAGAGCTGCTGCTCCCGCAGGGCAGCCTGGGGTGGTGATTTATCCTTCTTCCCTCAAGTCCTCAGGGCCGCCGCTCAGCCTGGCAGAGGTGGGAAAGCTTTGCAAGGTCATCCTTGCCAGTGGCGCTGGGACGGGACCGAGCTTTCCTTGCGCGGCCCAGGCCAAGTGCGCGCCGCAGTGCTGGGCAGAAGTATTGCATGTTGGGGACCGCAGATGCAAAAATGAAGTGGCTCAGTGGTACCCTGGGTTAATAGGTGGAGTACACCCATGCTATGGTCAGTTCCCCCTCTAGAACCTGAAAATGTGACAATTACTGCTACTCTTTTAGCACGGCAGGAGTTAGGACAGTGTTCAGTGGATCATCAGAATCTTGCTTTTTGCCATGCACTGGCCTGGTAAGATATGTGGTGTTAAAAATCTTGTCCAGCTCCAGGTGTGCCAACACAGCAGTGGGCAGAATTCATCCCCTTCCCCTCCTGGTGCCGCTTTTTGGCTGTACTGCAGAGGCACAGAAGGTGCAGAGGCTTTATGGAGAATCCTCCTGATCAGAGAAGCACTTAACTGGCAGCCATGCACTTTCACACCCACACAGACCTTCAAAAGCAGCTGGCCTGTGCAGAGCAGAATTGCACAGCAGGGTTTCATGTCAGTTTTTGCTAAAGAGGCCTTTCTGATGTTTGAGGGAAAGGGATGAACTCATGTGCCAGGAAGAGCAGAAAAAGAATATTTTTTATCCTCTAACTGTCAGCACCACCCTGATAGTACAACAGCAGGAAGTAGGTTTGGGACCCATCCCTCTTTGTCAGGGCTTTAGAACTTTGTGATTGGGATTAAGATGGGGGGAAAGCTGGCAGGAAAACGAGCATAAATTTCATTGTCATATCTCTGAATTTTCAGAACACCCCCATTTTCAAACTTTACATCTCTGTGTGAAGTGCTGCAGTCCTATCTTTCTACCATCCTTTATTTTTATTTTTCAAGATGTGGCTGGAATTTTACAACTTCTCCTGCTGCCACGAGTTGGGATTTTTTTGCAGAAACATCCATCATGCAAGAAAACAGTAGCGTTCTCTGAAAGCCAAAAAAAGCACTGGGGAAGGGAAAATTATTTGAAGAGAGGCAGACCAACACAGGTGCAGATTACTCAGAAAGGGGAACTTTTAAAATTTAACTGGATTTGTGTGTGTATCGTGTGGCTACTTTCTCTATGCATTGGACACAGAGCATATTCCATGAGCTTTCTTTATGTTTGTGAAGAGAAGTCACAGAAGACTGAAGTGTAGTAAGTCCAAGGCCAGGTAGTTGTGTGCCTTTCCAGGAGCATTTTCAGAGATTGCTCAGAGAAGGAAAGTCTTTCGTTGCTTCCCTGTTTGTGAGTCTGCTGAAAAGCAGCACAGCTTGACATCTGAAACTCATGAAAGCAGTGGCCCTCGCACTCTACTGAGCCAGTGCCATCAGCATTCCTTACACTGACTACAAGGATGAGAGGATGTCCAGGATGTCTACAGGGAGAGTATGTGCCTGGGCCTTTGTGAGCAAGAGTGCTGTCTTGGGCAGGCTGCTTTCTGGATACCTGGCTGCAAATGTGGCTCTGGCATCCACAGAAGGCTATGGGTAGACATGGAACTAACCACTGAGCTTTGAAGCAGCTGTCTGTGTTGATGCTCTACTCTTTTTCAGCAGTAGTCACCATGAAGAGCAATAAGGATGAAGTGGGAAAGCCCGGCAGCAAAGAGTGAAGACTTTGGATGAGCTGACCTTCCTAATGCCTAGATGTAACTGCTTTGGCAGGCCTGGTAGTGCAGCATGATTAGGATGAGGAGGAAGATACTTTGGGCATCTTGCTTCTGCTTTGCAGCTGCCTTTTTCCTTGTGCTGACACTCCAGGTACAGGGGCAAGGGGGTGGGGTATATTTGAGATTGCTGTCAAAGCAGGAGACAATTCTGTCACATTAGAGAGGCGACAGACATTTTCCATACTAGTCAGTGCTTCACCAGTAGTTACTCTGTTAGCAGCGTTGGCCTTGTGGTGTTAGCTGACTCTGGAAATGACACAACCCAGAGAATACTTTTCTTGTATATATCCTTAGCTCCCGGAGGAGTTTCTCAGCAATGTTGCAACATACCATGCCGTGTTGTCTTGCCTCTATCCAGCATTGCCTCCTCTTTTCACGTGTTTGAACTCCTTAGGCTGGGGGACAAGGCTGTAATGGGTTTTTTAACAGCTAATTTTCAGAAGAAACCTAGCTATTGAAGGGCTGTTTTCTGCCCTATGCATTTTCCAGGGAGAAAACAGAAGTTGTGTTGTTAAGTCACATATGATGTGGCCATGTCTCTGTACAGAAATGTATTTTCTGCCTTCTCCTTACAATTTAAAATGAAAGCTTTTGCTGTTCTGATGTATGACCTCATGTTTGCAGTCGGTGAAATGCATCCCATTTGACTGACAGAAACTTAACATACTGACTTAGTGCTTGATACCTTAATTCTGGATTGCAAGCAGATGTCCTGGCTAATGACAGTGATGTGTTGTGATATGTATGTTTCTTTCCCTGAAGGTTATCACCGAACTGGGCAATTCAGAGAATAAGGTGTCAGTAATCTCCAGTATGCACAGCAGCACATTGAAGCCTGGGGAGAGACATGCTTTTCAGTTTAAGAAGCAGGAACTTTACAGCAGCTTCAAGACAGAGTCTGATGTAAATCACTATCCTGTCCTGCTCTGGTGGTCTCCCCTGACTGGAGAGACAGGGAGATTCAGTCAGTGTGGAGAGGATGTTTGCTTCTTTACTATAAACAAGACCTACCAGCACAATCCGATGACAAGAGCATTTCTGTTCTATGGTAAGAATCTATTTGTTTTTAAAGAAGTAACTTTTACTCCTCCTTAGTTCTTTCCCCATAGGGATTTAGTATTCTAGGTGGCAATGACTTAGAACAGGAAATTTATGCAGCTCATCGGGTTAAACTTTGTTTGATACTGAATACCATTCAAGTGCTCTGTAAAACTACTCTGAAGAGTGACCATGTACATCTGTAGTATGACTGATGCCTTGTCTCATGCTGCTTTCCAATCACATGTACTCCCTGTTCATGGAAGAAAAGATAATTTCATGTCATTGCCAAAGCATTTAAAGACAGTCTGAGATCAAGCCAACTTTTTCCAGTCTTCTGGCTTGTCACCCCTAGCAGACACTCTGCAGGGCCTTTGTTGCACTTGTGCAAGTCTTTTGTCTAAAAATAATGCATTCTCCGGTAACAGTGCAACTTCCCTGCCTCAAGTGCCAAGAAATTACTAGCAGACTCTAAATGGAATGTAGTGAAAGAAACCTATTGATTCCATACAGGGAGCAGCAGTTAGTGCAATCTTCTGAGCCGCTTTGGCTCTGCCAGGGACTTCCCATTACATACACTGTAAAGTGAGTCTACAGAGCATGAAAGATGCATCATTTAAAAGTAGATCTTACTTCATCAACTTTGTTCTTTTCCCCCATACAGTTGTTTTTGAAAGAAAGCATAAGTTTTAGGTGGAAAAATAAATTCAAATGCTTTTCTCTGACTGGTATGTTCAGATATTTTGTCTGGAAATAAAATAAATCAGGATACTGAATCTCATTTACTCAATCTGAATACAGGTGAACTGGAAATATAGGGAAGAAGGGCCCTAAGCTTTGCTGTTATCAGTGAAACGAAAACTTTTCATCACTGATCTTTTTAGATCTCCAAGTAGGTCAGCTTTATCAGATAATATGGTGGTTAATCATGAAAGCAAAGGAATAACAGCAAAGGAATGAGAAGCTGACCCAATTAAAGACAAAGAAAGCTGGATTGCATGACAGGAAAGCTGTAAAGTCTGGTGGTTTTGGTCTCTAGTAGTAGTTTCATTTGTCTTTTTCAGTATTAGAAGGATTGTTGCTCTTCATTTTTAGCAGGCTTCTGGACATAGTTTACTCTCACATTCTTAAAAGACAATTTATACTGGGCGTAAGACTCTCCCTGTAGATTTTTTTTTTCTTTTTATAGTGATGCTGCCTATAAATTTTGTAAAGGAAAGTGTCAAAATATGCAAAATTGTTACTTATTTTTAAACCACAGTAAATGATCTCACAATGCCAAAACAGAGAGTTTTTCTTTCATTCTCTCTTTCTCTCCCTCTCTCCCCCTGCCATGATGCAGTGAGCTGTGAGTCTACAAAAAGGCAAATTTTACTTTTACAGATTTTCCCTCTAAAGAGCCTGCTGAGTGAAAATTAGGTATCTGAATTTCCATGCTTAGGCTGGATCAGAGCACAGTTTCACCTTCCAAAAAAATGCAATAACTTCCCCAGTACTTGATCAGTTAACTAGTCAAGAGAAGAATGATCTAAAGATTAAGAAAAGCACTGTGCAAAAAATGTTTTCCAGCCCAACTGCTTTGTTAGGAACACCAGCTTTTATGCAGCTTGTCCCGACTCACTGTCCTGGCCTGGGGAGCCCCTCAGTGTAGGTGATAACTTTGTCAAGTGTCGCTGTCTTTTTTTTTGAAATGAAATGTGGCATCTCCTTGCTAGACTTTGTTTCTGCTTTTGGGAGAGATTCCCAGCTCCACCTTTTCGGTGTCACATAATTCATAGAATGTAGTATTTATCATGAGCTGTCAATGTGACTCAGTCAGCATGAGCTGGAACTGTCAGGGCCTCAGGGATGTTGTTCCTAAGAGAGAAGGGATGTCCACCTGTTCTGTGCTGGAGCACTGAGTCCTTGGACTATGACTTCTGAATGGAAGATGTCTTCTAAAATGCATAACCTCTCCTAGCAGCATATATATTTCTCTTCTGCATATCTAAGATTTGCAAATTAATAGTTAGGAAGTGAAATTGCTCATAATTCTAGTCTTGGGGTACTTTTTTCTATTCCATCATGTGCTTCCCTATTTCCTTCGTCTCATGGGGTAGGGGGCATGCTGATGTTATCTTCCCTTTAATCCTTTTTGTCTTCTTGCTGGACTGAGGTTGATTAAATGTTGTATTAAATTCGGTCGTTCTGATGCACTCTGATCTGTACTGTGTCCAGTTTTGGGCCCCTTATTTCACAAAAGACATTGAGGTGCTGGAGCATGCCCAGAGAAGGGCATCAAAGCTGGGGAAGGGTCTGGAGAAGAAGTTCAGTGAGGATGGCTGAGGGAGCTGGGGTTGTTCAGCCTGGAGAAAAGGAGGCACAGGGGTAAACTTATCACTCTTGATAACTCCCTGACGAGAGGCTGTAGCCAGGTGAGGGTTGGCCTCTTCTTCCAGGCAACCAGTGACAGGATGAGAGGACACAGCCTCAAGCTGAACCAAGGAGACGTCCAGGTTGGACATCAGGAGAAATTTTTTCATGGAAGAGGTTGTTAAACATTGAAGTGGATTGCCCAGGGTGATAGTGAAGTCACTGTCCCTGGGGTTGTTCAAGAAACAACTGGTCATGGAATTAAGTGCCATGGTCCAGTTGACAGTGTGGTCATTTGTCAAAGGTTGAATTTGATAATCTTGGAGGTCTTTTCCAACATAAATGATTCTGAGATTCTGAGATTTTATAGTGCATTTTTCTTTACATTTCTCTTAGCCTGACTTAACTGTCTCCTAGTTTGGTAAGTTTTATGTGTTGCTTTTTTGTCTTTCTCTCATTCTTGTCTGTGTTTCCATCCCCTTTTCCCTGCAGCACTACCTGAAAGAGGGAGCACCTTTGTAAGAGACCGAGCTGCAGTGCTGTGATTTCAATCCACAGCATTTCATTATTGTAGGTATTCACTGTTTCTTCTCTTGGCATCACCTAAAACAAAGTGTTTTCAAAGCCAGACAGACTTTATGAATTTCTACATGAGGATTTGATTAACTTTCAGTTTTCCTCACCTTCTTCTGTCACAAAATAACACATCAAAAACAAGATAACACAATCAAAAACAGAAGAACCAAATAGCATTTTTTCTTGAGTGGCATACCCTTTCATCCTTTTAGTGCAGAGACTTAGGACCTCAGCAGAAGACAGAAGGTCAATGTTTAGTGGCCTTAAACATCCCCACCTGATGTTCCTGAAGGATCTTGCTCTATAGGAGATTTTTATATTACTGACAGCTAGCTTCTGTCTCTGCTGCAGTAATGAAGTCTCATATTAGTTTTATAAGGTTGTCCTTGGAGTCATTTTGGCAGGCTCATATATCTGCCAGGACCACTGGGCATTTTTAAAAATATTCTTCATATCTTCATTTTTAGATCAGTATTCTGTGTAAGACTTTTGCCGGCACCCCCTTCTTTTTGCCATCAGTGGTTTGAGGTCAGGGGTAGACCTCAAACCACTGTAGAATGGAGAGGGAAAAGTTACAAGTGTGAGTGAGATGGTGTAAGGACCCACCTCTGAAGGATGGTAACTGAGGTTCCTTTTAATAGATTCCTTGGGTGAATTAGAATGAAACCACTCTGGATGACTGGTGTGTATAGATGAGCCTGGTTTATTTCAAAACAATTTAATTGCAGTGGAAAGGAGGTATATGGCTCTTCTGATTCTTTCCTATAAAAGTATAAAAATCTCATGAAGAAAATATGTAAGGACAAGAAAGAGAAAAAGAGGAGGAAGGGATAAAGAGAAGGAATTAGATAGTGAAGAGGAAAAAGACCATCCCTGATGGATCCAGTGATGATTCTTGATCATTGCAATTTTGATGTCCAAGATAGGAGTGATGGTTGCAGTCTTCATTCATTGAGGGTAGGGGCCTGCAAAACAAAGAGTGTACTGGGTTATATACTTTTAAATTGGCATGGAAACACCTAGATCCCTTCCCAGGGATGGGAATTTTTTGTGTCTGCAAGAGTACAAGGCAGGTGCAGTCTTCTAATGGAGAGTTCCTGGTCAGAGTTGAGGTGCTTTGCGGTTGTTTGTGGTCCATAGCCCCCTGTAGAGATATGGCCACTGTTTGACCCTGCCTCTTGTGACTGTGCATCTCTGTCTTATGGTGAAAGAGGGAAGCTGGCATGGAGAAAGCATTACTCTGCCTCCAGAGAATCTGCTGCTTACTGGCCATCCCCCTTAGTTGGTTTAATCACAACTTGTTTAAGACCTTATATTCCCAATTGTCCCACATGCAGTCATCCATGGAGTTTGCTACACAAAGTTTAGGCTGCCACAGATGGTAATTTATCTGAAGATAAGAATTTGTGATATTTTCTGAACCAGCTCTTCAGTGTTATTTTCAGTTTTTGAACCTGTCTTGCTTGGCAATATTAGCTAAAAGTTTTGTATGTTCAGTGCCTTTTCTTAAGTAGAAAACAGATACGGTTCTAGGACAGTGAGGAAGTATCTTGACAGAAACGGGGCAAGTTTGCATATAATCTGCAGAAAGGCTGGTCGTGAGAGTGTAGGGCAGTAATAATGAAGGGAGAGCAAGCAGTGCATTAATGAACTGGTACTTTCAACTTAGTTTTGTACAGACCAGCCTTTGAGAAAAGTCATCTATGTTTGTCCTAAGGTTTCGACCACACTTTTCCCAATTTCTGCAGTTGACTGTTTTTAGAGTTTAGACATTATTCTTCTTCTATTATTGGCATTACTTTTGAGGATCTGTCTTCTGCCAGAAGCTACTTCTTTATGTATCTGGTAGGCAGTTGTGATACAGCACCTCTTAATTTCCTCTTTGAAAAGTTAATAGTTCCTAAGTCTCTACAGTACGATGTCTTTTAAAAACTCGAAGTAATTATTTTTTTCTTCTTAATCCCGTCCAGGATTTTAGCATCCATTTAGTTGTTTTATTACTAGAACCAAATTGAGTTCTATGGTAACCATTTTCTTCACATTACAGAGGAAATACCATCTGTTCCCCTGTTTAGAGAACCAGAGGATTATTAAACATTTTACTAGTCTCATTTCAGTGCATTAAAATATGGAATTCCTAGTGATCCTTTGAAATGAGAGGCCTTTAAACTAATATGACATGAAAGGAAACCACTTTAATATTAACTACTGATCCCACTTCTCTAGGTTCTTCTGCTATGAAATTCATTTTTATCTGTCATTATGCTCTTGTGCCTTTGCATTAATTGCGTTCTTTGAAATAATTGCCTTATAGTGTCAGAAATGTGATGGTTGTAGCACTGATACTAAATTAAAACTAGACTTTTGTCATTGCAGTTAGTGTCACATGATACATAAGAGCAGGATGAACACTGTTTACTTTTGTCTAGGTACTGACTTCAGTACAGACAGTTTACCTCTTCCTCGTAAAGACTATCATGACTGGGCCCTTTTCCATGAAGAGTCACCAAAAAACAACTACAAACTCTTCCATGAAGCAACCATCACCTTATTCAACCACACTGCGACATTTAGCCGCCACTCTCACCTGCCACTGACCACTCAGTATCTTGAGGGTGTAGAAGTCCTGAAGTCATTGAGGTTCATGATCCCTCTGCAGATGAAAAACAGCCTGAGGAAAAGGCTTGCACCGCTTGTGTACGTGCAGTCTGACTGCAACCCCCCATCTGACCGGGACAGCTACGTGCGTGAGCTGATGTGCCACATTGAAGTAGACTCTTATGGGGAATGTTTGCATAATAGAGACCTTCCTCAGCATCTCAGAAATCCAGCTGCCATGGATGACGGAAACTTTTTAAGAATACTGGCACAGTACAAGTTCATTCTTGCTTTTGAAAATGCTATCTGTGAAGATTACATCACTGAAAAACTCTGGCGGCCACTGAAGTTGGGAGTAGTGCCAGTGTACTTTGGGTCTCCCAGCATTGTAGACTGGCTTCCTAGTAACAAGAGTGCAATCTTGGTATCCAGTTTTTCACACCCTCGGGATCTGGCCCGCTATATCAAAACACTGGATACAAATGATGAAGAATATGAGTCCTATCTGCAATGGAAACTGAAAGGGGACATTTCCAACCCAAGACTGCTTAGAACAATGAAGGAACGCAAGTGGGGAGTGCAGGATATCACCCAGGACAATTACATTGACACCTTTGAGTGTATGGTTTGTAACAGAGTGTGGGAAAACATCAGACGGAAAGAAAAGGTATGTGTGAATTTGTGTTTGTGTCCCAGAGAGGCTTTAAAATGGCATTAGGGTCAGATTTGTCCCAGGAATTTTGGTTACCAGATTTCCAGCTAGCTGACAGCCATGGTATTCCAGTGCCATTGGGTTGTACATCCTCATATAAACAGGTGTTGAGAATGTGTGTTCCTCACAGTGCTGTAGTGCAGTGTGTGAGCACATGACATTGACCACTGAGCTGGTGATCATTTTCAGCTGCAGGCTTAGCTGTTCAGGGAGGAGATTTTTTTCATGTTGCAGAAAGTAGCCTAACAGGTTGACCTTCTTCAGATGATCTGGAACATGTGGAAAGAGGTTGCCCAGAAAGGTTGTGAGATCTCTACCCTTGGAGGTGTTTTAAGACTAAACTCAATTTTGCCCTAGGCAATTTTATATGATTACACCTGTTTAGAAGGGGGAACTGAACTAGAGATCTATGTCTTCTGATCTGTCTTAAGCACTCTATCACTCTCAGTTTCTATATATGTGTGGGCATATTCACATGCCGTTGTCTGTGGGCACATTTGGTGACTAAACACTGAAACAGTTTCTAAGCCAGGTTGTGTGTTTGTGAGAAGCCGTACTTTAGCTGATGACCATCTGAGCAATACATTAAATGGTCAGCCAGTAGAGGGGAGATGGAGAAAACTTTTGAAGTTATCAAGGTGAGCTGAAGTGATGAGAATTACAAACTGGCAAGCATTACACTTAACCAGAGTTTTCTGTTTAGGTCCGGTGCAAATCTGGACATATGTTCTCTCTTTGAGTTAGGAATGCAGCCATGGAAAGGTAGCAAATAGATAGATACACATATTCCTTCCCCGTGCTTTTGACGCTTTCTAGTCAGTAAAATTATGAAGACCAGTTTACTCTACTGGCCAGATTCATGGCTTGTTTTTTTTTTTTTTCCTTAGAAAAAGAATCTCAGTAAGTATGTGCATATTTAAGATGGAACCAGAATATAATGATGAAAATATAACTCCTTGTCTTGTAATTTCATTTTGTGTGGGCTGGTGCTGTTCATTTGCAGCCAAACCTTATCTGAGACTCAGATGCATGACTTGTCAGCATGACTGATCTTGTCCCAGGCACTTATGGGAAGCCTTCCACAGGGACATGGGTAGAGCCTGCAGCAGGAAGAAGAGTGTAACTGACATGATTGGACAGTTTACTAATGGCATAGCACTTTTCTTGTCTGTTTGCCTGGGTCCCTGAATAACCCCTTTTATTTGTCTTCATTGCCAGGGATGGCTGCCCCAGAGGTGGGAGGCTCAGGTTAATCATCTTAGCTGCCCCAAACCAGAGGCATTCTGGTTCTCATCATCAAACCCTGGCTGGATTTCTCTCCAAAAGATGTGGATACCAAGCTTCGAGCAATCCAAGAAAGAAGCCTGGGCACTGAGGCACCTGGTGGAAAGGAACAAGAATTTTACAGCTGAAGAATTTTGGATGCTTGTATTCAAAGAATAAACACAACAGACCTGTAAAACAGAGTGAGCACCTCAGAGGAGTTCTGTGGAATTTTCTTTTGCAGGTGACCTTATCATTTAGGATTAGTAGCCATGGGAAGTAGACCTGTGAGAGTGAATTTAGTATGTTCAGTGCTCAAGGGGCACTGAGAAATGCTAAACAGTCGAATCATTCTGCCAGGTAATATATGCACATATATATGTATATGTTTATATTTAGAATGATTCATATTAATTGTCATTTGTTCCACTGTTTGGGCATTAAGGTCCTGGTTGTCAGGATTCTCAAAGCCCAGATTTAAGCACACAGCTAATTACCCTGAAGCAGATGGCTCTCCCTTCATCTTTAGATACATACCTGCCTAGTCTCAAGGCCCCTTTTTCCCCGGTCCACGACCCTCTTTTGCTGTATTGATAGTCACAAGGTGCAGAGCAGCGGACACCATTGCAGAGGTACAGCTTCTGTGCTGCTTTGGAGGTAGACTAAAAACTTGGGACTGTGTCCCTGGCTAGCTGTTTATTATCAAATTTCCTGGCATCAGCAGATTTAAGCAGGGACTTGGCGGGCTTTGTGTCCTGACACTGAGTGCCAGTGTAACGTACATTAATGGTTGGCACGAGGAAGCACCATCTGTTAGTGTCCGGCGACAGATTGAATGAAAACGTGCTGGCTCAGATTTACCCACCATCTTTTGCTAAAAATAAGCAGAGCACACGAGTATCTCTACAACCCAGAAATAGGGTTGGCTTAGATCTGACTTATCTTCTTGCCTTTCTGATGATGTATTTGTATTCTGAAGGAAGTATTTGTATTGTGTATAAACAGGAAATTATACAATTAAGAGGGTAGGGATAATACAGAATCCAAGGGTAGGGATAATACAGAGTCCATTGGTACTGAAGTCTTCAGTAGGTCCAAGGAGAAAAAGGCAGCCTTCCTGTTTTAACACACAAAACCTCAAATTACTTAATCTGATGAGGAATAAAATTTGGTGGTCTTAATCATCACTTGCCAAAAGACACACCTTTGCCTGGTATTTAGACTGTTGCAGTTTTCCTTCCAAGTTCTTTCAACTTCAGTCTGTGGAGGAGTCAATTTTCAGAGGATCTGCAAAATGGCAGTAACTGTGTGAAGCCATTCAGATGAGTGACACTCATTCATACACATGCTCGCATATGATGATGCAGGCAAATGGAATTACTAATCCAGGGTTCTTTGCGTTGCTGGAAAGGCAGATTTTCACCTGTGTGAAATTTCCATGGAATTGTTCATTGCACCAGGCTATTTTAAAATTTCTGTCAAACGCACTTCTGTTTTATGAAGGGGTAGCCAAATAGTGCCAATGGAAGGGTGTGAATAGCATTTACACCAAGAAATTCAGCAGTGAAATTTACTTACCTTGGAAAAGTTTCCTCACTAGAAATTTCCTCAACAAATAGCTGGTGAATTTTTAATTACTTTTAAATCTGTTAAAGGAAAGATGAGTTTTGTGGCCATGAACAATAGAGTATTGGTCATTAGTATCAGGTATTGTTTCTATGAGAATGTATTTTGTTTTGATGAAGCAAAATATTCCCACTGAAATTTTTCACCACTAATGTTTTCCTAGTGTGACACACAGCATCTGTTGGACATCTTAAACACTTTCCCCAGTGGTCTGCAGTGCAAATGATGACCTCCACGAATAAAGTTCTTCAGGAAAGTGACATTAACTAAAGTGACTTACAGGGTTTCCTAGATCAGGGCTGAAAACTGGACATAAACACCAAAACATTTGGAAAGGGAACTGCTGAATGCCTATCTGTTGCCATGAATGTCTGTTTCACCTCTAGGATGATAAAAAAACATGAAAGACTGCTTCTTGTTGTTACTGTTTTTTTGGTTGCTTTGCTTTGCTTTGTTTTGTTTTGTTTTGTTTTGTGATGTTCTGCTGTCTCCTTGGTAAAATCTCTCAAGCCATGTTGTTTAAAGACCTCAGGAACTGCACAACTGGATTTTTTCTGTGTTTTCATGGTGGAATCTGTCGGATTCTGACCATCTTAAGCAGTCTGGATAATATAGATATTACCCAAAGATATAAGACATATTTATCTCAATTTTTAGTGTTTTGTTGTCCTTCATTTAGGAGTGTGAGGGAAAGAAGGATTGTGACCCACATTCTGATAGTTCAAGTGGTCAACAGTCTGTGTTTCAGAAGAGGTAACATGTTCATCCACTGCTGTACACAGTGGAAAGATGAGTCTCCAGAGCAGTTGCCTAGAAGTATACTGTGGTTTAATTGTTAGTCCTCTCACAGTGCATTCTTTTTACAGGATAAACTCTTGAGTCCCACAAGCTAGTTCAGAGCAATCTCCGTTTGGCCTCTTCATTTTTTAATTACCTTTTAGGATCTTTTTTCTTGTGCTGGATGGAGGGTTTGTGAACATCACTCTAGGAGATTTGTGGCAAGAATTTGTACAAACTTACCAAGTATAAGAAAGACTGACCATCATGAATTCTAGGTTGATATCTTCTCTCCCTCCTCTGCTCTGAGGAGGAAAAAGCAGAATTTTTTATTTAGCAGATTTGCTAGGTTTCCTACCATGTACAGGTTTGTAATTCTAGCCAACAGAGGGATGCAGTTTGTTTCACACACAGATGGTACAGTCCTTTCTTTTTCTGGTTTCTTTTTGCCCTAGAAAGACAATAGCAGAATAGTTGTGAAAAACTCTGTACTTCCAAAAATGAGAGCTGATTCTGTATGAACATCTGATCTTGTATGAAGTGCATGCTTCCCAACCTCTTACATGATGGTGACAAGATATCCTGATTTCCTCTGATGTGGCATATTGACATGACAAGGACAGTTCCTTCTGGGTTTGCATTTATTCCACTGAACCCACACCTGTCAGCTACAGGGGTATCATAAATATTTGTGGCCTTTGAGCCCAAAGTGACCTTTGCATTTGAAGTACAAAACTTCAAGACCCCTTCAGAATATGCCTGCATTCAACTTGGAGGTGTCTCAGAAATCTGCAGCATCTCCCTGGTGAGACTGGGAAAGTCTGGGGAAGTGCAGTGGTATCTGGAGTCAGGCTGCAGGGAAACAGCTAAGGTGAGTGTGAGGAGGAGCTGGGAGAAGCCTCATCTGGGCCCTCCCTGTCGTACCTTTTGAGGTCCCAAGTCCCTGTCTGGGCTGTGCTGTACCCATGCCTGTACCTGTTACCAGTCCTTCTGTCTCAGTCTTTGTCTGTTTCATTCCTGCAGACCTGCTGGGCGATTGCTGGGCTGTCACTGACCCTGCCCTCCACCACACCCCTGCCTTGTGTGTCTTGCCTGTGGTGCACCCCTGTGCAGGTACTGCCCTTCTGACTCCACTCCCAGTGGATTTTTTGTACCCCAGCACAGGGCCTTACCAGAAGTTACAGCTAGTGGGGAGTGTCACTTGGAACACTTGGCCCTTCCATAGTGAAGCTTCCTCCAATTTCCTAAGAGTTGCACCACCTCTTGTTGAGGTGGTCTGCAGCAGATGCCCCCATGTTACCCCTTGTGTTTGGCCACCCCCTGGCCATTATCCATGAGCCCTTAACAGTGCCCTGTCTAGTGGCAGGGTGCTGTGCAGCTGGGCTGCCCATTGCCTACAGTGCTCTGCCTCCACCATGCCCTCCGGCAGCACTCCTGTGATGGGGCCCTCTTGCCACGTAGCTTTGATCCCAAGTATGCACAGAATTGAGGTTTAAAATTTCTTTCCTCCTCTGAACTCTGGTCACTTGACCTGCTTTTCCCATATTGGTTCAAATTTGCATATTTCTTAGCTTTTCAAAAATCTCCTTAACATTGACGCTAACCAACACTTTGGAAGGGGGTGTGAATACAGCAGATCATATGAGATTGGTGTGCTTGGAATACGTTAAAGGCACAATGGAGTATTTGCCCTAGAAAATGAACAGCAAGCTGAAGACTGAAGTAGTAATTAAAAAACATGAGGAGGACTTTAACTGTGTTCATTTCAGTGCAAGACAAACCTTGATCCTATACTGTGGGCGCACAACTGTGCATTGTGTTCTTCAGAGGTCAAATCCCAGCTTTCCTCCCTCATGCAGCAATTACAGAGAAACAAAGCCAAATGCTTGCTTGTGGCAGACATTAAAGAAAAGCAAAGACGCTGGTAGTGCACATTTGCAGAGCACGTGATGCTCTGTTTTGTCAGCAGCATGGCGTCAGCCTGACATGAAATACAATGAGGGTGGCTTTGTGCTTCTGTAGAAAAGTGTGTCGCTGCTGTGTATGCATGAGGTGGCAGTGGGGAGGTCTCATATGACTGACACTGCAGTGCTGTGCTGCACAACTCTGTGGAGACTGTTCACAAACCAGGCCAGGGTTAAAGCCAGGCTCTGTAATTAATGCAAAGAGAGAGCTTGTGAACTACCCTTCTCAGGTGCACTTCCTGCAGAGCACAAGGCATGGAAGGCTAGGTAGGGTGGGGTGGTATGAACATATGTTGCTGTGTCCTGCTGGCTGACATTCTCTCTAAGTGTTTTTAAACCACAAGTATTGAAGCCTCATGTTTTTAGTTAGTTTTGTAAATTCAGGGTTAATTAATCAATTATTAAAAACCTGCAGTCATTTGCTGATCTCTTTACTCTCTGGCCTTGGAAGATAGGGTGTAGAGACATTATTTTGCATCTGATCAATCAAATGTCTTGAAATCAATCTTGTTTAATGTATGCACATATATTCTGCAGGAAAAGAACTGACCTGAAGATTGCTTAAGGTTGCAAGGCAAAGTGGAAAGAAAAACATTTGTGCTACTGGTCTTAAACCTAGGATTTTTCTTCTGAAACATTAAGTTTGGGCACTGTCAAGTCCATGGAACCCAGTTCATTTTGCCTTCCCAGTTCCATACCAAAACTAAACACACACACCAAGTTAACCTATTACATTTTCCTTCAACTTCATTTGCTCTCCATCCCAAACCTGGAGTGAAGTGGAAGTCTGGGAAAAGTGCTATCAAAAGAGACTTAGCCAGAAGTTTCATCCTTCAGCTCAGGTGCAGGGCAAGAGTCTGGGAAGAGGCTGCACATTGCTTTCTGATGGTTTGCAACACAGAATAACCTTTCTGGGATGTGGGTCTCCTGGGTATGCAGAATTGTGGTTGCATGGTTACCTGGCCTGGAAGAAGTGAGTGGGGCAGTAGGCTGAGAGGACTGAAGCATGTTGCAGTCAGCATGTTTGGGGAAGCCTAAGGAAAGCCTTTCCTGTTTGATGGTTTTTGTTGCAAGCTGCAGGACGGCTTGGGAGCTTTGTCATTCTCATTTTCAATGCTGTATGTTGTCAGCAGAGAAACCATCTCCTGGCCCACTAGCATGTGTCTGCTGGATGGTGGGATGTCCTCAGGCTTCCAGTGGATACTGGCTGTGGGTGTCCTTGGAGCAGGGCTGGATCTGCAGCCGCTGGAGATGCAGCAGCTGGAGAGACATTGCATCAGTTATTACTGGTTCAGAGTCATGAGGTTTGGAAGGTAATTGTATGGTGTTTCCCTTTTGTTGGCAACCTTCCTAAATATTTTGCTGTGTTGAATGCATATTTAGGCATTATGGGTATTTATTTTGCCTGGGTAGGCCTCAAAAGACTTTTTTATTAATATGGATGAGACTGGACTCAGTAAGAGTCCAGTAAGGTGTGTTGAGAAAGACACTGTGCAAACAGTATGCAAAAACTGTGATGGAGCCAAGAGTTCTGGCAGTCAAAGGCTCGCTATAGATTTGTTATCCCCAGAATCATGTGAGTAACTACATGCCTTTAGTAACTACACACAAAACTCACACTTTGCATAAATTAAACTTTTTGTGGAATGTAAATTATTAATGTACTAAAATGTGCTGCTAACAGTTGTTTGGATTTGAAGCTATTACTCCCTGTTCCTGACATGCACATTTGGTTATTTACCATTTTCCCAGAGTCAGCAAAAATACATCCTTTCTCTCCATGCCATGTGTTTTGTACAAAGACCGCAGAAACCCAAGATGATTAATTCTGGGGGCGAGAGCAGTACAGACAAAACCCCAGTGATAAAGGAATTAGATTTAGACTCTCGGACCCTTCATTGCCCCAAAACACTTAATCTTAGAATTAAATAAAATTTTTTCTCCTGTCTGAGAGGTCAGAATTGGACTGCCTGGTCTGATGACTAAAATCAAAGCCCACAGTCAAAATGTGGCCAGGAATTCAGGCAGTAGGCAACAGCCACAGTGACATCTTGACTGTCAGTGTTGGTTTTGAGTGACTCACAGAGTAGTGTGACAGAGGGACTGCACTTTTACACAATCACAGAACCAGTAAGTTCCAACCAATAAGTTGAGAAAGATCTCTGAGTTCATAAAGTCTAACCTATGACTGAACGCCTCCCTGTCAACCACACCCTGGCGCCAAGTGCCGTGTCCAGTCTTTCCTTAAACATCTTCAGGGATAATGATTTCACCACCTCTTTGGGCAGCCCATTCCTATTTCTATTCACCCTTCCTGTGAAGAAATTCCTCCTAATCTCCAACCTGAACCTCTTCTGGTGCAGTTTGAGGCTGTGTCTTCAAACCTTACTTTTGTTGAACAGCCTTGCTGGGGGCCAAAGAAAAGTGAGTCTTGGGCCCCTTGCTGTGGAACATTTTAATTGGTAGCCCCTGCTCCTGGCCCCTCCTCAGCCTCCTGTAGGAGACCAGTGTGTCCAACAGGACACTACTTATGGTAGTGGTGGATAGGAAATGCCATTATAGAGATGACCTAAATGTCATTTTAGAGTGTGAAAAAGCAAATAGATGCAAGCACTTGAGAACAAAACCTCACCTTTGAAGCTTACCCTGCTCAGAGATGATGGAAGATGACTGTCTAAACAATTTACTATTAAATAAGGTTTTTAAGAATCCTTTTTCCAGCTGCTGTAGGAAGAAGAACTCTCAGAACTCTCAGGTGTGGTGGAAATTGCTGCTACCCCATCCCCACACTGAGTGGGAGATTATATACATTATCTCCCCCTCTGGACATAGTGTTACTTTATTCTCACAAATACAAAACTCAGTTTTGCTGTTGTGACCTGCATTGTGTCATCTGGTTTAGGATTGCTAATCAAAACTAATTAAAGCTTCATCCAAGAGCAAATTTGTCCAATAACCTGGTGATGTAGAACCAACCATGAAGGAAGCATGAGTCACTGGATCCTCTTTATACAATGGAGGCATTGCAAAGGGGCTTGTACTAGGTGTAATGTAATGTAATCCTAATCAGGAATTGCTGTACCTCATCAGAATAGCATAAATGTAAATCCATGGTAAAGGCTTAATGCTTGGAACAACAGCTCACAGTGTGGGAGCTGGTGAGAACTCCAGGACACAGAAGACTGCAGATAATGCAAATGCTTGGTGGCATTGTTGGAGAATGGTGGTGACTACAGACCCACCCCGTCTTATCAAGTGGGGTTCCTGGGGTGTATCTGTGACCACGTGCTGCAGCAGTTTCGGCATCCCCTTTCCCACCTGTTCAAAAGGCATGCCTCCAACCTGACTTTAGGGCTCTAGAGGCAGAGATTTGTTTTTTGGGCCAGAAACCAACTCAGGAAATGCTGGTGAGGACTACAGGAGCAGCAGCTGTGATTTGGGTGCTATAGAAAGCTGCAAGACTAGAAATGTTTTTACTTGTGGAGAATCAGATACAGCTCTCTGAAGCCAGACTAAGGTGTGTGTGTGTGAGACTCCTTTTATCTTCAGCCTTCTGGGCAGTATTTTGCCTTTGAAGTACACTCCAGCATCAGTGGAGAGCGGCCAGAGGCTGTACTGTGCCTGCTCTACCTTTTCACAAGCAGTTATTTGATGGTACTCCTAGCTGTACTCTAGGCAAAAGCCATCAGAGAGACGTTTCTCATTTCTGTGGAAGTGCTCAGCTTCCTGATGGTGTTTTCTCTGCCCATGACTGAAATGTATGGCTAAGATGCCAGAGAACATTATCCTTGTCAGCATTTCTTTCCGGGCTTTTTGCAGACTCAGGTAGTTGTCCTGCTGGAGTATTCTTTGCTAGGGATGTCTTTGGAAAAGAGACTAACTAATTCAACACCTGCAATTACCGGAATACTCTGCCACTTTAAAAGTCCCATTTTCAGAAAATGACTTCTTCTGTAAGGGGACCAAACATTAGATTTCACCGGCAGATGTGTCCGTTGATGCGTCCTGCTGTCCTCAGAGGGAGCCCTAAGATCTGCCCTGGCATGGGCTGGTTGGCAATAGTGGTGCATGAAGGATATCTAGGGTGGATGGGTGGAGATTATCTAATTTGGAGAGATGGGGGGTCTGTCCCTTGGTCTGACACAGGTACCAGGGACAGCTATGGGTACCAAAGTGTCCCAGACAGCAGCAGGACTGCTGTAAAGTTGTCGAGGCATGCGGTAGCAGATGAGGCAAGATAACCTTGAGAGATGACGGGACTGACTCAGCCCTGCGGATGCATTTCACGGTCAATACATCCTGTGTCGATTAGCCTGAATTCACATCCATGATGCCTCAGCCAACCGCATCCTCAGAATCAATATCAATATTTAACAACACCCATCCCCTGCTGCCCCCCGCCCCGCCTTCCCCCGGCTGCCCGAGCAGCAAAAATATCCCGGCAGAGCCCCGCGGGTGGGCGGCGGGCTGCCGCGGGTGCAGGCGTCCTGCGGGGCCGCCAGGTGCCACTGCAGGGCAGGCACTGTCCCTCTGCGGGCACCGCTGCTGTCCTGCTGCTGCCGCTGCCCGCGGCTCCTCCTCTCGGTGCTGTGGGCCGCCTCGGTAGCTCGCACTCTTCTCGAACAGAGAGAACCTCTCTTAAAGCAGTGTATGAGCTCTGCATCTTACTCACCTGTAAAGAGACAGGAAACAGTCCTCGTGTGGGTGCTATCTCAGCTGAGACCTTGGGCAGGAAAATTAAAATACATGGTCCTTCATATGAGAAACATCATCTGGCATAGTCAGTTGTGGTTTCTGCCCTGTCAGCCCAGGGAATCCTTCATGATTGCTGGCATAACAAACAAGCATTCTCTAGTATGCTTTGAAGGAGGTACTCAAAGCACTGTTTATTTTCCTGTGACATGTAGTCATGGGAATGATGTGTCCAAATACTTGTGAGGACAAGAAGTGAGTTAATTGTTCAGATTTCTAGAAGAAGCAAGCTCAGGCAAATGTGAGCACCAGTGAGTGGCTTCTAGTATGCTGCATTTGTGGACTATTTCTTCACAATCCTCTTTGTGGCAAAAAGGGCAAAACTGCCATTGTATTAGGCAAAAACTGCCATTGTATTAGGTTCAAGAAAGCATGAATTGCTAGCTCATGAACCTTTTCATGGTTTATTTACAGTTTCACACCAAACTGAGTGTAATTTAAATGTTCTTTTAAAAGACAGGTGTGAAGAATGTTACCATTCCACAATACCACTCCTGTAACTGACCATAGTCATGAGAAGACTTCTTATGGCATGAGCCTTCCATTGATGGGAATGCCTCTGGCACAACACAGAGAGACCTAACATCAGACTTTAGACTGGATTCGGAAGACAGCTCTCTCTTCAGGACATATTTGTGGAGAGATGCTAATGGTCTTTCTGCTCTGTAAAATGAAGTGTGATCTGCTTTTGTGATCACCTGATGCTGCTGTATCTCTTGGATCCAGGACAGTACTCTGTGACTGTATAAATAGCTCATATGACCCTTAGGCTGTGCCAGGAAGCTTTCTGAGGCACATGGAGGGTATATGGCATAGGCAGTCACAGATAAGTCCTGTCTGTGATGTACACCGGCGTTGTGTTGCGCAACACAACAGAGGACTGTGTTCAACAGCACTTGTGGCATGCAAAATCCTATGAATGTGGACCTCCCCTTACCATCCTAAAAAGCATTATGCTCCAAGAGATAGCAACAAATGTAAATATTCCCTTTCAGTCCACTGCAGGTTCTTTGGGATACAAGCATGATAAGCTAGCTGCAAAATGACAGTATCAGTGACAACCATGAAACACAAAAAGGAGGAAAATGAAAACATTAAATCCATACAACATGGTAACACATCCCATAGTGAGAGGCCATATTTCCAAACATCTGGGCTCACTCTGGAGCCATAGTTATCTGCAATTTATTGACCATTTAAATAGTACCCCATAAGTAGTTTTACTTAGGAATACTAAATTAATAAAAATTTGTATATAATAATACAGTTTATTTGCACAAATTAAGAAAATGGGTAGATGCTGTTTTGCAAGTGTTTATGCCATTAAGTCAGTAAGTCCTGGCCCAACTTCCCTGACATCTGCAGGGAGTTCTGGCTTTGCATGGTATTCTGGTTGGTGACAAAACTGTTACTTTTGCCTTTCCACAATCAACTCAGTCATTGAGTCTGGGAGTTGCTTGTCTGCCATTGTAACCTGCACAGTTCTCACTGGCAATCACCCTTTTGTCCTGCCACTGTGTGTCTGCTGCCATGTGTGTGATGAAGAAACCTGCTATGTACCAGGGATTCTTCATATGGTTTTTCTTAGTTGTTACCTAAAAGCAGCAAAACCTCAGTATAATGGACCCCTGGCAAATAAAAGAAAATGCCAGAAGTGGCATGATAAAGCACAACTAACAAATGGACCATTAGAGATTACTAAAGGAAAAAGTGTTTTAGTAAAAGAGTTGCTATTTCCCTCCTCATTTGGTTTCTGACAGGCATATATAAAATCATTCAAAAGAATTACTTCAGATGAGCGAAGCACACTTTACAGTGTTTGTGAACATCTTCCAGGAGAGCACTGTATTCAAATGAACAGGGCTGGGGAGGGGAAGGGCTTCCTCCAATGGTCCCTCAAGGGCCAGAGCAATATTGCATTGAGATAAATTCCTGTAGGTTTGGCAACATGCCTAGAGACATAGCTGTGTGGGCATGGGAGTGCCTCTGCAGCCATTCCCACTTCCATGGAGAGGCAGTTTTGTTGCTGCCATGCAGCTGGGCCTGGGTGCCCAGATTAGAGGATTGTTTTGTGCTGTAAGCTCTCTCTGTGCCCAGGTGTTATGGTGCTCAAAATCAGGCAGAGAGGGTCAAGACACGCTTGGCTGATGAAGTGGCCATTGGAGAAAGCAAGCCTGCTTTCTCCTCAGCTCCCAAGGAACTGACAGCTTTTGCTCAAACAAAGGGTGATGATTTTGCTCAAGTAAAATGGTGATGACATGAGCTCAGAGGCAGTTGTTTTCTCCTGCTGCAGCAGGGACCTGCTGGGTATTCTGGAAGGAGTGAGGCTGCGCAGGGAATCTTCTGTCACAAGTCTATCTGGACAAATACATTGGGTCTTGTTTGGTCTGAGTACCGTGAAGCAGAAACCTGAAAAGCAAGGCTGAGGGGGAGGATGTTTCACATGGACACAGACCCTAAAAGAAAACCAGGATAAATATGACCTTCATCTGCATTTGCTTGGTAAACATCTTTACCACATGCTCTGGGCACTCTCTAGCCTGCTTGCCATGATTTTAATTGCAGGTGGCACCCCTTATGACAAAGAAGCCACGGATCTGTGATAATAACAGAAGAAACAGAAGAAAGGGGAATTAAATGGGAAAAGGGGGGATGGGAAAACAGGATTAAACTTTCCACTGTGCCTCTCTTCATCAAGGGGGCCTGTGTTGACTAATAGCTGAGCTCCACTCCTTTCTGATGGAGAATTTAGATGTGTCAGTTTAACAAGGAGAGCCCTGCTAAGAGGGGAAATTAATTTATCATGAAGATTTAAAGCATCATGTTTAATCATGATTTAAATAAAAAAGCAGAAAGCTTGAGTTTAAATTATTGCTTGCATTTTTCTATGTGTTTCATTTTTTTTTCCTTAAAAAAAGTCTGATTCTCATTTGGAGATAAAATCCAGCATATCTTTTGACTGAGCTAGGGATGCACTCAGGACCCACAGCTATTTTTCACTCATTTGCAAGGTTTAACATGTTTATTCAGATAAAAAATTTTTACTTTCTTTATAATTCTGGAAGCTGATGAAGACCCATTTGTTTCTCCTATTTAGTTGTTCTTATGAGCTTGATTAAACTTCTGGAAGAGAACTGGGATTTAGTTAGCCTCTAAACAGCCTTTTAGCGTTGCATGTGTGAAGAATTGTACCTAATTTCTACTTTTTGGTTTCATATTTTCACAGAGTGAATAATGCGAAAGGGAAGGTTTATCAAAACATGTCCAACATTTGAAACTAAGTGATTTGTTAAACAAAAGTAATATGATCCTTAGCTAGTTATTTGAATTTAGCTCCTGGTCAGAATGACCTCCAAGATTTTAACAGTAATAAATCTCATTTTACATCTTGTTTACATTCATAGATTAGAAGAGGAAAATTAAACTTTTCTGCCCTTCCTTTTGCCTTCCATTTCACAGCTCTGACCAGACAAATAAGTAATCCTGAATGAGGAAAATATTCTCTGTGTGCTTTTGGAAGTGATTGCTCTCCCAAACTCAATTTACCTTTTCAAAACACCACTTTCTCCACGGCACAGCTAAGGATTTCCACTGGCTCAAGGTTCCCTTTTCTCTTCAAACATGAGCTCTAGTTTTTAAACTAGACTCACTCAATTTGGTATAAAGAGAAATTACTCATATTTTCATGTGCATAAATGAAAAAAAGGTAAGTCACTGTATTTTCTACCTTCTGGTGAAGAGAAGGAAGGACTGGCATTTCCCGCAACTGAGCTCTCCCAGAGAGGTGGATACGTTTTTCCTTTGAGCCTTTGTGTGACCTGAGCAATGACTAGCTGCTGTCCTCACGGCAGAAGGGAAGCAGCTGAGCTGGTGAGGGTGGCATGTAAGGTGGAGGCAGCTTGGCTGTGAGGAGCCCTCTGTGCTGTCACCCCTGACAGCACTGGACTTGCTTCAGGTGAGCAATCCTCAAAAAAGGCAAACCTAATGTACTCCAAGTCATCAAAATGCTCTGGCTGTGTGTGTGCTGGACTTGGGGACTGCTGCAGGGCAGGTGATTTCTGTGGCAGAGACACAGCCACAGCAGCATGGCAAGGACAGTGGCCTTGGCTCTCTGAAGCCTAGCCATTCATTGTACTGCCCACAAGTAATATGCCTCCCTGTGCTTTTCTGGCAGAGATCACACATCCTGGCCCAAACTTTAGTGAAAAATCTGAAACCTTAATGTGAAGTGGGAAGTGGCACTGACTGCCTACCATGACCTGTTACTGGGCTGATGGACGAGGAGTTCATAATCCAACTCAGTACTGCCACAAGATGTGAGCCAATGTCCCAGCTCCTGGAGTCACAAGGTAGGAGTACACCAGGTTTTCTTTTGTTTATTTTTCTTTTTATGTAAAAGTTTTGAGAACATCCACTTGGAGAGGAAACCTGATCTCCCCTGTGGTACAGTCTTTCCTTCTCCCAGGCAGAGAAAACACACACACTGCATTTTGAGAAAAGCAATGAGTTATTTTTAGCAGCTGAGGCTGAGAAAAGCCATTTCTTCATTTCCTTTAACAAAAACATGTAGCTTAACTTCAGCTGAGGGTCATGTGTAGAACATAAAGGAATCTTTTCACCAGTAGTTCACTGCAGCAGCAATAATTGCTCTTAAATTTTAGTGGTCATATTAAAAGAATATCAGGCTGAAACAGAAAATGTTTATCTGGTGCCCAATGGTGTAACTTTTCCGTTTTAAAAATTTGGATTATGAAATATGAGTTCATTGAAAGAAAGAAAGAATGAGAAGGATCATACAGAGAATCATAGAATGTCTTGGACTAGAAATAGCCTTAAAGACTATCTAGTTGCAACCCCCCTGCACTGGGCACAACACCTTTCACTAAACCAGGTTGCTCACAGCCCCATCCAACTTTACCTTGAGACACTTCCAGGATGAGGCATCCACAACTTCCGTGGTCAACCTGTTTCAGTCTGTCACTAAAGAATTTCTTCCCAATCTCTAAACTAAATGTACTCTCAATTTGAAGCCGTTTCCCATTGCCCTGTCACAATATGCCCTGGTAAAAAGTCTTTCTCCATCTTTCTTGTAGGCTCCCTTCAGATACTGGAAGGCCATAATTAGTTTACCCCTAAGCATTCTCTTTTCCAAGTCTCTCAGCCTTTCCTCATAGCAGAGATGCTCCATCCACCTAATCATTTTTGTGGTCTCCTCTGGACTTACTCCAGCAGGTCCATGTCCTCCCTGTGCTGGGAGCCCAGAGCTGGATGCAGGTTCCAGGTGGGCTCTCCCCAGAGCAGAGCAGAGGGGCAGAATCCCCTCCCTCCCCTGCTGCCCACGCTGCTCTGGATGCAGCCCAGGACACGTTTGGCTCTCTGGGCTGGGAGTGCCTGTGGAAGAATGGCTGGAGGAAAAGGGCCACGGGTCTGTAGAAATGTTGCACAAGTAAACCCCATGTTAACTTAGCATTCATGTTAACTAACCAGCTTAGCATAAGTGAGCCGTACTTAGCATAACCTGGCCACATGCCATGATAGGAGGATGCCGTATCCTGCCTGCTGACAAGGCCAAAAGGGCAAGGACAGTGACGAGAATAGAAACCATAAAGTATGCATAACCACAAAGTAGGAGGAACATGTAAATGTAATCTCTTGCTTTAAACCAATAAACTCATGACATGTATGAGCAATTAAACCAATAAACTAATGACAAGTATGCATAATTACTGGAAAACAATATAAAAGTACTGTTGTTCTCAAAATAAACCGAAACTTGCTTTACTAATCATATTGATTGATTGCTTGTCTTCCCTCGCCGCCCTCAAGTGCCCATGGCTGGGTCATGTCCAGCCTCTCACCCACAACTCCCCCAAGTCCTTCTCACAGAGCTGCTCTCCATCTGCTCATCCCCAGTCTGTGTTGGTACCAGGGCTTGCCATGTAATAGACCAGGTGCGGCACCCTGCACTTGTTAAAAATCATGAGGTTCCCATGGGTCCCTTTTCCTATCTTGTCCAGGTCTCTCTGTATGACATCCCATCCTTCATGTGTGTCAACCACAGCACTCAGCTTGGTGTCATCTGCAAATTTGCTTAGACTGCACTCTATCCCTTTTTCTATGTCATTAATGAAGATACTGAATAGCACTGGTCTCCGTATTTACCCCTGAGGGGCCACTTGTCATCAATGTTCATCAGGTAGCCATTGACTACCTTCCTCTGGATGTGACCATCCAACCAATTTCTCATCCACTGAACAGTCCACTCATCAAATCTACCACTCTGCTTTTTAGAGTTGTGGGGGACAGTGTCTAAGTCTTTACAGAAGTTCAGATAAATGACTTCTCAACTCTTCCCTTGTCCACTAACATGGTCACTCCATCATTCAAGGCCACTGGGTTGGTCAGGAAGGACTTGCCCTTGGTGAAGCTGCACAGGCTGTCTCGAATCATCTCCCTGTTCTCCATGTGCCAGAACACAGCTTCTAGGAGAATCTGCTCCATGATTTTCCCAGGCACAGAGGGGAGGCTGAGAGGTCCCTGGTTGCCAGGGTTTTCCTTTCTACCCTTTTAAAAGATGGGTACAGTGTTTTCCCTTTTCCAGTCACTGGAGGCTTCCCCTGACTGACAGGACCTTACATGGAGAGTGGCTTGACAACATCAGCCAATTCCCTCAGGACTCTGGGATGCACCTTGTTGAGTCCCACAGACTTACGTACTTTCAGATTCCTCAGGTAGTCACAAGCCTGATCTTCATATACAGTGGGAAGCACTTGACTTCCCCAGTTCCCCTCTTGCAGTTCATCCACTTAAGAAATGTAGGAAGAGAGGTTGCCATTGAAGACTGAGGCAAATAAATTACTGAGTATCTCAGCCTTCTCTTCATCCCTTATTATCAGTTTTCTGGCATTATTCATCAGGGAGGGTACATCTTTTTTGACCTTCCTTTTCTGGTTAATATACTTGTAGAAGCCCTTCCTGTTATTTTTTGCATCCCTTGCCAGGTTCGGTTCCAGCTTTGCCTTGGCCCTCCTCACTTCATCCCTATAAAATCAAATGTCATCTCTGTACTTATCCAAGATTCTTGTTTTGTGGCTGTTCTCTGTAGATTGCCTTCTTTCCTTTTAATTTAATCAGCTGTTCCCTCCCATCCCAGTCTCTTGCCATCCCTGCTGGATTTCTTGCCCCTCTCATTAGCACCCTGTCCCTCTAACCTTTGCATCTCATCCCACAGCTCACCAAGGACAAATCAGCCCTATTAGTTCCTGAGCAAAGACTCCTCAGTGAGAAAGTGTGGGAGTGAGTCCCATCTGATGACAGCATGCCTAGCGCTGCATAGGCCTTTGATTGTCAACACCACCAAAATTTTAGCAGTGACACCAGCCACAGAGCCAAGAATTAACAGACTCAGCCAGTGCTGCTACCTTCAGCTGTAAGTATAGAGGAGAATATAACATGTGTCTCAAATTTCTAAATGTCCCAAGATCCCAAAGATCTTTTTGACTTCCCTCAAACTCTATGTTGCTACTTCATCAGCCCCAGTGATGAAGATCAGTATTGAGTAGTTGTCATGGGACAAGTGTAAGCTTCAGACAAGCCTTGTCTTAGTCTCAGATTTTGGCAGGAGTTTAAATGTAAGAAATTACTCTGGCCCACAAGTTTTAAGACTGACATATGTCTATTTAAAAAATGAATTATTTATTAAATAGATAAGAGATAACAGATGAAAGGACTTAATCAGACTTACTACAAAATACAAAACTAAAAAGAACTTTTAGTAGACTACAGCATAACATAAAACAGTGCACTCTATCAAGGTACCTATATTAAAGCCAGCAAAAGAAATAGTATTAATTAGGAGTAAGATGTAGTTTAACACTGTAACGACAATAATGTACACAGATTCCCTTCACTGAACCCCTGGGGAGTAACTGGGAAGTAAGCATTCCTACTCATGGGAGAAATCCCACACATTTCCAGGGAAATGTGTAGAAGATTTCTTCTTTGTGAAAGTTTGGTGTCACTTTTATAATCATAAAGTGAGGTGTCTATTAGTTGGAAATCCAGCTTATCTTTCCAGATCTCACTTTAGCAGTATGATGTTTACCAGCAGCTGGGAGATGCCAGACCATTGTTAAGCCCACAGCACCAAAACTACTCACTACAGGACAGCTTGTCCTGTTTGAGTTATCTGACCAGTAAACAAACAACAGATAAGCTCCTGTGGGAGGTGAGATGCCCTTCTCCAGTAGTAGTCTGGGTGCCTCACCAGGCTAGGAAGTTTCCTGCTGATGTCCTTAACCCAGGTCCTAGAGAGTCATCAGGTACTCTCTAGGGGTTGGGCCCAGTCAGCATATTGGGTCCTCTGTTCCCCTTGGAAAAGAATCACCTACAACTATAACCCTTGTTTTATTCCTCTTGGAAGTTGTTGTAATATGAGGAAGTACACATTTCTAATTGTGGTGACGCCTCTGCTGTTACCAGGCTTTCATCCTCCTCATCTTTTGGCTGGTCTTCCATGTAAAAAGGCTCATAATTTTTGTGCAGACGCACCTCACTGTGGGAGTGAGGTAGGCAAAGAACAATTTTTCTTGTACCCCAAGCATGGACTATATTTCATTTACTCCTTTCTTTACAACTATTACCTCCTTGCTGGAGGATGGACAGAGGATTCCCTTGATCTTGCATTATTTCTGGTGGCTGCTCCTGTCTCATGGACGCCAGAGCTTGGTTCCAGCGGTCTATCATACTTTCTGGTGCTCTAATACTCCTTAACCTTTCTATTTCATCCTGCAGCTCTGCTACCAGGCTGAGCAGGTTATCCACCTGATCACATCTGACACAACTGCTATCTCTGCTACAATCCAGTGGAAAGCTTAGGCATTCCCTATAGCCTGATGCTTGGACAGCTGTGTGTTTTTTAGTGAGCTCTGTCTGGGTCCCTGCCTCCTTTTTACAAGCACAGATGAGTGGACACCATTGTTGAGCTCTTCCCAAGAGAGTGATGGACACCAGCTGGAGCTCTTGACACCTTAGAGTAACTGAGTAAACTTCTGCAAAGCATGTACTGTAGAGACCAATTATTCCTTTTCCAGGGTGTATGGACACATGTTTTTAGCAAAACCAATAAAGTACCAGATTACTTCTTTCTCAACAATAACACCTTAAGACTTGCAAGTAAATACTGCTGTTTTTTCTAGCTGATTTGCATTTGTCTAGCTATGCCTTTTAGGAGCTCCACTCTCCTCTACCTCTCTGATGACTTCAAGCTTGTAGCTCTGTAATTCCACAGTCACTGTTGGGTCAGCTTGTGCCTTGTGCAAGACCGTGTAGAACCACAGGCAGCCCTCCTCCATGTTAGAGTCAGCAGCTGCTTAACATGAAAACCTGGCTTAAATTTAGTAAAAGAAAAGGATTAAGGAAGCTTTCCATCAACAAACTAGAAAAAAAGCAAGTCAGCAGAAATAAAGCAACCCAGGTTTAGACTATATTAATCAGAGAAATCTGTACTCCTTTCCTATGCCAGTACTTTACAAAGTCCCAGGATAAAGCAGATCAGTTTCCTCAGCAGATCAGAAATATTGATGCAGTTGCCTTGCTTTTCTGGGAGTAGTCTTTTTTGCTGTTTATCTACAGCTGCCCCTTCTTCTGCCAGCTCTCCTGGCTGTCCCTACAGCACTAACCCGCTGAATGGCTTTTCCTCCATAACCCCTGGGGTTCTTTAGCTATGCTGTGCAGCATGTGCAGCTCAGCCAACTTTCTGGAGATGCAATTTCCTCCTGTAGTTTATTGTGAGAGTATAGGAAGAACTCACAGAAATAAGCGCAAGTGACAGGCTTGATATTTAGGTGTGTTTTTCTAAAAACTAACTCCACTCAGTCCCTATATTTTTCAAGAGCCTTGAGGGTACTGCCAGCACCCTGTGTTCTTTAAAACAGACACACTGAGCTAGGCCCTGCTCCACCGTCTGACCCCATTCAGATCACAGTGTTCTCCTAAGGTTTGTTAGAAATCCTGTTAAAATGATCCATGATGTTAAGAGCTATGGAGCTAAAGACACCAGTAGTCATTTTGATGGGAGCCCTCACATAGTGTTAAAATCTCCAAGTGCCTTCAAGTTGCTGTCACAAGGATGTCAGATACCATGTCTTACAGCATGCTTGAAGAAATCTGCTTGGACATGCAAAGCACGGAATGGAAAGATTATCTTTGAGGCCAGACCTCCATTTCCAGGGTCAGATCAAGAATAATCAGGAGGTTCCTGGGTGCCTGGGCCACTCCTAACACCCACTGATCATAAGCAGACCCCTTTGCAGCACTGCAGTGAGCCTCACCTGCGAAGCATAGTTTCTCTAGGATACTTCTGCCTTGGGAGGAGAAATTTACTACTTTAGTGCTGAAGCTGGAGACTGGGGGCTGTGACCTCTCTGTCAGCACTGTTTGAAATCCTGTCTTGTGTGAGGCTGAGGAGCCAGCAGAGAAATTCAGACCTTCAAATTTTGATGGGTGATATTATAAGAAGTTGATAGTAAGAATCCAGGACACCTTTCTGGAGAAGAAGAACCCATGCAGAAAGGATTGGCTGTTGCCCATCATAATGGAAGTTTTCTGCTGGCACAGGAAATGAGAAAAGTTGTAGATGAGTACATCATCTCTGAGCTGGGAGCAAGCACTTTGTTTGACTGACACGGCCTGCAAAGGGGATTTGACTAACTCTTGGTGTGCCTAAGTGTCAGTTGAGAAACAGAGAGCACAGTCACACTGAAAAATGGGTCACCTTCACTTCCAGCTGCTTGGTATGAGCCAGGAGATGGACCAAGGGCAAATTTTACAAGTGCCAGTCTGCATCAATGCCAGGAGCCTAAAAGCCTGAAAAGTGTTTGGTTCCATGGTTAATAAGATGTTAACAAGTTCCTATGACAAGATGGCATTAACTGGAGAACTGAGTGGGAGTTCTGGTGTGAACCCCTTGATCTGCTGCCTGAGGTGCATAAACTGTCATTGCAAACAGCAAGGCTGTCAGGTGGCTGCTGGAACTACCAAACAGTGACTGACTTATACTCCTGAGAGGCTGCTAAAAGTCTACAGTCAAGAATAAAATTACAGAGCACATGGGTAAACACTGTGCATTGAGAAGAAAAGGCATGGTTTTGTAAAGCTGTGTGCTGCCTCATTTGCCTGATGAGTCTTTGTTGATCATCCTCCAGAAAAAAGTGCTGGCACCAGTTTATTCAGCATGTCCATCAAGATGCTGGAAAATGATGTAAATGAGAAAATTTAATGCATTTTGTGCAGAGAATGCAGGTCTTGTGTCTTGTCTCCAAGAAAGCATGCTGGATACAGAGAATGGAAAGAAAAGAGCAATTAAAATGTCTGTGGAGATGAAAAACTTTCAAAGGACACTAAAAAGGCAGGAGCTATTAGTCTGGGACTGAATTGAAGGGTATCAGACTGGCATATCCAAAATCAGTAAATAGGAGCCCAAGCTTAAAGTGGAACCATAGCTCATCAAATCCTACAACACTGGATCCAAGGGGGTGGTTAAAAACAGAAAAGAAAGAAACTGCTTCTGCACAGAGGAGTATACAGAGGGGAAGGGAATTCTTGGAACTTGTTGGCATAGGAAGTTGTGGGAGCAGACTGTGTCACAAAGAGCTGGAGAAACTCATGTAAGGGAATTGCCTTGTGCCTTTTGCTGATGCAGCTTTTCCTGCTGCCACAGCTGGACACATGGTATTAGCTGAAAGAACTACTGTGCAGCAGCAGTAGCATTTTTTTTTTTCTCTCTTAACCATGTCTGCTCAGACTTCATCCCATATGTTTTCTCCAACAGCTCACTCCTCCTTTAGGAGGCTCCTTCGAGGAGCTGTGTGATGGACAGTGTCAGATGGGACGGAGAGGGACACCCGTGTTGGACAAGATCCTGTCTGATCCCTAGCTGGATGGGGTGTCTCCCATGGGGCTTCGTAGCTTTCCCAGCCCTGCACTGCACTGCAGACATGGATTGATGTGGTGTGGGCATCCCAAAGCACGTGCACCACGCAGTGCTGGAGCAAGGCCTGCAGGGCAGGGTGCAAGAGCACACGCCGGCTGGTGCCACTCAGCCCCTGAGACAAGGCAGGCCCACTTCTCTCTGCAACCTTTCCTGACGAAATTGCTTTCATTACGGGGCTAAGAGCTGACCCAAAAAGAGGGTCAAGTTATTAAAAATAAAAAAGTAGGGGAGGATGAAACAAAACAGAGGAGGAAAGAAAGCTCTGGTCTCAAATGTTTGAGATGTCAGCCTCATAAATTCAGCATCAGCTTCCTTTGGTCCTCAAACCAAGTCAGCTCTAATGCTATTTGCAGATATAGATTGGTGTCTTTTTCATTACTGTTATCAAATGATGCATTTGTGGTGCAGCTTCAGAGCCCTTTCTGCCCTGGTAAGTGGATTATGCATCCTGGTGCCAGCACTACTTGAGCTATACTTTTAATACTAAAAATAACAAAGAAATAATAAAATACCTCCCAGGCTTTTAGATTTTCTTATTTTTCTTTTTCAAAGATCAAATTAAGATATTTATATCTTCAACAGGCAGAAAGGACCTGACCCCTGCTTTGTTAGCAAAATGTGACAAGAAGCACTTTCTTAGCATTTGCAATCACCGCTATCGTCAGCTACACTTCTGGGAAATGGTGACACTGTTTCTTCTTGCTGCTCAAAGCTGAGCCAAGCTTCCCAAGATGAACAACCCCTCTGCAGGCTGGCTGGCTGCCTGATGTCGCTAAGGCATTTTGCATCCCCCTGCCAGCACTGAGTATGAGGGAGGAATGAGTTGCTGCCCCTTCCTAAGACTACTGGAGTGGAAGTAGAGAGGTCCATTGTCCCTCTCCCAGTGCACATCCAACCACATCGCATCCACACTTCCAGCCACAGGTGGCACATTTTATGCCTGTGTTTGGCAGGCTCACCTGCCTGGCAGTTGTGCTGCTTGGAGATGCCCCAGGAAGCAGTGCATTTCTTTTGGAGCCCAACAGCAGTGTCATCTGTTTTGCTTCATTTGAGTAGTAAACCTGACTGTGGCTCTTTAAAGGAACACTTCTCTCCCTTTTGGGTTAATGTCACCATTGCCCAGTAGAGACGAGACGCCAGCAGAAATCTGAGTGCTCTTGAGTCTGATGAAGAATGGATAATTTTTCTCAACCAGAAATATATTAGTGTGACAGTAGGTATTTCTGAGCCCATTTTTCACATTTTTCTGGGTCTGTAATTTTATTTCCCTTCTTATTATTTGCCTGCTTAAATCCTAAGGATATGGAAAGAAGCTGGATAGTTCTGAACTCATGTAGTAACATGGAAGCACATGGGACAAAATCTCATGTGTGATCACAGGCACAAGCTGGTACAGGAGTCTCTGGGTCCATTCTGTCAGCACCTGTTCAGCCAGCAGAGGTAAACCTCAGCTGGAAGGATTTTGGGAGTTCATTTATTTGCTACCCATCTGAAGCTCTGTGAGCCTCATGGTTTTATGCTTTAGTTTTTTGTATTTCTCCTCAACTGCCTATGATTCTTCCAATGCATGTGTGAGATTCACCTCAAATCCTGATTGCTGCCATGACCTGTGTTCTCTCCACCCTCACCCCTCTTTCCACAGGGACAGCATGTGCTTAAGCACAGAGTGGGGACATATTCACTGATGTACATGCAGTTAAAATATTACTAAACATCTGTGAAGCAAGGATGAAAAGATTGCCTGAGATCAAAAGTGGTGTATAAAAATAACACCAGAAGAGAAATGCAGGCTCTGCAATGTGCTCTTCCAGTAAGAGCGGTATTGACCAAAGAGTGAAATAAAAGGTGGAAACATGAGCTACAATCAATTTTTTGGGTTTTTTTAAACTTTAAAAAAAGGAAAGAGACTTAAACCCTTGACAGCTGCTGAGTCAGGTCTATAGCACCCAGCATGTCAGACTCATGGTAAAGAGAGAGCAAGTGAGAAGCCAGGCAGTTCTGTAGGTGCTGCATAAAGCCCTGCCGAAGTCATTAAGCTGGGATGAGCTTATCGTGATAGTCATGAGCTTGCCTGATCAGTTCAAAATTATCTTGACTTCAGGTGGTCTTGGATCTCTGTAACACTGTAACTCTGTAACACTGCACTGTGAGAATGAATCCATTTAACATGCTAAACATTAAAGTTTAAATCTGCAAAACAAATAAGACATTTTGCTGTCTTTCTACCATTAGTGTTGGTGAGACCTCATCACCCTATTCGCTTCAGCAGGTTTGAAATCTCATCCTCCTTCATCCTTACAGAGATTCTGATGAGAAGGCAAAAGAAAAAGAGAAAAAGATGCAGGACTAGAATTTCAGTAGGCAGAAATCTGTGTTGCTTAACTGAAGACAATGGAACCACACTGAGCTACTGCCCCAGTTAAGCTTTTGTTCG
The DNA here is from genome assembly GCF_027887145.1 of Ammospiza caudacuta. NCBI lineage: Eukaryota > Metazoa > Chordata > Aves > Passeriformes > Passerellidae > Ammospiza > Ammospiza caudacuta. The sequence goes on from NC_080632.1 coordinate 24,115,214, forward strand.
TAATGGCTGCAGAGACCTCAAGAGCAATAAATGGCCAATAATTTGAATGCCATACCTTACAGCCACTGAAAAGAAACTTGGTGTCAGAAACCACAGAGCACAAAAAAGTTTATTATATTAACAGGTCTGACTTTCTGCAGGGTTGTGTCACCTCAGGTTTTCCAGTGCTCTGCACTGTTGTGGTCTCACCTTGAATGTTGTATGAAATTTTGGGCTCCTCAATGTAAGAAAGATATTAACATCTTAAAGAGTGTCCTAAGGAAGGCAACCAAGATGGTGAAGGGTCTTCAGGGTAAGAGAGGGGTCCTGAGGGGAAGCCGTATGAGGAACAGCTGAGGTCCCTTGATCTGTTCTGCCTGGAGGAGAGGAGACTGAGGGGAGACCTCATTGCAGTCATCAGCTTCCTCATGATTGGGAGAGGAGGGGCAGACACTGATCTCTTCTCTGCGGTGACCAGTGACAGGACCTGAAGGAATGGCCAGAACTTGTGTCCAGGAAGGTTTAGATTAAGTATTTGGAAAAAATTCTTCCCCCAGAGGGTGGTTGGGCACTGGAACAGGCTCCTCAGGGAAGTGGTCACAGCACCAATCCTGACAGAGATCAAGTGTTTGGACAATACATTCAGGCACATGGTGTGCTTCTTGGATGGTGCTGTGCAGGGCAAGGACCTGAACTTGGTGATCCTTATGGGTCTCTTCCAATGAGCATATTCTGTGTGATTATTCAACATGTTGATCAGGTGGCCAGGATAAATAGGGGTACATAAAATCAAAGGCAACATATTAAAAATCAAGCAAAAATAGCAGGGGGCACAAATACACAGTCTGCAAAAACATTGGGATCTAGCACAGGGGGAATAGTAGGAGATATTGCCTTTGATTTTAAGAGCTTGGAACTCTTTATTTGAGGGGAAGAATGACATCATTGTCTAACTATGTCAGCTAGAAAGGCTTAATGTGAGGAGAGATCATTACGGAAAAATAATGGAGTCAGCCACCGAGTCCATATCAGCTAGAAAGACACAGCTGTCAGCTTTTCTTCACTTAGACCAGGAGTTAAGCACACACAGGAAGAAGACAAGTTCGATCTCCTGTGCTCATGCAGCTCAGATGTAGGTTGACTGGTAGCTCTCAGGATCAGCCAGCCAGCTAACAATCAATCCTAAAAGCAAATGCTCCATGAAGCAAGGAGATGAAGTTTGTATCTTAGGTCAACCCTTAGCTCGTGTTTCTCCAGGCACAGCACAAATATTAAGTTCTGCTTCTACAAGCAGACAGTGGCTGAGATGAAGAATTAATTGCCTTGGGAAGAACCTGGACAGATTTTCAACACTTTTCAGAGGTTTCTTCTTCCTTTTGGCAGTTTTATAGTGGAGCAGATACCTTCTTCATGAAGAGATTGAATTTTCATGAATTATCATGTCAGATGACAGTCTAAGGTGGCCTGAAGCATTCACAGAGCAGGACATGATAGCCTGCCCCTGCAGGTTTCTTCCTAGCCTCAAACCACTGACCATTCTTAACAGTGGTGACTGATGGGGCTCCTCAGCATCACCACCTTACCATGCCCTTTTCCCCTTCATTGACTGCGCCTTCTTTCTTGGGTTACTATTTCTTGGCTTTGCTTTAAGTCTTGTTTGCCAAGACCCAAGAAGGGCCTTAGCTCCCCATAGTGAAGGAAGATGGGTTTAACCAGTACAGGTGGCCATGGGTTGCTCAATGGACTACATGAAAAACTAGGGGAAAAAAAAAAAAACAAATGGGAGTATGTAAGCATGAAAGTGTTTGAAAGTGGAGATTTACAATGTTGGAGCCTTGAGCCAGGCAGTTAACTCACAGTGTCTTTGTAAGAACGCTGCCTTCTCCTTTTTGCCCTTCGTCCCCTGAGTAATTAAAAATCCAGTGGTAACTGCTGTGACGGTAGCTGATATGTCAGCGTTGTTAGTTCTCATTGCAGGGTATTCGCTGGGCTGCCAAGCCAAATGAACACTGCTCCACCAAAGTCATTCAAATGTCTCCAGATTACAGCAGCTGAGAATCATTTTTACTAGTTGCAATAAATAACAATCCTGACAACCTGGCTTGGATTCAAAGTGCACTGCAAAATTTTATGCAAGTTGTTGGAATGAAATTATTCTGGAGGCTCCAGGCACTCCTCTGGGACACAAAAATTAATGACCAGCACTTAAGTTTATCAGAATTTAAAAGAAAAATGTCCTCCAGCAGCCTCCAGTAGTGCCTCTTTGTTTTATTAATCTTTGGAGATTGATGCAGATTTCAGCTAGGAAGACAAAATTTAGATGAGAAAAAATACAACCAGAGGCTTGCCAGAAAATGACCATCAGCTTTCAGTGCAAGGGCAAGGGGATACTGAAAAATGTATACTTATCTATATAATTCTATATAATGCTAATATACATATCCATCTATCTATGTACAGATAAAGCTATTATGTATAATGTATGTTTCCATTGCAAATGGTATCTTTCCATTGCAAATATGTGGAGTGAATGTTCAAAACAAGTTAAGGCAGCTCTTTTTGAAGAACATGTGGTGAGGATGGGAAACCTGCAAGCCAGGAGAATTCCTTGGGGCTGTTGACTTCAGAAATTTGAAAATTAGTGTATTTGTACATAGCAGAGAGATGACCGTTATAGTAGCTGTAACACACTGGTAGGAGAGAGGAAAATGAGGGGAACTTATCTCTTCTTTGGATGTCTTACAGTCAAACTGCCTCTGATGCATAAGGATAGGTAGATAATTGAGATTATTATTCGTGAAATCCAGCACACTTGCATGCCAAGTGCTGAGATCAGTTGGTAAGAGATGCCATGAAGTCTCCAAGGAAGTTGTAGTGCTTGTGTGGAGTCAGAAATGCTGTTCTTTTTCTACCCTTGCAAGACCATTCTTGCTCACCTTGCAATCAGGTGAGCCCTTTCCTTCAGAAGGAAAGGGATGACTGGGGAAATGAGGAGACATTGCATAGTAAGAAGGAGGGAGACTAGACATGGTGAACATATATACATATATATATGTTCACTTTCTCACTGGTTGGAACACTGTCTTCCTATATTACTCACAATTTAAACCTACTGCATGAAGGTAGGCAGCCAGAAGTTGCTAAGTCATGATGTCAGTTATTTGAGGAATAGCTGAAGGAGCTGGGATTGTTTAGCCTGGAGAAAAGGGAGAATTATCATTCCCTGCAGCTACCTGAAAAGAGGCTGTAGCCACGTAGGGGTCAGTCTCTTCTCCCAGTGATGGGACAAGAGGAAATGGCCTCAAGCTGCACCAGGAGAGGTGCAGGTTGGACGTCAGAAGCATCACTGAATGTCATCACTGAAAGGGTGGCTAAGCATTGCCCAGTGTCTCAGTCCCTCTGGGAGTGTCTCAGGAACCCTGGGCCAGTCCCGAGCCGGCAGACACGGGGGGGCAGTCCCGACACAGCCAACAGCGGGGGGACACTCTCTGTGCCCCGAGGGTACTGAGGGCACCCAGGCTGGTCGCCTTTGCAGCAGGAGAGGCACCAGAGACATCGGTAGAAGAAAAAGGGTTGACTCTTAGCAGGGGTTAATCCAAGGTTTTATTCCAGGAGTCCCGAAGGAGCTCCTGCACCTCAGGGGCCTCCTGCCAAAAGCGCTGGGAGATGTGCCAAGGTTATATTTAAAGGGAGGTGGAAACTGAAAATAGATAACATTTTACTAACCAGTAAGTGACCCTAAGGGATGGGTACTGGGGATAGACATATAGGACAGCGTATGGGGCAAGGCTTGGGGGCTGACCCCTGGCCTCTGGCTGATCACTCGATGACCTGGGCCGAAGCTTCTAGATGGAGGGGATGGGATGGTGAGTGATTGACAGAGAGCCAGGGTGGGGGTTTGGGGATGATCTCATCCAGGGAGAGGGATAACACAGGTAAAGGGAGGGGGTACAGTCTGAGATAAACCATTTGGGAAAAATATGGGGATACAAAACAAAACTACTTCAAAGTATTACAAAGTATAAAAACACTCAGCAAAGTAGAGAAATCACCATCCCTGGAAGTGTTCAAGAAACAACTGGCTGTGGCGCTTAGAACTAGAGTTTAGATGACATCATGCTGTTCAGTCAAAGGTTGGACTTGATCAGGAACGTTCTTTCCAACATTCATGATCCTGTGTTATGAAAATACACTCCTTGAACAGGGCAGATTGCACATTCACGTATCTCCAGGCAAACAGGATTTGAACACAGCTCCTTGTGTGATGTGCTATTAACTAAGGGGTACCTTTTTTGGTATAGGCTTGAACATACCCACAGTTAAGAATCACACAATCACCGAATGAACTAGAATAGAAAAGACCTTTGAGATCATCAAGTCCTACCTGTGACCTGACACCTCCTCATCAACTAAACCATGCCACTGAATGCCAAGTCCAGTCTTTCTTTAAATACCTCCAGGGATGGTGATTTCACCACCTCCCTGGGCAAATGATTCCAGTGCCCAATCACTCTTTCAGTGATCAATCTTTTCCTAATGTCTAATCTTTTCTGGGCGCAGCTTAAGACTGTGTCCTCTCATTCTGTCAGTTGTTGCTGGGGAGAAGAGACTGACCCCCATCTGGCTACAAACGCCCTTCAGGCAGTTGTAGAGAGAGGTAAGGTCTTCCCAGAACCTCCTTTTCTCCAGGCTAAACAATCCCAGTTACCTCATAGGGCTTGTGTCCCAGACAATTCACCAGTCTTGTTGCCCTCTGCTAGACACATTCAAGCATCTCAACATTCTCCCTAAACTGAGGGGCTCAGAACTGGACACAGCACTCGAGGTGTGGCCTCACCAGGGCTGAGTACAGAGGCAGAATGACCTCCCTGCTCCTGCTGGCCACACCATTCCTGACACAGGCCAGGATGCCCTTGGCCTTCTTGGCCCCCAGGGCACACTGCTGGCTCATGTCCAGCCGGCTGTGGACCAGCACCCCCAGGTCCCTTTCTGCCTGGGCCCTGTCCAGCCACACCATCCCCAGCCTATAATGCTGCAGGGGGTTGTTGTGGCCAAAGTGCAGGACTCAACACTTGGACTCGTTAAACTTCAAATTGTTGGACTCAGCCCATCTATCCAGACTATGCAGGTACCTCTGAAGAGCCCTCAGAAGAACAGCTGCAAGATGTTGGATATGCCCTGCAACACAGAGACATGTGTGAGTTTACTCTTTCAAGGCCACATATTGCAAGGACCAAATCACATTCAGGATTTCCCTTGCTATTGTCCTGTGGTCTTGACTACCTGTTGCCAGGAGCTGGAGAAATCGTGGAAGTGTATTGCTGAAAATACACCCCTAAGATTCAGACAGCACCATCAAGTTCACTTTTTACCAAAGGTAGCTGTGTGAGCATATGTTGGTAGGATAAGCTTGGTAAGGGCTAGATTTTGAAAGTGTGCTTATGGCTTTCCATGAAATCTTAAGTCTGCTCTTGGGAAAGTCATCACTGTTTGAGAAGAAGAAATTTATCTGCAGTAGCAAAAGGCTGGAATAAAGTTAAACTGGGGAAACTAGGCCTAATACAATTTGAATCTCAATGAACTTGCTGCTATAGAGTACTGAGCTTGTACACTCTGTCAGAGGTGTAATTCCTTATTTAGGATTGTTGTTCTTTGCAGATACACATCTAAAACAATTATTGTTCTTGGGCTGATTGCCTTGCTTGTAAACCTGGCAGAAACTCACTTCAGATCAAATTTCTGATCTGTCAGTTCAAGAAAAGGGGACCTTTGCACTCTGCTGTTTATTGCCTCCAGCTCCTCAGACATTTTCAGTGCTGGAAGTGGCAACATCTTTTATGGTAGGAGGAAAAACATATGTAATTACATGACAACACCAAATTGTAGAGAAGGAAAGCAAACAAGAGCTGAGGTCCTGGAGAAGAAGCAGAGGCAAGGAAGGAGTGGGGAAGTGGTCTTGAAAATACAGGTGGGACTGGCAGGACAACTACATGTGACAGGTAATGGAATAATGGATGGCTGCCTTGTCCCAGCACGTTGCCTCTGATGCTACCAGCTCACTTCACACTATGCAGTGTCACATGCAGGCAGAGGAAAATTTTCCAAAGACCTAAGCAGGTCATAGCTAACCTGAGTAAGGATATTTCACCTCTTTCAAGGGTCTGTAGATATTCAGGTTTCCTCTTCTCAAGTGCCCAAGAGCAGCCACCAGTTTTAATCCTTTATACTCCTTAAATTTCTGAATGTCTGTCAGGCTGATTCATACACAGACTCCTGGTGCTATCCTCTATTGATTTCCATCCATCCAATTGCGTTGCACCCTCCACCTTGCAGTGAATCTACAAGCCAGACACCGTTGCTGTGTTCATGCTGATCAGGTTCTAAAGTCATGTAAGACCAAGCTGATGGAGAATGGTAATGGTGCATAGCTGCAAAAATGAGGGTAAGGGACATGCCTACAGGACAGCCTGAAGTGGGAACTGGTTGGGCAAAACTGTATCTTGTCTGGGCAGAAAGTGCATTGTACATCAGGATGTTGTTACCATTGCTGTATATTAATTGGAATATGTTTTCCTTTAATTAAGCGAGCCATGAAACTGCCATGCAAGCAAAACAGTGTCACCAGTTAATGCAAGACCTTGCCCTCTTTAGATGTGTGCTTACCAATACCCTGCTGGTCTGGTTAGTCTCTTTGACAGCTAACAGGAAAATTACCTCTTTCAACTTCCGTGGAGGACACTGTCACATATTCCGCCAGCCACTGTTCTCTTGCATGCCTCTATGCCAACCCTCCCCCCATTTCCTTTCTGGAAAGAAGAAAGAGTATTACTATTCTCTGCCTTTCATCTTGAGACAAAAAAACAGCACACATTTTGCTGGATGACTTTTAAATGCAGAATTGCTGGATGATTAATGAGAATTTTATAAGAGACTCTTAACAGAATGCCTATGCTGCCTTTTATCTTCTAGTTTTCCTTTAGCTACTGCAAAGCTGCCAAACTTCCACAAGGTGCTGGAGGAGAAACAGTATTTGGAACAGATAGAAAAGGAGTTATTTTAACTGCTGATTCCTTGTACGGCTCAGCTGTTCTGTGTAACCTGTGTGCTTTGTGTGCCTCCACATTTGTGGAACTGCTGTTTGCAGTGGGGTGGTGGTGGGTTGATCATGGGTGCATGCCAGGTACCCACCAAAGCTATTCTGTCAGAAGGTCTATCCCCCTCGTTAGCTGGATAGGGGAGAAAAAATATAATGAAAAGCTCAGGGGTTAGAATAAGGACAGGGAGAGATCATTCATCAATTACTGTCATGGGCAGAACAGACATGGGGAAATTAGGTTAATTTACTACCAATCATATCAGGGTAGTGCAATGAGAAATAAAACAATAAAAATCTTAGAACTCCTTCCCCCCACCCCTCCCTTTTTCCCAGGCTCAGCTTTACTCACGAATTCTCTACATCCTCCACACCTCCGAGTGGTGCAGGGGGACAGGGAATGGTGGCTGGGATCCGTTCATCACATGTTTCTGCTGCACCTTCCTTCTCAGGGGAAGAACTCCTCACTCTCTTTGCCTGCTCCAGCACAGAGTGTCTCCCATGGGAGACAGTCTTCTATGAACTTCTTCAATGTAGGCCCTTACCTCAGGCTGCAGTTCTTCATGAATTACTCCAGCATGGGCTGCCCATGGGGTTGCAAATCCTGGCAGCAAACTTGCTGCCCTCTGGGCTCCCTGAGGGGTCCCTCTGCTTCTCCATCTGCTCCAGCGGGGGTCCTCCACTGGACTGCAGGTGATCCCTGCTCCGCTGCAGACCCCATGTGCTGCAGGGGTACAGCTGCCTCACCATGGTCTTTACTCTGGGCTGCAGAGAAACATCTGCTCTGGTGCCTGGAACACTTTCTGCCCCTTCTTCATGGGCCTTAATGTCTTCAGGGCTGTTCTCTCACATACCCTCACTCCCTCTGTCTGCAATTGCCTTGCCCAGTTGTTACACTCCCCCATCTCCCTTCCTTTGTAGATACATTATCCCTGAGGCTCTACCACTGTTGCTGATGGGCTCAGCCTTGGCCAGTTGAGGCTCCATCCTAGAGCCAGCTGGCACTGGCTCTGTTGAGCGCAGAGGAAGCATTTAGCATCTTCTCACAGAAATCGCTTCTGTAGCTCCTCCACTAGCAAAACCTTGTCACGCAAACCCAATACAATGATACAGCTTTAGCTGGTGAGTATGTGCATTTATGGGCACCAAAATGTTGCAAAGGCAAAATATAGCACAGCTGTAACACTTCTTTATCTTGAGTCCATGCTTTCTAGGCATTTTGTGGGGCTGAAAGGTACCTTGCAAAAAACAAAGCTTCTCTTGAGCGTTCCTAAGGGAGGGAGACTTTTATAATATCTCACAATAGTGGCAGGGAAACCTTTCTTTTCCTTTTGTGATGCTCACTTCCATTCTTTCACAACTACTACTGGCCCTTGGGCTCCCATTTACTGTGTTTTTATGACCTGGTCTCATAGAGGCTCCCTAAATCAAGGCTCTGCTTCTGTGACTGCCATATGTGGAGAGTAGTAAAATCAGCCATGCAACTGGTTTGTTGGTAAAATCAGCTGGTAAAATAAGCCATGCAACTATAGCAAACAAGGATGCATGGAGAGGCTATCAAGACCCTTCCTGTGCCAAGCGCCCAATTAGCTGTTCAACAGTGCAAAAGATCTGCCTGAGCAAAAAGGATCTGCTGATGACTCAGGTTGATGTATCCAGGGCAAAAATAACCCTACTGAGTTTTTCTGTATAGTCCTATGTAACCTCAGAGGAGTTTAATGTCTATACAAATAAAATGGACTACCGACTCCGTCCCCAAATGCACTGTGGTATTAGGCACAGTACTGGGAAGAAGGCTGGAGCAGTGCATAGCAAGGGTAGGAGCCAAAGATCTGAGGTCAAATCCTTACGACCTTTGCAAATCAAGCAGACTTTGGTCTTGTTGGGGCATCACAGAGGACTTGTCAGCGCAGGACACTGAAGAAAAATCATCCAAATTTAACAAGAGGTGTGCATTTCCACTGCCATAATTGAACTGCTAAGAGCACAGTGTGGATATTCTCTTTCAGAGCTGAAACGGTCACAATTCTGTTGAGTTTAATTGACTTAGGGCAAGAATTGAGTTAAATGAATTAATGCCAAATTAAACTAAACTGAGGTCATAGGGCTTTAGAGGAATTTAACAAATCCCTTTTCAAAGTTATTTTGAATTAATTTCCTCAAATGTTCCTGTGCCAACAAAGAACAAATGTTTGTCTGCAAAGGGACATTAATTTTGTTAATGTTATGGGATTAACATAAAGAAAAAGAGTGATTTGTGATTCACTCCCTGTGCATGTGCCTTTCTCATGCTGGCCTAAATATACCAATTTAATCTCATCTGCTCTGGAGCAAGCGCTGTTGTAGAGTGGACCATCAGGGGTAGCTGTTCCAGAAGAATCCTGGTACAGGAAAATGCTGAGTGCTGCAGAGAAATCCATTCCAAACTGCCAGTCCAAATTTAATTCCTTAATGTGCTGAATGGCAGTCCTTTGTTACCTCTGCAATTCAATAGCTCAGAAAACTGATATCTCCTTCTGAACACACCATTACCTACTCTCTCTCTCCCCTCTTTTTCTTTTCTTTTAAAGTGCTAGACTTGAAACAGATAAGGAAAAAAAACCTAAGGCAATGATTTAAATTCTAAAGTAGTATTAGGAATGTATTGCACGCTATGATATATGTAATTGAAAATCTATAAATACATCAGGCTGATGCTGGCTAAATCAAAGCCAGGTTTACTTCTATTACTGTTAATCTTTGGAGTGGTCTTGCTCTCTCTCCACTCCCACACCCTCATCCCTTGTGAGAGAAAATTGCGCATTCTTTTTAATGAAATTACAGCAAAGACCACCACATGTGTAATTTTAGCAACGCTAATTATTTAAATGAAATCCAGAGTAGTAAACCAAACAAACCAAATGAAACATTGCACAGCCAGATATGAACATGAACGTGAAGAGAGGGAGACAGGCACATTCTGCTTGCTTAAGAGCAGAGTGATATTTTCAGACAAATTTCTTCAGAAAATGGATGTTATGCAGTAACAATGTGCGTGTCCCAGCAGTTCTAACAAGGTGTGAGTATCTTGGCGAGGTACAATCCAGTTTGAAAAGCAGGATCTCATGATAATGACATGACCCAGTCCTAGGAGAGAGCTAGAGAAGTCTTGACTCACTGTCCTGCTGAGGAGAGGGCTTACGTAAAGTGTAACTGAACCCACACAGCAGACACACTGGATATGTGCTTTGTTCTTTCCATTGCTCAAGGAATGGCTTGGTTTTCCAGAAGCACACTACCAGATGTTCACAGATGTGTCCAGATTATGAAAGAACATGGAAGAATTGTCAGCCAATGAGAGTTTCCAGTCTCCATTTCTCCACCTGGAAGGACATAAACTCTTTTCCTCAGCTCATTCCACTTCTTCCACCCTGACAAAAAGGAGTTGGCTGAAGACAAGGAACCAAAGCACTTATCAGCTGCAGAAAATTTGCATTTTACTGTCCCCAGGGGAGGAAACTATTCTTTGCCCTCAGAACTTCAAAATACTGTGCTGGGGTAGCAACAAATTGGGTTGATACAGTGGGGTGAGAGCTCTTCCCCTTTAAGAGGGGAAGGGGTGCTGGTGCAGAGCATGTGGAAAGCACAATTTAGAAAACTCTATCCCATCCCGTGGCAAGGAGGTCTGCAGCTCGCCCACCACAGGTAGGTCACTCACCTGGCTGCTAACACCAATCTGTCCCTGCAGCCTGCCTTGTGTGGCCAGGGCGAGCTGCTGAACACACTGTGCTCTGCAAGCTCCAGGCAAAGCACCACTTGCCTCCAGAAACTGAAGGGTATGAGCAACATTGATTTGCACAAAGTGGTGTTTCATTCTGGAGCTTTTCTGCCCCTTTCTGGCTTTTGTGTGGCTGATGAATTATTTAGTAAACAATTGACTTTCTTAAGAAAACTGCTTTGACTGCATGTGTCCACTAAGATGCTCTGGTGACATTCAAGAACAAAAGCAATTTAGAGAGGGAGAAATACCAGAATTGGCTCTTAGTAAGTCTAGAAATATTCACAGTGCAGGCCTTGCATTGAGATCAGAACATTGCACAATGAATAAATTGTGGCTGACATTTGATCAGTGACTCATTTTCCAACTATTTGGAGAGGAAGTATTGATCCCAGTGTGCTGGAAAAACTCTAACACTTTGCTAGAAAATGCCCTTTTTAATGTAGCCTTTTGGAGGGTGGATGAGGGAGGAAATAAAGAAAAAGCATTTGGTATCTTTTTGTTATGGCTGCCAGTATATTCTTGACATTCATTCTGGACTGTTATCCCAAGTTTGCAAATATATTTCTCTTATTCTCTCTCTTTTTTTTTTTTGGTTGACAATGGCCTTATTGTTTGATATTTACTTGTATGTAAATAGATTTGGAGCAGATGACTGAAACTGCCCTTGAAGTTAAATATTATTTAAGTACACTAGAGTAATAACAGGGTATGAAACCAGGGACATTATTAAAAAAAACTTATTATAAAACAGATATTACATTATTGAAATTAAAAGACAGCTTTGGACCCTGTTGATGCCCTTATTTAGGCTGCCCTCAGCCAGCTGGTTGATGATCTGGATCAACTGTAATGATGAAAAACTGACCATAGGATTGATTGATAAACTGTGAGTGATAAACCATGTTTCTACTAGTGGGTAAGGTCAGGTCTTTGCTGCCACCTGCCATGAGAGTCAAATCAGTCAAGTCTCTGGGGGACATTGGGATGTAGCGATCCCTGCTTAAATATTTTGGGAGATTTATTTTTTCTCCTCTGACCACCCTGTTATTAGTGTTGTGGAGGGGAAAGTTGTTCTCCTCACCATCTGCATGATGAGGGAACTCTGATGAGATTCCCTAATTTTCTGCCTTACTTTTGAAAGCTGGAGTAGGAGAAGGGATTTGGGCTGGATGTCACTGGCAAGGACGGATATCCAGGTACACACAGTGTGGTCCTTGGAGAAAGGTCTGGCTGATGTGGTAGGTAGTCTCCCCTGGCATATATAGTTCTGGTCTGTGGGCTTTTTCCATGGTCCAATCTCTCCTGTTCACTTTTCAGTGGAAAGTCCTTTTGTTCTGTGTCAGGGTGAGTGAGGTGCCCCAGCAACTCTTTCTATATCGTCTATGACAGATGTACCCTTTTTTGTTCGTGCCACAGAGAGGGCTGTTGAAGAGATAGCTCTTCATACCTGGCATCTGACACTATCTTGCTGAATTTCTGTGTTTACAGAGGAAATCTTGAAGCTAGGAAGGTCATCAGAAAACCTTGCTAGGTTTGGGGATCAAAATAAAACTGAAGATTATTAATATGTATTCAAAGTTAATCCAGAGCCCATGGCCATTAAGTATAAAACAAATTACATGCTTTTTCTTTCTTCAGACACAAACCTTTGTGTACCGTAGGAAACCTGTGTTGGTCTTTGGCTTTGACATGACTCCTGTCTGTTGTATGCCACCTGTTAGCTCCTTGAGGGGAGCAGCATTAGTGTGGAGCCTTACAGGATGGATATTCAGCATGCACCATCCAGGATGCCATCACTCCTCTCTTATCCAAATACTGTTGCAAAAAGCTCTGTTTTGTGCAGCTCTGAGCGCTGGAACAGCATGTTGATTTCACCATTTCACAGCTGAATGTTAGAAGTCATCACTGAATCAGTCAAAACAGGTCCAAAACCAGCAAGGGCTCTTCTGGGGTATATATGGTGCTGCGCTAGTGACAGGTGGTTTTTCTGCCCAACAAGTTTTTTTACAAACTTACAGTTTTTGTACTTGCAATTATTTTAAAACCTCCTCTCAGCTGGCAGATCCCTTTCATCATTTGGCAAGGAAGGGAAATCTTGGCATTTTCAAATGAGAGCTGAGGGATGTGAATAGGTTGGAATTACAGAACTGTGCTGTATGCCAAAGAGCAGTACAGCCTTTAATCATACAACAAATTCTGTGTGCTTTATTGGAGAAATTAATATGAGAAATTAAATGTCTCTCTCCTTAAAAAAAAAAAAAAAAGAAGGCACAAAGAAGAATATTTAATTTAAAAAGTGAGGCTTCAGTGCCCACATCTTATCCAGAAATAGCTTTGAGGTGAATAAAACACAGGTTGAGATCAAAGGTCTGTGATGAGGCAGCATTTTGCTCCTGTTCAGGGTATTAGCTTGCATTTCCTTTGGCATCCACTGTAGCATGTCAGGCTGCCAGGGCCAGGCTGAGAGCAGCCCCAGCAGTGCCCAGCAGTCAGACAGCCCCCACACACAGACAGATTTTCCCTGCTGCAGTGAATGACTGCACTTTGTCCTCCAAACATAGATGGGTGGCTTGTGGCTGTGAAGAATAGAGCAGTAAGGTGATGGGGAGGTTTGAGTGCTTGGCAATGCCTCTGCTTGGGGGTTAGCGAAATTGTACCCACTTTACCTCAATCATTGCCTACTTTATACCTTTCTCTTTTAGTACAGAACTTCATCTAGACTGTTTTGTTCTTCATCAATTTCTGCTCCAAAACTGAGTTGAGGTAAGCCAGGAACTAATGGCCCCCTGTGGTTGTCACTGCATGCACAAGTGCCACATGTGCATGTTGTCCCACAGGTGTCACTGGGACAACATAGCAACAAGAGATGTTGGAGTAATAACTCAGAATATGAGACACAGCCTTGCTCTTTCTCCCCTCTCCCAGTCTGAGCAATGGAGAAGTGGGATAACAGCCAGTTTGTCAACTATTTTGCCAGCTGCAGGGAGTTTTCTGTAGACTGGGGTGAACCAAGGCAAGGGCAGAGCACAAAGATGCCTCAGTGTGCAGGAGGCAGGGGTTGTGTGGGTGCAGGATCCCAAGTTCCCATCTCCAGAATGTGTAGGAAGACATGCTGGATATCTTGCTGTGTAGGGAGGGCTGGCTTTTTGCCTAGCAATCATCTCTTCTTTCAGGGAGATGGTCACACACCAGGGCAGAAATGCTGAAGTTTGAACTCTTATAGTCCCATGGAAAGGAAGTGCTTTTGCATGTGGGCACTGAATTTTCACAGCTGACATCATTAGTATAAAGACTCTGTCTCACAGTCCATCAGCCAAGTCTTTTTCCAGTGGAACAAAGGCTGGCATTTTAATGCACAGCCGTTTTTCTCTGGCTTGTCTTCACTGCTTATCAGACTGGGAAACACCGTGGAGCAAGTTTAGTGTGTTGCTGGGACACTAAAAAAAAAAAAAAAAAAAAAAAAAAAAAAAAAAAAAAATCTTCACATCTCTGAAGGTGAGAAGCAGAGAGGAATCAAGGAATTAATCTAAAGAAAGTGCATCAGAAAACACTCAGCACAAGAACAAGCAAAAAGGATGACCTGGCCAAAGAAGAAACCATTCACTTGGCCAGGACTCCACTGAAGTAATTTAATGGAAAACACATCCGCTCCCTTCTCTTGCACATTGTCTTAATAATTTTTTCTCCCTCCTTTTATTATAACTCAGTCAAAGATTGTGGTCTTTAGAAAAACATAATCTGTGATAACTGACCAGTCTTCAGAAACCTCTTGGAAAGAGGCACATCTCTGGCAAAACTGTGATCCACACAACTTTTCACCCAAGAAGACAGAATTGTGTTTTTCCCCCCATTTAATTTTGTCAAATCTGATTTACTTTGCTAGGTTGACATTCAGCTGGAGAAAGACAGAGCAACCTTTCTGATCCAAAGGACAGATAAATATAAAAAGTTTAATGTGAAGTAGTGTGTGATGTGGTGTAGGGTTTGGTATTCACTTGGGAGTAAAGGTACCTTGATTTTCTCCACACTTTGCCACTCACCTGCTGTATGATCTTAGGGAACCATTTTGCCTCTATATGCTTTTCTTTTGTCCAATTACTTCATTTGTCTTTCTAGGAAAGGCTCAGATCTGTTTTCAGGGTGTGTGCCACATGGGACCCCAATTCCAGCAGGGATCTCATAGAATTGTCGCAGTGCACTGCACAGACAGGTGCTGCAGGAAGAACCTCGCTGAGGCATGGAGCTGTCTCTCTTCAAAGTATCCACCAAAGTATAGGTTAAACAGTCTGACTGCTGTCTCCAAATGGCCTGCACATCTGAGAAAGGAGAGGCAGAAAGAGAGGCACCTCCAACACAGTCCACTCATCTTAGTCAGCTTTCTTTGGGATAAATTGCAGGCTGGAGGTGTCCACCAGGCTGACAGGCACGATGTCTTGGCTGGATTGGACATAAGGCTACAGATGTTTCAAGTGAAACACAAGGACTCCAGCCCCATGAAACAACCTGGTTCTGGGGTCGGAGAAGGAAATGAAACCAATAGACAAGATGATGAAACTGACAAAATGCACCTCTAAGTAGAAAAAAAAAATTAATTCAGTAATAAAAATCTTGTTTTCAGTATTGTGTTGTTTTCTGCTGCCGGTACATTTGTATGGTGCAGCAGAACTTTCTCCTTGCTGTTAATGAAATATAAGCAAATTCTTAAACCCTTTCAAAGTCTCAGTCCTGCCTGACTGAGGAAATAATGAGCAGTAGAATGGACTCTTCTGTCTCTGGACTGGGGAAACCTAAAGTGATAAATGAGCCTCTTGACTAAAGGTTAATTTAACTACCTGCAGAGTACTAAAACATTATATTGATGAAATTGTAGGTGAGAAAAATCTAGAGTGAGCACAGAGCAGAACTTTTTATAATTTTATAATATTCTGTTTTGGCTTCCTTTTTTGCTTTCAGTTTAAGAAGAAGAAATTTTAGACATGTGAAAGAATCAAGAGAATCCTGGACAAATTCACCTATCCATAACACAGGATTTGCCAACACAAGTTTATCACAATGAAAAAACTTTGCAGTAATATCTTCATATACCTGTATCACTGGAAACAACCCACAAGATATATGGTTTCACCATGGGTTAGTGCTTGCACATGTGATTTAATACTGGTATCTTCTTTGTGTCACACACTGCTCCTGTGAATTGGGCATTGCAGAGGTACTGCACTGGATGAATTGTGCTCCTGAAATTTTTTTGAGGTTCCTTGTGGATGTGTTGTGTTTAGCAGGTCTCATCCTGATTTGCAGCTGCAAGTGTTTTAAAAGCAATAATGTCAATAACAACTGAACATTCTGTATGTTCTGTTTAATCTAACTGCGGAGGGCAATGAAAGATAGCTTAAAAATGTCAGATCCTATTTCACTGAAGGAGCACATTGTTCTTCCAGTCTAGGTGATTTGATAAACTTTGGTACAGAAATGATTTGACAGCATTCCAAAGAGATGTTTCTGAGAAACTTTCCCAGTTTCTCGCAATCAGAAACAGCACTTTTTTTTTTTTGAGACTGCTAACACAGTGCTGTTCAGTAAGCACATTGCTATCAGAAGCTTGTGAAATCTCCCTCTGAATCTGGCTCATACAAGATGTAAATGATGGTGGAAAAGCCCAAATGTGGAGAATACCCAGAAAAGAGGTGCAGCTGGTGCATTACTGTCCCAGCCCTTGCTCTGAGTAACAGCAGTACATAGAATCATTCTGAGATCTGTTCAGAAAGCATAACGAGGATCAGGGCTGTTGAAAGCATCTGCCTTGTGTGTGTTTCATATTCTCAGTGCCATCTGGTCAGCCTCCGCTGTCCTTCCCAAAGTGTGTCTCAGAGCTAGAAACATGCATGAAAATCCTGCTAGCACAGATGATGAAATTTCTGACATTTCCTTGTCTTGCCATCCATCAGAGTATGTATTCTTTCCCCTCAGGAAATGATGTCCAACATTGTGTCAGTGTTTCTGTGCCCCATCCTCCTTTGGGAAGCTCCTGCACAGTTCTCAGTTTTGGTTGAGGTTGCCAGGCTCCACAGAGGGACCCAGCTGTGGGCTGCTGTGGGCACAGCCCTATGAGAAGCAGGTGAGCACAGACTGGAAGAAAACTTCCCCAAGCAGCATCCAAGCACAGGCACACCAAGCTAACAGGTTATTATCCTTGCATCCGCAAAAGAAGTCCAGCATGTGGTGGACTTGATTCACCTAGACGTGTCTGTAGCTCAGTTCTGTGCAACAAGGCAACAGAAGCACAGACGCGTCTCTGCCTGGTATTTTCCTCCCTGTGTTAGGCATATCACAAAGCAAACACAGAAAAAAATTCACTTTGCTCCATATAGGAAAAATACCACTGTGAATTACCATCTATCCAGTATGCATTTTGTTGGTTTAATTTCAGATTTTCTGCAGCTTTTCTTTTTTTCTCCCCTAGTACTGCTGTTCTTTTTCCCCCCCATTTAACTGCTGCTGTATTATCTCCACAATCACACTTGAAAAAAAATTCTGCTTTCCATCCGATGAGATGCAGGGCCTTGGCTTTAAAAAGTCATAGTTCAGGTCAGTAAGAGCCTCCTAAAATTCCAGCTAAATCACTTGGACTTGACAAGCTTTTCTGTTGAAGCTGAAATAATCATAAGCTCATGTTCAAGTAGTTTGTTTCATCTAGCCTTATGAAATAAGTTAATTATCTTGAAGAAATAAGATCTCTGCCTAAATCCTAAATTATACGTGGGCTTAGCACTACATTGCTGAGAAAGGGCTTGGTCCCAGCTGGTGGACATAGAACAATAATAGTATCCAACTTTATGATAGCTGGGCAATATGCATGACATGCTGCCAGTCAGGAGGTCTGATCCACAGGTAAAGTGCAACTATACTGAACAGACAAAGCAACTATACTGGAAGACAGAGTTAACAGCACCTAAAATTTTATTTAGGGAAGGCTTACACTTTGTTCAAAAAAGTATCCTCCTATGCCCCATGCATAAGATATTTTGGCCTCTTTTCTGCACACCCTGACCTGCGACTGGTCCAAAGCAAGGCAAGGGATAATTGGAATGTTAAATTATTACAGGATCAGAATCTATCAATTCTACTTGAAACTGAAGAAAAGAAGTTTAAAGATAGCGGAGAGTTGAGATAACTAGGTCCAAGAATATTCCTAATCTCTGGTTGTCACTTTCATGTTGCTGATTTTATGCATAAGGAAGTTGTGCAAGTCCTCCTGCCAGATGTCCAAAACACTGGCCCCATCTGTGAAACACTTGATCCTAGTATAATCTGATGCTTCAAGAACACTATTTTAAATAAAAGAAGAAATATGTAACTGGTATAAAAAACAATAATATATTGTTTGTGAACCCCTAGAATGTTCTGTCTCCTAACAGCACATCTCTAATCTTTTTTTTCACTTTTCACAATTTTTTCACTCCTCTCTGCCTGCCGGAGATCAGCATGTGTTAACTTAATCCTGCTGAAAATCTGAATTTTGGCTTTGAAGACTGCTGATTACAAGACACAGAAAATATCTTTTCCCATCTTTTTTTTGAAACCACAGATTTCTGATCTGAAGTATGATCACTGCAGACTCAAAAGTGGGAATAGTGCTAAGAAAAACCTGGAGATTGCGTGTGTCCCAGTTCCTGTCTTTCACAGGTGAAGAGACTTCTTTCTCCTGACTTTATGCCTTGGATTCTGTTGCAGAGGGGAAACAAAAATAGGGCTGCTGTCTCCCCTGGTCTACTTTTGATAGTGGTTTTTTTTTTTTTTCTTCTCACAGGGGCTAAAAAGAAATGAAGAAGGGAGGGGCCTTTCGACTGACATAACTGCTGGCTGTAAGGAGAGAAGAACCTGACTGGGAGACAGGAAGACAGGTTTACAACACCTCCCAAAATAATAAAATACTTGGTTAACTAGAAAGAGGTTGGCCTGAACCTGGTCTTCTTGCATGTGCTTGAGCAGTGAGAAAATCAGCTATCGAGATGGCAGCAGTGCATCTGAACTGTCTGTGTGTTAGTGCTTATTTCCTTGTCTGCTCTGTATTGGTCCAGCCTAGACAGGCCCTGATTACTTTATTAGTTTGTCGCTTCATGCGTGAGTCAGACACATGCAAGATCTGGTGGTTTGTACCCAGCAAGTTCCAGCAAAGGAGTTCTTGGTTATTACATTGCAGGTCCAGTCCTGCAGCACAGTCCTGTCAATACAGTTTCAACAGGGAGGTATTCTATCTAACTGCCCCTGGGATTTATGGATCTCTCTGTGCACTGGAATGGCAATATGGCTTGAAAGGAATACATACCCATGTATGAGCCTATCACACATACATGCAGGATGAGCACAGTCCCAGACAAGCTCCAGGCAGATCACTCTAAGGAAGGAGTTCTGCGCGCTAATCTTCTTTCCCACCCCTCCCCATCACTTCCAGAGTACTAAAACTGCTGGGAAATTGTGTCTCTGGCACATATGACAATCTCCAGCTTTTAGCAATAGTTATGCTCAGTAATCACCAACAGGAATGGTGGAGGATGACAAAGGGCAATACAAAGTCAAAGTGAAAGATCAGCTCCTCACATGGTCTCTTTCATAGTTAAATGTTGCCTCTGTAAAGAGCTCAGACATTTTGAAGATCTATTTACCTCCTTAGAAGAGGTAATCATACAGGGACCAAATCTCTGGTCTTTCTTTCTCACTCATTTTCCCCAAGCAAGTTCTGTCCTTAACTAAGTCCCAAAATAAGATGAAAGATAATGGGATTTATTAATGGGAGAGAGTGGTATCCCAGTCTACATGAGCGAATGTGCAACAGACATTCGAAGGCGTAGAAATACCAGTCCACTATTGATGAGTTTTGAAAACGTGGCAGTAGAGACGATGATCCCAGTATGTAAAGCATGGCTTTGGTGGTGCAAATCACGCTGTGAGAAAACCAAAGTTTTTGCCTGAAAGATGATGTGCAGCACCAACAAGAGAGCTTGCCTAGCCCTGGCGCTGCACAGTACATTTTCTGGAGGCAGAGAGGACAATCTGGCCATCATCATGTGGTTTTGACTACGATACCAGTTCACCTTTTGTACAGGAGGATCTTGTCATTAGGACAGTGTAACATGTTTTTAAAAGGGTAATTTTTCTCTGTTTTTTTTACAGGGAAAGAAAAAGAGACAAAGTGAACAAAGATACCTGAGGCCAATGAGAAGCTTAGTAACTGAATCAGACATTGGGCTGTCTAGTGGGTCAGCATCAAGTTAATCAGGTATTCATAAAGCTGTGTTATTTACTAATGTAAATGTGTCCACACTAGAGGGTGCTGCACTGCTTTTCTAAAGTAATTTCCTGTACTTCTTTTATTTAAGCTCATGCTGAACTCAAGTAAAACTTCTTTTTGCTTGACAGTGAAGATCTAAAGAACAGGAACTATTCTTGGGTAACTCAGTGTAGGCATGCAGTTTTGCTTTGGAGAATTAAGTTCCTAAGGAGGAAAAGAAACTCCTTTTTAGATCAATGAATTTGCAAAGGCATTTTCCCAGGAAATACTGTACGCATACATAACTATACATATAAATAATCGCCTTTATTCGTTAAAGCAATATAAAAAAAGAAAATAGAATAAGACAGAATTTTAACAGATACAGTGGAACAGAACTTGTGTTTCTAAAAAAAAATTCAATCAAAATGTTGACAGTCAAATTTTTATGGTAGAATATGTAGATATAATAGACTGTTTTATGAAAATCAGTTTTACCAGTAACAGTCTGACTTTAAATATCTTTTAAAAGTGCACAGACAGATTAAAAAATCCAACCCAAACACTCATTCTCCAGCAAACTCAAGAAAATTAACTTTAATTAAATTAACAAAAACCTCTCAATCTGAAAATGATGTGGGATGAATTGATGTAGCTCAGAGACTGTGAACACAAACTAGGCATGACAGCAGGATCAACGACATTCCTAATCAATCAAGGGAGTGGCTGAGACTCTGCTCCTTTTAGGGGGGAATAAATTCAGAGAAATGTTGTTGAGGTTAATGGTGGCATGAATCTAAGATTTTAGCACCAGTGTCATGCTACCAAAGGTGTGTCCTTAGCAAGGAGCATGCATGCACAGATATGCATGTGTGCACATATTGAGAATGCAGACATCAGCATGTCTCAGCTACATTCTTTGGAACAATTTTCTTTGGCCTGAGAGAGGGAAATAAATTTTGCTGCTGGGAACATAAGAGCCCAGAATAGCTATTATAGAAGGAGTTAAAGGTTAGTTTTCTCAATGGGCAACTCAACAGACTCTAAATCAAACACCAGTGAGAGAAGCCATACCATGTGGAATTGATATGGACATAAATTATTCTGCTGTTTTTCTTACGTTTTCTTCTGTACTGCAGTTACCTTATGCTGGCTTTAGCCAAATTAGTGTATCTCTCATACTTTTAGATACCAGACTGCACATACTTGTGAGAATTAATACACTATCTGCATATAGACCTGAGAAAGGCATGATTTTGAGCTGCTTTCATCAAACCATGGCTTCTTCCAGATCTTAGGTCCATAAGGTGCACAGGCATACTCTCTGCAAATTTGTGTTCAGGATTATAATTTGCTTAGCATCCTTCATGAACTTTGTGGGAATGCTGGATTACTCTGCTGGCAAATTTATGAGACAAAGAGGAAGGTTGTCAATAATTCAATTAAGCTGCTACTAATAATTTTTCAATATATTAATATATTTTCAATATATTTCAATGAAAATGTATATTCAATATATTCCAGTAGCTACTGTTGTAGGTCCTTTTAAAATGACTGCATAGCAGTGGAACTTGTTACATGTGAAGCTGAAAAGGCAATATGGCTGGGAAATTATGGTATGTATTGGTTAATGCTGACAAAAAAATCTCCTAGCTTCTATCAGAGGGGTAGCTGCTGGAATTGCAGGGAAGAGATTTCCAAATTAAAAAGCACTCTCCATAGCATCCAGACAATGCTACATTTGTTGCACATGCTGCAGCTTTCCACTGTGTTGAATTATCACCTGTCTTCAACTTCAAACTCACATGACACCTCTGGTTTCCTTGTTCCCTGACTTTGTGAGGAGTCCCACTCTCCTTGACACGTGTGCTCCATGGCGCACTTTGCTGCAGCAAAAGCTCTGCCCTCACATTTCTGCTGCTTATGGTGCTTTACAGCTGCTATAAAAGCAATTGTTTTTATGTTTGGATTAAAACAGTAAGCAAACATACTGAAATCAGAGATGACAGTTCTATGAGAAACCCTAGTAAGTTCTCCTGAAATTCAGAGGAAGCTTTTTTGACAGGGGAGATAATTCCAAGTGCATGAATTAGGTTTTATCCTCTGGCTTTGCCTTGCATGGCTCCATGTGGCTCCTCAATGGACCATGACAACTCCCTCCTAAATTCCCCTTCAGCATCAGACACTTCAGAAAACAAATTCTGGATGTTTTTTGCACTGGTACTCTGCACATGCCAGGGCTCAGAATGCAGGGCTGAGCAGGGCCCCAGCAGGACTGAGTTGCCCAGACCAGGGAAGGTGGGAACGATGCTCTCCCTGCAAGGAGGAGCTGCACAGGGCAGATCACAGCAACCTGGTTTTGAGCCTGGGTACTGGAGACAGACCATGTGAAGTCTCTGAGTTGCACCTACCATTTCAGCATTGCACACTGCAATGTGTGAATTGCACACTGCAATCCTATGAAAACAAATGGAAAGGAAACAGGAGGAAAAGTAGTACAGATAAAGCCAGACAGGGGCAAAACATGGTGTATCCTTCCCTTCCAGTGGCATAAAATGCATTGGAGTCCCATTATCACTGTGCCCTCTGCACCTTCTTCTCCAGCATATGGTATATAGATTTCACGGATGCCAGATGATATTGCAGAACCATTCTTTGAAACCCAGATGCACAAACTATCACTTATTATTTGTATTTAGTGGATTACCATTGACCAAAGAAGATAATACTGGACTTTCTTTGCATTTGCTGATAGTAGAGCAGCTCTGCCTGTCATGGGAGCTTGACCTTGTGAGGGATGAGATGCCCAGGTGCTGGAAGAATTGCTTCACACCAGGAGAGTGAGAGGGACAATGTTTTTGTTGCTGTTTTCCTCACCACTGGTAATAGCACAGTGAAGCCTGATGGCTGGGGTATCCTAGCCATCTAGCAATGCAATCAGCTGGTCTCTGTCACTTGAAGCAGGGAGAAGGTGTCTGTGTGTTTCTACTCTCCTGAGGTGTGGTGCAGAGGTAAGAGCCACAGTATTGGCTGCTTTCAATAAGAGTATAAACCCTTATTGAAAAAGTATCTTTGGACATGGGAAGGCCAGGTAGAGCATGCAAAGCCTCAAGAAAACACTTTTGCTGTTTCACTCTGGAGAATGTTTTCTCATTAAACCAGCTACAATTACTTTGAAGGTCTCCAGTAACTTTTGTCTGCAGATCAGTAGGAAATTCACCTTCAAGTTGAGAAAATATTCATGTTCCTCTGTGCTCTTTACTTACCAGCTTTTCATGCCACTCTGATCTTTCTCTATGTTGCTCTGTCAGAAATTGATGACTTTTTATCTTTTTGGTCTCTAAGTAACTTCTGTCTTCAGACAAGTTGTTTTATCTGGTCCTCAGCTTATCATTTAACCTCCCTGTGAGATGTGCTTTTCCTCTATTTCTTACCATATTATTTGTAGGGAGAGAAGAATCAGAAGACAAGAGCCCAGTCACATCTTTTACCACAGGGGAAGAATAGGATCACTGGTGATACAGGCGGAGCATGATGCAGGGAGAGATGTTATTTGTGATTTCTCGGGCTTACTTTCAAGCCAGATCTCCTAAACTTGTATATTCAAGCATGCATAAGCCACACACTTCTTCTCCCACGCTGTTTGATTTATGATTCAGTGTGGTGCCTCTCTTCTCCAAGGCTTGTGTGCAAAGCCAAACCATGCCACATAGCAGCTAGCTGGTGACCTTAGACCTTTAACCCCATCACCAGTAATGTCTGCTGATTCTTATATTTCAAATCCTGATGGATCACGTGGGTGGGCTTGTTTAACTTGCACGTGGCACTATTTGTATCCCCTTGTGTTAAAAACCTAGGAAACTGCATATATATATATAAGAATATAAATATATATATATTGCACCACATGTTGCCAAGAGAACATAAGAGGTAAAAGCTGAGTACTTGGGAGTTAGGTAATGCCAAAAACACTTGAACTCCCTCGTGTGCGCACATTATGAAATAGTCTCTACTTACAGGATCACATTACTCCTGTTTCCACAGGTCAAGAATACTAGGTGCTGTAAGCTGGAGGAAAGCCTTGATTCTATGTCTCTCCTGCTCCTGTGACAGAAATTAGGGGGTAAAATGCAAAACAGAAAACTGTGAGGAATAGGGTAGTTTGGCAACAGGTGTAAGCAAGAAAATCATCTTGTTGAGATGTAACACTTTCAAGGAGTGTGGCAATATTTAGCACAAATGTCCTGATAAAAGATTCCATCTGCATTCATACTATTCTCATGTGGTCTGGTCAGTCCTTGGGACTTTAGGCAGAAAATTGTAATTACGACCAGCAGTAAGATTCACCATCATGGAAAAAATAGAATAGAAGGGAAAGAACCATAGAGACAAAATATATTTTTCTTTCTGCTGCACATTGGTGTTCCAGAGGTGTGAGGCAGGGAAGGGATTTCATAAGACTAAATTGCAGAGTTATGTGACAGGTCAGCAGTTCCACTAGGTTTGTCCTTCATATTGGTGTGGAGTGTCAAACTCCATGCATTCAGGCACTTTACAAGTTTTTTATTGTGTATTCCAGGGAGCACAATGAACATACTCTCCCCAGGCATGTCTAGTGGTCTGCTGCACAGTAACCCTTTTTCTCTGTAGTAAAGAAAAAAATCATTTAGAAAAAGGAATTAAAAAATGCAGGAAATTAAAGGGAAAAAAAAAGAGTGTAGACACAACCTGAAAGTATATTCACTTTGCCAAAACTTCATTCATAACAGTATGAACATGTTTATTGATGTTGAATTAACTTCAAACAAACACTCAGGACTCAGGAAAAATGGGTGTTGACTAGAAAAATGGCATAGCAACAGAATAGATGAAAATGTCCTCAAGGTCAGTTTTAGGACATCTGTTGTTCATAACATGTGTCTATATATAAATATAAAATTACTTGGATGAGGGTGTTGAAAACCTAAGCAATATTCAGCTCTAGTTTCCGTTTGCTCACTCTGGAGTAATTCCACAGACCTTAGTGGAGAAGATCCAGATTTACCCCAATTAAAAGATGGAGAGCACAGTCTGACTCTGAGAGCTCAAAACTCTGAGAGCTCAGAGTTTGCAGATGATGCAGAGGATGAACAAATATCAAGGAAGAGCGTAACCAGATTCCAAGGGATTTGGATTATATTGAGAATTGGAGCAGGCAGATGGGAAATGCAGTTCATTGTCAAGATGATAAAATAATGAGGCTGAGTTCAAGGAGACAATCTAGGGAATAACTGCTACATTCAGCAAACATCATAACTAGAAAAGAGATTAAGGCAAAATAATTGAATCCCTCAGTCTGTTACAAAGCTACAGTAAATAAAAAGGCCTGTGAGGTATGTGCTTAAGTGCTGTAGTAGAGGTAAAGAATATTAAAGAAGATGCACAATAGTCATAGTATCTATGGCACTGCCTAAGAAATTGTCTCTGCTGCCAATTATCAGTATACAGAAAAGCTACCCTACCATTTTTCTTCCTTTCCTGAGAAGGCCTAGCACTGATCTGGGCAATGCAAGTTAGGAGAAAGGACACCTTGGTGTGGTTTTGTCTCTGTCCTTTCTTCCCGTATAACTGTGAGATCCCAGCAGATGGAGGTGGAGAACACCTCAGTGACACACAAGCATTGCATACCCTCACAAGAGAGACTTTAAACACTGAATTCCCCAAGAGAAAAATGCTTTAGGCTGATAGGTATGCCAGCATTTCAGGAAATCCCTCTCGTTTGTCTAGGACTTCTATGTTGGTCCAGCTTTGTGATGAATTTGCAATAATCAGAGTGAAGAGAAAGGACTCAAGAGCACCATATCTCTATCCCCATATTTGCCATTTGTGCTGGCACCATTCTCAGTCCCAGACTGGGAGGGACCAAGAGAAATGTTGTCTGAAAATCTGTGAGTGCCAAGGAAAGTGTACTCCTCTGATACTCAAGAAAGATGTGCTGGTAACAACTGATTCAGAGCAGGCAGAACTACTCATTGAGTTCTTTTCCTGAGTCTTCACTGGCAGTCAAGTTTTCCACTTTCTTTCAAGACCCCATCCTATGGGTAGGTGTGGGGGAATGAAGTCCGTTTCACTGTAAGCAAAATGCAGGTTTGGGATCACTTGATGAAGCTAAATAGCCACCAGTCTATGGGACCTGATGAAATACGTCACAGGATTCTGGGAGATCTGGCTCACATTGCTGCCAAGCCCCTCTCCATCATATTTGAAAACTTATGGCAGTCGAGTAGAAATCCCTGAGGACTGGAAAATAGTAATTGTTGCTCCTAGTTTTAAAAAGGGGGAAAAGGAAGGAAAAGGAAAAAGGGGAAATACAGACTGGCAAGCCTCACCTCTATGCCTAGGAAGATCATGGAGTGTATACTCCTAGAAAGTATGCTATGGCACATTAAGAGATGATGGGGTGATTCAAGGCAGCCAGCAGAGCTTTATTAAGGGCAAAATGTGCCTGATCAATCTTGTGACCTCTGGAGTGATGGCAGTGGCCAACAGGGAAAGACTGAAAGATGTCATCTACTTAGACCTCTGCAAGGTTTTTGATATGGTCCCACATCACATCCTGATGTCCAAACTGGAGAGACATGGATTTAACAGATGGACTCTTCAGTGGATAAGGAATTGGCAGGATGGATGCCACCAGAGCATTGTGCTCTCTGTCCAGGTGGAAGCCGTGACAAGTGATGTCCATCAGGGCTGGGACTGGTGCTCTGCAGTGTCCTCACCAATGGCACAGACAGTGGGATGGAGGGCATCCCCTGCAGGTTTGGAGATGACACAAAGCTGAGCAGTGCAACTGACACAACACAAAAATGGCATGTGTTCCAGAGAACAAATTGGAAAATTTCGCCTATGAACTTCATGAAGTTCAACAAATCCAAGTGCCAGGTGCTGCACCCAGATCAGCAATCCCAGACAGGAGTGAAAACTGGGGGAAGTCATTGAGAACAGCCCTGCTGAGAAGTGCCTGTGGACTCTTGTGGATGAAAGGTTGGACATGAGCTATGCACTTATGGCATGCATGAAAGGCTGGACATGAGCCATGCATAGAAAGCTGTATCCTCACTTCAGCAAAAGAAGAGTGGCCAGCAGGTAGAGGGATGTGATTTTCTGCCTATACTTGGCCTTTGCGAGACCCCGCCTGGAGTGCTCTGTCCAGGTCTGAGGTCCTTCACACAGGAAAGATATGAAACTGTTGGAGTGAGTCCAGAGGAGGCCACAAGGATGACTGAAGAGGTGGAGTACCTCTCTTATGGAGACAGGCTGGGAGAGCTGGTATGTGTCAGCCTGGAGAAGGTTTCAAGGAGACCTCATTGCTGCCTTCCAGGACCTTAAGGAGGCTTATAGAAATTAAGAATAAAGACTGTGAGAGCATGTAGAGACAGGACAAGGGACAATGGTTTTTAGGTGGAAGAAAGTAGTTTAGATTAGATGTTAGGAAGAAATTCTTTACTCAGAGGGTGCTCAAGCACTGGAACAGGTTTTCTATAGAGGTTGTGGGTGCTCCATTCCTGGAAATATTCAAGACTAGTTTGGATGGGGCCCTGAGAAACTGGATCTAGTGGAATGTGTCCCTGCCTATGACAAGAGGTTGGAGCTATATGATCTTGAAGTACTTTGCAGTCCTTCTATGATTCTATGCATCTATTATGAGGAGGAATATTTTGAGGATTCAGGTTAATACAATGGGCACATATTGCACTGTCCCTCTTCATAGAACATACTCTCACATTAATTAACTTCCTTGACAGTTCCTATAAAATTTGGAGATGAAAGTAATATATTAATTGATGACTAGTTTTTTTTACTCCCACAAGGGAGTGACAGGACATTATTTCCTACACTATAAATTTGTGGTCTCAGTTCAACAGTTTACCTATCTTAATTTCATCATTCTGCCCTTTAATTCTTACTAGTCCTGCCAGGATCACTCTGGAGCCAAAAAACTGATATGTTGAACACTTTTTGTTACAATACTATTGATTTTGATTAAATGCGCAAGATACTGAGGCTAAAGGTTTGATTTAATTTTCTGCCTTTTTTTTTTTTTTCCAAAATCAACCTCCCTGATAAAACAGCTTTTGGATGTTTTAGTGGACTCAAGTTTTCTAATTTAACTGTGGTTTTTTTCTGTCTCCTTTTAATGTTTCCCCTGTGAGGGCAATTACAGGTTATACAGGACAACACTGGCTGTAGCTTTTCCAGCATTTTCCTAGCCAGTAATTGCCTCATTCTCACTTTCGCAAGCAGGTGAGCAGGTCTGAACGCTGCTCTACCTGCACAGCTCTGGCAGGGAAGGGTTTTAATGCCAACAAAAAGAGTAGGTGGGGAAAATGTGTGAGATAGCAGTGAACACAGCATACTTGCTGTGAATCAGCAGGTGTGTGCCAGCCACATCTCTAAGCCCTTGCACTTTATATGGAAGTGTCTTTGCTGTCACATCACTGACACCCTCCTCCTCCTCTGGCAAAAAAATTGTTCCTGTCAACCCTTCACAAGAAAAATCATAGGGGACATCCACCATTCAGAAACTGAAAAAGGATCTGGAAGTTACTCCTGAAGAACCAACCCCCCCTCTCCCCGCCCCCAACAAATGTAGCTTTTAATGTTGAAAAAGAAGCAGAAGTATTGGAGAAGACCAAAGATGTTCTGTGACCTAAATGAAGGATGTCCCTTTTGCAGGTAATTCTGTGTGAAAATGTCTGCACCCTATGTTGTGATCCAGCCTAAAAATCAAACAGAAGAATTTCTATCAGAGAAGTCCGTAACCAAGCAGTCCAAGAGTCAGCATTTCATAGATTTAAAGGTCAGTAGGGACCATTATCTCATTTAGGACGACATCCGGTAAAGCACACAGGCTGTAGGCTTCATCCAATTACCTCTGCATCAGCCTATAGCTTTTATATGCCTGTGGCACATTTCACTCTGGAGAAATGGTTTTCCCTGTCAGCCAGCTTCACCACTGAAAGCATGTGGTTTCTTAGGCATTTGTATGCAAATCTGCTGGAAATGCAGCAGTTTGCAGCAGGTCACATCCCCTCTGAGATTGCAGCGCAATTTGCAGGTCACACAGCTCTGGCGTCTGCAGTGTAGTGAGTGCTGAATGAGCCGGGAACAGTGACAAGAGGGAGGTGACTGTTTTTCATGGTGACACTGGGATGAGGCTCACTTGGACACAGCTGTATCTCTCAGAGGAAAACATCATCTGAGTAATAAATTACAAGTCGTAGTTTGGTCTTTATAGTGGTATTTTCAGAGTTTTGACACGCCTTGTTTCTTTCTCTGTGTCAGACAAAAAATGCTCATGAGACAGCGAATAGATTTCTAAACAAAGGACACACTAGTTTTTCAATTATTTCTTCTATCTAACAATTTTCTTTCAATATTTTCACATTTAAGGAGAAGTATGGTTGTGTTTTCTGATTTAAACAGCTGATAGTGATCTCAAACTCAACTAAGAAACAGACATGTTTTAAAAGTCTTTTGAAACAAAGATGGTTAGAATTTGTTGTCTTTTTGTGCTTTGTCTATTTTCAATGTAGTTAAGAATAAAATTCTATTTCACATGAAAACTAATGATAAATTGTTAATCTTGGTTAATTCTTCCTAAACAAAGTGATGTTTTTATTTCATGTATATATTTGTTTAGAAAAAGACAAATAACTACAACAGTTTAAGTATACTTCCATTTATGCAAAAAAAGTCTGTTTTGTGTCTGTTGAAATACAAGTTCTGTACCAAAAGGTTGTGATTCCTCAGGTAATGTTAACAGTAACAATAAACCAAGAAATTTGCCGAAAAGTCCTGTCTGGGGTGCAGAAATAGAACTGAGTATCATAAAGGCATTCACATCACACTAGAACAAGTGCACAGGTCCAGGGATCACCGGAGGAAGGATCATTCAAAGTCCATGCACAGATTTTAGGATTGGGTGCCATCCCTACCTACAAACTCCCTGTGACATATCTGATCACAGCTACTCATCCCTGGTAAGACCTTCTATGCTCTACCTAGCCCTCAACAGACAGCTCTGCTGCCAGGGACTCACTCCCTGGCACAAGAAAACTCCAGCCCTTCCTGGTCAGGCTGGAGTTTTCTGAAGTGTTCTATGGCTAAGACATCGCTGGCTGCTGTATACCAGTGCTTGCCAGAAAATGTGCCAGACTCCATACTAGCTCTAGTGGAAAGATTTGGAAAAAAGTACAGAAAAAGAGGTGAAATGAATGAGTACACAGCAGAGATTTTCAAGGAAGTCTGTCTCCCAAGGACAAATTTAGGATGTTTCTGTGGACTGGACCAGGAGGGTAGAAATGAGTTTGAAGGAAATGGATGCTGAACAGAATTAAACGCTTGGAGACGTAGCTCTTCCCAAGCTGGAAATCCCAACCCCGGCTCTGCCCCTTCTACCTAAGGAGCAACAGTCCTGAGACAGCAGTCTCAATCATTCCCTCACCCTCTCTGGAGCTTGGAGCTCTTCTGTGGTTTTGTGCTTGTGTGAGCAGTGCGTTGGATGAGCACACTCCATTCATGCTTGCTAGACTTCAGCACTATGTGCAGCTCCCTCTGTCATTCAGCACATACATCCTCTCTGCACTTTCCTCTTGGAAAGCAAGTCTGGTCTCGTTAAGCTCTGCTGTCCCAAGGCAGCCTAATTGTTTACATCAGAGCAGCAAATCTACCAAGGAGGCCAATTAATTGAGATGTGTCTGTGGCCAGTTTGAAGCATCGAGCAAAATTCTTAATAAAGAATAATAGGGGATGGTGCAGGCCACAGAGATTATTTGGTTTCCAGGAAACAGCCTGCAACTGGGAAACCAATATGTTCAGTGCTGGGTGCCAAATTGCCAGCACAATCCTCCTGTTCCGTCCTGCAGCAGCTAGCAATCGGCCTCTGGTGAGCTCAGCCGGCCTGAAAAGCAGTGGGAGGAGCTGCTGTGAGCTCCCCTACCTTGTCACATTTCCAGTAATATGTCAGAGCAGTTGACCCCTGGATGACTCAGCCACATCTCATAAGGGAAATGCCTGGCAAGAAGATCATGCTGGAGGAAAGGTTTTAACAGCTGGGAGAAGAAGCCCCGTCATTGTGGCAGAAGAGGAAAGTAAGACAGCATGAAAGCAAGACAGCCTACCTGGACACCAGCATGCAAGGGTCAGGAGAAAATGGATGCCCCTATTGATGGTGGACTGAAGTTTTTGTTGGTCAAAGTCATCACAAAAGCCAGAGGGATCAAGCTCTGGATATGCTACCCTGTAAATGTGAAGTGTTAGGTACTTACATACATGTTTACTTGCAAGGATTTCAGATTATGATTTCAGAAATCATTGGCTATCTCACCAGGAAGATCCATCTGCTATGTTGCTGCTTCACGGGATGAAAGACATCAAGTGACTTCTTTGATGAGAGAGTGTGTGTGCTGCTTTAGCCTCCAGAGCTAATAATTTAGCAGTAATGGGGGTGAAACATGCTAGGGACTCCAATCTCTTCATGTCTTTTCCTGGATGGGGCACATGGTCTGTCAGAGATGAAAAGGCAGCACTGGGAGAAGAACTACTCCTGTTACAGCTGGCAGTGACTGGGCCATGGACTGTTGCCTGTAGCTATGGAGCCCATGTTCCCATGGCTTCATGTCCCATAGCTAAAGCACGCCCATTTGACACAGTGTCCCAACACTTCACTGTTTCTTACACAGATACCCTCTATCATCAGCTTTGGCCTTTTGTTTTCTTGATCATTTAGCTTGCAAACCATCCTGAGACCTGAGCAGAGACCAGAACAATGGTAATCCCACTTGTGAACAGTGAGACATACTCAGTGAACACGTGGGCTTTTCATTACATGTGCATATCTGTTTCCAAATATTTCAGTCCTCTGTGCCATCTCTGGTGCCCTTAGGGCACATCTTGAGTTGCTGAAGTTCTCACACAGCAAATAAAGATCCTAGCCAAAGGTCCAGACCCTCCAAGAATGAAACCAAAAGTACCAAACTCTTTAAAAGGGCAAGTATCATGTCAGTGTAAGTAGTAGTATTTTCTAAAAATAAGTCATGGTGGTTTAAACATCTATGCATACATATTGTTTATATATATAAGCTCTCTTATAAGCTCTCTTAAACTCCTCAGGTGGGAGAAAATTCTCCTGTCCCGAAATGTAGCTCACTTAACTAGGCTTACTGATAGCAGGATTCTACAAAAGTAACAAGCATAACAAAACCTCTCTCTGAATGTTTGGATTTCAGTGGCCCTGAAAAATGTCTTATTTAACAGCAGTCTATATGCTGCTCTAGCATCTGTTTGGAGATAGTTGGAGGTTTTTAATGTCTCTGAGTAAAAAACCAAGTGCCCTTAACCATGGTGCAGATGTGTTCCATTCCAAGGTCTTCAAAACTCCCATATGGCACAACACCTGTCCATTTCTCAGAGCAGTGTCATGATTTGTTAGCCATTTGTTAGACAGCTCACACCTGACTTTTTGGGGTGATTGGAACACAGACCACAGGAAAAATATTAGGAATGCAGAAAAGAAAAAACCAATTTCCTTAATACTAGCCATTTACATCTTATTAGTGCTGAATAGTTCTAAAGAGTTAGTGCTGAAGAGTTCCAAAAGACTTACATCTGTGTTTAATTTTCTAATCAGAAGTAATTGCACTGGGATTAATGGGATTGTTGACAGGATTCTGCTTACAAATGCATACATAACTTTGAAGGAACAGTATCATTAACTGTATAATCACCAGAGGTACAATCCACATGTTGTAAATTTGTGCATTTGTCTTCCTCATCCCAGACAGACATACCTAAGTGTCATTGTTTGTTCAGGCAATGAAATCTTGTATTTCTCTGTGCAGAAGTTCAGACAATATAAAAGACTGTGTTTATCCCCTTGATCTTCTCTAGGATTTCCCCTGTGACTCACTCCATGCTTCTGAAAAGTTTGTAGTTTAATCCCAAATGTTATTTCTGTCACTCTTCTGGGATTAAACATTTCCATTTACCTTTCCCTTCAGTCATGAGTTATAGAGTAGGTGGCCCATAAAGACTGTTTATCTCTTCACAGTGTTTGAAGGCTTTAATTTCTATTTTCTTCCACAGTTGAAAGAGAGAAACCATTGTTGCTTTGCAACCATTTAAGCCTCTAATGTCACATCAGAAGGATACACTGCTCAGTAGAAGCAGTGATAAATTCATACCCAACAGCCTCATATTACCCAAAGGTTCATCTATGTGTCCCATGTTTGTTGTTTTTTGATAATCATGGCCTGGATTGGAATGGACCTGAAATATCATCTAGTGCCAACATCCCTGCCATGGACAGGGAGACCTTTTTTTAGGCCAGTCTTCTCAACATTTTATCAAGCTGACCCTGCACACTGATGGGAGGGGTGATGCCGGGGGAGGGGGTAGTGATGAGCATCCACAGTCTCCCTGGGCAACCTGGTCCAGTGTCTCACAACCTTCATGGTGAAGAATTTGTTCCTAAATCTAGCCTAAATTTCCTTTCTTTCAGTTTGTACCCATTACTCCTTGCCCTATCACTACAATTTCTGACAGAATGTTCTTCCCTGACATCCTTGTAGGACCCTTCAGATATCAGAGGTTGCTATGAGGTCTCGATACAGCTTTCTCCTTCCCAGGATGAACAGACCCAACAGAGGGGCAGAATCCCCTCCCTCCCCTGCTGCCCACACTGCTCTGGATGCAGCCCAGGGTCCCATTGCCTTCCTGGGCTGTGAGTGCTCATGGCTGGGTCATGTTAAAGTTTTCTTCAGTCATCACCCCCAAGTTCTCCTCAGCGCTGCTGTCAATCTCCACTCAACATGTGGCTGTGTCTGGGATTGCCACAACCCAGGGACAGGACCCTGCACTTTGCCTTGTTGGACTTCATGGGGTTTGCACAGACACACCTCTCCAGCCTGTCCAGGCCCCTCTGGATGGTATCACTTCCCTCCAGTGTGCTGACTGCTCCACAGAGCTTGGTGCTGGTGTCAAACTTGCTGAGGGTGCCCTTGATCCCCCCTGTCCATGTCACAGACAGAGGTGTTCAGCAGTATTGGTCCCAGAACTGACCCCAGAGAGACACCACTGGTCACTGGTCTCCAGGTGGACAGTGAGCTGATAACAGCAGCTCTGTGTGTGTGGCCATACAGGCAGTTTTCTTTATCCATGGAAATCCGTGGTGCCCATTGTACCCAGGCCTCTGCAGTCCTTCTTAATGCTTCCCAGACTGCTGTTCGTACATATTTCACCGGCAACCACAAGGCACACTACTTACTAGTGGATAATAATCCTTGGGTTTAACTACACTTGAGACTGTCTCAGTGCATCGCTGATCTGGACTCTCAGAAGACAACACATCTCCCTTGAAAGCAGGTCAGGTGTAATATCAAAGATTAGTTATATTTCCGTGTATTTCTTCTCAACAACAAATTGGTAACAGAAAGCTGCATTAATACTGCAGTGCTTCCTAATGCTCTGGCTTTGCAGAGCAGAATTGCCTGCATTATCACACTAATGTAATATAATGGAGGAGCATTAGAAATGCTCCAGAGATCCAAACTGATAGTCAGTCTAGTCCAGGGACTGCCTAGAGCAGTGGCTGGCAACCAAATGTTTTGGAGTAAGCAATAAAACATGTGTAATGTTCCTTTTGTCGCAAGACTCTTCAGCACAAGGGAACTCCTGTCCTAAGCCCTGCTGCAGATCATTATATTCCCCAAACAACAAGGCTAAGTACCTCACAGAAAAGTTATCCTAAGCAGTGTAATTATAAATGCAGATTGTATATAATGCCATTTAAGACATCTAATCCCTTTCTGGAAGTCTTACTGACAAATCTGCTTCTCTGCATGGCAGCACAAATTTAATTAGTCTCTGTTCAAGGGAAATTCCTCATCAGCCCGTGGTTGTTTTCTTTTTGACTCCTCCACCTGCCCTCTTCTCCCAGGGTGCGCAGGTAAATACCCATGGGTGCACAGCTTGCTTTTTCCCTTGCAGAATGAATCTCAAGGCTTTCATCCTGGAGATGCACACTCAGAACACATTCCCTGTGAGATTTGCATCCAGTGCCCCATCCAACCTCTTCAATGTTCCTTTCAATATTTTCAGAAGAAAAGTGGCTATTCAGGAGTTGCACACCTTCTCCTCCCACTGGGGCACACCCATTTTCCTGAGACTCTTTTCCTGAATTCCCCCTGGAGAAAAGCAGGTCTGGAGCAGATCCTTGGCAAGACCTGAGGACACCTGTCTGAAGGAGAGGCTTCTTGCTGGAAGGAAGCGAGGTCACGCAGTGGGGCAGGTGGGGAGCATGGCGGAAATGGGCTGCTGATGTGGGAAGGGAGGATAACAGGCTGTATTTGAAGAGCAGGTTGCTCAGCATCTGGGGCTTTTTTAGACAGGTAGCTTGAAAGTGTAAATTGTCTTTTTGATAAGCCTTGCTTTTATCAATTTTCCGCAAAGCTGTCCCCCACGCAGCCCCTTTTAAAATTAATTTTTTAAGTGTAATAAAAATAATTTTATCAAAATGCAACATCTCAGCAAAGGCTCCGATTTTTCACCTCAGTGTTGCCATTTTGCATATCATAATGCCATTCCAGTGAATGAAATTCATCATACCAAAAGCTCCAGCTTGGAAGAAACAAAATACCTCAATAATTTTCATAAAACCTCACATGTTCCTGTGGAATATTTCAATCTAATCAAAAGAGCATTTGCTGGATGGACAGGTGTCCAGTCAGAGCATTTCAACCAGCTCTGATAAGATACTTAGCAAGTAGCTTCCAACACACCCTAGAGAATTGGGCACTCAAGGCTCAATGCAACTTCAAAGAGGTTCTTGCTCCAAAACTGCTTGGTATTGATTTGTGTTAATACACTTCTTCCACTTAACACCAAAATAGTACAACAGATAAACAAAAAGCAATCAAGAAATTGAGGGAAAGAGTCTGAAATATCATCAGGGATTGGAGCTTCTCCACCCGAAGCAGAGCTGGCTGCTGTAACATATTTGGCCACATGGCTGCAAGAGCATGAAGGAAGAAAACAGCACTCAGCAGACAGCAGCACCAAAAAGAAATCATGGGAATTGGTAGTTATACTATTTGGGAAAGTCTCAGTGAGGGACTCAGTGAGCCCTACCGTGAGCTCTTCTGGTGGCCAGGGAACTTTCACAAAAGACGTTGGAATGAGGAAACTATGAAACTGTCAAGACTCTGACAAAGCCCTGTAACATTGGAGCTCTCCCCTTCTAAACTGACATCCTCATGCAATGGACCTGAAGCCACTAAGCTGAGTGAACAAGGAAGGAGCCCACTGTTTGCACCTGAGGCTACGTGTCTGGGGCAGTTTATTTCATTTCTCATAACGCTCTATTTCTATACTCTTGCCATCTTATTTCTTTTTCTATCCCTCATCTTGAAGATTGTTCTGTACAGAGCTAAAAACTAAATGTATTCCAAAACACACTGTTAATTACATATAAGACCTTTGACTGCTCCAAGCAACACATGGGATTTAAATATATACTGTCATTCCCCTGTGGATTAGCAACACTTTTAAATCTGTCTCGAAATCAATATTTTGCATCAGTGACTAGAGAAAATTAGTCTGGAGCTGAAATTGAAACCTGCAGCTATCTTCATCACATCCTCACAGCTCCATCCCTCTAGGAGACTATGCCATCTGGTACATTGAGATCAGGCAACCAAATTGAGTTGAGAAGCTTTGGGTGCTAAGAATTCTTCCGTTCAGACTTTTACTGATATTAGCAATAGACCTTACACTTCATTAATTGCTGTAAAACCTTTCATGCATGCTCTTTCACACATCAGAACTTCTCAGGGAATCCGAAATGCCTTTGCACCCTGTTTCTGAGTTTGCCTCCCAAAAATGAAATTTTCCCACGGAAAGTAGCTCATCTGTAGTAGCTGCTAATGTCAAGTGAAGGTAGTACCTGAAATAAATTTCCTCAATGTGACCTTTCTGCAAGTCCACAGAGCACAGGCCCCAGAAGCATTTTAATTCTCAGTCAGGGAGATGCTGTGCCTGTTACGAGCCCTGTTACACCTCCATCTTCATTTGATGTGCTGCAGGCCACATGTAGCTGGTAAGTTAGCTTGCCTCACTCTGCAGGAAGACATGTAGCTTTCAATGAAACAATGATCCACTATTCCAGCAATTACTCTACCTGACAATCATTTCCATCCTCTTTTGTCTTTGCAGTTCTTGGATTTAGAAGGATTTTTCCCTCTAGTACTGTTTGCAAATAAAAACCCAATACTGTAGTATTGTTTTATTATTTGCAAACTTCTCTTTTCCAAGCTTTTAAATTTACGTACTTCTGAGCATTTTCCCCATACAAAAGCTGATTTCAGGCCAGCAAATTTTGAACTTCCAATTGTACTTTGTTATCTTGGATGGTCCCCTGTCAGTGTATCAGCAACCACAGGATGAAAACAACTGCTTTTAAAGAGATCAACATCCCATCCTTCTCCCTCTAAATAAACCAAGGTGCTTGAAGCTGTTACTTTAAGGCAGCATTTTCAGACCTTGCACCACTTATATATCTGTATTCTGAGTCCTCTGCTGTCCCATTTCATGTTGTTGCCTCCTCCAGCATCCTCCTCCTTGTACCAGTGATGCCCAGCTGACACAGTGGGGTAGGGGTGGTGCCACCACAGCTGAGGCCAACAGTCTGTACCTCCCTGTCTCTGCTCCTTGTTCACAGCCCCTGTACAGAGCGACTGGGCTAACCCTTACAGCTGGAGCCTCTCACCTAAAATTCACATTAAGGAAGCCTGCCAGAGGCACTTCTTTCCAAAACTGTCCTTTCCCTCACCAGAAGTTGCTTCTTACTGATTTTTACCATTAGCCAAACACAAAGGACTACATAACGGGCAGTACACAATTCAGTAATCTGGATTTCCCTGAGGAATGCTTCCTTAGCCATTCATTATTCCATGTATTCCTGTTTCTTCTGCAAATTTTATCAGCAATGATTTTCCTGTTTCCTTCCAGATTATTGATTAAAATATTGAACAGCCCTTGGACTGAAATCCGTCCTTCAGGGATACAACTAATATCATCTGCATTCACACACTGGTCCACTTGAACAATTACCTTTTGAGATCTATTTTTTGGTCCATTTTTAATCCATTTAACAGGACTTATTGATTCCTAGACCATGCTTATTTTAAGGAAGAGGTACTTTAGAACACAATGGAAACCTTATTCATTTGGGAAAGTGCATTCATTCTGGTCCTGGCAGCCTGGGGAATTGATGTTGACCATGGTGCTGACAACATAGCATTTCTTTGTGGGTTTTTTCCCCACTATTTCCTACCACAGTTTTTTGCTGTCCAGGAAAAGAGAGGTATGAAAATCACTGCTGTATTTCAGAGATGCTGTGCTTTACATCTTCAAACCCCTGTTCTACAGAGGAACTTGCCTTCTTACTGGTAGGGGTTGTTGATTACCACTAGGGAGCAGCGTTTTATCCCTGGAGTCCAGAATTACGGCCAGAGAGTTTCAGGGCTATACCCAAATCTCTTTGTTTTTAAAAGGATGCTGGGAGGAAAATGTGTTATTCTACAGTTTGGTGCTTTTGAGATCATCCAGTTTTTCTTGACTGAGAAAATCTTTACGAACGCTATGTATGAGATAGCAGGCCAGTACACCTCTTACCAACAAATTATTTGTCTTTAGCTGCACTTAACTCCGGTTATGATCTTCATGCAGACAGAATTAGTTTTGTTGTGCTGTGGATAGGTCCTTTTTGGAGAGAAGGCAATTGAAATGGAATATTCCAAGCATGCTGAGGATCCAGGAAAAGCTTTCATTCTGAAAAAAAAGATTGGAAGGATATCTACTTTTAAGATTTGAGACACACAGAGTTTGTGTATGTAGGTTTTTGTAGTATTTGTAACCAAAACAAGCCCCAGCACCCAGGCAGCTGCGTAACAAAGAGCCTGTCCTGACCCTGTCAGAGAAATCAACCACAAATGGAAACCAAGTAACCTGTCTAAACCCAGGAAATAATTAATGGAATAGTAGCAAAGAAAATTCATTTTCCTCTCCAGGAATGCCTGCAAGGCACAGGAGCACAAGAGATGTAGCTGTCCATAGCTCATGCCATTGCTTGCCAGGCGGGGGGATCACTCCCCAGCTCTCACATGCTGACCCCTTACCCCAGAGACTGGTCTGGGCCTAATCAGTGGGAAAGAGGAGTTTATCCTGACATTTCTTGGACATGTCAGGGCAGTCCAATGCAGCTTTAGTCCTGCACTGCAGCTGTGAAAGGGATGAATCCAACTGAAAAATGAGAGAAATGGAGGGCACATATTGCACAAAGGACAATAGGTATCCCCACAGAGAGCAAGTTGCAGGCAGTTACAGTGCCTGCGTGTAAATAGCATGTGTCTGCTCAGGATATTGGAGAGGACTGCATGGAAACCTGCTTGGCAGATGATGCAAAGGTAGTAAACTGCTCCCTGTGTCTAGACAGGCCTTTTAGGGACTGCTGGAAAGGAGGTGATAGTGATAGACAGTCAGTTGTGGTTGAAAAAGGGGTGGGAAAGAAAGCAGATTCTTTATGTGAAGTTTATGGCTTTAGACAGCATCATCTTTGGAAGTCCATTGGCCTATTCAAGGCCTGTCAGAGATGTGGAAAAGCAAAGCCTTAATGAATAGCTGAGCAGATGACAAATGGAAGGTGTGAGGGGGAGATATTCAGTTTCATCATAAACATTCAAATAATTGACTTTTGGCGTGGAATGTCTTCAGGTAATCCAGCATGGAAGTGGGCTGAGATGTCAAACAGCAAATCAGAAAATCAAAAAGCAGAAAAAGCAATGAAGTACAACAAAGATACTCTTTGGAATGTTGTGTCTGTAAGGGTGAAACTGCACCCTCAGAAAAAGAAGAGTGCAGTAGAAACTCATGGAAAAGAAAAGGAAAGGGGAAGGAGAAGATATCAATTCTCATTTAAGCAGACAATGGGCAATAGGAAATAAAATCATAGCATATAGATGCGTACATACATACACATATATAAATATACGTACATATGGTTGTCAAATATTGGTCATCCTAGAAATGTGTGGGAACTGAGAACATGGTTTTAAATGAAACTACTAATAAACAGACTGTAGCAGAAACTTAGTGATAATTAATAGAGTTCTGAAATGTCACAGCAGGTGACTATTCGCTGCTAGCAACATGCAAGACTCAGCTCAAAAGAGAAAGGCTGATAGGATTGAACAGCAGGGTAAAGATGCTATCAGGAAAAGGAAATAAGAGTTCCAATTGGGACCAAATGAGGACAGCAGGAATTCTTCTGGTTAGTCAGTTGTGAGCAGGCAGAACAAAAACCTTAGAGAAGCAACATGCCAAGGGCATATCATGTTACTCCACTCATCAGGAGAAGGATGCTCTTCACAGGCTGTGTAAAAGCTGTAGATGGTTGCAGAGGTCAAGGTGAGAAGATAAGGTCACAGCAGAAAACCAAATACATTCTTCGTGCCTGCATTAATTCAGAATGAGCTCTCTAAGGTTCACGGTTCATTTTCAGGCATATCTTTTGGAATATGCTCAAGGATTTGTATCTAAATAAACCTATAGAATAACCTCTTAAAATAAAGAACGAAAAAGTCTCCATGAATCTTGCCATTCATCCAAAACTTCAAAAGGAGCCCAAGTATGAAATTCCCACATCAGTTACTATGGTGTGAGAGCTACCATTTACAGCAGCCCCAGCGGAGGAATGGTGGGTGGCAGGTAAGGTATGTTTTAAAGACCTGTGGAAACAGATGTTGTGGGCCGTGCAGGTTAGAAATTCTGATGTCCATGCTGAGCAATACAAGGCAGAATTTATTGACATAACCAATAAGAGGAGCGTACTCAGTTTTTGTGGAAGGAAGTAATGTTTCACTTATTTGTGAGGGTTATTTTGGAGAACAACTGAATTTGTTTGTGAGAAAGATCCAGGTTTTCTTAGGACCTAAGGACTCTGCTTGACTGTATTTGTTGCATCCATACATTCTGTGATTCTCTACAGAATTTTGGAGACCTGAAGCTCTGATAGGCTACCAGCAAAAATGTATTGCCTAGGTAAAGAACAGGATAAAATAAAGGAAAAAAGTAAACGAATAAAAAGTCATAATTTACAGCATACAGATTGTAAATGAAACAGATCCAGACAGAAATGCATGTTGCACAGCTTGTTTACAGATGATTTTTAGAAGGGGCAGTTGCCTAATGAGGCAATCAACTTTGGCAAGCAAAGTTGGGGTAGTGAAACAAGTGGTACGGAGAAGGATTGTCAAAAAATCATAAGAAGCAAAATAACATAAGAAAAAGTTTTAGATTAAACTCTGGTATTTAATTCAAAGCAGTTACCATGTGGCAACAGCAGTGTCAATGCTGCATATAAAGTGATGAATTGTGAATTATACATTTTCCCTAAAAACCAGATTATTGTATTACTGTGGGTTGGTCTGCAGAAACATTTGCTCAGTAAATAGTAAAAATACAAAAAGGA
Source organism: Ammospiza caudacuta (assembly GCF_027887145.1). Classification (NCBI taxonomy): domain Eukaryota; kingdom Metazoa; phylum Chordata; class Aves; order Passeriformes; family Passerellidae; genus Ammospiza; species Ammospiza caudacuta. The sequence continues at coordinate 24,156,879 of NC_080632.1, forward strand.
ACTAATCTAAAAGTTAGTAGATGGGAAGACAACAGAACAGGCTATATTACTATGTTAATCCATAAGGCCTGAGATATCCATATCCTGAACACCGACTCAAATTCATTCATCACAGAATTTCGTGCAGCCAAAGGAGCACCATAGGAATGACTGGGGTGTGGAGAGGCTGCAGCATGCAGGGTGAATAAATATAAGCAGGGTGCTTCTTCCTGAGGGTGAATATGCTGGAGCTCATGCTCACCATGACGTGTGATGTCCAAACCCCAGGGAAGCAGAGCTGCAGAGCTGGGAATGGATTCCATGAGAGGGAAATGTGTTTGGGATTTCTGAGCTGCCAGAACTTGTTTTGAATCTAAACTTTATTGTTGCAGAAGTTTGAGTTATTCGGCTCTGTATGTAGAACAGAGATGAGGGCAATGAAAGATTAGTGAAATAAGTTTTAAGGAATATACCTCCAGCTGCTGAAGAAAAACTATTCCCTGAAAGCCAACATGCACTGTTGCAGGACACACTCATTTCTCAGGAAATACAGTTCTGAGACTGACACATTCTTCAGCAGAGTTTTCTTATAAACTTTTCCTTTATTCTGAACAAGCACCAGGGCTGATATACAAAGGCCTTGAATGAATTGTGCTGAACTGCCAGATCTCACACTCATTACCATCTGAGGGGCAGCATTTGGAAGTGGCCTCTCACTGTGCCAGATGCTGCACAGCCGTAGAAAAGAAGGGCAGCCTCGCATTGCTCTACAGCAATTTCTCCTTGTTGTGGGTATCGAGGAGGCCAAGATGCTAAACATGAGTGACATTAAGGATGGGTACTGTCAAGAGTGAAGGAAGCCATTTACAATAATGAAATCACAGGCCCTCATTTTTGAAATTCATGAAATGTTTAACAATAAAGTTGCCCATGCAGCCCACAAATAATGTTTTCTACAGCCCTCTCTCCATATGTCCCCCCCCAGCCTCTTCCACCCTCTTATCCCCCAGTTCTCTTCTTTTTGAATTATTCAGTACAACTAAATGATCTTTTCTCTTTGCAGCAGGGTAGTCCTCATCCACATCACCCTAACTTTTCCACAAAACCTATCTTCTACTTCATCCACCTCAGTTTTGACTATGCCATGAAGCCCCTTGGATTGCCAGGTATCCTAACTGAGAAACACTTTATTTAGGGGTGCCTGAAATTCATGGCTTCCTCTTATTACTTCTGGACCTTCTGCTTTAGCACTCCTCAGTTTCATGTTTCTTTAACTAGATTGCTTTACCCCTGCACTCTTTTCCCATCATTAAAGCACCATGCTTATGTTATGAATCAATTCAGCTTTTGAAAGTAGAAGCAGCATTTCAATCTGAGTGTGTGAAAAATCCATAATGTGAAATAGAAAGGCCCTTTTTTCTGATGGTGTGAGCAATAAGAAAAATTGCAAAGTTCAGAAAAGAAAGAAATTGCAAAAGAGTAAGGAATTCTTTAAAAATTTGAAATTTTAGGACAAACACTCATGATGCAAAACCCACCAATGTGTTCCAAATATTTTTGTGCTAGCACAATTTGGATCTAGTGCTGTTTGTATGCCTGGTATCACTGCTGGACATGGAAAAGACTGTTGGGAGGGTGTTCCTGATGTTCACATAAACTTGCAAGATTATCAGTGTTAGGCTGGAGCTGGCCTGAATTTATTACTGATGCTAATTTTCATCAGGTGGACCACGGAATTATAGTATCATTTCAGCGTAATATTATTTGTACACACACACACACATTTACATATATGCAGTATAATACAATTTTATAATTAAAACCCCATTATTGTCCTTAATACATAGAGGAGCGCTGGACAAACTTCAAGAAGGAAATCTTGAAGGCACAGAAACAGGCTGTTCCTATGTGACAAAAGATTAGCCATTGGGGAGGAAGACTGGACTGGCTGAACAGGGAGCTTTTGTAGAGCTCATGGAAAAAGAGGGTTTATGACTTTTATGAAGAAGGGGCAGGGAAGAGTGAAAAAATGTTGTTAAGTCATGTAAAGAGAAAATTAGAAAGGCAAAAGCTCAACTAGAACTCAATCTGGTCACTGCTGCAAAAGATAATAAAAAGTGTTTTTTAATAGATCAGCAACAAAAGGAGTGTCAAGGACATCTCCACCCTTCTTGGACACAAAGAGGGGAATATTGTAGCTAAGGATAAGAAAAAGACTGAGGTACTTTGCCTTGGTCTTTAACAATAAGACATCCCTAGAGCAACCATTCCCCTCGGCTGCAGAGTAGTGGCTGAGAGTAGAGAGGGATAGGGAGCAGGATAGACCCCCTGCAATCCAGGAAAGAGCTGTTAGTGAACTGCTGGTAAGGCTGGACATCAGGAGGAATTTCTTCACGGAAAGGGTTATTAAGCACTGGGATGGACTAGCCAGGGAGGTGGTGGAGTCACCACCCCTGGAATGTTCAAGAAGCGCCTGCGTGTGGCAGACAGTGCCGTGGTCCGGTTGACAAGGTGGTGATTGGCCAAAGGTTGGACTCAATGATTTTGGTGGTCTTTTCCAACCTAAATGACTCTGTGATTGTAGCACCTTGAGGTTGGCAAGGCGTTTAAAATCATCAAGGGAAACCATGTACTCAACACCTCCAAGTCTATCACCAAACTATGTCCCTGAGTGCCACACTTCCAGGTCTTTTAATGACTCCACAGCCTATTCCAATGCTTAAGAATCTTTTTGCTGAAGAAATTTCTCCTACTATCCAGTCAAAACCCTAGTGCAACTTGAGGCCATTTCCTCTTGTCCTACTGCTTTTGAATTACAAGAGATTGACCCCAATGATGCTGTAACCTCCCTTCTGGCACCTGTAGAGAGTGATAAGGTTTTCCCGGAACCTCCTTTTCTCCAGGCTAAACAACTCCAGTTCCTTCAGCTGTCCCTCAGTCTCATAAGACTCGTGCTCTAGACCCTTCACCTTTTTTTGCTCTTCTCTGGACATGACCATCATGTCTTCAGCAGCACTTTGTTCTGACTTTAAACAGCCATGTCTTATGTTTCATTCAGTCTGCCAAATGGAAAGAGGCAATGTATAAACAGTAGCAGGAGAGGTTTAACAATCAAAACAATCTCAGCAAACGGGAGAAGCTCTTCACCGAATACTAAGAAGCCATACTTGAGTTGCACAGAGGGAATGGGCAAGTCCTGTCTCAAAGCCAGGTCTCCATAAGGGATCTGCATCTAAATAAAGGTTGTGTTACAGACTGACACCCTAAAAGACATTAATTCAGTTTAAAAAGGAGTGCCCAAGGTGGGAGGCCTTAAAAAGCTTCTTGGATTGGCACCTGACAGGGTATACAGGGCTAGAGCTGTGCTTGCTCTGAGGTGTGTGGCGACACAGTTGTGTGGACTGGCTGCACGACCAGTCTCTGAGGGGCCAGACTTACTGATAGCACAAATTCTTAGAACATGATCATAACTGCTATGACTCAGGATGAAAATGGCCAGAAAAATCCTTATGTGGAGTCTTGACCTTGTGTTTTCTGAGTATTTACATAAAGAAAGTGACTAAGGACTAAGTTGGAATCAATAGTGTTTCCCCTGTGCCTTCTCTCTATCCATAAACATACTGAAGAAAAGAAGGTATCAGAGGAAACCCGGAGAGATAAGAGCTATTTTCCCTTTACTCTAGTTGTTTTCACCAGACTGTGTAAGACTAGTCATGCAGCATGTGTGTTTTTCTTTTAGTTTTTGTGCTGTTCTGGGCTGCGACCTGTGCAAATGGAGGACATCACCTTTCCTCCCTTGGAAGCCAGAATTGCAGCTCTTCTCTTGGGACCCCAACTCCCAACATCTTCAGTCTCCCTACAGACCTATCTTTATGGACAGCATTCCATCCAGTCTGTGACCTTCCTTGCCATAGCGTGGGGAAGAGTCCAGCATTCAAAGGTCTCCAAAGAAAAAGAGGTAAAGCAGAAGTATGTTAAGTTTTGAAGAGGAGAAAAAAAGGCAAGGCAAGGGACTGAGGCAGTTTTCTTGCCGTGCCTTTCTCAGCCAGTAGACATCTGGGATAGGCCAAATCCCTTGTAAACAAAGGGACACAAAAACACCACACAAAGTCAGAGTTCAATCCGCTGTGAAAGCTCATAAATAACTTTCAGGTATTTTGTTTAGTAGGTAAACAAAATTCAGGAAGTCTGACTGTCTGTCTTCCCAGAGAGACTCATGAGATGGGAAAGTTGTAGGAAAAAGCCACTAAATTACTGAGAAAAACACAGCAAAACAAATTCATGAAGCAAGAAAAGGAAGTGTGGCACAAATAATAGTTTGGGTGTATCACCAGAATGACAAGGTTCAATTCCTCATCAGTTACAATTCCTCCACAAGGGTGTATTAGTATAGCACAAAATGCCATGGGTTAAAAGGGCTATGGATTCTTTATGGAAAACTCATCATTTAGGGTATGACCACACACAGTAAATTAGTTGAATGAGAGACAGTTCACATACCAGCCTCAGAATGGAGTTTGGAAAGGAAAAATAAGAATGAGAAACCCACTGTGTTTGAATTAAGTGGAGTAAATCCTCCACAATATAGGAACAGACACACTAGATAAATATGAAAGTTATCACCTTCTCTGGTAGCCTGGATTTCACATACATGTCTTGTTTCAGGAGGGATATGCACAGCAGACAACCATCTCATTAAAAATCTAACGACAAAAAAAAAAAAAAAAGCCAGCTTGCTGGCCATTGTCTACCAGTTAATTCCTTGAGTATAACAAATGCAACTGAGATGTCCAGCCAGGAGATGGAAGAAAATCCAGTATCCAGTTATTACAGTGGTTGTTTTGGAGGGCATCCAATGTGCCAGCTGAAGTTCTCTGTCCTAGCTGAAGGAGACAAATAGTGCTGCAGTGGCCCTTTCTTGAGTTTGATCTCAAGAGATCCATGTCACTGAACACCTAGGAAAGGAATAGGGCAGCCTTTGACTCTTCACATCAGATGGAAGAGACTGAATTTTCCCAGACCCTTCCTTCCAGAGGGGGGTTAAGATGTTGGCACAACAAGTCTTATAGCCACGAATGAGCCCAGATATGTCTTGTTCGCTTTTGGCCCATGAAACTCTGCCTGCAGTAACTGATAGGATGGCCAGACACCAGGTCAGGAGTTGGAATTGGTGATCCTTGTGTGTCCCTTCCAACTCAGCGTATTCTGTGATTCTGTGATATTTACTGGTGTTATGTACGGGCCAAGGTCATGCAATTTTTTGTGAACCTGAGATGGGCTGTCTGATAAAACAAATGGCCAGTACTTTGAATCAAACCTGGATAGTGATTTAGCATTTCAGGACCTTAGCATCTTCAGCATGCCCTTTGACATGCTTAGAAGAAAACCTAGAAATCAAATTTGGGCTACCTGTCCAAATGGCCCAGAGCCTGCTGACAGTTTCAGGTGGATTCATGTCACTGCACTGCTAAATAAGCCATATCCAGCCAATAGGAATTCACATAAGGCCAAAACTCTGGGCCAGTGGGGGGTCTTCCAGCTCCATGGCATATTTGACTGCTGAATTGACAAACCAGTCTTTGAAGGCCCAGTTGTGCCAAGCCATAGAGGCAATTCAGGCAGCAAACCTGAAAGCAGTATTTTGGAGAGTGTCTGTGCAGGGTCCCCCCCAGCAGAGTAACTCCCAGCCCATGAGCAGCAGGAGCTGCTGAGGAAAGGGGTTTTCTGCAGCTTGGCTTCTGCTGCTTACAACCCATCTCCCCTGCACTTCTAAGGGAACCAGTGTGATTGCTTCTGTTGTAGCAGCAGCAAAGACCAGGATCAAGGAATGTCCTAAAAATCCTTAAGCTGCTGTAGCTGACTCACTGTAATTCACCTGTCCTGGCTCTAAAAATATTTTTAAAAGCTTCCCCAGAGAAAATGGCTTATCCTGGGTTAACCTCAATTGATTGGTTTAGAGGGGCAAACCACAGAACTTAGTAAAACCACTGACAGAGTTTTTACAGACAAATTTGCACAAAGGGTCAATTTCAGTTGACAATGGCTGCATACAGAAAAGGTCAAAGAACCAAACAAGAAAAGTGTCAGAACTTATTCACAAATCTAAGTATTTCTTTCATTCTGATAATTGCACTTGCCAGGTTCTATGTTTGTAGAGTCAAGAAAGAATTTAATTGCTCCATGAAAGGACAGATGGATTTCATGAAAGCTGGAAAAAAACAATTAAAACAGCCTCCTTATATTTTTGAGTTCCCAGTTTCAATGAAAGATCTTTTAAAATGAATCTGCAAACATTTTGATGGAAGTTGCACCATAGCATGATACATCTTTGTTTTATTAAAAACTCACAGTTGTGCTATTGCAGATCACAGGCTGTCTTGAGAAAACTCCTGAGAAGTGGTGGAGCTTTAGATCACCACTGGCTACACGAGAGAGTGATGAGCTGATAGTCAAGGCAGAAAATTGTCATAAATCAATGGGAATACAATTTCAGCTTTAATGCAGAGCAAGGCTCAAATCTCACCTGATTTGATCATTTTATAGCGACCTAGATGACTTAACTGCTCTTCCATCATCCTCTGTTAGCAGTCAGGGGAAAAAAAAAGGTTGTATGCCTGCAAGATTTGTGTTCTTAGCATGCTGTCACTCAAGTTCTCAATGGAAGTTTGCGATATTGCTAGGACCTTATAATTCCTTTTTGGGCTGAAACAGATATTTTTGTCTTTTGTCCCAAATGCCTAATTCAAGGTGACACCTCCATTTCCCACCAAGAGAGTTCCAGATGTGTCCTTCATCTTGGGACCACAGAGGCAGTGGGAACAGCTGGATTTCTGCATTTGTTTGCTCAGAGCTGTAATGAATTAGAGGAAAAAGGCAATTTGTCTGCTTGCTTTTCTTATCCTGGACAGGTGAATGAAGAGAATTAGGGTATTTAATTCCTCTCAGAAAGTTTATCAAACTAGCAGAACAACTAATGAAGGCAATTTTTTCACAACTCCAGTTCACTCTCCAAAGAAGATTCTACAGGATTTCACTCTACTAGACAGCACTGCTACTCTTCCCCACTTTGTCCCCATACACTACTTTGTCCCTACAGCTGGGCCTCAGCTGCCAGCTGGGAAGGTGACATTAGCCAATGAGGCAGACCAGGGGCCTCTGCTGAACTTAAATAACAGTCCTTTTTACAAAGGATTACCTACCCAAGTTTTGGCCTCCACAAAAAGTGGAAATATAATTCTCTGGTGAATACCTTCAATGACTATTATAGAACAGAGTGACTGATGGCAAGCAAGCTGCATGTTTTTATAGATCGATTCTTGACGAATATCAGATCAGGGTGTTTTTTGAGAAGGCAGTTCATCTTCATCAGAAGATCCATTTTCTGATACTTAAGGATTTTGACAAGTGAAAATAATTAAGAAAAGGGGAGAGATAAGCAAAAGTAAATTTCAGTGCTCTTAAAGGGCTCATGTCCACATTGCAAGAAATGCTATAAGTATTGAGAGTGAATGCAGAAATTTCTGAGTAAGGGTTTCTATTTATAATCTCTGCCATACCACTTTATGATTGGAACAAATCAATTTTCCAACTCACTCTACAAATAACCTCTTCTGCCTGCTGTCATCTTCGTTTGCCCTCCAAACTATAGAACTAGCTGGAAGTCCGCAGAGTTCCCAGCAGCAACAATGCATTACTTCTCAGTACTTGATTATTGTGAAAGTGAGCTGAATAGAAAGAGCTCTGCTCCAAGTGGCATTTGTCACTGTCAGCCCATTATGGGTGCAAAGCTTTGGAGAGGACTGTCACCTAGCTCCTGATGGGAACAGGCTCCTGGATGCTGTTGGATGCCAGTCATGATGTCATCCTTCATGGCTGATAACTCCCTTGTCACATCTTCCCTTGTACTTCAGGAAATCTGATACTGGATGGACAGACTTGTATTCTAGAAACACGTGGAAAATTATCAAAAATTGAGTTCCTTTCCAGAGAAAATGTTTTTCTCCACCACCAGCTGGCTTCCTTAGATGACTTCAAGGCTTTAACAACCACGGACCCCACAGCACATTGTCTTTTATTTTACAAATGTATCTACACCACATACTCTTGCAATACCCATGCTCTTAGAGTACGGGTAGAGAAGGGAAGTCTGCCTGCCTAAGGGGCTGAGTTGTTGCTCTATTCTTTTTTCCCTGAGAAAGGCTGTGCCTATCCAGGTATTCTGTTATTAAAAATGCCTCACCTGGGGACTGAAACCTACTCCTGAAAAGAACATGTACTGTGCTATTTCTTATAGCAAATGTCAAGCCACTCAGTGTTTCTTTGTAATACCCTCTAGGGCTGAAGTGTTGTTTTCTTTTTTCCAGAGATGGCAAATGCATCACAGTCCTTAGTTTCAGGGCTGTCATTGAGGGAGACAAGCAAAACACGGGAGCTGAGAAGAATGCTCCTTTTTCATACTCCCAGTGCACACATTGTTCTGTGCAGTGTGCTTCTCTGCCTACAAAGGGAGCAGTGCCAGATTGTTTATGTTTTACCTGGCGCTGTGGAACAAACCAGGCCTTTGCTTTGGCATAAAGAAATAAAGAATTCCATGGTGTAACGGAGGAGGACCTTCATGAATTCAGACAAGAGGACCATGAGAGGAAGGTGGGGCATGAAGAAGGCAAAAGCAGGGACTGTATCCTTTAAGACAGTGGCACCTGGACAGTATACCTCTCCAATAACATGGTCTCCACCTGATGGAGGAGTTTTTAGGTTAGTTTTTCTGGAACCTTGACTGCCCAGGAAGTAACCAATAAAGGCAATTGCACATCACACAAATTTTTAACATGCTAGGGTTTTAAAACACATTACAACCTTTCTCAGTTCCCTTCCATACTCATTGCAGCCAGCTGAATCCGCAAAGGAGGGGACAGTGGCCCCTGGCAAATGATGTAAAGAATACATGATAGCAAAACTTAACAGAGACAGCTGCCTGTGTAAAAGATAGTGTACTCTGGAAAGGTGGAAGCCCTTCCTGGTTTTCCCTGAGTTTTCACCAGCACATTCAATCTCCAGATTGGCAGAGCATGGTGGCATAGCAGAGAAAGGCTCCCTGTGACTGCCCTGGCACACAGCAGACACAGGAGCCATCAGGACCAGCATGTCTGTGGATGCTGGTTTTGTTCCTAAGACTTCTGCAGTATGTGTGACACTCATTTCCACTGTCCTGGGTGGGGTCAGATATCTGTCACACTTGCCTGTCCAGAGGGCTCTTAGGGCACCAGCTATGAGGCATGGTTTCTTCTGGCTGCTGAAATGGCAACACAACTCCTCTGCAGTTTCTAGTGCCAGTCCTCTAGAGCATATCCGGCAACAAGTGAGCTCATATGACTTGAAAATCAGGATGAAATACCTCATCAATTTGAAATCCATTCTTCTGGGGTGCTTGTCTGGATGTAAGAAAAAAAATCCCTCAAAACCCCCCCTTTGTTTTTTTAAATCACTGACCTCAGAAAAACCAGTGGATAAATTATATTTTTTCCTATGTCAACTGTTTGTTATCAGAGGAAATGTCCTCAGAGTCAGGACTAGCTGTTTTTTGTGTTTTATCTGTGCAGCAAATTCCATTAAGTGAAATCTAATGCCAAAGCTCTAAGATCTGCATTCCTGGGTAATGACTGTTTGGGGGGCATTGTCTTTAAATCAGGAGCAAACACAAGCTGATAAAACACTTGTTGGATTATTTAGTCATGCCATCTTGTGCTGGATAGCTAACACACACATACAAATCGCTAGAGTCAAAAATATTTCCTAAGTGGAACATTGATGATTCCTGAAAGATAAAGCAATGGTCTCAGGCAAGAAAGCAACCCTACTGGTGATTAAGCTGTTCCTGACATACATAACAGCCTGAACAAGATCTCCTTCTGCCCCCTCAGAGTGAAAAATCTTGTTTGTCCATGGCAGCATTGTGCAGCAACGCACAAGGGGAAAGAAAACATCACCCTATTACATCTTCTCAAAAATGTGGCTGTGGCTGATTCTTCATCGCTATGCATCATGTAATTTCGTAGCAACTATTTTGTTTGCCCTATCGCAAGAGACTTTTGCCCATCTGTAGAAAGAGGTGGCAGGGCAAGTTGGGGCAGAACATCTTTCTCTTCACAGGAACTAAAGGTCTGACATGATTATGAAGCCTAAGAGACTTCTTGTTAGGAAGGCGCTGCATTGCTTCCCTCCCTCAGACACTGCATCTTGCTGTACTTCTCAGACTGGAAACTCATCTATGGCACATTATTGACCAGAGGTGAAGGGCTTGTCTCTTTCTTCCCACTTCTCCCTTTTGTATCCTGTTATTTTGAGGATACAAAAGAATACACACACATAAGTATCGAATCTACTACTAACCTGGTAGAGCGACTCTCTAAAGACCCTCTTACAGAATTGCTATTTGTAACAGAAATAAAAGCTTTTGTTGTGTTTAGCTTAAGGTTGATGAGCTTTTAAAAATCAGCATCTTACCTGCTAGGCTGCAAAATATGGCTTGTTCACATGACTTGATTGCCCAAGTAACAAGAACTGCTGGATTTATTCACACCTAAGTGTTTGACCACTATTATTTTTTGCTCACGAATGGACACAATGACCAGAACTGTCTAATAACTGTTGAAATGCTACAGCAGCACAACTGCCATGATCATCCCAGGCCTATTGGTGTTCAGGTTACATGACTGATACTTACATGGTCTAGATCCAATTCTAAGACCACAAGCAGGCTGTTAAGTTTTGCTAGTGACTAAAGAGTTAACTGAAGCTCATACACAGAGGCAATAGAAAGACTTCTTTCAGAGTGTGACAATTTTATGCTTCTCAATCCAAGATTAGGCCAGACTTAGCCTTCTTCACCAGTCTGCCTTACTGAGGTACATGAGGTCACGAAGACAGAGAACTGCCCTACGGTTTCTTTTACAAACAAACTGTGTTTTCACAGACTATCTTCACTGAGTTGCCAGTGCTAAAACTGTTTCATATAAGGAGAGACAGAAAACCATGGATTGCAGCAAAGTTTTAGTCTGTAATATCCATTAATTTGCTACACTTTCCTGAAGGCCCCAATTTTCTCTTAAACAATTGCTCAAGTGCTATCATTTGGCTGAGGACATCTCTGCTCCGGTGGAGTGGCTGAGGACACTCCACATGGTGGAGTGATTGCTCGAGTCTGCAGAAAGAACTAAGTAACACACCTCCGACTCTCCTCTGCTTTCAGATCAGATGCAGAGACTTTTCAAAGCGATGAACAGAGAGACTTTAGCACCAGAAGAAAGAGGACAAGCTTACAGCTGTTTAAGCCTGGCACAAGCAAGCTGCAGAGGACTAGAGCAGAGCCGGAAAAGGTAACCTCTCTCTGGATCCCCAGCATAAACACTTGTCCAGCTCCCAAACAGAGTGCTCCTGTCTTTGCACAAGAGAGCACAGTCCTGTGCTGAGCAGACACAGACGCATGGCAGCAATATGGGTTGAGGAAGAGAGCAGCTCAGATCCCTGCATTGATGGTTCTATACCAGGTATGAGGCAGCAACTTTGGCCTTCCTTTCTCAAAGTGAAAAATAGCACTTCATGGACTGCCTTACTGATTACTCCAATGCAAGGCTTCTGCAATTTTCTCTGATTGCAGGGTACTGTAAGTGCCTTCACTCTTTTAAGGTCAAAGGCTTTTGCAGATAGACTTACTGCAAGTTGAAACTTGCAGCTGTGCAACCTGCCTTCTAATTGCAACTCAGTCCATTTACTCCCAAGGTGCTATCATTGTGTTTTGCAGATCCCCTGCTGGAGTGCTCTCTTTTTTGCTATTTTGCTGCCGTTCTCATGGTCTTGCAGCCTTGACTCTGTGCTGTGCAGGGCTCCTGCAGAAAGTGACTGCCACAAATCTGAGACTTATGCCTGCTTTCCCCATTTTTCCCTGCCTGTGGTTGCTTTGATTTATACTTGGGAGCCTGTTTTATGTAAGCACAAAGACGAATGTGCAGCATCCCATAAGCAGGGAGTACCAGGAGGGAGTCTGTGTGGCTAGTGAAAAACTCTGTGACTGTTGTGGTGAAGTGTTTCTGGGGATCATCTGCTGCCCTGGAGATAGAAACAGGAAAAGGACACTTGACTCTCCATTGCCTCTCTCCCAGCTGGCTGCCAGAGAGGTTTTTCTTACTTTTCCTTTCTTTTTGTCTCATTCAAATATTATTTTCCCCCCAGAGTTACATCTGCCATAACAGTTAATGCCTGTCAATAGGTACAGACCCTGCTAATAGGGACTGTGTCTCTGTCTCACCATGCTTTGTGCAGCATCTTCTATGCTGTGTGAATTTCAAAGCTAGGGAAATGCCAGTCCTTGGGAAAGGCCTTATCCAGGAGACACAGCACTCATTGTTGAACATGGGCATGAATTCAGGTTCTGCTCTGGGACTCCTCTGAGCTGCCTGCAGAGTAGCAGGTATAGTCTGTGAGACAGCAGGGAATCCTTGGGGGCCCTGGGGCTCCCACTGTGTGAGCAGCTGTGCTGGACACCTCAGTGCCTCATCATGAGAATGGCATGCCCAAATGTCCTTAGGAAATTGTGTGTGCTGGGCTGAAGGAGCACCAGGCAAGAAGCCTGATGGCCAGAAGTTCTAAGCAGCATTCTCATGCCCATGATAGAGTGGTAGTTGGTGTATGTTGCTACAGTAGATGCAGTAACACAAACCACTTGTGACTGCTTTTTAACCATGGCCCTGTAAACCTGCTAGAAAATCAGCAAGACAAAGATCATTGACTACAAGGGGTCCAAAAACCACTGCCTCTACCTCTGCTGTGTAGGGGCATCGCTTGCTCTCCTGTAAGGAAGGCTTGTGTTTGGGAATGTAAGTGTCCAGCTGGAAAGAGTGAGAGCTGCTGGGCAGCAGCTACTCTGTCTGATTGAATGAACACCACTGTTTTGATGAGCTCTGTTCCCAAGGTTACTGTGATCATGGTTGTTCATATTTTGTTGTAGGCATTTTTCATGGATTCGGCATTTGATTTCCACACTGTCATTAAACCCATGCTCAGGATCCAGAGTGCTTTGTCCTTCTGCTGACCTGTTGGCTTGCTGAGCCTACAGGGTTAAGGTGTTAGAAGAGACATGATTTTGGAAAAAATAGGCAGCTTGTTCCACAGTGGGTAGGAACCATCTGAGGCTTCATAAGAGTCAGACAAACACAGCAAACAGATGACATCAGCTCCAGATAATGAGACAAAAAGGACTCACATCTGTAAAGAAATGCTCAGGGCCAGCTTCTGACACCCTGTGAGCCTCCTGACTGCCTTACTTAGGCGCTGTGGACTTGGAAAAGATGCTGGCAGTAATTTCATCAGGAGGTACTCCTGTCAGGGGGGAGTGCAGTGCTCTGGGCTCAAGCGCTACTGAAGTGCTAATGCTCCGGAAGCGCCGGGAGCCAGCACTGTCCAAAGGATTAGTGCAGTAATTAACAGGCTCTCTAAACACCTCTGAGCTTCCACAAGTTCGGCTTTAATGACCTCACTCCAGAGGTCGAGGTTTCCTGGCTAGACTACAGCAAGTAGAGGTTATTTGAACTTTATGCAGTTTAGCTAGGTAGTACAATGATTTCAAAAACAGGAGTTTCCCTCACCACAGCATTACAGCACAGGATATGCCTCTATGTTCCAATGTGTATCTGCACTTTGTTACTGAGGCCAGCCTAGATTTACAAGGATCCAGAAAAGCATCGGGCTAGCTTTGGGAGTTGTTATGCTGGCACTGCCACTGGAACATGAAGATGGACTTCAGGAAGTCTCAGGATTCAATGCAACAATGGAGCTCTTCTTGATGGCACAGATCTCTCCTGTTTCTTCCACACCACACCTCTCCCTGGCATCCTGGCAGGTCTGTGACCATTCTGGGGGCATCTTTTATTCCTCTCCCAGCGAATTATTTAAGCAGGAGCACGGCAGTGAGGCCACCTCATGGTTACCGCTGTGTGGCCACAGCCCTCTTTGATCAGGTGGTCGGTGCCAGCTGAAGCATCACCAGGGCATCCTGAAATCCTGAAATTGCCACTGAGCACCCCTTGCCAGCTCCCCAGAGCAGGCAGGAAGTTGTTGCCTGTGCTCCCCCTCTCAGGCCCCCTTTGAGCAGGCCTCCTCTCAGAAAGGAATCAAGTAATCATAGGTCAGACAGCACCAGGTTTTGGGTCTTAAGAGAAGTCGTCCCTGTTTTGACCAGGAGAGACAGCATTGCTAATGCTCCTGGCAGAGCTCAGGGCAGGCCTCTGCTTATTGCCTGAGCAAATTCTCCAGCTGTCCCCAGGAACGGTCCCTTTCCCCCTCCTGCTCTCTTGAACTCTGTTTGGTGGCTCTTTGTCCCAGACTATAGTGGCCAGCAGTGCCCTTCTCTGCTTCATTCTCCCTGTCATTTTTCTGTCTCCTTTCCAAACCTCTTGGATTGCAGCAATAAACAAGCACAGTGGAGGCAGCAGGCAAAGCCCATCTCAGCCCTCTGGCTGTTAACAGAGGGTGCAGGGGCAGAAGGGCTGTCCTGTGTTCCCATGCTGTCCTGTCCTCTTCCACATGCTGTATCTGCCTTCTATCCATCCACAAGGCAATGATGACCAGGAAAAGTGCGACCAGTCTAGGGTTAAAGCAGTCTCTCATTCCTTCTTAACCCAGCTCCCTAGTCTTCTCCTCCCTGCCTTTCCGTCTCTCTCTCTTCTCCTCTCCCTAGGCTCATCTCTTTGGGATGCCCTTCCTACACGGCTGTGGGGCAGACTGGAGGAGCCCAGGGGGAGGGGAAATGAGGCTGCCAGCTCCCGCAGGTGCTGTCCTTCTGTCAGGCTGTTGGGGTCTGCCAGCAGGACAACTGGTACCCTCAGCTGTACTGAGCAGCCTGAGATACTTAGCACAGAGTCTGTCATCTTTGGCCTGAGGGTGAATGCAAGAAGGGTGAAGGGGAGGGAATACCTCTCCCCACTGTGCACCTCTTAGAAAGAAAAACAGTTTGTTATGATGCCAGAGCACCAACCGTGTTATTGCTTAATTTGCCTTTCAGGCTTTTTGCAAGGCTTACATCATAGCCTTTCAGTTCAGAGCCATATGTTATCAGCTGCTAAAAGGACTAATCTGAAAAAAATCTGACACCATAACTCGCTGAGCTGCTGAAACAGTTTAAACAGATACACCGTGCTTCTGTTAACACATATAGACACCTATAAAAATGGTAGTCACACAAGCAGACAGATATTTTTCTGCCCTGAAATCAAAGATTATGCCCAGTTTTGGGAGAGATGTCATCCTGAAACAAGGAAATAAATATACTTTTTTTAAAAAATAGGAATGGACAAAAATTACCTTTGAAAATCTAGGTCAACATTGACTCCCTTACCTACCTGATCATGTACTCTGTCTGATACTCTAGACAGTAGAAAACGGCCAATGTTTGATTCATGCCTTGCATACAAGTGCAAATCCAGCCCTTCAAGGTATTCACAGATAATCCCAAAGGCTGGGTAAAATTGTCTGGAATTTGTGGCCCTGTCAGACTCCACTTCCACTGAGTGTAATGTCATGGTGGATGAGATGTTTGCAATTTTGCTGTTTCTTTGCCCTTCTGTTTTGTCATGAGCACAGTAGATTTTTTGATCTTTATATATTTGGGCTTGTGTCTTTTCTCTGGTTAGTGCACTTGCTTTTTAACTCGTTCATTGTATGCTTTCCATCCCAAAGCCTCATTTGGGAGATGCCACCAACTTCTTTGCTGTATTTGTTTTCCAGGCATCAGCTCAGGATATTAGGGTGATTAATCCACAGAGTGAGCTTGAATTCAGACCACTGAGGTGAAAAGGAACCCTTCTGCTGGGGTTTCTGCATAAAATATGTCAGCCTGGGAGCCAGATGACATAGCATTTTCAGCTATAAACTGGTGGCCGAGTCCTGGAAGGGAAGAGCTGTGTAGCTGGCTATAGATACTCTGCTTTGAATAGACTGGGTCTGTTCAAGGCTGTAAGGGAATATTTCCATCCACTTGAAGCGCCTTATCCTAAAGTGCCTCAGTGAGACACCAGGAATGGGCAGATGCAAGGCAGCACAGTGCGTGCTGGAGAAAGCAGATCCATTTCTCCCACGCACTGGAGAAAGAAATTGTGCATTTGAAGAAGATAACTGAATTTAGTCCTTCCAGAAGGCTCATAGAGGAGATGCCTTGGCCAAAGCTGAGCCAAGCTGAGCCAAAGCTGAGTGTCCTTGAAACAATTTTTTATTGTCTGCTATTAAACAGCCTGAGAAAGCTGACATGACTAAACAGACTAACACCTACCTTTCCAGTCTCTGCCTCCTTTCAGTATGTCCTTTCTATATGAGACTTTGCAGCAAACAGACCTTTGTCTGCTGGTCTCAGCATTACTGGGTTGAGTACTGAATCATTTGCACAATCCATATGTGCGCCGTCTGCATTTCTGCAGTCAGGACAGTGCCACTTGAGCAATACACCCAATAAAACATTTAATATAGCTGGTAAATAGGTTAAATACTGGAGAAGTAACAGATTTCTTTCTAGAGATCCCAATAATTTCAAAATTAATCATCTGGCACTGTTCAAAGACTGGATATCTCCCTGCATAAGACAGAATAAATACGCTACAGGGACTTGTTTGCAACTAAGACGATACCTTGGTTTTCCTTTTATTTTGTCCATAGCTTCTGGAAACCCTTTCCTACAGCATTCATTTAGCCTTCAGCACACTTAATCTGAAATTGACTTTGCCTGCCCTCTAGCCGAGTTTTTAAATGCATGAATAGCACTGGATAGGATAGGTCAGCATTAAAGCGAGACCAGCAATCTGATCAAATTTCTGACTTACTCTTATTGCCTCCAGCAACACTGTCTACACATCCTGAAAATTACTTTCTAAGGGGCTGCACTTCAATGCACAGTTAAAAAAAAAATAAAATTAATTAACCTTCTTGACTTTTACCTTGCTTAGGCTATTTCCCACTTCTAGAAGGGTCTTTTATTTCTCTTGTAATTGAATGGAAACCAGAATGTAACTTAGCTCCTTCAACTGAAAAAGAAACCAGACAATACATTTCAACAGGATTAAGGCCTTTATGTTTCTTTTTCTAATTGCAGTTTCAAGTGAAAAATTCTTAGAATTGCAGATATGTTTTTGAGAGATGTTTTTAATGAAGAAGTTGGAACAAGGAAGCAAGGGACTTTCTGTTTCATTTCATGCAAATTAAGGTAGGGAAGCAATAGGGTATCAATGGTTTAGAGCAGCCTTCGCCATCATGTGACCTTGCGTGGGTCAAATTGTTGACAGAGATGCAGATTTTAGTAATTATAGCTACACAAATAGTATCAGATATAAATGCTGCTGGAGTCCTTCTTGTGAGACGGGGTTCAGAAATTGTGGGGAACAGAGGTTGTTAATGGTGAAAACAACAGGTATGGCCAAGGGGCAAGGCATGCCACTGAAGAACTGTCTGCGTGGGTCTATCTTCAGCTTTCACAGTGCCTGTCCCTGATTCAGCTTTCACAGTGCCTGTCCCTGTGCAGGTGGACCACTCTTTTCCTTGTGGCTAACATAGGAGCGCTTCTCTGGCCATATACACCAATTTGTTTTCCATCTATGAATACCTGCAGAGAGATGATGGTCTGTGAGAGCCTAGCTGAGCCTCTTGGCTGAGGCATGACCCATCCTATAGGCCATGTCACAGAAGTGACAAAACTGGCAGTGCCACAGTGCAACCTGATAATTACTGCCTATCCTTGCAAGACAGCCACAGCACACCTCGAAAAGCCCAGTTTTCCAACTCCCAGGGTCCTATGGGTCAGCAAGAAAATGTTACCTGGTCTGCTGCTAATCCCTCTGCAGGGACAAAATTGTTGTCCTCCACAGGGGAAAAGCTGCCTAGGTTGGGATTAAGTGTGGCAAAACAGGAACAACATTTTTCTCAGAAGGTGCTTTGGCTGTAGCCACCCTGAAGTGGAGCAGAGAAGTTAAGTTGAGATCACAGAGAAAAATTAATGGGCAAAAGATCAAAAGGCAAAACTTTGTCCCCATCTGAGTGTAAGGAACGGTTTGTTGTTTTCTAGTGTGCTTTTGTTGTCTGAGATCATCACTTAGGTGGTGTTTTGGAAGATGAGTGTGTTTCTACTCAGAAGCGGCAAGGATGCAGGAATGCTCTAGTGATCACCATTCAGATGTGGCACAGGCCTGCTGACTGGCCCACTGCCTGGGAGTCATTATTGGACAGCCATATAAATATGCCCCAGTCAATGAGTTAAGTCACTCTTTCTCCATTTGTAGAGTAAATGAGGAAAGTCTTCTGGAAGCCTACTGCTACCAATTGCTGAAATCCATTGTCATTTTTTTTCTGCTGTGGAGGGTCTCAGTGCCAGAAGGGAAGCAGACCTCTCCCTGCAGTGTGGCAGACTGCCTTACTGACCATTTAATTTCACATTTATTTTCCTCCATTTATTTTCCTGTGTGATGCTCCTGATCACACAGGGGTAACTTCTGTCATGCTGTTTCTGTGCATAATTGTTTGCAATGGACAAGAAACTGCTGCTTCTTCAACAGCAATCTTCTATCTAATGAAGCTGGATAATACAATAGTCCCACATGTTTTGTTCCTCCTTTTACTAGCCCTTGACATGCAGCAAATGTGCTCCTGTTAATGTAGGAGACAGAAGAGATGAGTACTTTGCACAGCCCCTCTAGAACTGGCTTTCTATTAAATAATCAAAGCACTTGTCCTGTCCTGGGCCACTGCACTCTGGCTGCTGCGTGTAGGTGTTAGGAAGATGAGCTCCATATGTGAGCTCAAAGCAGAGCTGCAAGTCCCACCTATTCAGCCCAAAGAACTGTGGTGCTGTCCCTAACAGCTGTGGGACATCCCTAAGTGTTAGAGCTATGCTGAATTTTTGCTCTCTCTCATCAGCAAGAAATTTATCTCACTCCAATTCAGTTACGCCTTCAGAACTGTTCCTGCCTTTCTTCCCCAAAGGTACTAAATACTGACTGCTGGTCAGCTTCTTGCCCTAGTCCACATGGAGAATTACTCCACGCAGAATTACTGGCAGTCAATAGAAAATGAGAGCAGCAGAGAGATGATTGCCTCCTTGCCTTTGAAGCTCGTCATGGCCTCTTTCACATGCACTCTAGAAAGTCATCTTCAGACATCATGGAACACAACCAGACTGTATTACTGAGCACTCCAAGCAGCTTTGTTGTCTTTCACCCACCAGCAGAAATATTTTCCTCTCTCTTTCTAGAAATGGCAATAGGGTCAGATAGATTTATTTTCTGGGGTAATTTCAAGTACTGCGACATTGCATGGGATTGGTATTTCATACTTCAAACAGGACATTTGCAGCTGAAACTTCCTGCAGATTAGCTGAGAGAGAACCCAAAAGCATGGTAACAAACTTCAGCTATATCAAGGTTATGTACTACATAGCACAGTGATATTATCACTGTCACTTATTAGTACAATTAGCAATCCTATTTTTAATACCAGGTGTTGAATTAGTGACTACTATTAGCATCACAGTCACTCACAAGCTGCCAGACCTTTGCAGCTTTGTGAATGAAGGCAGGGAATATACATTACATTTTGAGGGGCTTCAGAGTGCTCATCCGCACAACAAAACTGTGGTGCTACTGAGGCTAATCAGCACATGCAAATCAGGGCTACAATCCTTGTAGAAGGTTTTCTGCTCCAGGGCAAATTAATACTCTTCAAAGACCAAGAAAAGTAGTGAAGCTTCTCCTGGGAAGGGCAGAGGTGAAGACTGTATGCATTTAACCCAGTTCTTTTCATTTCTATGTCAAAAGCGAACAACTTTTTTTTTTCTTTAGGGATGAACAAAAGCTATGAGCATTAATGGCTCATAGGTAGGATTCTTTTTCCCCAGCTACTTGAGAGATTTTGCACTTTCCCAAGCCCCTCCTCCAGAATCTGACTTCAGGCATCTTGCTTGTTTAATGCAGTAGTGGAAAAGGCTGTTCCAGAGAGGCAGAATTCAGCACATACAATATAGGTAATTTTGTACTTGGACTGAGTAAAATATCTTGGTGAGAGAGATGGTGAGATAGCTATACTAGCCTCAGTACAAGACTGAGAGTTAGGACCACTATGTTTAGCCATAGAGATACTTCAGTAATTCCTAGAAATGTCATCTGTTGAGCACAAGTCTAGCCAAGTAGCCCTGTGGCCAGGGCATGCTTGGCTCTCTGCTGTCACTGCTATTTTCCTATCAGCAGCTAAGGGGATGTCCTGTCCAATTAGAGGGATACCAGCTTGCAAAATCTGGAGGACTCTCACAGAGAGATCAACTTTTGGAGTTACTAAGGAGTCCTCTGTGAGAGCCAGCAGTTGGACAAGTGCAGTTACGTGCTTTTGGCAAAATAAATATCTTGCATGTGCAGTGGATAATATCCTGCAAGTTCTTGCTACATAGATACAATGTTTATCTATAGGTGAATGCAACAGCTGGTTACAAAACTGCAGTCACTGGACACTCATGTCATGATCAGATGTACAAGGTGTACAAGGGAGAGGTTCCATGTTGGTAGTGGGTGAGACCATCTGTTGCTGAGTGCTTTTTGTGCCCCCAGGCTTTGAAGGATGCTAACCCAGCCTGCAGGCTGCAGGTTTCCATTGCATTTCATCATCTCAGCTCCCACCCACCACCCCTCCAAGAAATCAGGGAAAACATTTGCTCTTTGGTGCAAGAGATTGTTCAGCTTCTAAGTCACCGGATGCCTGTGTTCTGAAGTAATTCTTGCTACCATAGCTGTCATAGCAGAGTATTGACACAGTGTCTGGTTTCAGGCCAACACACAGAAAGTCAAGCTGTGCATTTGTTTCCTCCCTTGGGCTGGAAGGAGCACTGCTGCTATCCTGAGTGTCTCAGCTTGCTTCAGGGAGAAAGCTCTGGCTAGGTGACTTCAAGCTGAGGGTCTTCCCTGCCAGAGTGGGAGCACTTAACACCCCTGAAAGCCAGCTGCAGCCAAGGATGGCTGACCTTTGGAACCTCCACACGTGCCAAGGGCTTGATGCACTTCAACGCACTCAGCCGTCTGTTTAGAGCAATGCTCTGAAATACTTCTGGAACTCCCGGGCACCCAGGCCTCTGGGTGACAGACTGCAAGGGGGGCCGAGCCTCTGCTCTGAAATTCAGCATCATCAGCTTCCAGAGGCAGTATGGTCCATTTCCCACCACTGCAGTTTGAGATGAAGAGTATCTTGCTCAGTGTATGTGAGGAAGCCAAATATGGACAATTTGGCAAAGCTGTTTGTCTTTTACTTGTCTTCTACGACACAGAATCTCAGAGCATCGGCTTTGTTATTCCCCCCAACCCTCCCCATCTCTTTTAATTTTTTAAAATCTAAACTATTTGGTGCATACATATGAAAATGAGGTGGGAAACAGACAAAATCAGCTCTTTTAGATCCTGAACCAAAAATATTTTCTAAGAGCAGCCAGGAAGTTCGTGCTGACATTGATGATGTGATCCTGGTGTAATAACTAAGAAGGAGTGGAAAGCATGCAGTTCCCCTGCAGCTGAAGGCCTACTGCAATCACCTCGGGACCAAGCTGAGAGCTGCTCTGCTGCTGAGCCAGTACAGCTCTTGTCAGTCAAATGTAAGTAAGACAGAAAGTGAAGTTTGCTAAAATACCATGGTTTCCATCTTAAGCCCTAAAATGGCAATTTTAACTAATTTTGAGAGGCACAGAAATAATTAGATAACCTCTGGACTGTATTGGACAGCAAAATAAAGAGCTGTGTGTAGAATCACTGTGATAATGATCCTCTTACCTGGACTTTATGTTACGTAAACTTCCATTCTGTTACATCAGTAATAAGAGTTTGTAAGTGGCCATGCAAGTTCTATTTGAAGGAAGCTGGCACTTGGAAATGAACCTAATAGGGTTACTACATAAGAGTTCCTTTCTGCTATTCCATTGATATGATCCAGAATTTGTGATTTAGTACCATGACAACTGAGAGGTTGATTATAAAAACAGACACAAGATAGCTGTAGTCTGCCAGTTCTTATTTGGAGTTTTATTATTTTCAGCTTTATTTCATAATCATTAGCCATCAGATAAATACTGCACGTTTTAGGTGTATATGATAAGATGGTGTGTGCAGATAGCTAACTAAGTTGACTGAATTACAGGGCATTTTTAATTATTAAAATGGTTCATGTATCACTAGGATTATTTTGTTTTCTGGAGCATTGATTAGGGGATGATTTTAAAACAGTATGCTGAATTTCTTGTTTCTGGATTTATACAGCGGCATTCATCTAAGTCATCTTTATTTCCTAATTGGCCTTTATTTTTGGATTACTGCTTTCACAGCACTAGTAGTTCTCTTTGCTTTTTCTAGGAATGCTGCTCTAGCCACAGGTCTTCCCATACACATGGAGCACAGGTCTTCTCATATACATTACTGTCTATTTCTGCGGAGGATCTGACTCACCTCACCCTCAGCTTTGGGCCCTTGAGGGTGAGGAAGGGGGCACAAAATGGGAACATCCTGAGAACCAGAATATGGGACAATAATTGCTCTTTGGAAATTGTCTCTCTTTGCCACATATAGAAGGCCCAAGACACAATATTTGGGAATCTTTAGTGACTCTTTTTTTTTTTGTTTGGGATTGAATCCATTGTTCTAGGGTTATTTCAATGAAATGAGAGGCACATGGCCACCCCTTACCCTAGCTGGAGTCCCCTCAATCTTCCACCTTGCCAGTCCCTTCTCAGCTGTGTTCCTGTGAAAGCTCCTCTGCAATCAGTGACCCAGCCTGTCCAACTGGGGAAGAAAGAGGCATTCCCTTTCTGTATTTTCACAGCTGTGCAGGACAAATACCACCCTCGATTTTTTCCTCTCTGAGGTGAAAAATTGTTTTCTCTTGGATGCAGGCAGTTTTGCAGCTGCTGAATGGCCTTGTTGTGACATTTTTTCCTTTCCTGTCACCGAGCATGCACTGAACATCAGGAAATCATTACAGAAAATTGAGAGACTGTATGTGTGTGTGTACACATAGAGAATGCATAACCCAAACTGATGCAGTAATGTGCAGGATAAGTTAAAATACCTCCCACACAATATCTGGCTTCTGAAGAATGGCTCCAAATTGGCCATTACCAGAGTAATGACTTAATCAGTTGTTAACAATCGCTGTATTCCCTACCAACTGATGTGCATACAACCTTGCAAAGACTCCCTTGAAACCTCCTCTGCTGCTGTCATCAAATGAGCTGGCCTTATTTCAGGTGTTTGTTATGCACTGCTGCCAGGGTTCCTCTCTAGTTCCTAAGGCATTACATCCAGTGCAGGGAACTCCTGCTATCCCCAAGGGGGGAAAACCTAAGTGGAAACTTAGCAGCTGCCATTTACATTAGAAGTCCGGTTTCCAACTAAAGTTGGTGCTTGGCTACCTTCTGGAGTTAAAACCTTAGAGAGTAAGGTCCAGCTTTCAAGGAAATTATTCCATTCATGCTGAAGGCTTTGTCTCAGGTCTTGACAGTCCCTGCAATGCTTAGAAAGTGCAGCACTCTAAATACCTTCTGGAGTCACCATATTGTGCCACCCCCAATGACATGGCAACTTTTCCAGATGTGCATTGGTCTGATCTTGTTCCACCTCTTCTTTGCTGGAAGATGTTTAACTGCCCTTTAGTCCTTGTCTTCATGTGTGGAAATGGGGACATCAGGAGGACATCAGTGATTTATGACATTTCTACTGGCAGCTTTAGTCTGGAGACATGTGAAATAATTTTTGCAATCAGCAGAATTTTTCTAATGAGAGCTACTCTGAAATAACTCCAGCAAAAGGTCACAACATCAGAAATCCCTAAGGCTCCATTTTTATTTTTTTGGAAGGTAGAATGAGATTTAGCCCTGAAAGTGCCATTGTCAAGGATCTGTTGTCAGTAAAGAAGAGTTATCAGGCTCCTAACCTAGGCACAGTCCATGTTGCTTTGCTTCTGCTGCACAGGTTAATCATCACTGACAAACTGCAACCTCTCAAGGCATTTGAGATAGTTTTCTTCCCATCAGTTGTAACTGAGACAAGAGAGAATTAACTTTGGGAATGCATTCTCCAAATCATGTGCTCATAAGTGGGTGGAGTTGGCATGCTAAGAGCATACCCAGCTGTGGGCTGCAGAAATGAGAAGGGTTTGCTTGATTTTCCTGTAGCGCTCCCTGACGCCATCTGCTTCCAGACCTTGTGGAGAAGTGCAGAGGCAGAAGCTTGGCAGAGAAAGCCAATAGGATAAAGACAGCATGGACTGACAAACAACTTTTGCAAGGACAGACGTCTGGGACACACAAGGATGTGTTCCCTAAAGCCCTATTGTGTGTATCAAATGTGTCATGAGGTCCTTGGCCCTGTTGACTCTGAGTGGTTCTTATGGTACTTAATTGCTTTGGAAATTGTCTACCTCCACTTCCATGTGTGAAAGGACAGTGGGAATGCCTGAGGACAGGTCTGTCCTCTCAAAGCAGTCCATTTCAACATCCTGCAATGGAAGGACCATCCTTTCCTCCATTGTAGCACTGTGCCATAATGTGCTAGCTTGGGGCTGACTGTGAGGTGACAAGGCCATATACAGCGAAGACATTCAGGTGAAGCAAATAGCCTAAGCATCCAGCCTTCCAGCCACAGGATCCCTCCACATGAAAAAGATAGCGAAGTCTGAGGGAAACTGAGATCAGACTGGACCACGAGGTCTTTACTCTCTGTGTTGAGAACCAGGGAAGAGGGAGAGTGACAGAAAACCCTTGCCAGTCATTTCCTACCTCCGTCCCTGTCTCTGTTTCTCCGTCCCTCCCTCCCTCCCTCCATCCCTCCCTCCCTCCCTGTCTCTGTTTCTCTGTCCCTCCATCCCTCTGTCCCTCCATGCTCCCATTTCTCCCCATTTCTCCATCCATTCTCAGTTTGGCATCTCATTCTGCACCCACAGGTAGGCCTGGGAGCGCTAGCCCTGGGAACAAATGGATGTGAAACACATCCAAGACGTTTTTACTGCATTCCTCTCTCCTCTGCTCATGCCTAGATTTCCTTCTCTTGTTTAATGCTCGTTAAGAGCAAATGGCTTTACATGCTTATATCATGTAAGCACAGACAGATCAGATATCTGCCTTCCTTCTTTCCAAGTGTGGCAGAGTTGGAGAAGGGTAAGAGCAGCACTAGTATACACAATATTTCCAATTTATACAATCTCCACATGTTTTTAGTTCAGTTATTTCCCACATCTGATGTGTTTTTCATGGATTTAGTAGTCCTCATTGGATTAATGCCTAAGATCTGGCCCCCACCATGAACCCATGGAAACTTTTACAATCCACAGTCCCTTGCACCAAGTAATTCTCCAATTTTCTTCCCCTTACATGAAGAGCTTTCTGGGAATATGGTACCCAGGAGTTTTGATTGATAACTCCATTTCTTTTACTGGAACAGGTATTAAACATCCAGTCCTTTCTTACCTTCTACAAGATAAGTATGTTTCAACAGACCTGTAATATCTTCTCTCTGTGGTCCTTTCTTTCTGAATAATGATATTCAGCCTACCCAGTGCTCCCCAGACCTCACCAGCTCCAGATATTTTTTCACTTGGGTTGCCCTTCAAATCCTTCCCTGTAATACTATTTCTGTCTTGAAACAAGAAGACCAGGACCACTCATTATATTTACAACTGGCACAAATAATGATTTTATACAGTGGCATGGTGGTGTCATCTAAGAGTTCCCAGTATCTGCTTTGCTTTATTGACTGTTGCTGAACAGTGAGGTGACATATTTGTAGAGCAGCCTCCCACAGTCCCAAGACTGTGTCATTTCCGCTCCCCCAACTCCTCCCTCTCCCCAAACCCCATCCATCTTAAGTAGTAATGGTCAGGGTAGAGCTAATAATTCTAACTTAAGAAACTAAAAATGTTTGTAGGAGCAAGAGTGTCTGCCAGAGACCCCCACAGGGATGAGTCAGAAATCTCAAGGAACAGTGGTCCACAACAATAGAACAAGACCTTTACAACAGTGTTTGGATACAGAAAGATGGTAGCTAGTGACCTGGCACAGTCTGCTGAGCAGCTGGGCCAGGACCACACATAAGCAATTTAATCCAGCACCTCTTTTACTGAAAATGAATAACAAAACCTTAATAAATCGACAATTACTTATTGCTGTATTTGGGGTAATAAATTCTTTAGTTTATCAGTAGCTTGTGGCTTCCACAGCATGTTCTTTGAACAGTTTGCCTTTCAGTTACATCCCCTTTCTCTCCTGAACAATAAATTAGCATTCATTTTTTTTTTAAAGGAAAAGAGGGGAAAAAGAGGATATATTACAATTTTTTCAAAGCAAAAGGAAAAATGCAACATCTTTTTGACATATATCTTAAAATAATATGAGGATAACTTTCTCTGAGTGTTAGATGCCTATGCATAAATAATAAAGGATGTTATGTTATTTACAGTGTTACACAATAAACTAAGAGCGTCTCATTTAACACAATATCCATAAAGACAGTAAATAATGAAAACATCCACATATGTACAAGACATATTTACAATAGAATAGAGAATTACAAATGATGATAATTGGCCATGTTCTTTGTCTGCCCTTCTCTGCAGCATTTCATAGGTGCTTTTATGTTTCTTACTAGAAGTAAGACCCAGGTAATGGTAAGTAGCCACACTGCAGGGGCCAAGAAGTGCTCAACAGGCTGAGAGGTGTGTCCTTTGAGGAGACACCAGTTTGGTATCCTGGATGCTCAGGAAACTGCTTGTAGTGTGTGTGAGAGAAGCAGGGAGATGCAGCATTGTTGTTTTGGAGTACTGGAAAGAAGGAGCTTTCCTGTTTCCCTGATACAGGCAGTGATTGATCTCTTAAACCTGGGTGTGTTGGGGTGGCTCAAGTGAGGAAGGGAATAACTGGGCCAAAAGGAGGGAGCAGGCTTTTCTCTGTTGCATAAGAACCTGTATGGAGCTGTAATGATTTACACCCCTCAAATAGGCAGGCTGTACCAGGTTGTGCACAACATTATCTAGCTATACACTCTTGAAAGAAACCTTTCATGTTGGAACAATTCCTGCATATAAACACATACACAGGAAAAACTCATGGCTCAAACTAAATGACATGGAAATAAACCAGGACAATCTTAACAACTCTGCCACCACTGGAATATTTCCCCCCTCTTTAAAGTATGTTTCTTCTTGCCATGACTTTCAGCCAAAGAACTGGCAAGCATCACACAGTGATGGCTCAAGGGTGTTGGGACTGCCTGGCTCAAAGGTCTGGGAAACGAAGCAAAGATCCCCAGCAGGGGAGCTGGCCTTTTCTGTAGGCACTTGCTGGCTCTGCTCCATGCTGCTGCAGCCTCCAGCCCCTTGGCCAGCAGGAACTGGCTGCAGCCTGCCAGCAGCACCTGTGGCCAGGTAGACTCACTAACATCTGGGCGTGGACCTGACTGGTGTGAAACACACTCACAGTGTGATAAACACAAGCTGAGAGGTGAGGGTCAGTGAACTCTTCCCGCTTCTGTGCGTGCCAAGCCAGGGCAATTCCCGAATTCACTGCTGCATGAATTGTGCCGTAAGGCTGGGTTCTTCACAAAGATCTAAGGGCTTAGGCAGCCATATCCCCAATTGTATTTTCTTGTTCTTAGGTCCATGTGAAGTCTCCAGCCTAATTTCATGCTTGCTCTATAACACACTGTTATATATTCCGAGGGGTAGGAATATCAGGAACTGCACAACAATTTGACTTTGAGGCACTGCAACACAAGAGGTGTGACATTTTCCCCTAGACCTATTCCAAACAAATCTCACATGTACAGCTCCCAAGTATGGAATTGCTCCTTCATTTTGTACTGTCCCTCCACAATAACAGTGTTAGTAGTCAAATAATCTACTCAACATCAAGGCTTGTTCCCTTTGCATCCTCATTAATCTGTCTGGGCTATTATAGATACTTAAACGAGAGCTGGCCTTGTGGTTGATATATGCTGGAGGAGTTTACAAAAGACCTGTCTTATAATCTCTATTCTGCCACTAAGATGGGTGATTTTGGGGCAAATCTCTTGTTTCTCTGCCATCCTTTTTCTGTCTCATCTGTCCTGCAAGGTCTTTGCAGTGTCAGAGGCCTTTCTGAAGGGAAGATATTCAAGTGCCCAAGGAAACTCAACAGTGCAAATCTTTTGGAAACTCGTGGCCTTCATTAGGAAAGCCCACCTGACCCTCTGTACTACTGAGTTGCAGAGTTACTGGAGAGATGGATATTCTGCTGTATGGGATTGCAGATAAATAGGCATGACTAAAGGGATGAAAATGAGAATATAGCGTATAGAATTTGTAGAGAGCTTTTGTTTCAGTCTGCAAAGGCAAAGTGTGTTCAAATACACACAGGGAAAAATAGCAAAGGGGACTTAAGTCCAGACAGTATGTATTTGCCATCTTCCACAGATTTCTCAAATAAGCAGTGCCATTTCAGCCACCACATAGCCCAAAGCTGTGCTAGTTTCCTAGCCTTTTGGTTCTACCACTGACATTCTAGTGGACAACTTGTTTCCTATACTAAGGTTTTTTTTTGTTATTTTTCTGCTGAATCTGGTGTTCAGGTAGACTCACTTGTGTTCTTACTAATGTGATATGGTTATTTATACAGTGAAGAACTCACTGATTTTTGTCATCCTGGCAAAGATCTTCTTTTGCTATACTTTGCTTTCAGCTTCAAATCAATAGGACACCTTGTTCAGCAAAACTCTTAGGCACATGCTTGACTTTTTGCATGTGCTGGATGTGTCAATGAGAGTCTAGCACATGCTGAAGGTAACTTTTGCTGGGATTAGCATAAGCATATGCTTGAACAATTTACTGAGTAGGGACTTTTTTGCAGGTTTGCATCTCACAAATTTTCCTTGATGTATTTCTCTTCATTTAACTAGGACCAGAATGTGGCCCAAAGGATGAGTGTAGTTTGGCTGAAATTATTTTTGTCTTGACAGGGCTCTTATTTAGAGCTCAGTAATACCTGTAAAACACATGTTCTCATTTTCAGAATCCCCAGAGTCTAGGAAAAACATTTGTTTTCCACATCAATCCTGAGTCAATGCTGTGCCAACTGAACACACAACAAAAAATCAAAAGTATAGAAGAGGCAGAGTGACCCTGACTAAACTGATAGGAATTCAGTGCAAAAGAGTCCATTTGTTTCTGTCTGGATGGATGCATCTACTCCAGCACTGACAGCATCCTTGTCCATTACTAGTCAATGACTTCAACACTGTCACTGGCTATATAAACACTGATATTAAATAGTCACACATGGGTTACTAGGGCTGTAACTCACATGGTGTGCTTGCCTTCATAAATGGGCTCTGCATCAGCCTTGCCTCTCTCAACCCAACTAATGGAGTCAGTAAAGGTGAGTGGAAATAAACTCCACACATCTGCTTTGTCCTTCCTACGTGCCTATACTTTTTAACCATTCAGCAAATCATGTTCTTCTTCCCTGAAAGGCCTTTCTTTGTCCAAGAGTAAGCCTTACTCCAACAGCAACTCTAACAAGGTATTGCTAGAAGCTTGTCAGGGTTCTTTCTGAGGAAGGAAAAAAGGGGAAGAAAATTGAGTGGAAACAAAAGAATAAGTAATGTATTAGAAATCAACATTAAGAAATAGAGGTGAAAACTGATTGCACTTTTATTAGTGGCATTTGTTTTCCAGCTAGATCTCTTCCTTGCTTGATTACAGATATCTATTATATTTGCCCCATTAACATAAACTAATATAAATGTTTTCTCTTTTTTTTTTTTTTTCTTTTTTCTTCTTTTTTTTTTTCTTTTTTGTTTGAATAGAGTATTGGGTTCAAAGCCTCAGCTAACTTAAACCCATTTCCTAAGGGATAACTAGAACAATTAATATCTGGAAAATAATGAAATGGCAGCTCCTAGTGATTACAAGCTAACCTCTGATTAATAATATATTTGGTTTAAAATCACAGTATTACTTTCTTTCTATAAGTAACATTACTTAATGCAGGTTGGCTTTTTTTTGTTTGTATGTTTTTTGTTATCCTGCTGTAATTAATAGTAGCATGCTGTTGGACCTACTATTATCCCAGTGCTCAAAGAAGCAAACCTTTTGGCTGGCAGAGAGCAGACAAAACTCATCTCATATACGGAAAGCAAATAAAAGTTCTCATATAAGAAAATTTTTTTTTTTTACTTTTTAAAATATTTTTTTAAATCTTTTTTTTTCCTTTCTGACTCTGTGTGTGTGTATATGTGTGTTTTTCTGGTGGAATAGGGTGACAGTGCCATTACAGGGCTTTCTGATTTCGAGACTCTACAGCAAGCGACCAGAGGGACTTCTGCAATTCTTGCAAATCATACATCCAGTCATTATAATGCCGTGCACAAAAAAGCTAGGACAACTGAGGGCTAAAAGGTTTTGCAAAATACTATGGGACAGCCGTCATTGTAACTGTACAAAACTTGCTCTCAACTTAACATAACATAAAGGCACCATTGATATCTTTCCCCATTTTTGAAATACTGTAAAAAATTGCTACATATGGCACATAACACATTTGTACATACGTATATTTAATTTATAAAAGTTTTCTTCCCCTCCTGTTTTCTATCAGCGGAATTGCTAAAATAAAATAAATTGTTTAATTTAAAGGTGGAATACTTCATTATATAAAATAAAGTTTTACATGTGAATCTATGTGTTTTATGTTTTATACAGCAATAGGGTCTTGGTTAGCTATCACACTGGACAACCTTGCTTGTAACTCTTCAGGTGTGGAGAAGCGATTTGCCGGGTTAGTCCTGGTTTCAGCCAGCCGGAAGGCAGTGGCTGGCTCCAGACCGGCTGCCCCGGGGTTCGGTATGCTCAGGAATGGTGTATCCTCACCTATTCTTTCATCTTCCGTTTCGGTCTCAGAGCTGCTGCTCTCAGAGCTCGTGTCAGAGTCCACTTCCACCCTGCTGGAAATGTGGCCGTTGGGCTTTGTTCTTTTGACCCTCCGGCTGTTGGTGAGTTTCTTTGGAGGCTCCTGTGCTGGTTCGTACTCCTGCGTGGTCTCGTACTCCTCGTCCTCCACGATCCGCAGAGGACTTGGTGGCAGGCTGCTGCTCTCATGGGTGGCATTGTGGTGAAAGGAGTTGAATTGCTGAAGGTGGTGCTCATACTTCTCATGCAGCTGCAGCGGAGTCACCAGGAGCAGAGGTCGCTCTTCTTCTATGAAGGGACTCACCGCCACGGAAGGGATGGAGACGGTCAGGCTGGAAGCCGGGGGTGACATTGTGGAGGGGCGGGACTTGGGAGAAGTTGGAGTGTGAAAATCAACGGGTGACATGCGAGCTGGTGTGGTCATAGCTGAGACATACCTGAAGAAAAGAGATGGGGACAGGTTGTGAGCACAGGAGCAGTGGTGACCTGTAAAAACAGCAGCTCACGTGGACTGGGAGAGAAATGGCAAGGATTCCCTTAAGATCCCCAGCATCCTCACACAGGGCTACTAAGGAACCTTTCCTGTTCCTATTAATCCTATAAACTTCTGATTTCTGGGACTCTGGGCAAAGACATATGAAAGCAGGAGGAGCACAGCAAAACTCCCAGAGCCCAGCCATGGGGATGCTGTAAATTTTTTACCAGAATAACTTTTTGGAATGAATCCAAGAATGGGATTCAGAGACAGACAGGCTGCCAGAAACAAAACGCATTTGCAAGTATTTTCTCAAAAGGAAAACAGCTGCTGCACTTCTGGAAAGACTTGACCAGAATCTGGGGTACATGCAAACAGACAGGGGGAAAGAAAGGAAGGGAACTGAAGGACAGTCCTCTTGGGGCTTCACCCTCTTCTGGCAACCAAA
The DNA here is from genome assembly GCF_027887145.1 of Ammospiza caudacuta. NCBI lineage: Eukaryota > Metazoa > Chordata > Aves > Passeriformes > Passerellidae > Ammospiza > Ammospiza caudacuta. The sequence goes on from NC_080632.1 coordinate 24,188,765, forward strand.
CTGTCTCAGGCTAGGGAGGAAAGTAATGTTTGAATAAAACATAGAGCCAGATTCTGCTAATTTTAATCACCAAGAGTAGTCAGAGATGCATTTGTGCTGCTCCACTCCTGGGTGCTAGTTACCCTGGCTAGTAGATCTATCTGCAAAGAAGCACAGAGTATCATTTGTCCTCATATGGGAACAAATGCTGGAAGACAGGATTGTCTGGCCTAGTGCCCATGTCTTCTCTGCAAAACTTCTCCCTGTTCTTGTGGGAAGCATAGTGGTCACAAGCGATTTCTGAAAATGAAGCTCAGGTGCCATTGCAGGGTTTGTCCCAAAGAAAGAGAACAAAAAATGTGAAGCTCCCAACTAGTTTTAATCAGTAGACATGCTACGAGGTCATGTGGATTCATGCCAGGTGAGGATCTGCCTAAAACCACTCAATCAAAAGCACAGTGCCCAGCATGACACTTTGCATGGTTGGGCTTTGCTTTTATTCTTATCCTAAATTCACCAGCCTGAATTTCGTCTGTGTCTAAAGTTAAAATTGTTCTGAGCACCATCACAGGCCCATTGAGAAAAGCTGTATGTCTACGACTGATGTAGTTTAGTTTTCCATTAGTGGTTTATTTATCTGAGCCTGAAATTATCAAAATAAACCTGAATCCATCTTTCTTATCCAGCTATGACTCAGTTGCACATATTACACTTGACAAAAATGGAGTTACAGGAAAAGGGAGAAAAAGGGACGGATTCTGGACAGATGTGCAGCAGCATAAATTGATTTCACTGGAGCAAGAGAAAGGAAAAAACCAAACCTGGAGTTGTGCAAAGGAATTAATCAAGTTGGTTATAAAAAGGGCAATGAATAGGTCTGTGTATTGGATGAATTAAGTAATTTTTCTGCTTCCATGAGTGAGCCTTTCTATCCTTTCACATTTTTAATAGGCATTGTCTGAAAAACTGAAGCCTTTCTACTTTCCCAGTTGGTACACTGTTGGATATATGTGACACACTGGATTTTAGCTAAACTGTTCTGTTAACCCATTGAGTTGGTTAAATGTGTTCAATGTACTGTGCAGGCTTCCAACAGTGTCAACTTACTCACACTGGAGTGTTGCGCATTCACACATTTCTGGTCTGTTCCCCCACTCCCTAACAGAGCAGTGCTAACTAGCTGCTGTCTGCAATCTGAGGCTCAGGAGCTGAACTTGTGCAGCTCTAGCCCATCCTGAAAGGAAGGTTAAAAGGTGATTGATTTATCCAGCCTCATGGCCAACTATGCTGGCTCAGTGAAAGGGGATCAGAGCGTACCCATGGCCATCCAGCACACATTAACTTGTTATATGCTGCCAGCTTCATCATATAGTCCAGCCTTTTGTGCAGAGATGGTGTTTTTTGATCTTCTCTCCTGTAAGACAGCTAAGGACATCCAAGACAAAACTGCTTGTGCCCTCTGCTTGTGTACACAGGTGGCAGGGCATGGGATCCAGCAAGTATATGGGTAATGCGAAACACCCCTTGTAATGTCAGTTCAATTTAATTTGAAAATTGAGGGAGTAGAGCCTTGGTCTACCAATTCTTAGTACAGCAACATGTGATGGCTTCAGGAAGTAATTTGTCAGCTCCTACATTCCTTTATGTTTCTGAGTAATTTTTAGTTCCAAATAACTCTCACTTTCTCCCTTATATGCACAAGCCATCTCAGGAACAATTGATGATGTATTTCTTGCTTGCTAAAAAACGATGAGGCCTGCCATTAATGCCCAGGGAACTATCATCTCCCATGTTCCAAATTTGTGATTGCTTCAGGCACAGGCAGGGATGTCAATGCCTGAGGAATTATCACAGAAATGTTGCTGTTATTGACCTATATAGTACAACCTTCAAGAGACAAAATAATTGATGAAATGCCTTCTTTCTTCTTAGAGAAACAAAAAGGAATATGGTCTCTCCTCTCCCCCAACTCCACCCCCCCAGTTAAATCTAAACAGTTTGTATTAGAATGATGCTTTGGGTGTCCCATGCAATGCAGGCAGACAGCAGGAATGGTCTTCACTTTCCACATGCAGATGCCCAAATATACTGAGCTGTACTACTCACCATTGGCAAGCGTGTGGCCGTGCATCCTGCTCGGTTCCCAGGCAGGAGACAACATGGTATTTACTGTTACAGGTCCTGATCCAGCAAAGCACTTAAGCACATGTTGAGCTCTACCCATGTGAGTAATCTTGCTGATTTCAGTGGGCCTACTTGCACAATTAAAAGATAATCTTGTCAAAGTGCTCTGCTGGATTGGAGCCATGGCTGTTTATGTCATGTGAGCCACGTATCTTCAAATTAAATTCCGTAGTAAATAACACAAAATTTTTAATGAGAGGGTAGCTTATTATCCTTGGTGGTACTACACTCAGGGTCCTTCCTCAGTGGTCCCTCTTCCTGCTGCTTAGCAGTTGTTTGTGTGGCAGAGGGAGCACCACAGAAATGGCGTTTGCTGTATGTGCACATTCATTTTTATGAAAACCACAATTTGTCTCCTACACAACTCAGTCTCCTTGGGGATTGCCTGGCTGCATTTCTGGCATCATGGACACTCCACAAGGCCAAATCCCTTGTGATTTCGAAGTCCTCAGAGAATTGGTCCATAACCTTTTGTTTTCCTTTTATTCTGCCTATGATCCCAGGGACAAAAGCTCTTTTTAAATGTCTTGTTTCTTGTCAATCTTTCTGTTGCAATTCTGGGGCCATCTTGAACTAAAATGCTAGTCTAAACCTGAGCAGGATTTTTTCAGTTAAAGTTTTTTTGTGACTGATGTACTTCTAGGCAGACCACAGCAGCTGAGGAACCAATCTTTTAAGAGAAAAAGAATTGGTTGGAAAAACTTGGTTGGAAAACTCCTGGCCAGGTTTATTTATAACTATTCCAGATTTAATAATGACCTGAGCCCTTCTGGCTTGCACTTTCTGTTTCTTCCTTTATTTAATAAAGGGTTAAGGGGAGTTCAGGAGCTGGAACAGTCCAGAAAGTGAGTGGTGGCATAAATTCTGTACTGCTTAGGAGTCCTTAGTGCCCTCCTCCTGTGGATCAAAACATTACTTTCTCACTGCAAAATCCGTCAGTCTTCTCACTTGCATCTTCTAAGAAATTGGTAAGTAGGCAAAGTTCTGTTAATAGTTTCCAATGGAAGTTTCTGACTAATTACTCCAATGGAGATTTTCCAAGTGTGAACTGCTAGCTAATAGGACTAAATTCAGCAGAGGCAAGAAGGGAAGAAATGCTTTTGGTAGACTTTAAAACTGCTACTCAGCTCTCCACCTTTAAGAATAAGGAGATGCATGCCCTACATGAACAGCTGCACTGCCGCATTTTCTCCTGTGCTCCCAAGCTTTGAAACCACCTGAGAAAACACCAGGTCTTGCGAGCTGAAAGCAATGGGGTGGTTCGTCCTACCTTTCACTGTGAGGAGAGTCTCGGTAGGAATCGGGGGTCTCCCTGGCGTGCCGGAGGAAGCAGTTCCCTTCCCGTGGCCCGCCAATGCCATTGAGACGGCCCCGGGGCCCTGCTGGGCTGGCGTGCCTGCTGTTCTCCATGGAGGAACTGACGAGCACCGAGTGGCTTTCAGAGAGGATGCTTTCAGTGTGGCCATTGCTCCAGCTGGAGAGCAGCAACCAGGGAAAGAGAAAGGGGGAGTGTGAGAGTGGGCTTTGGCGGTAACTGTGTATGAGCAGAAGTTTAGACAGGGAAAGGAGGGGCTCTGTTGCCACACAGGATATACCCTTCGGGTGGTTAACTGGAGCTGCAGAATTTAGAGAATCCACAGGAATCAAGGTGATTTTGCATGTATGGATCAAAGGAGAGGGAAGGAGGGCTTTGCAGTCATCAGAACTGTCACTGATTTAGCAATTTGCATATATTAAAATTCAGTGTGACAGTATTGGAATGACATTCAGAAAATAAAGGTCTTTGTCAATTCCTGGGAAGATAATTAGTTAGGTGATATGACATCAAATATTGTTAGCCTTAAAATGAAAACACTATGAAGGGAGCATATATCTCCCCTGCTTTGTTGTTTCACACATTTTTTGGTTTTACAACAGCAACAGATCAGACATTACAGCTGCTATTTGCCGTCCCCTCTAGTACCTGTGGCTAGATGTCTGGGTGACTGTCACAGAGTGATGTGTAGTTGAGGTGTAGTGGCTTGTAGAAAACGAGGTCTCTGTTTCTCGCTCGATGACATGCTCACTGGAGATTACATTTTTTGAAACGTACTGCTGAAAAAACCCAGACAAACCTCAGGTTTACAAACTGTAATTCACAGCACATTTGTAGACATAATTCCCAATCCCTCCTTCCCAGATTTCAACCTTTTACATGTGCCAAAGCACAAATTTTGTCATTTAAATACATGCAGAAACCATACTGACACACTTGAGGACATTCATGTACACCTCTGTGTACATAGCCCATTGAGACTCAAAATAGGAGGAGACAAATGATGAAAGTAGCAAAGGTCTGCATCACAAACAAGCTATAAAAACGTAGTTAACAAGGGAACGAGTCCCAGTAGACAGATGTGTGGAAAAGCAACCTCCCATTACCATCAGATACACCAAAAATACTATTCTCTGATGGAGAAGATGGCAGCAGTTTGTGATAGCAATTTTTTCTGTGTGGAGAAAGCCGAGAGAAATCAGTCACCAGCCTGCAGCAGCAGGTAGATGTTTAAAAGCTGTGGGGTGAGCTTTCCTGTGGCACTGGCAGCCTAGGCTGAAACAGGTACAGTGAAACCTACATTGACGAGCTGGACGTTATCAGGTGGTGGGTTGGGGTGGTGTGGCCCATTGGCCATGTTCATCACGTTGTTCCTTTCCGAGCGCAGGCTCTGACGAAGGCGATCATGCAGCTTTTTCCTCTGCTTCCTGTGCACGAACACAGAAACAATTTTAATAGAAAAAAGGAGAGCAGCTGCACCTCTCAGCATATTGATGTTGGTGATAATAATGTAACATTACTTTTTTTGCCAGAATTTTCTCCACTGCTGCTAGAGCTCAAAGTAACTCTGAAAACCACAGGCCTAATTGCAGCTGGAGCTGTGGGGACTTGCACAGGGGGAAAGATATTTGGGATCCCTTCCAGGAGTCAGCAGGACAAGGGGGGACAGGAATAAGTGAGAGGAAAAGGGAAGCCATTTCAAAGCAGTGCTCTGTCTTAGGAGGAGAACTTTTCTGCACTCAGAAGGGAGGGGGGAGATATTTTAACCCAGGCACTTTGACACCCTCACAAGGGCCAAGGCAGAGCTTCTGACAGCCCATCAAGTTACACCTCTCCGTTCACCACAGACAGCTGAGGTGTCTGTGCCTCAGGGCTTGCTTGCAGACACTGGAACATGGTCTTTGTGATGTGGCAGTTACACATTTTTTGGAGGGATTCATCACCTACATCAACAGTGTACTTCAAAGACATAAGTATGTTATAGAAGAGTGCAGACTAAGCCTCAGAAATCCAAAGTGAGAGTAAATGTCATAGGCCTGAGCCTACAGACCTCCTGGCAGCTCTGGAAGGTTTTTTGTTTCAGCAACATCAGATTTGCTCTGAAGCCTAATGATTACCAGGTGGATGCCATGGGTGCTAATGCATTTAGTAGAACTATCCATGTACTAATGACATGATCTCTGACTGACTTTGATGCTTCTACTGTCTCCTGTCCTTAGCTGCTGTTTCCCCGCTTGCTAACAACGTGCAAGTCCTATAAGGAGCGCCTGAGGGAGCTGGGGATGTTCAGCCTGAAGAAAAGGAGGCTCCTTCCTGCAGAAAAGGAGGGGTTACCTTCTCACTCTCTACAACTGCCTGAAAGGAGGCTGTACCCAGGTGAGGGTGGCCTCTTCTCCCAGGCCAGTAGCAACAGGAAAAGAGGAAATGGTCTCCTGGGCCAGGAGAAGTTCAGGTTGGACATCAGGAGGAATTTCTTCATGTAAAGGGTTATGAAGCATTGGAACGGACTGCTCAGTGGGGTGGTGGAGTCACCCACCCTGGGGTGTTCAAGAAATGACTGGTCACTTAGTGCCATGGTCCAGCTGATAAGGTGGCGGTCATTCAAAGACTGGACACAATCTCACAGGTTTTTTTTCCAACCTAAATGTTCCTGTGATTCTGTAATCCTTCCAGCTCTCCTCAGAAGAACTTTTCAGAATCATTACAAGCTGTCAGTAGCAAAACTTACAGCATAGTAAAACCTGGCTCTGCAGAACACATTAATTAAAACACCAAAATAAATAACCAGAGAAAGGGCTATTCAATTTCAGACTTAATTTATGAATGTTACCCAGTTTTCTCTCATTACACTGGAGAACTTCCACCACACTCTCACAGAATCCAGGGCAGTGAAGGGAGGATGCAGACTTCAACACACTCTGGAATGCATATGACTTTGGCTGTAGCAAAAGCTAAAATACTAAGCTGTATGCAGATAGCGATGGCAGGGTAGGACAGCGTAAGAGATAACTATTTTCAATCCTGTTTTGAACTCAAAGGGGACTATTTCAAGCTTTACAGAAAAGGAGGAATAAGGAAGTGCAATAAATATGTTGAAGCTTGACAGTAATGAAGCCTAAAGACAATGAAAACATGATTTGACATACAGCATTTCACATATTTTCTCTGTGTGTATGTGTCTGGATAGTGGAAGATGCTTAATTTATATCACATCACATGAATGGCATATGCAGATACATCTGTCTTGGAAATGCTCCTGTCTCAGAAGGATACACTCTGTGGTTCATGTGGACTTTATGCTTTGAGGATAACCAGGGATCATCTTGGGACATGTAAGCAGTTAAGGTGATAGAGATATTTGAGCAGTGCCAGGAGATATCTGAGCTACCCAAACACCTCCTGGGTTGAGAAGCAGCACTCAAGCAAGGTTTTAACTTGATTTAAAGCTCCCCTTCATGAGGCTCTGGAGACTGAGAACAATCTGAATTCCTGAATGTGGTAGAGAAAGCGAGTTCTAGAAGGAGTCTGAGTTAGTCATCCACAGGACTGAAATCCTGGCACATGTAATCTGGGAATCTGTCCCTAGAAATATGCATTATTCTACCTTCAGCGACCAGTGTATTTGAATTTGCATGCTTTTATGTGTGCTGGTGGTCCTGTAGTAAAAGGACACTAACTAAAAAAATAAATTACTCTACAAAACTGAGATGAGAGAATAACAGGTAAGCTAGTGTGTACTTAAGAAGCCTATATATTCAATGTAAATGATGTGCCAATAAAGTACCTCTGAATTAAGACTTAGTATCTGAAGCTAATGCCTTGGCAATTTAGTAGCAGTATTTCTTGCAGGGAGACCAACAAAATGTAAGCTATTAAGATTATTACATTGGTTGTTCTAGCACCATTCCAAGATTTATCCTGGTTTCTGAGTTTTCCCCTATTTAGGGAAAAGAGCATATGCAAGTCACCTCACAGATACCAGTCTGGCATCACTGCTGCATTTGGAGGGCCATGTCCTGGCATGGGACGCTCATCAACTGTTTTTGAAAACAGTTAACTTTTGGTTCACAGTGATTGCTGATGTCTGGGACAAAAAAAACATCCAGACCCCTGATGGATTCTCTGGGCTCTTTATACAGAAAATCTTACTTCAGGATCTCAACTAAATGTTTGTTGAAATACATGGGGATGTGATTTCTAAAAAGCAGTAATTGATCTGATTTTTTATTACTGTTTCAGCTGCTCCCCACTGACCACTGGCACAAGGTTATGGGTAGGAGCAGCTGTGTGTATGTGTCTGGACTCTTGCTGAGCGGAACAAATCATCTCCCTCATCCCCCACTTTTAACACATCCATTACTGGTGGGCCTTAAAACAAAAATGAACTGCCAATCAGGCCTTGAAACAGTAAATCAGGTTTATACAAATGTGGAATATTTATGATAAGGTCTTTCTGTGTTTTGGTGGGGAGATTTATAAAGGCAGCCAGTTTTGGCAGCAGAAATTCTGCTGATGTTCTGTGTAATTTATAGTCCAGAGCATCTCATGCATGTTTGAGAGTCACCCCCTGTAATTCAGAGACTCACAGAACACATTTAAATGCCTACTTTTGCACTGAGAGCGCTTTTGTGTTCAAATTTTTGGCCTTTGGTGTATAGTAACTTTTACCATCATTAATTGTGTCTCAAGTACAAACAAATTAGGCTTATACATAAAATTCACGGCTGGAAAGCAACGTGATTCCAGGGTTGGAGTTTGTTCCTTTTCAACAGGGGAAACCAGCTGAAATGGGTGATAGAAAAGAAAGAAAACAAAAAGAGACAAAAAATTTCAAATTATATTTGAAGACTGAGAATCTTTCAGATACCTCTCTTAATTTTGCTGTGCTGATGGACATGGAGACTCACATTCATCTGGCTTGGACCAGAGCACCCTGGTCACATGTTTGTCTCTTAAGCTCACCTCTAGAGAAACCCAGATACAACCTTATGCCCAGAGAAGCTACAGTCAACTGGGAAGGCCCTGACCAACAACCACAGATACAAAATAGAAGAGAAAAGTTTACTTGGTTTTGCAGTAGGCCACCACACACATGATGCCAACTACTAGAAGAGCAATGCAAATGCCAGTTATGGTCAGCACCCGTTTCTGGTACAGTTCCTCAGCTTCTAGAAAGGGACAAAAACAGAGAAAGTCACAACATGGAGGATGGCTAGGCAAGGAGCACACAGTCAACAGCTGTCATGCTACAAACCACCGCACAGATTCACACAGCCACACCAAGACACAGCCACCACACTTCAGGCAGACTCATTATTGACTGCAAGAACAGGACTACACCACAAACTATTAACACAATACTGGGGATGAGAACAATTACAGAATTACAGTCAAAAGTCACTTTTTTTTTTTTTTTTTAAAGCCAACAAGAATATTATCTAAGAAACAACTTCTTAGTTGAGAAACACAGCATTTGCTGGAAATAAAAATGAAGTGTGGTAAGGTAATAACAAAAATTTGCAAATGCTTTGAAAGTTTTGCAAAGACAGCTGGAATGAAAGCCATTTTTACAGGTTTTATGAGAAATTAATTTTCTTATTATCTTTTTTGGATTGTTTTCACATGCAATATCCCTCTGGTCCCACGTCAATTTATATCTCAGCTGTCTTTACAGGAGAAATTTTAAAATACTCTTGTACATTTGAGACATGAGCTTGGCTTGTAATTATATCACCAATGGAAATGAAGACAGGTTTTGAGCTCTGGTCATAAAATTCAGACTCTTTCTCCAGTGCTCCTCCTAAAACACAATATCCACAACCAGCAGTGCCTTGTGTGAGAGAAATGCAGAGTTTCAACTTGTTTGTGACCAACAAAGGAACTCTCTATCTAGGGTGGCAGCTTGCTCAGTGATGACAATTTGTTACCAATCTCATTCATCGGAGATATTTCACTTTTATAAAGGTGTTGGTAGCACTGCTAATGTTTGGGCTGGAGCTACTGATGCTTTCCGGCCTTGCTCGTGCTTGGCAGAGAGCAGTGCTGAGTGCTCTGCTGGGGAAATGTTACGTAAGGAGTTCTGAAACTCAGGTGCGTTCTGTGTTGACACTTTACAGATGAGGATTTGTGTTCCTGCTGTTAGGACAAAAATGGATGTCTAGTTTTACTCAAGTCTTGGTTTTGATTAAGCAGAGAGAACAATAGTGATCTGCCATATTAACCACAGTCAGAATACCAGCAGGTGATTAAAAATAAATGAATGAATTAGAACCGCACAGCTTTGCACTACCTTTGGGATAAATGTCAGCATTATTCCTGCTGGAAGGGACTTACATCTATCTGGTACAGAGGAGCACAGTGATCTCTCACATGTGCCATGTACCTCTCACATGTCCAAATGATGTGCTGTCATAAATGACACATCAGTTCAGGGGAAAATACTCCTTACTGAACAGGGAGTAGACTTCCCTTCTTTGTGTTTCCCGAGCTTGTCTAGTTTTATTTTAAAGTTGCTGGGGGTAAGTGGCAAATACTCCATGCAACAAACCAAAAAGCAAAAATAAATCTTAATTTCTCTGATACAATGCACCACAGCATGGAACAAATTTGTCTTACAAGCCAAACCCACTGTAAATCAAACACCAGCAAACAGGTCATGAGCACTGTCAGACAAAATTAATAGCACTAATTATTAACAAAGATGGGGGAAGAGGAAAGAAGAAGTGAGTGTGGTAAAACTAGGATGCTGCAAAAATTTATTAAAGAAAAATAAATATCACTCCAAGAACAGAAAGTCAAAGAAGAGAAGGAAGAAATGGCTGAAACTCCAACCATACCAAACTATGACAAAGAAAAAGAGGAAGGTGAAATAAAAGGAAAGACAGGAAAAAAGGATACAGAAGTAAACTATAGGCCTGGCACAGCATGCTTGGAAATGGAGAAAACCAGAGAGAAGAAATGCTTGGGGACAAAAAAAAAGGTTGAAGCAGAGTGTGAAGGGATTTCTCATACAGCATAACTCCTCACCTAGGCTAGTTAGTGGCACTGGATCCCCTTCCCTTTTTTGCCCCTTCTGAAAGCGCTTATTAGTTAGCCATGGAAATTAGACAAGGATGTCACAGGAAACAGAAGAATTGTGCTAAGCAATTCAGGGGCTAATTTGAAATGCTTTGAATTATTATTATTATTTTATTGTCATGCTGTCAGCTGTTAGCTTATGAAAGCAAAATGAATAATGATGTATCAACCTCTTTTTTTTTTGTTTTTGAGCACAAGGGAGAGGAAGTAGAAGATTAACAGTGGACACTCTGCTCAGTTTTTGTACTGAAGGAAAAATTGCACTGACTCTGGGGGGTTTGGTGCAGGCTGAGGCAGTTGCAAATGATCTGGGCAACTGGCTGGTGATGGCCTGAGTGAGTTTGCCAGTGGGCCGAGGCTGGTTTCATATGTGTGGGACTTTCTGGGTGCTCACTCACTGCAGGGGATGGGGGATGACGAGAGGGAGCAGGGCTGTGGGTGCAGCCCTGAGCAGTCCTCCCAGCACCAGCAATACTGCTGGGACTATAGGTCTTGATGGGCATGGGAAACTAAATCCCTGGATCTGCTTTCATAGCCTTACTTCCCTCCTGTGCCCTTTGAAACAAGGCCTGAAGGAAAAAGCAGCTTGGCATGGAGTGCATGAATGGTGGTGCTGCCATGCCCTCCCTCAAACTCCAGGAGCAAGGTCTGCCTAGGAAAGCACTTGGGCATGTCATGCCCAGCAAACCAGCAAGGTCTCATGTAAACAGGGCTGTGCTCCTGGCTGGCAGGGGACAGCCAGGGCCAAACAAGGGATGCCCAGGTATTTTGTGGGGCCAGTGAGGGTGACAGGATGCTGGCAGCTGGGACGTGACTGGGATCCTGGTCAAGGCTTTGCAGACGGCATGGTGCCTCAAAGACAAGCCTTGGACTCTGTTTAAGGGCAAGAAGAGTTTTGTGAAGAACTCCTGTGGGGCACTTGGGTTACACTACATCTTGTCCCAAAACTGACTTCTGTCTCTGACCAGCGTTAACGTTTATTGAGTCAGTTAATGGCACCCAGCTAAATTACCTATGCTGATTAAACTACCTTGAAAAAAATTTATAGCAACCTTGCAGGAAAATCTGTAAAGAATTTTATGTGCAGTGAGAATTTAGGAAAGATTTTACCCTGTTAAGTATTAAAAATAATTTCAATAATTTTTTTACCCTACAGAATGCTAGGAAAATCAAATCATAATAATACTTAAGTCAAGGTATTACATAAACAGCCTTTCAAATATTCATATTATGCAGTTAATTTCACATGACTCTAATTTATACATAACTGATGATATGTGAAGTCTTGAAGTTGCTCTGTTTTAAAGTTTTTCTTCTTACATATCTCTGGGGATTTTTAAAAGAATTTAATTCCAAGAGGTTGTTCTGCTAATGTAATTTCAAATATAAAGCATAATTTGCATGTCAGTCTTTTAAAGGACTTTAATTTAACTCCTCATATGCTAATGTAGCCATACGTCTTCCACTATAATCTAATACATGTGAGTGGGAATTACTGCTAACTTAGGATAATAATAACAACAACAAGAAGCTGGGTTGTGAGTGATTTTTAAAATTTGGCCTTGTAATGGGTTTTCCACAGTTCACAGCTAAAGCTAATGACATTTTGTGGGGGCATTTTTAATAAGAACATGAATGAAAACTGCCTCACCATCTGTTTTTTTATATTTTTATTTACCAAAAATTATGGGAGATTCCAAAGTAAAAGTGACCTGAATTTCAAGTTAGCCTATTCAAGTAATGCATTATTTGTACCTCTGAATACAAATAGCTAGTCAGATAAGTACAGTCTATTCATGAATAAGACTTAAAAGATCTATTTCTATTATATTTAAAGCTGTGAAAACAGTATCCATTGCCAATGTTCCTGTTGAGCTTAGTTTTAGAAATATTCAATTTATTTGCTGACTTGAGGATCTGGAGTCTAGCTGTAAACTTCTACTTAAATTCCTAAATAACTTTCAGTCCACTTTGAATCTACAGACCTGGAAAGGAACGTATATATGCACCTAATTTACAGATATGTATAGGCAATTGGTTTACACATGATGTGTAACCACCAAGATGTGGGTTTAGACATGAAACTTGACTTGAAAATCAGAGCTCAACACTGCAAATTTGCATAATTTTAAGTGGCCAAAACAGTTTCTACCTTTTAATATGCTAGTTAGACATTTTGCTTAACACTTACAGTATTTCCAAAACCTGGCAACCCAAGAAAAACTCACCAAAAGCAGAGGTCAAAACTAGTCAAAACTATACATCAGAAAAAGGAATGTACACAATGTTATGATCACTCCGTAATTCCTAGAAACTCCTTAAGTCTATTAATATCCTATCAATATTTTGATGACCATTTTAGTGAACTGATCTCCACTAACACTTCGACAAGGGTTGTTGTTATAGCTGTATGATCCCTTTTAAAGCATAAAGAAATTGGTTAGGAATTGAAAAGGGGAAGTGGTGAAAAAAAAAATTAAAAGGGTTTATCTCTCAGGGTCTAGAATCTGCAGGCTAAAAGGAATGATTGTTCCATACCCATAAATTCAATCCCAAGATGCTCTGCCAATGCAGAAAGTTGTCAAAAAAAGAAAGAAAAAGGAAAAAGTTTCAGAAAAGAGCAATACACTGTACTTAAAAATAAATTACATATGAGAATTACAGCTATTCTGTGTCTGCACATGAAACAGGACAAAGGGCACATGGTTATGTGGACAGTGCTCAAGTGCACCTTTCTTAGCTATGTGACCAGACCTTCTGCAAGGCTTATACACAAAAATATGTATATATGGAGCATCTGAGCAGCCACAGTCCAGGGAACGCAACAGGAACCATTAACCCTTAAAGATCTTACTGAGATGAACAGGGCTAAGCATGCCATGTACAATGGCTGATTGTTTTGGGAACATGACAGGAAAGGGATGCTCTATGAAGGGCAGCATACCCCTGTAAATGGGTTGTGCATTGCTCTCCCTTCTGACCCTGCTTCTGTGCCCACAATGTGTACCCTTGCTCTTGAAGGCTGTGACCCAGAGGCGGCTGGCACTGATTACTCAGTAGTGGGAGTCTTCTGCTTTGCAAATGGACTGCAGCAGGCTTCTAGCTTCTGGAAAATGAGGAGCCAACCCCCTTTCCCTGTCTTTGGACTGTGCCGTGTTGGCAGAACAACTTGTTGACCAGCTGCATGGACCCCGGGGTGCAGGGGTCCTGATCCCTTACACAAATCACTGCCTAAATCAGCACACACAGGCCCCAGCACCTGTGGGTCAAGAGGAACACAGGTTTCCCCTCAGCAGGTACCTTAGGAGACCCTCCCCATGGGGCCAACACCACAGCCACAGTAGCTCTTGCCTTTTTTTGTTCTTGCATGCTGTGAAATTTACATCCAATGATAATTTTCACAGCAAATGGATTTTTTAATGTAGTTTGCACACATGGGGAATGTAAATTCTTTGTTGTCCATCAGTAACATTTTAAGGGTTAAGTACATTGGAATCCATCCAGGTCTCTTCCTAAAGGGCCAGTATCACATGCCTACCTGACCTCTGCTAATGATATACATTAGTTGTAGAGAAGGCTTGATTAAATCTTCAGTAAAATGAATGACATGCCCATGCACATATATTGCTGTAATTATGTTTGCTTATAGCTAAGACACCTAGTTTGAAGGTAATTTAATTTTAGGGGAGTCATTCATATCATGCAGTTTCTATTTCATATAATTCAATAGGGAGTTGGTATTTAAAATCAGAATATATTCTGTCTGGAAGGCCTAATAAGAAAACATGCTGAAGAAACATGCATTGCTTATTCAAACCTAGATGTTATGTAGCTCTGGCTTATCTATGGTATTCCCAGTTACATTCCTTAGATCTGATAAGCAGAACATCCCAACACTTCTCATTTTATAAACAGGTGATTATTTTCGATATTTTCCTACTTAGCCTGAAATTTTTGCACGCTTTTTACATGCAATGTGGCTTCTACTGAATATTTGTCTCTGGGTGCTTTAAGAATAAGTACAATTAATTATTTTTAACAACTCTGTTTTCATTCTGGTTGTGACTGGGTGGGGGATATGACAGACTTGCAGGAAAAATGCTTAGGAAGCAATTTCTTTTTCACCAGGGTAATTAAAAGCTACAACTCGTTGGATATATTGTAGCCTGCTGAGATGCAGGGTCTACAGAACAAGAGGATGGTGCTGGGAAACGCAGAACAGAATCCTTGAGCACGGCATGCTCTGTTCATGAGTGGTGCGCCACAGCTGCGGCTGAGGGGGCTGCGGGATTCAGGCGGGTGGGTAGCCAAGGGACACGGTGCTGCCCAGGGATGGGTGAGCACCACCTCAGGTGTTTGTAGAGAACTTGCACCTGGCAAAGACAGGACCCATCTGGATCAACTGCAACAGCAGAGAGGTCCAGGAAGACCGATTCCAACTCTAAAGCACCAAAGTGTCATGTTTCTTTCCGTGGGTAATGAAAAATGCTAAAAATATAAGTTTTTCTTCATGCAATTTCAATTAAAAACAAACTCAAATCTCCTAAACTACCAAAGAGCAGACCCCCTGTCTGTCAACAATTTCTATTTAAGAGACTGGGATACAGTCTTTTTGTGACATTTAGATTCCCCTTGGATCCAAAATCTGGTTCATTTCAATAGTACTCAGGTTGCAAAACTGGTTTTGAACTTAATATATTAAGTTCAAAACCAATTTTTCAACCTGAGTTCTACTGAAATGAAGTCCTGTGGCTCCTGTAAAAGTGACCATTGGTTCAAATCTCAGGAGTGTGGAAAATTTGTCCTTTCATAAATGAAGTATCCTATCATAGCAATTTTATCACTTAGTGAATATTAACTGAGCAGTTTATAGTGAAAACCTGTTTTTTAAAATTCTGAGCAAAAGATGGACAATGGAATTTTTCAAACCTGCTCGTTCATTTAGGAGTCTTAGTCTCAGCACATAGAGAGTACAACTTAGGGTGCTGAAAGGCTTTAAAAAATGAAAATTTCAGGTGAGATTGTCTATTACCCTCATGCAAATTTGACTCCTTCTGCATGAGGGTAATAGAGAAATATGTAGAAAATGAGAAATACTGAAGTAGTAGAATAGCTAAAGGCAGACTTTTGAAGACCTGTACTTTATATGAAAAGGCTGAAAAATCAGGCCATCACACAGTAACTGCAGTTTTGATCATCCTTCTAGAACATCAGAGCTTTTCTCTTGCCCCCTTTAATGCCTCAGCCAGCTTCACTGTGACAATATGAGACAAGGGCCATTATAATCTAAAAAGAAAATTCCTTCCACCCCTCTTGGTACTGTCCCTCTTGCTCATCAGGGATGGC
This sequence comes from Ammospiza caudacuta, assembly GCF_027887145.1. Classification (NCBI taxonomy): domain Eukaryota; kingdom Metazoa; phylum Chordata; class Aves; order Passeriformes; family Passerellidae; genus Ammospiza; species Ammospiza caudacuta. Next base: position 24,204,666 of record NC_080632.1, read on the forward strand.
AGAGCTGAAATGGACACTGTTTAAACTGGTGCCTCAAGCTGAAGGATGGCATGGACCATGTTCAGGTGACGCCCAAGAACGGCCACAGCCTGCCCCCGGCCAGTTCTAAATTCACAATTCATATATAATTGTTAACTAGTCAAGTAAGCAAGTGCATAGTCCCTTTGAGTGAGGTCCTTGGTCCATCTGGGGCATTTGAGAGGACAAAGGGTTCACCTGTGATTAAACTCTAGGGACGTTCCGTCAGCCTTCTATTAATTCATGGTTTTATCACTGTTTCTTATCCCAGGGACCATTCTGCACAGTGCTGCTGTAAGAGTTCTCTTGCCTAACTACATGAAAATTACCCAAAACTTTCAATGCTAAGTCATTACTTTTGCTCTCCTCCATTTGCTTTGATTCCTTGACTTCAAGGGGGAAAATGTGTGAATATTCATACGGAAAATGCATGGAATTGATGTATTTTTGCAACAATTTGTGGACTGCCTTCTGCTGTCTTATGGACCAGTGGTGGATTATGAGTCTCAAAGTCAAAGCAGTCACAGAAAAAGCTCAGGGCTGCACACCTGGTAGCAGCTGTGACTGCTATGCTCAAGGAAAGGACACTCACTACAAGGTCTGCCAGCCAGGCTTGTGAGATGAGTCAAGCTAGCCTTGCACTTTGTTGGGACAGGGCATTTCCAGAATGCCTAGTGGTGCCTTGTTCTCATCTGGCAAAAGGTCCTCAGCCCAGTAGCTTCAGGGCTCTCAAATACCAACTCCAGGGGAGATTTCTGAAGAAAAATTTTCTTTAACAGCCAAATTACGACAGTAACACCTCATCGGTAGGCACACTTGGCTTGGAACCCCACTGACTCTTTCTTTCCAAATGAAGAAAGACCCTTCTAAAAGCAAGTGAAATTAGATAGCTGTATGGTTCACACATACACTTTTGTTTCCTACTACCACTTAAACTGTTTAGCTCCTCAGTTTACTCTGTACTTTGCAAAAGCTGCATCCACAGAACTAAGTTAATCATCCACAAAATTGGGTGCAAAATATGAGCTTGGCTTTAAGTCCCAGATGTAACATTTGCCTTTAGAGAACTAAGTCCTCTGTTAAATAACATGGTCTGGTTTGCCTTGGGTATGATAATAAAAGGTAATATAAATGCTTCTGCATTGATTTTTTTTTTTTGGTTAAGTATAAATGTGGCCTCAGTGGACCCTTTCCAAAAGTGTAATTTCAAGATCTTAAGCAGTATAAGAAATCAGATGTTGCAGTGCAGATGCAGGGCAGGCAGAAGTGCCAGACTCTCATAGCCATTGGCTGGGGCTCTCAGAGTGGCCTAAGGTAGGTAGAGGTGTGCTCTCTGCCTCTGGAGAGGAAGTGCTGACCAACTTAAGTACTAATAACTATGTGTAATTCTTGCAGCAAGGCAAGAGCATCTGTGCCTTTTCCATGGCGTCAACTTCAGAAAATCTCAACCTGGTGTTTTTAAACATCCCAACCAGGGTTAGGAAACTGAAAAAGAAAGGAAGGAAAACCTGCCTAAACTTTTTTTTTCTCCTAGGTTGGAAAATGAATTTATAGTCAACATACAATTCTTCTTTAGTTTTCAGATAAAATTCAGCAGCAAACAATGGATCTTATATTTTTTACACCACCTCCTTTTAAATTATTATTCTAAGATCAGAAAATCTGAACTGCACTTTCCACCACAATCCACAGAAAAGGCCACTGAAATCTAGCATTTGATAAACAAATACCGTAACAGCATTAAAATTTTTAGTGCCATCATTACCAAAGGCATTTAACTATAACTCACACTAATAAAGCTTCTAAAGTAGGGCATAAAATGCACACTTGAATGCTGGAAGGTCCGGTCCCCAGTCAGCACTCTTGGGATTTATGTGGGTAGCTTCTTTGATGGAAAGTATGAATTATGTATGGATGTTTTTCATCCATCAGTATAAGAGAAAACCTGTGCACCTCTTCAGGCTCCAAAATGTCCAGCACATACTTACAGCTTTTTGTCCTATATACCAATGGAAATTAAACTAAGCTAGCCTATAGTCTTTCTGTGCTGGCAAGTAATCCATCAAAAAAACAGTTTCTATAATACTGCTTTTAGATCACAGTATATTCTGATGCCAGGAACAATCAAATGTAAGTAGTACACATGCATTTAAATGTAAGACCTAAGCAATTTTCTTGTATGTTACCTTTGATTTTGCTATAGCCAATAAGAGAAAATAAAGATATAGTGTACCTTCTGCTACATCCTTGTCAAATAATAATAATTAGCCCATTTCCCCATGGGAAACCTTATGGGATGTGACTACAGTGCTGATTCTAGCAGTCTGTGTATATGTGTGTCTGACACTTTCATTTGGCCGATTAATCTTTGATCTCTTGCACCTGTTACTCACAATACCCAAAACATGTTAGACCTCATTGTTTAAGTAATGTCTTTTTTCTTTTTCTTTCTGTGCTCTCTCCACTGAAGCTTGGACAAGGAAGAGGAAGAAAATATTGATCCTGTTTGGCAAGTGCTCACTAGAAACAATGTAAGCACTTCAATTACATTTACCCTCTAGTTCCAAATGTCATATATAAGTAGAGGACTAGCTACCCATTCTTTGGTTGAGGGAGTGCTGGCCTGTATCGTGACTCTTAAGCTTTTTGTGGCAAATAAAAGGGGAGACTTTCAAAATTTCATTTTTGTACTTTTTCTGCTTGATGTCAGCAGGGAGTCCATATCACAAAGTCAGAATTAATTTCACAGCATTCTTGAGCCTTGCATTTCCCCCTACCCTCAATGCCCAACAATCTCAGGATTGCTTTCCGTTATAATTTGCAATTGCTTTTTGTTATCATTTTCATGCAACAGGCAGAGACAATCAATATTAGGCCTTAGGCAACAAATCTAGTTACAGATTAAAAAAAAAAAAATTGGAGGAAAGATGCAGCGACAAGAAAGCAGCACCGACTGAGCATGCTTCTACTGTGGCACAGACAGAAAAGTAGTGGACGTACTGTAGAAGCTGGCCATTACGTAGTTTTGGCAGCGATCACCAGTAAATTCATTTGGGCACCTGAGAGGAAAAACAAACAAAAAAAATGGTAGAGAAAAAAACAGAGAAAAGAGAAGAGGTGAATATATGCTAAGAAAGAAGCTCCTTCAGTGTCAACTGATATGACTTGGTGAGTTCACTTTCAGAAACTGAATCTCGGTTTAGTGTGTTAAAATAGGTCAGGATGTTGAGAGCAAGTCATTTGCTCTGTGGAAATGTAAAGAAATACCCCCTGCAAAACCAGCCAAAACCAAACCAATCCAGATCAAAATGTGTTTCAAGATCTGAGACAGAAATTCACCATTCCAGAGACCGAGATTGGTTTTAGGATGCTCTTTCCACAAGGCAGCAAGACACAAGATCTGTACATAGTCATCTCCATGAGTTTGGTCTTTTAGGGTTGCACTTAGCTGCAGTCTCCCAAATAGGAAAACTGCCAGCGTGTGCAAAACAAATGCATCTGTGAATGAATGGAAAGATCAAAAATCACACAAACGAGAAATATTTTGGAGGTCAATAATGCCATGGTGTACAGATTGTACTTCAGAAAACCAGGTCACAAATTAGTGAGTAAAGAGGCCGGTTCCAGCTGAACTGTGAAAACACCAAGTACTATTGATTTTGTTGCTGTAGTTGGGGAAGAAAGCAAAGTTCAGATTATTTTAACATACTTTCTTGGTTTTGGATTTTCATGGGCAGAGTTTCAGTACATCTTGCTCCAGTGAATCCAGGTTGGCACCTAAAGGGCAAAAACGTGATAAGCAATAGTACACCAAAACCACTGCACTAACAGACTTACATCTGCTGGTCTATGGAGTGCAAGTGCATTAAGTGACCTCCTGGTTGGGTGTTACTGACAAATGATCAGAAGAGAGGCAAGAAAGTACAAGTTTTCCAGAAGATAAAACTTTGCAAAATTTACAGCAAAAATCCATCAGAGGAAAAAAAAAAGTATTTTCCCTTGTCTGTTTTGAAAAAGATAGAGAATCATGGCTAGCAAAAATGTGTACCAGCTCACTGCTTATTCCATCTCATGAAGGGCCCAGATTGAGTTCTTTTTAAAAACTTGCAATGCAGTGCATAACAACAATTTACACTGTTGCTTTCATTAGTCACATAAAATCTATGAAAATACCATGATTTTCTTATTTCTGTGGTGGCATGTTGTGTCTTCTGGTAATTTGCTTTGAGGAGGAATAGTTAGTACAGCGATCACCAAAAAGCTGCAAAAATCCAAAAGGTGAGAAGACAAAGTCAGACCCAAAGGGAAGTATATTCAATATGGCTCACAAGAAGGTAAAATAAGTCAGTCCAGAAAATAATAAAATGAGAGGGCAGAAGTGCTCCCAAGATTTGCGGCCCTGGAGTTATCTGTCCTTCCAGTTCATAAGCTCTTCTGCAAAAAACTTCAGGGCAGCTTTCTCCTTGATCATAGAGAAGGAATTTCTCTTCTATGATTTGCCCATCTTTTCTGCTGCTGCCTACCAATTCTTCCTTCACCTTCATTCTCCATGGTGGGGCAGGGCTCAGGCTCACAAAATATCACCATAGACAGGCTTCCTATGCTTCAGACTTAAGTGTGAATGACTGTCCACATACTAAGGATCTACAGATTTCAATCTTTCCTGTTTCTGTTTCTTCTCTCCACTCTTACTCAGCATTAACCTGAAATTACCTGGTATCTGCTCCTGTGAAAACATTTCAGTTGTGTTGCCTGTCTTCGTGATGCTTTCCATGACTTCGCCATCATGCAAGAATCCCACACTCTTTTTCTCCTGCTGATGTCATAGGTGCTGGCCTCTTTTTCAAATTTCTTCATAAGTTGCTTGCCACATGCTAAAAAGTCTTACTATTTGCAAATACTTGTTGGTCAGAAGAATCCTCAATTTCTTTTATCCATCTGAGTTTCATGTGTGCTGAAAGCTGTCCCAATATTTTAAATTCTGCTTTTCCACAATTGCCTCTAGCCCTAAAAAACAGGGATGCTGCCCTCGCACAAGTGAGACTTTCAGAAAATCTCTTTGGGAAAGGATCAGTGTCAGGGATAAACACTAGCATCTTGTTCAAATAAACCATGCAGGAATGATATTTGCGTAATAAAGGTATATTTCGAGGATCTGAAGATGATTCTTTGAACCTGATTTGCTGCAACGATATATTTGTTTATTAAGGAAGAGAGTTTGGGTTCTTCAGAGCCAAAGTCACCTCTTTTGGTGAGTACCCAGTGTGGAGAGATCCCAGTCTCCACAGACATATTCAGATGAGAAAAAGCAACAAGGGTAACTCTGTCTTCAGAAGATGTTTTTGCTAGGCATGACAGAAGACTTTGCACATTTGAGAGAAGGTAAAGTGCTTTTGATAGAAAGAATTTTGATCTGTGTTAATGAATCAGCAATAAAAATATTCTGCACTTGTTAAATGGCTGTCCCTGGAAAGCTGGCATTTGCTCATGCTTGGCTTTCAATTCACAGGGTCCTTTACATTTTTGTCATCAGGCTAAATGCTACGAATTCCCAAGGAATGTGATTGAAAGCCTCATGTTTTCCTCCTGCCACTGGCTGCTGGTGGTTGCTTGCTTTGTCTGTACTAGTTTTCAGATGTTGGTGCAGCTGTGGAGGTGATGAAAACAACTTCAGCACTGGTATAGACAATGCAGAAATCACTTCCAGACCAAGCAGGGCCAGCCCTGTTGAGAAGGTGCCGAAAACAGTTCTAGTGTGTTTATACTGCTTTGAAACCATTGTCAGCAAATGGGCTGCAGCATCTGCCTCGAGAATGAGCCCAGGGCGGCACAGACGAGAGGAAAGCTGAGATGAGCCTGTCCACTTACGAGGATGAGTGAATGCTAAAGGTATTTCATTGCTCAGATGTGCACTGCAGCAGAGTTTCCACAGTTTCCAGTTTGAAAGGTTGTTTCCTGTAGACCGTACTTTTACAATCAGTTTGCTATGGTGTCCTTTCCCAAACACCTTTTCCTACTCAAAGTTTTCAGACATTATTTCTTGTTGTGGTTTTTTTTTTCTAGATCATTATCCATGTACCATTTTCCTTTAGGACAGCAGCAAAAGTTGAGGTCACACAACTTAGAGCAAAATGTATATGTTTGTGCTCTGAGAGCCTTGTAATTTTGTTTCTGCCTTAAAAAAAGGCTACTTGAACCATTTATTTCTTGTATTAACAGTGTAAAACCAAAATAACAAACCACATGTAACAGAATAATTGCTTTTTTCCTTCTACACACACTAGTTGCAAAGAGCAGCATTTGCACATGTTTGGTGGATGCTTCTCAGAACACTGAACACATATAATCAGACTGTTTTTCATCACAAGGGAAATGGCTGAATGGTTCATATTTCCATTTCATTCACTGCCTACAAACAAATGCATTGTGGGAGAGAATTTTTTTTTACCATGGGAAGTACTGTACTTAGTAATCCATTTCATGGCCTAAATAATAACTAGTATTTCTATCCTGTCTCTTGAATGAATACTTCTCGAATCTCTGCTTGCAAACTTGCTGGTTTGAAGAAAATTCTGCCCATTTCTATTCTACAAAGGCCTTTACATGGAGACAGATGTAGAAAATGGCTATATCATTAAATAGTACATAATCCACTCCTTTGCTGTTAAGAAAAGCAGCAGCACACTTCTGTTAAGACAGTAGCATTTTTTTCACCCAATGAAATTCTGTTGTAAATTTCATTTCTTCAGTAATAACAAAACCACTAGAAAAGATGATGTCTGCAAGCTGGAAATCAATTGGTCAGATTATCAAGACCTTCATGGTATGAAGCAGAACACTCCAAAAGTGTAACAGATCTTATATTCACATAGATTTTTTTCAAGAAAGAAGGAAATGCTAGGAATTTTGCATTTATTGAAATCTTTTTTCTTCAGTGAACCTGGGGATGCATTTCCAACAGAATAAAAATTACTTAGGAATCCCAGTCTCACAGGAAGCCAGTAACATCCAGGCTTCTTAAGTCGATGATGTTTTAAAAATGGGACTCATGTTTTTACGAAGCTTCTGAAAATTTTATACACTAGTTTATTTGAATAGTCAAAGCTTCCTATTTCACCTGTCCTATTTTGAGAGTGTTTTACTCAGTCTTGGACTTAATTAAAATATGTGTGGGGAAAATACATGCTACCACAGATGCAGCTGTACATTGCTTTACTACGCCTTCACACATTTCTTGAGCATTTCACATGGTTACCTTGTGAAAGCAGGGAATTTTCTTGAAGTTAATACTAGTATCCAGAAGAGTAAGATCTGATCCTGTCCAGATCATCACTATGTATATAATAAAACTTTATTTTTTAATATGTAGCCAGATTTTAACTGAAGATGAATTTAGGATTTTTTTTTTTTTAGTAGAATAGGGGATTTAAAAAACCAGAGATTACTTGGAAAATTCCATGGTTGTTTTGAATCTGAGTCATGTTTTTGGTTAGGGATAAAACCAATTTAGAATGATATGGCTCATGCTTTAGAAATTTTGTTTTTGCTCTTAACAGATGGACCATATGGAAAAATGTGAACTTGCTACTGAGGCAGAAATATGAAGAGCAAGTACCATATTTCAAGCATTCTGTTTCCACAAGCATGTTCTGGGAGTAGATTTGTTTTCTTAGAACAATGAAGACAATGTGTAGTAGTTAGATATCTATTTTAGATAACTGGGATGTTAGAATAAATAGGGGACATCTTTATTTTAAAGAAGTAAGAAGAAAACGGTATTTTTTCCCTTCATTTTTATCCACTTTCAAGTACTCACTTTTACTTCTTATGCAGCGGAATTGCATTGTTGTACTACACAACATAAAATTTTTGTTCTGGCAAGTATTAGAGGGCATAGCAAGTGGCCCTGCAAAATAATGGTAGTCCTGACTGTTCTCAGGGTAAGAATTCTTCTCCACTGCCTTCTTGTAAATGAGATTCACCCTGTCTAAGTTTACAGCTCTGATGCTTTTTCCAAATTGGTCTTGGACCACCCAGGCAGAGGCACATCTGCCAAATCTGGGAATCGTCTTTTCCTTAAAACACAGCCCCAGAATTAAAGGTTATTTCTTGTCCACAATAGGGAAAAACAGCCCCCACATTTTTCAAATGTCCCCAAGATATTTTATCAAAAAATTAGCCAGTCTATAACATCATTACAGAACATACACAGATGTCTGAATTAAAATGAAGAAGTCTTCATACCAGTGAAGATGGGATACCTCTGAAACTACCAAGACAATAGTCATGATTAGCAAGCCTGCTCAATGCTCAGCTCTGCCATTCACTGGAGTTTTCTGAACAGTGTTTGGATAGGAAGCTGAAACACACAGGCTCTTGCACATGCTTTGGAGAGTCATAGCAAACTGCTCATCTTGACTGCTGGCTTACAACAACCATGCAAATTTAACACAAATCTTTCTTTCTCTTTCTCAAAAAAGAATCCAACCCACAGCACATATAACTTTTCCAAATTCGCTTTAGTTAAAAATGATCCTAAAATTCAATTGAGCATTCATTGCTTTCAGCAGTACAGCAATCCATGAAAATCCATAGCAAAACAAAGCCCATGATGTGAAGGTAACATCTTTCTACAAAAAAAAAAAAAAAAAAAAGAAAAAAAAAGAAAAAAAAAGAGAAACTTGCAGGTAAGCCAGCACATTGTGAGGTTTGGTGGGGTTTTGTTGGCTTTTGTTTGTTTGTTTTCCTTTAGAAAAATCTGAAGACAAAAACCCAAAAAAACTCAACGAAGACAAGCAGTCAATTTCTTCCTGGCCTAGGGAAAGCATCACAGACCTTTACCTAACTCACCTACCAAAGCTATCTTCAAAATTAGTGTTTTTTAGTTTTTAGTCCAAGAAGACTGAAAAATTATGCAGTTTCAGCAAATGACTGTCTTCACCAATCACTATCTCTTTGTCTGAAAACAGTAATATCCTCACAAAAGTGCACCCTTTTCACTCACCCCTCTTAGGTACCAAGCATGGTACCAAGGTTTAAGGGTTGAGTTTCCTCTCAAAATAGTGTGAAGAAGTCCCTATGACTAGTTCATCTTCAGGGGTAAAAGCTACATGACATGCTCTCAGACAGGAGATAAATTCCTGTCCTGCAGCTCTTCAAGGATGTTCTCTGATGCAAGGGACTATTGCAGCAGACAAACACAGCACAACCAGGACCTGAGAAAGGTGCACAAGCACCCCACTAAACAAAACTCATATGATTTCATGAATCAAGATCAGCACACAAAATAGTAACCTCCACCATGACCATGACATTCATTGACTTTATGCAATTAAATGCAACAACAGCTGTGAATCTGGTTTCACCAGAAATTGTTCAGTTACTACATCAGACAATTAAAAGAACAGCTTCTTCTATACAAAGTGTAATATTCAATGCAGTTTTCCACCCCCTTCCCTTTTTTTCCCCTAAATGTAGAATATTTGGTTTACAGTGTCTGTTTCACTTTTTTCTAACATAAGGATCAAGTTGTGTTACTTTGTGCCATATAAACACCAATAGAAGATGCTGTGCCATCACCATGTAGAAATATTTCCCAGTTAGCCTCTACTTTGTTTCATATGCCTCTGTAGAACACAGAGGTTATTCTTGGCATTCTTTCCACATCCACATGGTTAAAAAATGAAGAAATGCAAGTTCAGAAGAAGACATCTTTCAGGTGCTCCTCTAAAGAAAAAAAACATTTGTGAGACCTGATGGCTCTAACAAAGAAACAGATAGGATTTCTTACCTGCACAGGTATCTTGGGGGGTTTGGGAGGTCTTTAACCATGTAACACTCTCCCCCATTCACACAGAAGGCTTTCTGCTTTATGTCACATTTTGTGAGATGACTTGTCCCAGTTGTAGATGTGGAAGTGGCTGCAAAAGATAAGAATGAAAACACAGATCAGAGGCTGTTTTTCTTTCTGACTGGTAAGTGTACTTCTGTATGAGGGAAGAAGTAATGCTAGGGAGGATCTGTCAAGCCCTTTGAGCTCTCTATCTGCTGCTACCATAAGCACTAATGAATTGACCCTGTATTTTGCTGATTGCCAGAGAGAGTGGAGTTTAAATACATACATACAGAGACACACAACTCCATACTCAGCTTGGGAGGAAGTGAGGGTTTTCCTAGCCCTGTCCATGAAGTGGCCTAAAATTTTTGCAACACTCATAGGTGTTTCCTTGAAAATGTGTAATTTATGTGCAGTAATTTTTATTGCATTAATTGCATTCGAGTGATTTTGGGGTGTGACAGTCATTACCGATTGCTGATATACTGTCCAATGATAAGGTCCTGGATGATATTTCCTGCTGGTATTGCCTTGAAGCAGGTATTTTTCAGTGAAGCTTAACCTGAAGCCCCGTGCTTATTCAAGTCCAGCCACTTTGTTCTCCCCAAGGAGAGGGTGAATGGCTGAATTCTGACTGTCTCTTTTCTTGCTCATAAACGAGAGCTGTGACTTTTCTGGATTGACTCTCTAGGAGGAAGAGAGGCTTTGTTCCTTCCTGTGCATACACAATTGCTACCATTATGTCCACAGGAATCTTTGATCCAGAGGCCAGCCTAGCATCTCCTGCAGTTGGGCTCATCTGCTTGAGATGAGCATGAGGTTTTGGGACACCAATGCTGCTAAAAATCATTAGGAGTCTAAATTGCTATTAAATGAAAGGATCACCCTGATCCTTACAATACAGTGTTTTGTAGCTTACTCCCAGCTGGATTTAGGGAATATCTAGAGAAAGCAGGAGCATTGTTTATTTAGCAACCTTTAGGGAGGCTGCCAGGGAAGGATAAGCAATCACAGTCTTAGGATTTGCCAATGCAATTTCTGTCAAGGATATGCTTTTCATAAGCTCACAGAAAGCAACTCAACTTATCCCCCCAAGGAGAGGGATAAGCCCCTTTGGTGGTGATGGTCTGTCCACATTGATTGCAGGTGAAGCTTAAACTCTTGACAATATCCCCATTCATTTTAAATGGCTAAAACTAACTGAAGTGACTACCTGCAAACTGTAAAACGTGGTGGAGATTCTTGCATGGTATTTGTTTATTTCCAGACATACAGAAGTTAGGAATTTTGCTACTATGATCAAAAAAATCTCAATATTTTTGTTTCTGACAGACAGTTTGTACCCTGAGGTGAAACAATGCTACTACCTATTGACTGATTTCACTGGAGTTGACTAGAAAGCTGCAAATACCTACAGAAAAGTTGTCTGATATTTGAAACCTTTTCTAACACAAAGGCACCCAAGGAGTATGCTTATAATAGGTGATGTGTGACATTCTACCATTTCCTGTGCACACTGAATCTGAAGGAAACATGGTTTTAGCAGATCAACTATGAACAAATACCACTTATGCATTTCAAACTATAGTATGATACAGTCCCTGTCACATTTCACTTATATGCATTTCATATTATCTTCCAAGTAAACGCATATTTAGCACTTGGGAGAATGCACTACCTTGCCTTCTCTCTCTTTCTTCCATGCTGCCTTGCTTGTATGGGGTGCTCTCCTTTAACAGGCCAGGAAAAACCCTCCATTGACCTCCAAAACTGAAGCTCCCTTCTGCTTCTCACTTGCATCCACACATTGTGTCACATCTCCACAGATCCTGGTCTTGACTGGGGCCTCTTAGTGTTAATGAAATGCAAACATGGAGTACAGATTCCTCTTAATAACACATTCCTTTTCCCTGGCCTCTCAAAGCATGATTTATATCCTCTCAGACCAGGATAAATTAATGTCTGGTCTAGGGGCAGGAAAAGGGGTCATGTTTTAAGAGTAGTCTGACACTCTTTCAGCTAGCACCAGTTCAAACAGGACTTTGCACCCAATGTTGACAAAAGGCTGGCCTACAGACTGCCATCCGTTCAGCAGTGAAGGGTCCTCTATATCTGATGCCAGAGCCTTGACCACCATCCTTGAGGATCTCCCCTCCCTTAGAATGGGGAGATTTGCCTTGTAGAAGAGACGTTCCTTCTCTGCTGGTTTGAAAGAAGCCTGGATTATTATCAGAAAGGAGATGCCTGACATGACAGGCTGTGTCATACCATGACCTAGGATGTAACAATGTGGGTGAACAAATTCCGTCTGCATAGCTAATGCATACTTTGAAGCCTTTGTGAGTCTCAACATGCACACAAATTAAGCTTATCATTGCTGATAAACTATCCACCTCTTAATGAAGGACACACTTCAAGCTGTGAGTCAAATACCTGAGAATATCCCTGAGCTCAGTGCTCAAATTAAAGCCAGTGCATTAATTTGAAAGGGGAAAACTAGCAATATTGTCCGCAACATTTTTGAAAAAAAAAAAAGAAACCCCACCATTTTGCCACCCTGCTGGCTAATGTAATGTTTTAAATTGAACATTGACGGTAGATACAGTAACAAGTGGACTTGTAGCTATCTGTAATTGCTCCATAATCTCACTTGCTTTTTCTTTACACAGAAGTTCAATCAAAACCAAAACACCATGGAGTTTCAAAGTTACCAGTGATTTCCCAACTGATATAAGTCAGATTTGGACAGCAGCAATTGCTCCGAACTGATTATCAGAGACGGGAACAATCTGCAGCTCTCAGAGGAATCTCATGACACAAGGGCTTCATATATATTTGTGAGGAGTATCTTCACCCATGGTTTGGGTATCACATGTTCAAAACTGTTGTATAAATCTTGCACAAGAAGTTTCTCTGCATTACTGATCTTCTGGCACCATAGTCCCTGTCTGCCTGAGCTTTGTAATGAGTTGAGGGGAGGAAAAAGATCTACTGGGAATTAGTTCTGATATTAATTTTTCTTTGCAAAGAATGCATAGTTTTTATGGCATATGGCCAGTATTCAGTGCATGCACTGTAAGCCTACTTTGCCAATTAAATACAAGAAACACTAACTATGGGTTTGGGTTTCACTTAAAACCACATAACGGAAGAAATGTTGTGTTTGGGAGCAGGTGTTCATCAGAGCCATTTCATATAGTCCTTAACTAGACCCAAAATATGGCTTTTCAGTACAACTCTAGCAGACATGATCTTGGAAAATGTTAAGAGGGAATGACCAGCAGGGATGAGGTAAAGCACACAGCTGTAGAATGTGTATCTGTACACTGTTACTTCTCCACCTAGTCAAAATTTGTACCTACTTTCTTTTTTGAAATGTTTTCTTCAGCTATACAAGCACAAGAGAGAAAAGCTGTTTTTTTCTAACACAGCTTACTGCAAGAATTAAGTTACACACAGTACAGGTAAACCACAATTTGAAAATATCATGCATGAGAGAATATCTAAAAACACTGCATAGTTTACCTTCCCCTCTCCCCTCCCTGAAGGCAGAAACACCATATTTAAAAAAGCAGCTGCAGGCAGTGTGAACAAGGTCACTACTGGTAAAGCAAATATTCACACAGCACGGAAAAACAATGAGATTGGCTCCCATTCATGGGAATTGCCTAAAGACATTAACAAGAAGAAAAATAGAAGTTATTCCATTTTAAAAAAGCAGTTCTACAAAAGGTGAATTACTGTTGTAAAACTGCCTTAGGTTCATTTCATGTCAAACAGAAAAAAACTTCATGTAATTCTGTTCTTACCTGGGAAATCTCTGACCCTTTTTTTCTGGTCTGAAAAAGAAAAATGCATTCTCTTTCTCTCTCTTGTTTTCCAAAAAACCCTCTGATATTTAGTAGCTACAGCACCAAGACTCCCAGACCATGCACAGACTAGACGGTCCACTGAGAGGAGCCCTAAGGGATCTCTTAATTCAGACTAAGAGGGAAGAGCTTTGCAACCTAAACAGAATAGTATCCATGCCTCTTTGAATTGAGTTTCTGCAAAGGTGGTGTAAAATCAGAGGACACACTCAAAGTCATGCAAGGTAGCTAGTGAGATGCTTATGACTCAATGGAGGCAAAGTGGCATCTGCAGCACAAAGGAAAATTTGCCATTCTCACTGGAAAACCACTTACTGGAGCTAAATATGCCACCTTATTGAACTGCAGATGGACACCTTTCCAGTCCCCTTTTGTGACCATGGGGCTCATGCTGTTGGTGAGAAAGGGACCTGCATGGAGTGCAGGACGGACAGAGGGACAAAAAGAGGTACACACAAACATGCTTTGGTGTGGCAGAGTCTGCTCCCAGTTGAAAGCCAGTTTTACTAACTCATATTCCTACAATTGGAAGTTCATTCTTTCTTTGAAAGCACAGTCCAGCTCCCTCTTGACTTGCTGATATGCAGTTTAGAGATGCCCATCCCTGATCTGTAGGGTACGTTGATTCCCTGTGCAACCTTGGCTGTAGCACTTAATTCCTGTGTATCTCCATGAAAGCACCTACTTTCTTCCTGCTGAGTACTGAACCTCTTCAACTCACTCTGACTTCCCTGACGAATCCAACTTGCAAGGTACTTACAGTACAGAAAAGCTTGGCATTTCTTTTCTGCACTGAATGAAGAAAGCTGCTGGTCCCAGTGTAACTGTGGGCAGCAGAAGCTATATGCATACTTTCAAGGAGAAGAGAAGCCAAAACCTGAGAGCAATCAAAAGTTAGGCCCTTTCTGAAGAGACAACATCACAAGACTTTCCATTTTACCAGGTGTGTAAAAAGATGTATTTCATACAGTCCTTTACACTTAATTGCAAAGACCTCAAACTGCATTCATGTAGCTGTGAACATACCAAAGGTTTTAAACTACCAACACCAACAGATAAACACCAGAGGAAAAAACCCTCCAAAACAACCAAGTCTTTATATGAGACATTTACAGTATATTTCACGGGGCTGCTCCAAATTTTTCACATTGTTTTTGTGATTTAATACCCTAAACTGGCTGTTCAATCCAGTTAAAATTTGTTTCAGCTTCTCTCTTCACAAATAACATGCAGTGTAAGAGATTCCTGGGACCTCTACACGAGAGGAGGACTTGTTCAGCCAGCAGCTGGAATTGAGCGCTTGAAAGTTAGTGGAATTGTTCTCTGGCCCTAAGACAGTACTTTCTCACTTTGGCACTATCTCTATGAAGATCAGGGCCAGCAAGAAGGAAACAGGAAATCGCCGGGTCTGCAAGATAGAAACTTCAGGAAAGACTGAGAACATAAACTCTTGCTGAACCAAGGCGGCATGTCTCTCTTCCCCCTATGACACAGACTCAGTAGTGGTTTCCTTTCACAAATCCAACCTTAGCAAAGCAAAGCAAAAAAAAAAAAAAAAAATTAAAAAAAAGAAGAAAAACAAAGCACAGACGCTTCAGCTTGCTGCACCACCCGATCGCTTCCTCCCCGATAGGCCAACAGACTGACCCAGTTGGCAGGCGCGCGACGGCGAGACCTGCACAGCATCTGGCTCACCACAGAGGGTCAAGAGGTGACACATGCTAAACACTGCTGATCAAGAACAATTTTTGTTTGCTTCATTTAACTTTAAGATGGTAGATGGCATGGGCACAGACACATGAAGTTCACAAGTTGTTAGTGAGGAAATGCAATCACTGCTTGCAAAAGAAAGTTTTCAGAAGAAGGGTGGAAAACATAGGCTGTGGAAGAATACTAGTGAATAGAAAGACTTGGTTGAAACTGAGCTTTGAGACAAGGCATACTTTTTCACTACCATGAAAGATGGCAGCTTGCACTTGAGGGTGGTGTGATAAGTGAAAGGTTTGTAAGAGCATTTAGAAAACTTTCCCCACCTGGTGAAGGGAAACATGAATGGTGAAACACAAGGCAGTGACAGACCAGAGCATCCCTAGAGGAAAAAATGTGTGGGTGGTAGAACGAGACAGAAGGTAAAGAAAAGAAAGGAGGCACAGAGGAAATATACATAGATTGGACCAATGCAGGAAAAACAGGTCTAAGCTCAGAAATGCTAAACTGACAGGAAGTGGTCAGACAAAGTGGTCAGACAAGCCAGACAAGGAAGTGCTTTCACTATTGGGAGACAACCTTGCAAGAGCCAGGAATGGGTGGGAGGGTCTGAAAATTTAGAGACCTTAGATTAAACAGACAGCAGACAAGTAGCTGAATCCAAATGTCATGAATGTTATTCAGTGAGGAGTCCTTTGCTGCACTGGAGAAGATCCTGTCATGCAGAAAAACCTGAGTGGCCAAATAAACTTTAGGAAAGTATTCCTGGCTCACCTTGTTTTGGAGGTCACAAGGCCTCTTTTCCATGTTCACGGCACATCAAGGTAAGGTACATAACTTATTGGTCTTGAAGTAATGGGCTAAATAATGGGCTGAGCCCAAACTAAACAACCATTAATACATTTGCTAGGAGATGCTTCATCATGTGTGTCTTATTCCTGTGTGTCTCACAGCTCTTCTACAGAGCTCTGAAAGGTCTCTTCAGGCTGCTGACCACCAGTGCAGATGCAGAGGAGACCATCAAAACTGAAAAGGGGACTTAGAGTGGAGGTGGAGCTTCACAAAGGAAGAACTGCCTTGGTTGTCCAGTTCCTCCCCTGTTAGCCCTGCTCCCAATGGAGCCATTTCACTTAGAAGGTAAAACAGCTGTTGGACAGGTGAGAAGCCATCTTCTGCTGAGTGCCAAGGCACAGACACCAACCTCAGGAGAACTGACTGCACCAAATCACTGGGCAGATCAAGTTTTCCAGTTGTTGTCATGACCCTGTCTAATCAATAAGAAAGGTGCTATTGCAACCATCTGCACCTGCATTGCAGCCTGGAGAGGTGACTGATTGGATCTATATGGAAATTAAACTGCTGGCAGGAGGTCTGGACTCAAGACAGTAAAGCAGAGAACTGAGGCTCTTTTCTCAAGTCCTAAATGTCCTGGTTCTGCAAGGCAGTGTGGGGGGCATCCTTATCCAAACAGCATTCTTTCTGTATGAACAAACCACCATACCCAAAGGTTTTAACCCAAGAAGAATTTTCACTTAAAAAGCAGGGAAGAACCTTGACAGAACTGAAAGGACAAGCACACAAAGGCTATGAAGATTATGAAGACAGATGGCTGTCCTTCAAGAAAATGTCCCAAGGGAATCTGAACATTATCTTAAGGCCCTGTCAGCTACCGAAATACAACCGCAGATTTGCATGGCAGGAAGCTTCCTGAGAAATGAGACAGCAAGTACAGCTGTATTACCACTGCTTCCCCTGTCTCGGGATGCAAACTCTGGATTTTTTTTTCCCTATTACAGTCCACATATGATGTTTTCTGTGAGTGTTCATCATTTAGCTCACTTGTGCTGTAACCAATATTCAATTACTCAAATAAATCATGGTAGAGAATCTAGATCTGGTTAGCTGCAGTTAGATTCAGCTCAGATAGTTGTGCTGTCTTACTCCTCCTGAAAGTTACTGTGGCAGATTACAGATTCCATTTGGTACCATCAAGTTTGCCCTAATGGGTATGTAGTGATACTGACATAACTACCTCCTTATCACATTGAGTACTGAAATAATTTCATTCCATTATAACATAGTCAGTCAAAATCTATTCTTGTTCCTCTTTCCTCTGAAGGATTTTTGTTATTAATTCCAAGTCACCAATTATACTTGTGCAGATCAGTGCAAAATGGCTTTACCTCTTTAGCTCTATCAACTCACAGAGAAGCAGGGATAATAAAGAATATTTAGCAGCTTATGAAAGAAAGCCTGAAAGCTTTTTATTAGAAATTATGTTTCATATAAATTCATGATAATCCCTGTCATGAATCCTCTTTCAGAAAAGCACTGCAGCAAGAATATAATTAAAAATGAGCCAATAAGCCCACACAAATTTGAGATTGCACTCAAGCACCCACTTAATTTATTGTCACATTCACTTCCATGTTTCCCCCTGTGTCTTTATAAAGTTTTTCTGAAGGAGAATGATTTCAGCATGGTGCCTTAAATGTTTAGTCTTGTTGAAAGCAAGATTTACCCACTGAAATATCTCATGTCAAATAAATTTGCAAGAAGAGGCTGTGTCAGCAATCTTTCCTTGAAAAATTTTAAATGTCCACTCCAGGATTCTTAGGCACCCATTAATTTGTCTCCTACAGCATACTCTGCAGTGAAAAACATATAGGTTACTAATTCCACAATGAAACAAGCTTTCATGAACTTAGAAGCACATCTTCAAAGTCATTAAGGACACATTTCCTCCCCATGCCCCCATCCCCAAAGCACAGAAGGCTATTGGTTGCTTTCCTTTTTGACATCTGCTTCTGGAAGGTGGTCATGAGAGGAAGCCTCTGGAAATGTGAGGCATGAAAGGGATGTGCTAATCATGAAGGGAATAGGAGCTTAATCTGTTCAACCAACCTGAGGACCCTGGGTGGTGGGGAAGAGCAGAGTAGCAGAGATTAGCTTTTAAGATTTAATTGTAGCCTTTTCATAAGCTCTGACACAGACTAGTGCAGAAATGTGCCTTCAGTTCTGAGTTGAAGATACAGCAAAGGCAACTTCTCTAGAAAACACAAAGGGCTGCTCACAGGGTGCCAAATATCTCCTTGATATCTTTGATAAGAAAGCATTACAATAAAAGATTCTCAATAGATAGACAGATATGAAGTTAAGCAAAGAACAAGAATGCTCATTAAAGACAGCTTCCTTTCTAATGCACTCAATTTATTTGTCAGTTTACCTGGATATTTGTATTACACCAGAGATTTCCACGACATTTATTTTTTACCTTTCCTTAGATTTAAAATTTCCTGTACAATTCAAAACAAAGTTTTGAAATATAACCTGTAGGCAAGAAGACAGGCTTTACTCTTTTGCTGTTAAAAATAATACCTCAACTTGAAATGTGTCAGTTTCCTTGGAAAAAGGTATGATAAAATCTCAGACAGAGCTGTTAGGTCTCTTATGCAGGTTCTGCTAGAGAATCGAGTCTTCTGTCCGCCTTGGGAATTGCTCATTGAGACCACAGAGAAAAATTCTCTCAGGGTGGCTGCAGAGGGAAATTTTGACTGTGTTATCCACCAGCACAGCAATGGGACCTATTGTTTTGAAGAATACAGAGTTACCACCTCCCTGTTTGGAATTTCTCTCTCCAGAGAAGAGTGGTGGAGAGAGACATTATTAGGTTATGCCTTGCTTATACCAAGATCCTTTGGATTCTTTAAGCAGGGTCCTTTAATTGCAAACTGTCAAAGCCCTTAGAATTCCTATCAAAGAAAGAGCTTTCTGTAGCAAGGGAACATTTTCTCATTTCCCTCCCTAATTTCCTGCCTGGAGGTACGAAATTGTCACTGTTTATAGCGCTGCTTGAGCATGAGTGTGTGCGAAGTGGCACTCAGGGAAATTGTACTTGTGACAGTAAAAAGACATACAAGAATGGCCTAAAAAACATGAGCATTAGGGGAAAGTGGAAAGATTTCAGGTTGCCTAGCCTGAAAGAATTTTTTTTTCATAACTGTGTAGTGTAGTCCTGGTGGGACTGACTCCCACAGGCTTCAAAAGACTGCGTGATGTGTCAGGAGCAGTCACATTAGCAGGCAGCAGCCCGGTGTCCTCAGGGAACCCTGCCCAGGACCTCTGTGAACTGCTGCAGATGGCAGCTGTGACTGCAGAGGAGCAAATTCTTACACCCAGACCAGTCCTGAAAGTCTGCTCTCTCTCCCCTGCCCTCACTCCTGCCACTTCTTCCACTGCCTGCATTAAAAGGTGTGCAGTAGTTCACCTTGGGCTCACTGACAAAGTTTTGCAGCAAAACTTCAGAAGTTCCTGCAAGAGCAGTGGAATGCTGTCTGTTACATCTGCTGTCAATTCAGGCTTTTTAAAAATGAATATAATGGTATATTTGTTGCAATAGAAAGGACTACCTTCATTCTATCAACAATACTGTTTGTTCTGACATGTATTTTTCACCTGCTAATTTTATTTTATTCAGCTGTTGTTTCTTCAGTTAAGCTGTATTTTAATGTGCTGGTACAGTAATGCCATTTAATCAGTTCCTGTTCTCAAGAAACATCAGAGAGGACTATGCAGTAAACATGTTACTGTACCAAACAGTTTTCAAATGTTTATGAAAAGATTGAAGTTTTTTTCACTTAAAAAGAAATACATGAAAACAAGCATAACATTATTTTTCTAGACTCTAAAAAACAGTCTAGTAACAATCACTGCAGAAAAATAAAATGTGTTCTTGCTGAGAATAAATGGCACATTTTCTCCAGCAGCTGATTTCTACAATCTGGTTATAAATCTGTCAAAAAACAGATTTATAATGGAATGCTAACAGATTCTGGGCAGTTGCTCTGCTAATAGAGCCACTTTCATACTCATGTATTCATGCAGATACTGACGTGCAGAAAGGATAGATTTGCAGGAATGAGAAAATGGTTCAACAGTCTGATCAGGACAAGACAGGCTCTGAGTGAAGGAGAACATGCAGTGCAGATGAACATCATACTTTCTACAGAAAGCAAAGATTTTTGTCCACCTAAGGGAGGAAATGTGGCAACAATGCATGCAGCCACACAGCCAAAAGAACTGCCCTATGTACACCTAGCAATTGCCTTTCCAGCATAAAGCAAGTTGCTAAGGCAGTTGTTGGTGTCCTTGCTCTTCAGCTCTAAAAGGGATTCTTTGCTGGTATGGAGCATCTCATGTACAAGGAAAAGCTGAAAGAACTGAGTTTGCTCAGCCTGGAGAAGAGAAGGCTTCAGGGCGACCTAACTGTGGCCTTCCAGTACCTGAAGGGAGCTTACAAGAAAGATGGAGACTCAGCTTTTTTCTGCAGACTGAGCCTAATCTTTAAGGTTCCTTGCATGTGGTACTCTACCAATGACCTTCCAAGCACTCCATCTTCTCAGAATTTTTTGAGCCATTTGTTATCAAAATGAAAGTATATTTTCATTAGTTAATGTTAAGGTGAGTTTGTCTTTAAATCTTCTTTCAGTCTACAGCTGAACTGTTACGGTTTCTCAACTGACCCATCTGTTTTATAGTGCCACGAGGCATACATTTAAGAAAGAAATCTGTGCTAATGGGGACCTTGAGTATCAAATGTGTCACTGCCTCTTGCAGGTGACTCGGGAAACTGCTGTCCACCACCCTGCAAGACAGATCCTGGGGATTTCCCTCATCTCATTGCTTGTCAAACAGCATTATTCCATGGGTTTCAGCCAGCAATTTAACAAAGCCCAAAAGATAACCCAAAGACTGGAAGAAAATAGAACACCTGAGCCCAGCAAAACTCGGTGTTATTCACACCAAAAAGCAGAATGTGTTCCACATACTACAGTTATTGGGTAGATGTACCAATCTAAGGACAGAAAGAGAGAAGCTCCTGAAAGTCTTGAGGACAGGACAGAAATTTTGCACAAATCAGTGAGAAGGGAAGCTACCAAGTGTTCAGAGCCAACATCACAGGTGAATGCTTGATAAAGACAGCAGTGGAGCTCTCCTGAGCGTAGAGAGGACGCAGGTTTTTTCTTGAATAGTATCTTCTAATATGAGGTAAAACAAGAAGATCAAAAGTCGGAGCTCTTTTAAAATCCTGGGCCAATCTTAAAACACCCTGAGTTTAGTTTAGAACAGCAGGATATATATATATATATATATATATATATATATATATATATATATATATATATATATATATAAAATAATTCACTAGATATTTTTATTGTTTTGTTGATAAGCCTTTGAGCTTATCTTGTATGGCAATCCAAACAGTTAGACTTTCCCTTTTTCCTTCCGAGTGAAAGCTAAAATGTAGCTTGAAGAAGGAAATAATTTTTGAAGGGATTCTGTCTATGTTGTGTGCTGGTTGCAGTAATTCAGCATTTTACCATAGCCAGGAAAACATTGCAATCCATTGCAAACTGCCTGTAAATATTGCTTTCAAAGGTTCCTTGGCTGCTGTACCCAATAATGTTGCAGATTGAACTGCAAGGAGCACATTACCAGCCTGTGAAAGGATAAAGGATTTAGTAATGGCAAATTTTTTTATTCTTACAAATTTTGAGATAAGGTTGAGCCTTTTAACAGGGCAAAACTAGTAACTGGTTGGTTTTCTCCAGGGCTGGCAAGAGTGCGGGGGAAAGGGCTAGGATGCCAGCCTGGCCTGTGTGGCAGTCTTGTGGCTGTGCCCAGACATCACATCCCTGTGCTGCTAGAGCTGCTGCTGTTGGCACAAGGCTGCACCTGAGACTGCGGGAGCTGCTTTTGGGGAGTGGTGCATCTTCCCTTTCTGCTGTCAGCCCTCTCCTGCAGCCTTCCTTACCAATCTGCAACCTGCAGAAACTCAGCAAGCTTCCTGGCACAAAGATCTCAGTAAACATAAGTTGAGAACATCACTTCTAGCCTAAACCTGTGTTTTAGAGGAATCATTTCCTTGCTGGAAAATGACTTCAAGGTCAGTGAAGACAAGTCAAATTTGAGTATGTCAGGGAAAAACAGAATGATTTTTCTTTCTTCGGGGTGATTTTCTTACAGCCAAGCAAAGCTGACTTCATGTCTTCTCCAACTTTCCTCTTGTATCAGAGGCCTATGTCAGCTGTCTATCTTATATAACCTTGGTCAGCAGGACACAGATAGTGCTGTGGCAGACATTGCTGTCTTCGTCCACTTACTCAACATCGCTTCGTTCCACCAAAGCCATACATTTTGTTAGTGGCAGCTGCCACATCGTGGAGGTAATGAAAGCCCTGGGTTGGCAATATGCCAATGGTGAGCTAAGTCACATGGCTTGTGCAATCTCTTACTCTCACAGTGCTGTAGATGTGACCTCTGGATGCCATTAATTTTCCATGGCCTTTATGAAACTCACTGAATGGGATGAAATTGCATTTTGCTGTGCAAGGAGTCTGCTTTGAGACAAAAGGGCAAACAGTCCAGGAGAATTTATCTGCCAAAGTCACTTATGACTTGAATGAAATAAGAAACTGATGCCACTGAGGGAGGGGGAAGGGAGACAGAGACATCTTCTCTCTGATGTTTTTGCATGATTCCTCTGCCTTTATTTACATGCACCAATGAAAATAAAGCGGAGAAGTTTCGTTTAATGCCTTAATGCTAGAAGCAGCTCTTCAAAATAAATAGCTTGAGGCAGTGCTGGCATGCAAACGAGTAAATTTGAGCATCTAGATGAAAATTTTCCTTTTTAGCTAGGGATGAAAACAAAGACTAAATTAGAACATGCACATGTGGGAAAGATAAGTCTAAATCAGTGGATGATAGCTCTGATTAAAGAGTTGACTAATGGAAAAATGAATTCACAGATAATAAACTAAGAATGATATGAAATACATTTGCTTAACTACTTTTTTTCCTCCTTGCTTTGGTCTGTTAGCTCTATGTGGTCTTGCATAAATTTACTGTGGCATAGGATCTTCCCTTCATTACTCATGCTGATCAGAAGAAATGTGGATATCAAAGAGATATCCATTAAGAGATGATGCTAGAAAAAAATAAATGAAAAAAACCCCTTTTTATATTTTGCAAAACTAGAAATAAGCTCAAGGAGTCCGATGAACATATTAAACAATTCTGTGCTTCCAAAATTGTGACGAACAATTTTTCGGTTCTTGAGTTTTATTTTTAACTAGTAATCAAAGCAAAAAGAAAAGCTTCAAAAAATTAATGGACAGCAGTTATGAAGAAGGAGATCATGAGGAGAATGTTTAATATTTTAGAAGGTATTTGAAAATGAACAATTTGGAAAAGGAGTTGGATCAATATTTATTTTTCTACTTTCTTGAAAAAGAACAGGAAGACTGGCAGTCATAATTTTTGCTGCAAGGAAACAATTTTGTTTATGAATTTGCTCTAAATTATGGTGAAATACACTACATGAAATATTGTCAAAAAAGGAAGATATATATAGCTTTGAACTGAATAATTATAAAAATCTTTTAGGTATATTGTCAGGCACCTTTTTCTCTATCAGAGAGGTGCAGTATATGCTGCTTGTGTCATGAACATCATTACCTCTGTCTGAAAAGTAATACCAAATTTTCAAGAAATTCTATCAAAAATGCTTTCCCTCCTCTTCCCCCCCGACCTTGTTTTAGCATTCAGTAGTTGAGATAGTCAGAAAGTGGTTCTCCTAAAAAAAAAAGACAGAAGCATTTTGCTATGGCATACTGCTGGTTTTGGTTAGACCAACTTGAGAAACTGAGCTGATCTTACCTTGAAGCTGCCTTGAATTAGGCAGTCCAAAACTGGAGGTACCTACAAAATCAGCAGCCTCTTCCTAAATTCTGAGTTTAAATGGCAACAGTATAAGCTCCTAGTAGAATTAGGAGTCTGTTGTCTTATAACTGAGATCAGTGTTTGGCCCAAAGTCAATAGCAGACACACTTTACTAATGAGGGAGAACAGGATGCCATTCATTAACTTCCATCTTTCACACATATTCAGTGTGATCTGGAAGAGTGTGTCCCATTGAAAAATTCTGACTAAAATTGTACTTCTGACTCCACACAGAACTGAAGTCCAAGTCTGGCTCTCACTGTTGCAACACTGGACCTATGGAGCACATTTACCATTTCATTACCATTTAACACTTACCCTTTCAGTTTTCAGATCCTTTTACCCTCTACCCGATAGTTTATTTCAGGCTATGCCAAACCAGCAGTCCATTGTGTCTGTCTCTGTTTCTTGTCACAATTTTCCCTCTAGCCATCCCTACAGCCCTTCTCTTCACCAGCTGAAGCCACTTCCCTTTCTGCTCCCTGCCCCTCAGCATGCCCTTGGAGCAGTGGCCCTACAGGAGGCAAGGACAGGAGAGGTGTCTGTGGGGTGTCTCTGTCATTCGTCCACACCCTGACAAACGCTGACCTGCTCCTGCCCACGCCAGCCAGATGTGCAGCAGCCAGAGATGTGCTGGGATGGCAAAGGGACAACTTCTCTGCAGCCAACATGAACAGGGCTGTCCTCTTTCCCTACCTGCAGGTATGTGTCTGTCTGGAAGGAAGGAGAAGTGAGTAGTCAGGTCTAGAAGAGAGGCTGGGAGACAGTTTATGTGTGGGAGCAGGCTCGACACAGTAACCAGACCCATCAGTAATTGCATCCCCTGCATGTTCTGGTGTGCCTGGCTCCTCTCCTAGACTGACTGCTCTCTTGAGACAGGTCTGGTTATATCTTGATACAGAACATGCCCATGGTATTAAATAGAGAGTCACAAAGAAAAGCCTCAGTTCAGCTACTTAGTCAGAAAAAAAAGGTATTTTAGAGCTTATTGCTCTGGATTCACACTTGGAGATTCAGCTTTTCTGTGTATTTTTTTCCCTAGCACTTACCTAGGCCTTTCTGGATTTTCAGTAGAGAGCAGAGAGTGACAGACCCATTATGAGAGGAAATGACCAAGCAATAGACCTCAAAAGAAGACAGGCAATTATCTGAGCTAATTCCAGCAATGAAGTAAGCAAACTGAAGAAAGAACCCCCCTTTCTCAGTCTGTTAAATAATAAACTTAATTAAATTTTGGGCTTCAACCCTATGCAAAACCTGGCACAGACAGCCGGCTTAAAGCACTACCTTGATGCAACATGCACACGTATCTTCCTTCCCAAAGGTGTACAAGGAATACCCACTGGTTTGCAAAGGGACCGAATATCAGTCTCATAGGCTTTCAATTGCCTTGAAAAGCCCTGCCCAGAGTCAAACTTCAGTGAGCAGATCTGGAGAAGCTCAGATCACCTGGTCCTGCTGTGTTCAGTGCCAAGCTACAGTCAGCAGAGCTGTGGGAGCATCCTCTGTGCGGTAATGCCAGCCCTGCTCATCAAGGACAGAAATTTCCCAGACATGCCAATCTTTCCTGCCCCTCCTGCTAAAACACAACCAGCTCAGTGCCAGGTTTTGTGCTCTGCTCCAGCTCTGCACCAGATACCCATGGAGCTGATTTTACTGTCTGATCAAATCATGTGCTGGTTCAGCCTATGCTTTCATACATTGCAGCCTACACAGTGCAGCTTAGTAATGCTCCTTCAGTCCCTCCCCAGTTATGATACAATGTCATTTTGTGAGATCATCTTCTCCAGAATTCTTTTAAATATTGAACAAAATTTACACTTACAGCAAACAAGCACGAATGCAGATCATGTCTGCCACCCACAATCATTTTACAGTGACCTCACAAGAAGTGGGATCTCAAAAAGTGGGATCTCATTCAGATCAAGCGAATCAAGCGAAATTTTCCAGCTGGTGGCATGCATAGAGGCAATGGTCTGTTGAGTGTGAGAGTCCAATGTAAATTAAAAACTACAAGAGATTATTAGCTCACAGAATTAAAGGCAAGATACTTATGTGAAAACATAAGGAAAAAAGTAGAAAATGTATCTCTGACCATTACAGTATGTCCACAATTATGGTTTTTTACTTTCTAAAGAGCATGTTCAGCCACTAAGCTTACAGCAGACTTCAGTGTTCTAAATATTTGTTTTGAAGGATCAGCAAACCCTGAAAAGGAAAAGACATATATGGGAAAGAGTGCTTATGGATCCCAAGACTTACAGATCTTCAGATCCTTTATGTATGACTATGATGCTATTTTTGTCCCTTGGAGTGCTTAAACTCATATGTTTGGTTTCCTGCCTTCTAAATATAATGTCTGCAAAACTTTTCTTAAATGAAAGATTGCACTTCCAGGTGGACATTTAAGCATATGGAAACACATATCACATGCAATTCCCAGTTCCCTGCTCATGAGTCTGGATCAATTCCCTCATTCCTTAGAATCAGCACATTACCACATTAAAAAAAAAAAAAAAAGGTTTGGCTAGATTTTATTGAGCATATTCCAGAATTCAGCTTTGCCCTTGACTCCGTCTCTATTTAAATATTTCTTCAATTAAATAATGATCTCATACAGTATATTTTTTCATAGGTTGAGTATGAACAGCTTTCACTGAAATCAAAGGCACTGGCAAGTGTTGATTACTTCTGTTTAATTAATCTTCTATGCTTTTTTTCAGACATACATGCACAACAGAAATCTCTCATGGCAGTAGTAGCTGGCAGCTCTCAGTGAAAGAACAATGATTTATGAGATGGATGGCATGTTGCCAAAGGCTTGCAGGCCCTTGACGTCCAGCACTGCTTTTGGATATCTGAGCTGATCAATGAATTTGAGCACCTGAGCATGCGAGTACACAGCTGGACTAACTGCAACTGCCCTCATCAGCCCTTTCTTAAAATGAGGCTGCATTACAGTGAGAAGCATCCTAACAGTTCTTCTATTTTCCTTCTCTTTCTTCTTATTTCCATGTAGCTCCCTGTGGTGACACTAAAAGTACATGAAGGTAAAGAATATAGGGACATTTTATAGTTACAGTACATCCAGACTCTCTAGCCTTTTCTAAGGTTTCTGTGAGGATACAAATGCTTATGCTGGGATTACTATCAGAATTTCTTCTTCCAACACATTAACAAGCCCACAAAAAACCCTCCTTGCAACTGCATGCAGCTATTTCAGAATAGATAAAATCTGGGCTTGATCTCCTCTACTGCACAAAACTCTAGGCTGTGTGCTCTCTTTGAAAGTACCGGAGTCTAAAGGGAAGAAGGAAATTTATCTGCCATACACGACAGATGAGATACTGCTAAAACCAGATGAAAAAGTGGCTGGGAAGAGACAACCTCATTTCTCTTGGGAAGCAGCAGAAGCAGATGAAACTGTATCTTTCCTCCACCTGCCTTCTTTTTTTCATAAGCTTCTGTGGAGGAGCCCTCAAAGTGATGAACAAATGTGGACAAGGATGGGGTGGAAGGGAAAATCCAATTAGACAAAAATCCTATTCCATCCATTGATGGTCCAAGGTGCTGTTGGGAGGGCATGGGACTTGCAAAATAGGTCTGGAGCCTTCCTCCTCCTCCTTCTCTTTCTCTTTCTCTTTCTCTTTCTCTTTCTCTTTCTCTTTCTCTTTCTCTTTCTCTTTCTCTTTCTCTTTCTCTTTCTCTTTCTCTTTCTCTTTCTCTTTCTCTTTCTCTTTCTCTTCCTCTTGCTAACCTATTCTTCCAGCCTTGCTATATCTCTCAGTGTGACCGACCAAGACCTCAAAAGCAGACGTGCAACAGGTACCCTCTCTGGCCATGGGCACCTTTGCATGATTTGCTAAGGCTCTGCATCAGGAGAAAGAGGAAAAGGACAGCCAGTTTCTTTATGAAGCATGGTAGATCTTTGTGCAAGGGTGCTGCCACCCAACAGCTCTGTGTATGCACCTGACACTTGTTCCTCAGAGATGGGTGAACAGGCAGAGCAGCAACAGAAGGCTCAGGCAGACAGGTCCGTACAATCGGAAAGACTAGTGACACTCTGGTATGCTCCCCCTAAATCATATTCTGGGAATGTCCCCACCAGCTACAAGGAGTACTGAAAACAACTGGCTTCTTCATTAGCATGCTGAGAGTTAACATTGAGTAAACACATGCTTTTCTGCCCTTTCACCTCTAAACCAGGAAAGTAACTTTTCAGACTGCTTATAAAGGGCTATGAAGAGAATAAACCCTCTTATTTCAAGGGCTTCAGTCTGCCCCACAGGGGATGTGCAAAACATCTGAAAGACAGCAAATTGGTTAACACCAGCTGCGAAAGAGCCCTGTGCCCAGAGATTCAAGTTTCTGTATGCTGCACAGCCCTACCATGCAGGGACACAGGAAAAAACTGTCACATTCCAAAACTGTGTAGGCTCAAGCAGCTTTTGTTCCTGAAAAAACAACAAACATAGTTCGGCTGCAGGTGAGTATCAGCTCATGGACACCTGGACATCACTCTCCCGCTGCCACGCTGGAGGAAGACTTCAACATGGGCAGCATCACATCAACTAACAGGGAACCCAATCACTGCCAGAAGATACAGGGGGCAAACAGCTGGTATCTGGTATCAGTCCCAAAACACTGAAGCAAAACAGCCTGTGCAGGGTCTTATTGCCTGATTGTTTTGTTTCTTCAAGCCTCTGAACAGCAAAAATGCAGGAAAGTAAAAACCTGCAGGGTAGATGAAGAAAGAAAAGGCTTTGCTTGCCTTCACCTGCGACAGTTGCTGATACGCGCTGGTACTAGTGTGGTTTGAGTCTCCCGGTTCCTCTGGCTGTTGGAGGCAAAAACTATCTCCTTCATTATATCTAAGTGTCTGTGCAATCACTGTTCTGTTTTGCTATTTTTCCCCCACCATGAGTACACATGTATTATTAAAGGAAAAAGATTCTTGAAAGGGCCAATGAATTTCAAGGCCGTAGAGAAGGCAGACCAAAAATTACAAATGTAAATTGGGATTGTACTTGGAGGGGTTTGTATTATTCCAACCAGAACTAAAATGTTACTGATTTCTTATGAGATTTATTCTATTAGTATTACAAAAAGTAAAAAAAAGTAATTGATTTTGCTTTGCAGCTATGATTTGTAAGTGAAAACATATGTCAGCTCCTGTATCACACATTGATTGTACTTCTGTCTTACTGATTTTCAGCGTCCTAAGTCTGTTTACTTCAGAAAATTTGATCTGATAAGTTAGAAAACTTTATAATGTTTAGTTTTTTCTTCATAGTCTCTCTGCTTTACTTTTTGGGACCATATATTCTCTGAGTTAACAAAGCATACAGGAAGTTTTCTCTGCTCATCTGACAAATTATTTAAAACACACAAGCATGCTATTGAAAGAAATCTAATCTCTTGTTACAACATCCAAATTAGACTGTTTGATAAGGGCTACAGATGGTCTTGGTCTGCTAGTGCAGAGAAACAGTGAACATTTTTAATCCAAATCCACCTGTAAAGAATCAAGTTTCAAGTTTCAATGTGCTGTGTGTTTCTTTCTCTTTTTTTTTTTCCTTCTCTCTTTCTGGAGAGCAAAAGTCTAGTTAAATTTATTCCTAGCCCAGATCCACACAGAACTTGTTCATGGGAGCAAATCCATTCATTTTTTATCAGTCTGGGGCCACGACATAATCTTATAAAGAGAATTGTGTTTTCTGCAAATATCTACAAGAGCAGAGTGGAGTAACTGAAAGCAAACTCTGGGACTGCTCTCTGGAAGTCGTGAGATGTTCATCAGCTGTGACAGAGATCCCACAGCCTGAAGCAGGTTATTAGCTCAGCCTCTGCACTAGCCACAGCCCCACTGCTCACCTCTAGCTGTGCTGTCCCAGCTCCTTCATCTTGGATATGCAGTTGCAAGGTGGTTGAAAGTGGAGGAAGACAAGTCTGTAAGGCTCAACCATCACCTGGCAGCAAAAGACAGACCCAGGAGAAAGGCCTGTAGGGAGAACTGCTGGTACATTTGCTGTTGTTACTCACCTCTGTACCATCCCTCTCTTGTTCAGTGGGTTGTCCTACAAGTTTCAGAAGACCTTCTCCTCTATGGGGATATGACAAACCTTGAGGCAGAAGATTCTTCTGCCTGTGTGCTTTGGGGCTGAAGGTGAAAGAGCTCTGCAGCACTGCCGTACATTCCTGTCTGCCCAGAAGCAGCTGGCTGGCTGCCCTTGGAAAGCTGCCATTTTTATCTCGTGATGCGGTTGACTGGCCTGAAGTACCCCAGCAAGCTTGGTTTCTGATAACCTGATAGATTTGCCAATGGCTCATTCCTTAGCTAAAGCATTTCCTTCTGCTGACCAGTCTCAACTGCATTGTTTCCTGGACTGAGCTAGTGCAATCTTCCTCTTCACTGCACATAACCTTGTCCTGAATTCCTATTTTGCTGCAGGATTTGAAATTGGCCAGATACTGCTATTTGTACCTTTACGAAACAAATGTTTCCAAGAAGAAAATGGCAGTTTCCACCAAGCAGTTCCAGTGCTTTTTAGACAATTCCATGATCAGGAACCCAGTTCAACAAATCATTGTTCTGGTTTCAAACTATGATTTTCTGTGGTGACAAGCTTCACATTTTAACTATAAGCAATATAGTATTGACTTTGATAAGCTTTTTAGTCCATCAAGCAATGTGTCTGAGAACATCCTTGCTTTTGTACTATTGGATAAAGAGAACAGAACCTCCTGTCAATCCTCTAAGGGCCAGTTTTAAAATCACCAGTCTCCCCAAGCTGTCCCCCAAGTACTTCAGCACAGAACTCCTCACACAGGAAACCCCCTTAGACTTATTCCAAGCCCACTGCTATTCCTCTAACTTCTTGCTGATTCCCTTTCTACTCTGCTATTTTAAATATGAAATGAAGCAGCAGGCAGCACTCCAGAGTACTGGACTCACCATTTTGTATTAAGGCATTATGACATTTTCTCTATAGCTTTCCTATTCTAATTTTTATGTTACCTAACAACTGCATGGGTCTTTGACCACAGTGATATGTGCAGAAGAGCCCTTTTTATGGCTTAAAAATAACAACAACAACAACGATTACTGAACTACAGCTGTACTAAAATAGCAGAATAAACTTTGCATTTCAGAAACATCTGTAATGCAAATGAAGACTCATCCCTATGGTTCTTCCAACACAAAGTCAGCAGAGAGACAAAATATAAGAGGCAATATGATAGACAGACGGTCAGTAGCAGAGACAGAGAAAACACTTGGTTATCCTGAGTAAAGACCAAGAGTGTGACTGAGTGCCGTGGTTCTGGCTTCCTCTTGGGAAATGGATAGTTGAGCTGATTACACCTATGTCCTTTATCACTTCAAGCAATCTAACCAAATGGGAGAGGAAGCATCACAAAGAACTGCTAGGAATACACCTGTTTCCCAAAGTCTGTTTTCTTGTATCCTGAGGCCTACCTCTCACACTGTCCCCCCAGAGGCTCTCTTCTTCCTCTTTTCTCCCTGTATCATGTATTATTTGCCAGATCTGTTTAATATGAATCAGGAGAAATAACTGTTTCACAAGCTCTGCTCTAACAGATCTGCACAGATACGGTCACCCAAGAGACAACGAAACTTTAACTGACCTACTTGTAGCCAAAGCTTAACTTTCAGCAAGGAAATAAGCAATGACTTTGATCCAAAGTTTTCAAGGAACAAAAAAAGAAGAAAACCAAAGAGAAAAGTCAGCCAGTTATTCCTGAAAGACATAAGACATTCTATAGTGTATTTTTCAGGGTAGAGGGGAAGGAGGAAATGGGGAGCTCTTAATTCATGTTCCTCATTCCACAGGTCTCAGGGGTTCTTTGAGTCTTACAGCTGGTCTGATTTATAAATAGGTATATCTCTCACTTTTTATTTCTTGCTTCTTTGTCATGTTCCTGCTGGCACATCTGGTCCAAGAATGGCCACTAGAGAGGAAATTATTGCAGACACTTTAATGAACTTTCTTATTAAAGTGACAGTTTTCCAGTTACCAGACTCATGTTGTTGAGACTGTGTGATGCTAAATGAAGAAGAAACCCTCTATTTCCTCCTTCACCCGTTTCCAAAATTGATTTTAGAATAGAAAAATTTCCAGTATTGATATCACTCTCTCTAGATTTAACAAAAGATTGCCTTGAAGTTTGGAAGAAGAAAATGAGCTCAATTTTGGCATCAAAATGTGCCAAATCTTGCAGCAATAAAGAATAACCTGATAACATGAGAAAGACTTTTCCAAAGACTGAAAAGCTGCCTGCTTCTACTACTAGTCTGATTTTCTCCAACTGTGGCTTTCTGTGGGGACTGTTTTCTGTCAGAGGTGACACTGAATGCTGTCTAGGGAAGTTCTCAAAACTGATTAGTGATGCTTTTGCTGGCTCTTTTGAGAAAACTTTCTGCCAACAGGTTTATCCAGATGAGTGGGAGCTGTTCTTTAAAACAGACATGCATTTTTTGTACATGCCTATTCAAAAGAAGAAGATGCATCTGAATGTTGGTTGAACTCCACCTTTTTTTTGGGCCAGTCTCCTCCTTGCCCACCTCTCCAGTACCTTCTCCAAACTCCTCTTTTCTTCTCTCCCTGCCCTCCCCATTGCATTGCTGCAGTTATACTCTCCCATCTGAAACAGAATCACAGAATCATAATGTTGGGAAAAAACCTCTAATGTCATGGAGCCCAATCTTTGACTTACCATCACCTTGTCAACTGGAGCAGCGCACTGAGTGCTATGTCCAGTCATTTCTTGAACATCTCCAAGGTTGGAAGCCATCTCATCCCTGGACAGTCCACTCCAATATTAAACAACCCTTTCCATTAAGAAATTCCTCCTGATGTCCAGCCTGAACTTTTCCTGCTGCAGGTTGAGGCTACGTCTTATCCTGTCTCTGGTCACCTGGGAGAAGAGGCCTATCCCCACCTGGCTACAGCCTCCTGTAGGGCACCTATAGAAAGTGATATGGTCATCCCTGAGCCTCATTTTCTCCAGGCTAAACAACCCCTGCTCCCTCGGCTGGTCCTCACAGGACTCCAGACTCTTTCACCAGCAGCTCCAGTGCCCTTCTCTGGACACGCTCCAGCACCTCAGTATCCTTCTTGTAGTGAGTGGCCCAGAACCAGACACAGAACTTGAGGGGTGCCCTCACCAGTGCCAAGTACAGGGCGACAGTCACTGCCCTGGCCCTGCTGGCCACACTATTGCTGATACAGGCCAGGATGCCATTGGACTTCTTGGCCACCCAGGCAGAGCTGGCTCATGTTTATCTGCTGTTGACCAGCACCCACAGGTCCTTTTCCACCGTGCAGCTTTCCAGCCACTCTGTACCCTGCACTGCCTGAGGTTGTTGTGACATGAAGACAGGACCTGGGATTTGGATTCATTGTGTGTTTTAGCACTGGCCTTGGCCCATCAATCCAGCATGTCCAGATCCCTCTGCAGAGCTTTCTTACTCTACATGGGAACCCCTCCCTAACTCTTCACTAGGAACAATTAATGTCAACTGTGTTGATATGCTCTTCTTTCACAGGGGCTGTAGCTCAGTGACATTTTTCTGGAAGGTCCTAGGAGAAACCTAGTCTTGGCAAACCTCTTGCTGTGCTAGCAGAACTGGCACACCTCCTCTCCTGCACAGAACGTCCCACTGAGATTGCTTTAAAAATTAAAAAGCTGCATTAAAAATAAAAGAGGGTTTTGATTGGCTCCAGTGTTACAGTGGAAGAGGATGATGTGGCCTCTCGGACTCATACTGATGTTCATACAAAAAGATGTATGTGGTTAGGTCTCACTGAACTCGATAGATTACATCAGTATATGAGGCTAGGTATTAGGTTGCCTGCTATTGAGTATGGGGATAAGCTAATTTCTGTTCTTTGCTCACAGATTCTGAAGGGAGAAAACTCATTCTGCTTTCCCAAAACTTTTGCTTCATTTCTATTTAATTCTGAATTTATTTAAATAAAGGAAATTGTTTTTGCCAGACTCTGTCTGGATGTGGGCCAGTTCACCCAGTGTCTCCTCTCTGACAGTGGCCAGCATCAGTTGCTTCAAAGGAAGGTGCAAGGTACTCTGCTAAGACTCTGATACAGAAGAAGCAGGCCCGAGGGAAAATTTCTTCCTAAATCCTGCTAGCTAGAACTTGGCTTCTGTCCTGATGCCCGAGAATTCCTTCCAAGATGTCTTGTTTATTTTTAAGTATTAACTGTTATGAATCTGGATAATATTGCTTTTCATGTTATGCCTAACCCTGTTTTGAACAGGTCTGCAATCTTTGGCTTCAGTTGTATCCTTTGGCAGTGAGTTCCATAAGCTAATTGTGTATTATGTGAGAAAGTACTTCCTTGTACTAGCTTTCAATTTTTTGTCTGAATAAAAATTATTTCACCATTTTATCCCTCCTTCCCTTTTTCCTGTTTTCCTCACAAATATTCACCTCAGAGCTGGAGCAAAAGGGAGAGATATGTACTACTGGTCCAAGTTGTGCCTATGGCCCAAAACATAGGTGATGGGTTTGAGGGAACACATCTCCCAGTCAACCCCACACTTAGCCAACCCCAAGCAGTCTGCACTATGATGTGCCAGCACCCCAAAAGCAGAGCTTTTGTAAACAGCTTTTAGAGTCACAGATGTCTCTAGATCAAAAATTGTTTAAACTTTCTTGTAACAGCTTATAATTTTTGATATTTTAGTTCAGACATTTATTTATTTATTTATTTAATATATTCACTGCTTTATTACAGACCAGTATTCTTTAAGACCAGAATTGGCAATTGCAAGGGTAAAATTTGTTATTAGTCACCAGCCAGCATTCCTCCTCACTCACTAGATATACTTCCCCAGAAAGGAGACAGATGGCAGTGCCAGCAAAATACTTCCTTGGAGATTTTCCATCAAGGAAAACTTCCTTAAATTAAAAGCTGAGTTTTCTGAGAAATCAAGTAAAAAAGTCTGCATAAGTAACTTAGGACTTACTCTTCCATGTTCTTCATATCTCCTAGTATATGAAAAGTATATGAAAAAGTATATGAAAAGTATATGAAAAGAAAACTTTCCCACACTGCCTGTCACTGTGAAGGCTCTCTGTTGAAGGTGCAGAACTGCAAGTCTGCCAGTGGCCATCACTCACATTATCTCAGGCTGAATGGGCTCCACTGGCCTCCAAACAATAAAGATCTGTGAGTCAGAGATGTAAGTTTGCACTTATCCAAGGCTGCATGGATGGCTCTGCAGCAGCATCAGTGTGCTCCTCATGCAATGCAGAGGAGTATGCAATACAATGAGCATTGTAGCATTAACCTTTTGCCTTAAAAATCCCCAGAACTGCAATCTGTTCTGGTCACTGTTCTGACATTCAGATGTGTGTACCACAGCCTCTACTTTATACAGACTCTCTTCTCTGTCTTCTAGAAAAAACATATTTCAGTCCTCCAGGCACATTAATCACTAGCCAACCAAGCCATTTAACTAATCAAAATCTGGGTCTTATAGCTGATGCAATGTAATGAATCAATTTCAGCGCCACTGTGGGCATACCAGGCCCCTCCATCATTGTCATCTTCTGGACTGGAGGAAGTGAAACTCCTTCATTTTCAGTAACCCCTTATTTAAAGGCAGAGTAGAAGTGGCATGGCAGTTTTATTCACGGATAGCCACTGGTCAGGGAATTTGAGGAAGCCAGCTGTACAGAAAGTGGAGGTGATTGCTAGGCATTCTATCTCATGAATGTGTTTTTGGGAGCTCCGGAAGATCACCCAAGCCAAAGTACAGGCAAGGTCCAGTGGTGGCCTCAAGGTTAACAGAGTACCTCAAAGAACAAGATGCTCATCAAATGACAATATAAACAGCTCAGTGAAGGATGGCATGGAAACAGGAATGACACTGAACTTTTCCTTTGCAGCTGCTCTCCATTCTTAGGCATTGCCTTGTGTCAAAGAACCAATGCTTCACAGCCCTTTTTCTAATAAGTGTCACAACGAA
Organism: Ammospiza caudacuta; assembly: GCF_027887145.1. Classification (NCBI taxonomy): domain Eukaryota; kingdom Metazoa; phylum Chordata; class Aves; order Passeriformes; family Passerellidae; genus Ammospiza; species Ammospiza caudacuta. The sequence goes on from NC_080632.1 coordinate 24,240,897, forward strand.
ATAATTGCTTGAGATGTCTGGAGTCATGAACAGGTATAGCACCTCACTGCAAAACTGGGTGAAGTAGCAGAAGATATTTACCCAGTACTGGGTTCAAAGATAAAGATAAACAAAGATAAACAACACAAGCACAAGTAAAACAAAAGGCAGTGAAGAAGATGGGTCTTGCACAACTCAGGGTTAAGGGCAGCTGTGAACTGCAGAAAAGGAGGAACGTCTTTTGCACAACTCTCAAATGGTCTTTTGTGAGAAAGAGAGGTCTCCCTGTAGAGCCTGTAGAACTGTCTGCATTTGGTATCCTGTAGAGCCATAATGCTTTCTTGCAACCTTATTTTTTTTATTTGGAAGAGAAATTGCAGTGGCTTTCATAAGCTAGTCAAGGACTGCAAAGAACATCCCAAAGAACCATACAGTCCAGACATTGCAGTACCTGGGAGGAAGCTATGCATACCCCAAAGTCCAGCACCCAGCCATAGCTAGGGATCTGCCTACCTGTGTGATGTTGTGTTACTAAAAGGACAGCACTGAACTTCCTGAACACATTCTGCCTCTCCTGCTTTTCCACTTACACAGGTGCTTCCTGAATGGGGTATGGGCATGGAGTGGGTGGGAGGTGGCAGTAAGGGAGGGCACTGTGCAACATTCAGTCTCCAAGTGATAACAACATGAATGATGGCAGCAAAATCTGGAGAGGACACTCAATATTACAAGACTGCAAGGAGATACAGACGAACAAAGCAGGTAGCAACCTGCTTGCTGCAGCACCCTGATGAGTCACGTTGAACAGGTACGACAGCTTAGCAGGAGAGGGGGAGCTTCTACCATTGCCCGTTCCTCTGGAATGTCTCTTCTGAACATTGCTTTAGACTTTGAGTAACCCTCAGCTACTGTCTCCCAAAGGAGAATAAAGGACTGGAGCTGTGTTTGGCATAGTACACGACAAACAATTCCTGAATATCTCTCCCATTCACAGTCAGACTTCACTTGTTTCAGCTCTGAACACTCAAAGTTTTAGCTTTCACAAATACATAGTAAAAGGACAGGTTTCCATCTATTGCTGCATTGAAACACATCCCAAATCTCACACAGGAAAAGTGCACCAAGTAAGACTGCTCTTCATCTTAATTTTATTGTCATCAGAAAGACCTACATTGGGAAAATCGTGGAAGTACTTGTAATTTCCCGAGTGCACGCAGAGTGTCATGGGCACCCTGGTGACACAACTGGGTACAGAGTAATCTTGCCTGTATTGTACTTAGAACGTGATGGTGAACCACAGGAACCATCTGGAGAGAAAAGCAACTGCCAGTTGATTGGGCAGGAAGAAGTAACAAGATGTAGCAGTGCTGTAGGTGCAGCCAAGTCACTTGGAAAGGACTGACGCCTCACTCCAAAGGAGGAAGACTTAACAACTGCCTTAGCAAATGTCCCTAGCAGGTCTGAAGGCAGGCCCTAGCAAAATGCCACAGCTACCCTCTTGGATCTCCATGCTGCCCAACATTTTTTATGCATATTGAGCAGAGAAAGAAAGAGGATGACTGGCATTTTGAACTTAAAAAATTAAATGCTACCATGTTATTAGAAGAGGAGGTGCTTTCGTATGGGTTGATGCCTGGTTGTGCTTAAATGCTTTCAAAGGCAAATAAAGGATTGCTCTAATTCCAACATTGCCTGGACTACTAACTAGGAAGTCTGAAGCTGAAAGCAGTCATACTTTGCTATTGACACAATGCAGGATATTAAAAAAAAAAAAAATTCTAAGACAATTAAAAGACTGTAAATCAACCTCTATTAATATGAAGCAAGATTGTTACAATTTTTCATTCTCCTGACTTAGGGAAAAGCTATTTTCATGTTTCTACAAAACCCAAGCCAGAAATTTGGAAGAGTTTATTTGGTTTATCCATTCCTCTAGGGCTACTACACTTCACTCTTTACACAGACCAGTGCATTGGCTTTCAATTAAAACAACAGAAAAACATAAATCTAGGTCTCTTGCTGGAGTTGTTTCTGTAAAGCATCCTCCCCCTCTATCCCATCCAGTAGCCACCAGAGATATGAAAAAATTGTAATATTGAGTTTTTATGTATGACAACCTTCCTCCTCTCTCCTGTTCAATTATCCTTGACTTTCTAAAGCCGTTAGTACCTAGCAAGAATTACAAGTACATCACAGATGGACCAATCTCATTGAACCGTAGTAGGAGGGATTAATTCCAAGCTTAACATGGAAAGCTAATCCAACCTTAGCTACAGGGAGACCACCTTCTTTGTTCTGACATTGCAAAGCCTTCTTTTTACACTGACAGTGTCTACAGCTTACAGATTTTGAAACCATGGTGGTGGGGAAAAGAATCAGCTGCATGAATGCATCAGTTGCATCAAATGTAGTTTTGACAGAGCTGGCATTTCTGAGACTCTGCTTGTACACTTGCTTTTGTACCACAGTAGGGTACATTGAATGCCTTTGTTGTTATGATCTGTAACAGTGAAATGGAAGTGAGGAGAGGAAAACACAGAAAATTAGGGCTCTTTGGAGAAGAGCACTACAGTTTTTTTCATCAGAAGGTAAAATGTAAAAGTATTACAATAAATTATGACACTCTGACTTGATGAGGTTTCTCTGACAGAAGAGGATACAAAGAAATTCACCATCTCTATATTATGAGTTCTTAACTGTACTTCGAGATAACAGTTTTCACTTCAGAAGAAAATGCAATTAATTTAAAAAAACAAATGTGGGAATCTGAGGCCACCATCTACATACACTCTTCTTCCTGAACGAAGGCTGCAGTATTACCAAAATCTAACCACCACCTTAGACCATCTTTCTAAGCTCTTTCTTTCTTATATACAGGAAGTTGAAAAACTCCAGAACTATCAAGAACAATCACAAATTTAGCTATTCTGCAGAGGATTTCCAAAGGGCAGTTCAGGGCCAAAGACCAGAGTCATGAGAGACTCTCTTTCATATCAGGAAAGGGACATTTCAGCATCTTGGTGGACATGCTACTTTCACCCATTGACTGCCAATGTGACACTTTATTCCTCATGCCCATCTGTAGAAAATCCATTCTCAACTGATGAGCATTCATAACATGTGTGAGTCTACAAAAGATCTTTTGAAATCTGTGATTTCAAGATTTCAACAGCTCTGTCCGTCTAAACCAGTTGTTTGTTCCCAAAGACATTTCTTCCATCAGGGCCCATCCCTGCTGCTGCTAACTTCTGCTTGCATTGAGATTCCACTGGTCCTCAGCTTGGGCAGCCTTTGTAACTTCCCACGTCGCAAAGCCCTGATAGTCCCTTCTCCATAATTTTCAGGCTTATGGTGATGCCCCACGAGCACTACAGCCAGCTCCTGCCAACATGGGACTGCTGCTCCCTGACCAGTGCAGGGTTTGCAGAGCTGGTCTCCCAAGGCACCTGAACGTTTGCAGGTTTAGAGGTTGTTTGATCAACGGAGTTGGGTTTCCCAGGGCAGCAGTGTAAGGGTTACTATCTCTCATCTCTCAACAGAGGTTGTGAGGAACAGTAAAACCCCTTTCCTATTGACAGCACTACACAACTCCCAGATCTAATGCTGAACCTCCAGGCTGCTGGGATTGACATGAGAAGAAGACACAGGGTACACAGTGACGGACACCACGAGATAAGCAAGCCCTTAACAAAGCCCTGGGAGCTGCCTAAGAGCAGTTAGAGATACACTAACAAATGGTGCATTTTGCTTTTCATGCAGTCTTGCATGCCACACTGTTTGTAATTTTGAAGGCAACTTCATGCAATGGCCACAATGCAACTATATGAATCAAACACAACCCAGATCACATTGAATGTAAATCCGAGCTGTAATGCACAGCCCAACAGCAGTCTACCTTGTATGGCAGGCAGACAGAGTGACAAAGAAAATTAGCTAACTAATGACTAAAAGCCTCCACGCACACGCATGCGCCCACACACACACACACACACACACACACACACGTGCATGCAGTCACACAACCTTGGATGCAAAAGGCTAAACAACAGAATCATATCCAATGCCAGAAATATTGTATGCTCATTAAAATGCTGGCCAGACTGCTTTATGATTACTATCCCAGGATTTTAAATGATAGCTGAGTTTGAGACAAGCCCTTCAGAACAAAAACTGACAATGAATAGAGGAGGAAAGTGGAGACGAAGAGAGTGAAAGGGAGTTAGACATATAGGAGAGACTTTTCTCCTAGAGCAGCCAGAATTAGTTGACAAATAGCCACTGTTTCTAAGCCAATGTTCGTTCTTTTCTGTCTATTGGGGCATTATCTTAGATGACCAAAAAATTGTGGAAATGAATGAGAGAAGCATAGAAGCATAAGCTATTTAACATTGCTCACAGTAACTCGTAGCAAATCAAAGGGGAAAACAGAAATGTGGTCTGTGCTACATCCTCTCAATGCAATTGGAAGGATCACTGATGATGCCAGCTCTTATCCTTGACTCTTTGGGGTGCTTTGCAGTTGTTAATTTTTAATTTGCTCTCCGTTTGCAGTTTAAGACTGCTCCAAATGAATGAGCTAGGATGTGTCTTTCAGCTGAAAGTAAAGCAGATCATTCATAAAATGAAAAAAAAAATATATAAGGAGATGAATAACAGTTAAAAAACCCAAAACCCATGCCTCAGGACAATGTGGTCTTTAGTCACAATTCCAGATATTTATTCTTCCAGATGATGAGTAACACCAAGCAAACTCTTCTCAACATTGCATACAATGCTGATTCACTCTGGGAGGCAGATCACCTTTATTTTCCCTTAATGGTGAATCTGTCAGCCATACCAAAAATGAAGTAAGATATTCTACTGTTTTCTCAGGGATCCTACTACTAGCTGGTACATACTTTCCCTCTAAATTGTCCCCTTATCCTCTCTCCACCCTTCTCTTTTGGGAAGAACATGGTTACCATAGTGAGCATAATCTCCATCATTTCCTATCAGGACCACACTAAATCAAATCAATCTGCTCTTGACATCTCTGTCCTCCCACTAATTCCCTGTTGTCTCCCCCTTTATAGTATTTGCGATCCACAGAGACAGAGGTATTTTAGACACACCTTGATCATAACAGCAACAAGTCAGCATCCCACATGGGTGCAAACTGGGTGTCACTAATAAGAAATGGCTGTGTGAAGCGGCTGAATGAAGCTGATGAACCACCAGGGAGCTGGCAGGCATCCAAAGGACTGGTAAAACTCTGCCTGGGGCAGACCTTCAGCCCCAGCACCAGTGACCAAGCCTGTAACCCTCACTGGGCTGGCAGTTTTGTACCTTGTCCAGATCCCACATGATTCAAACAACTTGCAAAACTAATAGGCAGAAAAGCAGAAAATGGAGGCAGGCAGATGTGAGTTAATGCTCACACAAAGACCTGAAAAGGAGTGACTTGCACATGCTAGATGCTGACTACAACCTGCTGCCAAAATACCTTCTCTCTTCCAAATGCTATCAAGGTTGATCTACCTTTCTGACAAGTGCACCGATAATGTAAATGAAACATAATTCTGCATATGGGTGCTTTGGAGTAGCGTCCCTGCTGCCACCATATAACTCAGTATCTAAAGAGCCAGCTTCACATGTGACTGTGAGCTCATCCCGTAGGCACTCACAAGATATTCTTTTGCACCACCAAACCTGTGCTGCAAAAATTTCCCTAGTCTGCCACTCAGAAAAACAGAAAACTTCTTTTTAGTGAAATTTTTCAAACAATGCTCTACCTACACCATGAGGAAAGGAAAATTTCCATTTGAATAGTGTGTAAAAGTTGGAAACAAACGACAGCATGGACCTGTCATGGCAAATTCCATAGACACCTAGCTACATGGCACTGGCTACTGAAATTTCAATATTTAAAAGAAAGTAATTTATTTTTGTTATGTAAGATTTCTAGGCAGTTGCTTTCTGTTTCTGCGCAGCACTGGATGGCCTCCTTTATGCTTAACACAGTGTAAGAGTGGCAGTGATGTCAATTCATTGCTGCAGAGGAAGTAAAAAGCTCTGAGCTTAGACCTTGGCAGGAAAAAACAGTTTTGCACTTAATCTCTAAACAAATGTTTATTTGAATAAAGTTTGTTTTACTTGAATGCTTTTCCTGTCAGAAAAGTCTGACAGGAGACTGGTAAACTTTCCCTAGGCACCCAGTCTCTGGACAGATGAAAAGTAAAGACAGAGCAGAGGGACTGAAAGCAGCCAGATGCTCTCAGCCCCATAATCAGGTTACAAACAAACCTCTCTTGACACCCTTATATCCTCCCCAGCACCTGTGCCTTTTCCAGGGCATTTTTAAAGAGGTGAACATTTCTGCAGCAGTGGCTTGTTGAGTTTTGCACCATGTTTACTTAGCAGTTTCTTACAGGACCACAAACTGCTGTGTACTTGAGTTGTCCTGGTCAGCTTCCTCCTCTGACCCTCAGCTCTACTGGTGGTGCACCAAAATATGCCTTTCTTTGGAAAATTTGGGCTGGAAACTCTTGCCTTATAACAGGCAAGATCTGTGACAGAGCTGAAGGTACTGCTGTAGTATGAGGCTTAGCAATGTAAAAGGACAAACCAGGCTAGCCTGTGTGACTATGATCTGTCTGAGATCTGAAACTGAAACATCACCTCATGGGAATGTGGCTGTGGCTGTGCTTCTTCACACCCAAAACAGTGACAGCACTAAGCACACATAAAATGCCTCTGGAGGCAACCTAGGAATCACAACATGCAGAAATAATTTGTGCCTGTAGCACAGTTAAAGGCAAATAGAATCAACAGGAAACATTGACTTTTTTGTTTATTTGGGTTATTTTCCTGGTAAGTGACATAGTTAACAAAGACCCATAATGAAAGTAATCTTAAATTTGGAGAATGACAGAAGTGAAAGAAAGTGGCACAACTCACTTTGATCACAGTTCACCTTTATTTTTTATTCTAATCAGGTTAAGTGATGAAAGCTCATTTGCCCACCATTGAGAAAGTGCACAGACACAAGGGGAGATGGGGGTCCTCAAACCATGCCCTGCCTGGCCCCTCCCAGAGCCATCACAGGAGCCTTCAGCCACACATCAAGGGATGAAACCTATCACTGTGATCCAATTCCTAACGCTTCCTGGTGCAGCTTTCAAACAGAGGGGTGTTGCTGCCTTTGGGTGTCTGTCCCACTCACTCATGGGATGTGAGGGAAGGACATGCTGGCATGGTACAAGGCTCAAGATGTTTAGTGAAGGAAGCAATGGCAGGGAAGGAGAGGGATCTCAGAGGCTTGACAGGGAATACATATGGGGAAACAGGGAAATATGAGGAAAATATGCATAAACAGGCACTGATCACTGTCGTTCTGTGGCTGCGCCTTGCATTTGATGAGAGCAGTCAGTCCAAGCTACCCATGAAACTCCATTTCCAACTCTTCTAATGGGGGAGTGATGTGCCTGTGTCTACAGATCATGTGTATATGTACATGTGTCTGTGTGTGCACGCCTGCCATGAATGGGTGCCCAGTTTCACTGCTGCCTGGATCTAGGGCTGCAGTCTCACTGCAGTGGGGCTATCAGATTTGTCCACTTACTAGCAAATAATATATTATATTGTCTTCAGGAGTTTGAAAGGTGGGCAGCATAGAGCAGAACAGTACTAAACAATTACGAAAAGCACGGTGCTTTGTATCATACACAACAACAAAACCAAGTTATTCTCTGTCCAGCTTCACAAGGTTCATACTTATCTAACCATTGCTCACTTTCGATACACATAGATACAATGTACATCTCCTTGGGATGAGGTAATTAAAGGAAAAAAATGAACATGCTCATCCTTTTTTTGTCCTATAAAAAGTTTTCCATAAAAAAATGACATAATACCTGTTTGAGAAAATAAGACTTTTAAACAATTTAGGGAATTAAAATATTTTTGTCATATAGAGAAACATTCTTAAAACTAGCTGGGTTGGTGGAAAATGCACTGACCATAATTTTAGAAGTAGAATGTTCATTTTTTCTGGTCAATTGTAAGGCTCACTGTGCAGATGTTCTTAGTAATAGGAGGTCTCTCAGTGAATACAAGATTTTTAAACTATTTTTTTAAACTATTTTTTTAAACTATTTTTTGGCTGCAAAACTTTTTTTGTTTTTGGAACACATCAGGGACAAAAAGCACACGTTTCAGAGGGGGGCGTTATGACTTAGGGATGCTGACTGCAACTTGAAGGCAGTAAACTTTAAATGAAATAGAAAGTAATAGAGGTTTCCTTTGGAGATGCTCAACTGAAAGATAGCCTGCAAACATGTTGCTCACCTCAGATGAGGATGCAGTGAAGAAAAGAACCTTTGCAACACAGAAGGATAACAATCATTTTTAGGTAACCAAAATTCAGGGAAAATTGCATCAAACAGGTCACTCAGCATACCACCTTGTTACAGAAAATCCAGGGTAATGTCTCAGGTGACTATCACTCAAGTCACTTCTGCCAAATTCCTCATAGTCTGCCCTCTGACCTGTCTTCTATTCCAGTGCTCTTCAGGTTTGGAGGTTTGACATGTGACTGTTTGTGTTGGTGGAAGATAAGGTTGTCTTGGTGACAGGTTTTCCAGCACTCAGCTGGCCCATAGTCTTCACGTCTAGAATTCACAGAGGCTACTCACTGTGGTTATGGGAAAGCATCTGGAGAAGCAGGACAAGGAAAGACTGGTGGGGGTGGGCAAATCCATAGAAAGGAAACCCCACAGCAGCACTGGAGTTGGATCCTTTACCCTCCTGCTTGGCATTGTACTGCATATGAATTTGTTGGCAAAACCCCTACAGGGCTGCTAAGACTGTCCTGCATCCTCAGGTGGGAGAGGACACCTTGAAGATATTCTGCACTGAAGAAGGGGAGGTGCTATCCATCTGGCTGCTCTTCACTGGCACACAAACCCAGATATCTGGCAGATCTCCACTAGCCACCTTCCTGACTAGGGAAGGCTTACTTTTCTTCTCCTTTCCTCCCATTTTTAACAATTCCTTTTCATTTGTGCTTTGCTAAATATGGGCCAGGTGTAGACAGGGTCACTCCTTCAATAAGCTTTGTGGTATTTTGGATTCTTTTCCCTCCTGACTCCCTATAAACAATCAGTGAGTGCTGGGAGGGATCTCCTCCATCTCTGTTTTGGTGTCACAAGCTTTTCTGCTCTGACATTGCTGCCATGAACAAAGACTACCATCACACTCAGCAGTGTGGATTACTGTCTCTGTGCCTTCTAGTGGGGATAGATGCCTATGCTGTTTTCATGCGGGTGTTCAGCAAAAGATAAAATGTTGAATCCACTTTTCTCTGCATCAGCCTACTTTCAATTTGCCTTTGACTAAACATGAAGTATCCAGCTTCTTGCAAAGAGCATTAGTAACTAAAGTGTGTCTGGCTCCTCACTGTTACTGGTTTTGTACATTCCCTCTCTTTTCTTTCTGGTTTGCCTTGTTCTTGGCATTATTTGTCTCAAGAACACAGAGTACTATACACATTGCTCCTCAGGGACTTTCAGATTGGGCCATAAAACAGCAGACATACTCTCTGGTTTGGTTTTTTACATTGTGTTGTGGCCATGGCTGAGATAGACATGAAGATCTTGGGCACACTTTCATTCTCTTTCATTCTCTGGAGGTAATTCCCTGTCTTTTGAGGCTATTTGCTACTTTGGACATCTCTGGAATAGTACTCAGTTGACAGCAACCATGTCTTCCATTGAGAGGAAAGCTTTGATTCTTTCATTAGCATCTTAAAACAGAGGAGGATGTTTTTTGTAACCTATTTATGGATGTGAAACTTTCTTCGCTTTTCACATCTTTCCTTCCATTTTAAGCATGCTCCGCTAAATATAATGGGTGTATGCAATGCTTTTGATGTTTGCAGGAGATATCCCTGTCACACCACTGAAGATTTAATTGTACTTTTTGCAGTAACAGAGGTAAACAAGTAACCTTCTCCTGCCTTAGGGTAGAACCCTCTTCGTAACTCTTGTACACCTTAACTTTTAAATGAGTTAAGGTCTCTATTAGGCAGCAGTGTCTTTGGTAGACTGATGAACTGAATTGGAACAAGCTAGGCAAGCTTTTGAGCCCACCAACGTATTTTGAAGCCCCTACAGTTTCAACAAATGAATCTAATCCCAGTATTCTTATACTCCACAAGCATCACTTTCTGCTGGTGCTGAGACTTAACTTCACAAAGGTCAATGTGGCTTCCCACATCTGTGGTGGATATGGCTTGATGTATCTGTACATGTGCTGTATATATATTAGTGAGCCTCTCTTAATGAAACTGACTGAGCTAAGATGTCATGGACTTAGCTGTGGTCCCAATGTTGTGGATGCTGGGTTATCACCTACAGGTATTGTAAAACACAGTAACATGTAAGTGGCTAAGTTTGCTAAACTTGTCATATCTTTTGCCTTCAAACATTTCAAATGCTTCTGGACCACTTGCCCTCTGTCCTGATTTCTTTGTGCTGCAACCAAACCAAGAATATTTTTGAAAGCCTTACTGTTGTGTCCCGCCATCGCTTATAAGCCCAGCAATTCTGCTGCCAACACTCAGGAAACTGGGTACACTTAGTCTGAGGTTTGTGAATTGCCAGTCTGTCTCATCTGCACCTTGTGTCTCACCACCCTCAGGTAACGCGACCATACTATTTATCCATGGGCATTTGGTCAGAGTCAGCATCAGCCTACTGCCTGCAACATGGATGCTAACAAATAGCTTCTAAGATGCCTGTAGGTATGCAAGACCTCAGTTCAATGACGCTAACAGCTCTGCTTCATTCTTTGAGCTCTTTGCACACAGTTTCTCTTCTTTCCCTTCACTACTGCCAAGGATCACAGCAGTTGGTAGAAACAAGACACCCTGGGAAACCATGTCCTGTTTTCACTTTCTGGCCTGTTCTTGTGTGCAGGAATGGCAGGAACTACAACCGTGGTGACTTCAGACACCCTGGGTGACTTCTGTGTACATCTCACAGCCTAGAAATCCACCCTGGGGCAGTCAGGGTAAGGAGCCTCATGCATGGAAATGGCTTTCCCAGTGAGTGCAGCACAACAAGTTTTAATATCTAGTTGAGTCTTCAGGGCTGGATCCTGTCCAGGCTCAGCAATGTGATTGTACATCACTGGCATTTCTTTCTGGCTGACTGGGGCAATGGGAATCTGCTGGGTCACTCCAGCTTTTCTGACACAGTCCCTCCATCTTCTGCACTGCTTGTGTTGAGTTGGAAATACAGACAGGTACAGTGCTTAGGAAAATACCTAAATGCCCTTAGTCGGCATGTTTCAGCTGTAAAGTACAGTTACAAACTTTAGAGCCATATTTTCCAGTTCTTGTATCCTCACCTCTCCTCATTTCCTGATGCTTTCCCTAAACTGTTCCATGCAGAAAAAGTTCTCAGACCCTCTGGGATCCCTGCAGAAGGTTTTGTGTATTTGACTGCTGGGACCTGAGGAGCAAGGCAGTGCTCATAAAGGAGGTGTCAGAGAAATTCCTCGAATGACAAAGTGAGCAAATAAGAACAAAAACAAACCCAGCATGTGCACCTTCCCTCCAGCCTGGGCTGACTCTTACCCATTCTGCAGTGCTTGTACTCCTCTATTAATGTGATGTTTCCCGGGAAGTTGTTCAGAAAGCCTCATGAGAAAGTTCTGCCTAGGAGAGATAGCTTTGCCTGGCCACTTTGACAAAAGCAGCTGCCCATACCCAGCACACTCTATTTGTAACATTATCTTAGGAAGATGCTCACAACTGATGTCTGCTCATAATAAGAGAAGAGTTTTCCTTTTCCTTAACTAGCACTTTGGTGGGGAGAGGAAAGCTTGCACATGCCTTAGAAGTGAACTGCTTGCCTGTGTGAATCTAAGACACAGGACTGGAGACAGAAGAGGGCAGAAGTCTCAGGAGGGCATTGCTTCTGGGCATGGGGAAGAAGTACAGCCAGGAACACTACAGGGAATTAGCAGTGCTGGCTGTGCTGAGAGTCACATGAGGCCTGGGAACAGCCGGGCTCTTGGCTTCAGTTACGGAGCAGCAGAACTGCACTTCAGAGACCACTTATCACTGCAATAAATCTTGCTTCTCACTGAGTACATGTGGAAGCTGAGACATTTGACAGCGAGGAGGGCTCCTGTAGGCAGGGGTTTGGCAGCACAGGCAGGCAGCAGTGTGTACAGAGCTACACACTATTGCCAGTAATGCGACAGAAGCAATACTCTGTGACTAAAGTTGCTGTTTATAAGTATTTTCTTTTCTTGTTCCTGGTGTGGGCAGTGAGAAGAGGGGGATTTAGATTAAGAAATCTCTTTATAAGCAAAGAACTGAAAACAAAATTTAAAACAAATCCACAGCCTCACAGCTTCTGTATAACACATCGTGCATCGTTTCACCCACCCAGTTACCCCCAATCCCCCTCACAGCCTCATCAGCAAGCTGCTGGCAGAGTGAGCCTTTCCTTCAGCATGCAGAGCTGGTCTTGCCATGCTCCCATATTTAATGCTGCTTTTGCTGCAGAGAGCATGAGATGTCAGTGCCTTCTTACACCATATCCACACCCTGCTGCACGCAGCAGTGAGTCAGCACCAGATGCTTGCAGGCCTGGGAGTCTCAGTTTCATCAACTGTAAATCCCTGCAGCTCCACTGGCTACAAGAGCTCCTCAGAGCAACACCAGCTGGAAACCTGCCCTGTAAATCTTGGGGGATGAGCTGCCCAAGCAGCTTCTCCTCAAGCTGGCCCTGCACAGGGGTCTCATTCTTCCTAGTTTCCAAGTCCATTTCCACTCCTCCTGAAACATGAAATGGCTAGGTGGAATTGGGAGCCAGGGTTCTTTGTTTAGACTAAGCATGCAGAGTTTGCTTCATCTGTAGTCTAAATAAGCACAAATGAAAGTCAGGAGCTTCTGTGCCTGTGTGCAGGGAAGCAGAAGGAGTGCAGCCTGCTTCTGGGTCTTCATGGGAAGAAAACGGGCATTTGTAAAGCCTACACACATCTAGTTTGGAGACTGAATATCCATTATGTGCGCACTATCAGCAGCCTATTTTTAGCCACTGGGCAGTCAGAGGGTATTTGTCAGTGTAGTGTTCAAATCTTATCCCATGCCTTCCATTTTCTTTCCCTCTCTCTTCAAGTCTTCACCCCTCCCCCAAACTTCCCCCTTCTTATGGAATCTGGGAGACATTTGGTGATGTAGGTAATGAGATTCCATCTCCACACAGACCACAATCAAGAAGGTTCATTCAATCATTCAAGAAGGTTTTACCTCCTTCCTCCATGAGTTTTCACAACAAACAGATCAACAGACAGTTCTATGATCACATAACAGGAATTTCCCCTTCCCTTCCCTTCCCTTCCCTTCCCTTCCCTTCCCTTCCCTTCCCTTCCCTTCCCTTCCCTTCCCTTCCCTTCCCTTCCCTTCCCTTCCCTTCCCTTCCCTTCCCTTCCCTTCCCTTCCCTTCCCTTCCCTTCCCTTCCCTTCCCTTCCCTTCCCTTCCCTTCCCTTCCCTTCCCTTCCCTTCCCTTCCCTTCCCTTCCCTTCCCTTCCCTTCCCTTCCCTTCCCTTCCCTTCCCTTCCCTTCCCTTCCCTTCCCTGGGCTGAAGCATGACCTTCTTCTCTGCATTGCGCCATGTGATACGCAGCAATCAGAATCTGAAACACTGACACTATTTTGTTACCACAATGACTTTGCAAGGGCATGTGCCTCCTGGTATCCCGAGTCAAAGTGAGATCATGGAGCCTGAGGGGTTAACAGGAGTGACACAGCCCTCACACGCATTGCTAGAGTCGGGGATGACAGAAGCAGCACACAATCTGCTAAGTGAAGGGCTCTTTTAAGGGCTTCATCAGCACACAGGGCCCGCAGTGTTGACATACAGGCACAATACATTTTTATTCTGCTATGTTTTATGCTATATCATATCCAAAAAACTACCTCAAATGGTCTGAGGCACCAGAAAGAAATTATAAGATTGGCAAAGCAATGAAAAAAAAAATGGATAGTGTTGCACTTACAAACAAAATCAGGTAAAGCGTTTCAAACAACAGCACAAAATAGGACTGTAACATGGTTACTACCCAGAAATGCTCAGATACACAAAACTGTTAACAGTCTAGTTATTTTAACAGCATAGCCTCTAAATAAGAACTGATTTTTCATATCAAATTCTCTTAAACTAGTATCTAAAAGAATTCCCCTCACTTAAGAATTCCCTTATTTCCCCTCATATTAGGATGGAGTCTGGACTACTTCCAACGTAACTCCATTATAACCAAGGCATCTTGTCCTCATCTGTATAGAGTTACCCCAAGTTAGTGCTGTACTTTCAGACTCAACTGTGAGTCCAGAAGGCTGGCAGTAAAAACATCCATAGGCAGTAATTTCCTCATCTACTCCAGCTCTGTCCCCAAAATATACAAGGCTTCACTGTCCCTGTGACTTAGAAGTAGGCAGACCCCAGCAGGCAAAAGCTGTTATACTGATGGAGAACTGAAAATATTCAAAGCTGTGAGTCTCCCCAGTCATTTACCTCTGAATTTCAATGAGTATCTCAACACTAAATCACTCTCTTCCAAAGTAAATTTATAACCTTTTTTTGTCTCTGTACTAGTACTCTAGAAACTTGTGGGCAGGCTAGTAGTTTTACAAGGCTGGTTCACATGTTTTGTCATCTAAAATACTACAAATAATCCTCCTATTCTTGTCTTGCAAGAGACAGGCAAGAGCTCCAGTGACAGCAGTCTTTCAGGGAGGGCATGTTAGCAATCCCCTGAACTCAGTAAGTGATCAGAGGTACCTAGAGGCTTAAGAGTAATGCAGAATGAGGGTATTAAAACAGTCTCTGTAGGCCATGGACAGAGGAAGGTTACCCCAGAAGGGTGCCAGCATTCAAATGAGACTGCTGCACTCCTCCACTTCCTGAGAATCCAGCCTTTCTCATTCTGCTACATGGTGAGTTAGCAGGAACTGATGTGCTAACTGAGAAATGTCTTATAAATTACAGTCTGGAGATGCTACTGACTGAAAGCATGCTGGCGGTGGTGCCGGTGTGCTGCCTGCCTATTTGCTTGCTGTGTGAGAGCAGAGATTTTCTCTCATTTTGGAGATTTCACAATAGGACTTGTGTTTACCCAGAGGGCACCACCTGCCACCCCCACCACCCACCCCCTCCCGCTTCACACAGCTGTCTTTGGCCATGTCCACCTGGCATTCCTCACGTCTGGGGTAGGTATTTCTGCAATGGATCAGTTTTCATGCCAAACCCCAACACCCAAAAATCAAAAGCAGAGCTGTAGAAGCAGCAGGTTTGTACTCCTGGAAGAGGACATGTAGACAGTTCAGGGGGTGTTACAGAGGCTATTCACTCATGACTAAGCTATTTTTGATTTTTTGAGTCTTTTAATATTCAAACAACATTTCTTCCTTCACACTGTGAAGGATCACAATGTGAAAGATCACTATTTTTCAAACCACAGTGCCACAGACTCTGTCCAAGGGCATGAAGCACAAGAAAATCTGGATTTGTCTGTGTAGTATTTTGGCTTGTTTGCTTATTTAATGAGTTTTTGTTTGCTTATTTAATGAGTTTTACTGTTTGCATCTCCTCGATTTCTAGGGAAAAAAGCCTGTTCCAGTTGTGATGAAGATACTAACACCTTCCTAAAACAGGTGCTTTTCAGCAAACCTTCTGAGGGTCTTCATGATAGACCTGTTGGGCAGCTGGGATGAGGGCTGGCCCCTGGCAGAGCAGCCTGAAATCTTGGAACATATAGTGAGGAACAAATCACTGCACAATGGTTTATAAGCTGGTACACAGACCACTTTCAAAGGCAGATGCGCCCATTGCAGACCTGGGTGACGCTCTTTCTAATGGTGATACTACCATCTTGATACCCCAGAGTAGCAGCTTAAAAACTCATTAGAGGAGGAAACTCCTTGCTCAGCACTGGGCTGCAGCAATGAAACAGGACCCGATTTCTTGTGTATGACTGCAACTCAGTTGTTCATACTGTTGTCCTATCCTTGTAATAGAAAGGAACACACTGCAGAACAGTCCAAGACTAGTTCCTGCCAGACTGCATCCTAGAGGCAGAGTATGCCCCTTATTTCTAAAATTATCTCCTTCGCTGCATGGTTTTGGCCCAGGGTACTGCCCATGCATTCACATCACCTCCTGAGACCCACACACACACATCCTTGCTTGTGCATCCTGTTTCCATCAAATGCCAGGAAACATTACACATAATATATAATGTGCATAAAACCACAAGCATTGCGATAGGGCACAAAAGAAGATGAAAAATACATATCTATTTTGATTTGCTTGAATAAAATGGCCACAAATGAAGCTTAAAAACTAAAGAAACAAGACTCAAACTATGGAGAACGAGACAACAGGGATCTTATCCCTTCCAGTGTGGGGGTCAGGCAGATGTACTGGGGAGGTATGAACAGGAGGAGAGGGTGACAGATCTCTGATGCTGCCACAGCTACAAAGCAAGCTGTTCTCTCTGCCACACTTCTCTTTTTCAGAGTAAGAGCTGTTAAGAATTACACTACTTGTTATGTCTTCCTCTCAAATCCTGTTCCTGCTTTGCATACTGCTTTTTCTGTATCCACAGCTATCCTTATTTTTCTCCCTGTAAATCTCTGGAGCATCTTTGCATTCTCCTCAGGGTGCCTTCCATCCTGGCTTAGGAAGTTAGTCCCTGCATTTCCAGAAATGTGTTTGCTGCTCAAGTTTGTTAACCCCTTGCTCACTTCCTCCGACTGCATACAACTTGTTCCACCTAACTTTCAGTTTTGGCCTGAAGGCCCTGTGTGTGGAAGGAGAATCAGTTCCAGCATCAGGGAAAGCAAGATACCAACAAGGCACAGGCCTTAGGGAGAGTGAGATGTGCATATCCAGCTGGCTGTCAATGTCATCTAAATAGCTGAAAAATCCCAGAGGGTGTGGATTAGCATGCGTAAGAGTTGAGGTGGGGTACTCTGCAGTGAAATTTTTTTAGGAAGCACTGACTTGTTGCAAACCAAAAGTCCTAATTCCTACAAAGTTTTCAGCTGGACTTGAGACAGCAGCCTTTTGAGAAAGGGATGGCTGGTGTGCTTAGCGAGGGCATAAGAGACATGGTATCAAGGCCCTTGTCCCCTGAAGTGGGAATGCATCTGCATTCCATGTACTGAACCAGATTATGTTCACTGTTGAGCTTCTAGTGCTCAGTGCACTGGAAAAGAATGAGTTTTGTTATGGTGCCCAACTGAAACACCTCGGCCAGAGTCCTGAGCAACCCAAGAGCACATCAGCATCTTAGGGCTTATATTCATGGGCGCTGCCTGTGCTTTTAGAAAGTGGAGGTGCAAATACTGCCACCTTGAGAGGGTGAGTCTGTGACACCAGCAGGAACACAGCAAGCCCACTTCTAACCCAAGTACAGAGGGGACAATAATCCTGGGCAGACGGTGTAACTCTTTTGTATGGTCTTGTGCAGGGCCAGGAGTTGGACTCAATGTTCCTTATGGGTCCCTTCCAATTCAGCATATTCTATGATTTTGTGGTTCAGTGACCTAGCCATTAACAACCTCCTTTCTCAATCCTCCTTCAAGTTTCATCCCCCACTGCCTGACTCCAAGAGCCACTCTCCATTCCAGGACTGGTCAGCTTTATGAGCAGTGCTGAACTGAGGGCAAGAGCAATGCTGGCTTATTTTTCTCACATGCAGATCCAGCACAATTGTTCCTGCAAAACTGCAGAGGGCTCTTTGCAGATGCAGCACAGGACTTCTCAGAGGACAAGCTAAAGGTAACTGTATGGAGCTGATGTACAAAAGTACTTTAATTGCTTTTGATGCTGCAGACTAACTTCATTAAGCCCTAGGCAGATGAGTCACAGTAGCAGGCTGTACTGGTGAAGGAAACACAATGGGACATAGGAAGAAAGTCAGCCTTTCCACAATAATTAGACAATTACTGTTGTAAGTGGAACTGCCTGCTATCTTGCCTTGAGCTGGACTTTAACAGCAGGTGATCAGAGATGTCCTCAAGGACCAAGATGTTAAACAGTGTCCAGCTTATCTGGCTTCTGTTGAAATTAATGAAGCAATGGTTTTCCCTCAAGGGGCCTAAGTGCCTTCAAAGCTCACACTTTCCTTACTTCTTTCCAGCAAAGAGAAAATTAGTACCACACAATCTACATCCACTGCCTTCACACAGTTAGATCTTGTTCACCTGGCTGAGCCTCATCAGTATGTGTAGGGGAAGAGAATGTCCTTGCTGCGAGATTGAACCGGGAAGACAAATCCTGCCACATTCACAACTCATCTGGCAGCAAAAAGGACACAGCACACTTTCTGCCATGATTGTGCCACGCTGAGGTCCAAGTTCTCTGTGCTATGGTCACTGATACACACCGTAACTAATGCAGGTGTGGGCCTTGTTCTTGAGATGCTGGTGCGATCTCCACTTGCCTGTCCAGAAATGCACCTGAGACAGACTCTTGGCAGGTGTCACCATGAGCTCATGTCACAAGAGCTCAGGCCTTGCTAAAACTGTGATGGCAAGAGAACTTAGAAGGAAGCAATCCAGAGTGAAGGCTTGCTTATGAATTTGGGTATCTGAAATTATTACTGTTACTTGTAGAAAGAAAAAGTTGTGATGAAGATCCTCCCGATGAGATCACACCATGAGACCTGCCTCACCAGCTACATGCACATGGGCAATGTGAGCTGACGGAAAGGGTCCCTTCAGCTTTTCCATCCACTGTGGTCAGCATGGGTCCAGCACTTAATAGACTCTGACTGCAAAAGGTGGTCCCCTCAGTGCACAACAAAGGGAAAACATGCTGCCGCCAAAAATGGGGCTGCAAAACGAACTGCAAGGTTTTGTACTTTTTTTCCCTTTTTTGGTCTGTTGACATAATACCTAGCCCTCAGGTGAGAGCGAATTACTTCTAGGCATTCATGCGCTAGAAAGCATTCAAACTCATAAGATACTCTTCTAGGACTCTGTTACCTATATTTTTGTATTGCAAACACATACTGTGAAGGCAAGAGCAAAAAAATTCAGTGAGTGCAGCTGAATTAGGACGGACCTACTCCTGACATAATGAGTTGTCTTACTGATATTGCAACAATGAACACTAATGTGAACATCTATTACTTCTTGTCCCCCCACTGTGAAGTAAATAGCTATATCCTGAAAATTACCAGGCTCTAAAATGTTATCAAATATTTGCATGAATGACACAATTTTCATGTCAATATTGTCCTGAGAAGAGTCATTACATAATACATTTGCAAAAAAAACTTTGCCAACAAACTGCAAAAGCTTTTTAATTTACCACTAAGTGCTGAAGTTTTTATAAAAATCTTGAAGTTTATATAAAAATCTATTTAAAATTCCATGGTATTGGAACTTTATGCTTCCCTATATCTTCAAGCAATTCATTAAAATAACCGTAATAACTAATGAATACATAGCAGTGGCTGTTGCTGTGCAGATCCAGTGGTAACTGCCGAAGCAAGCAGCTTTTTCAGAACCTGATTTTTATTAGAGTTTTTACTTTTTGCTGCAGAGACTATGTAGGAGCAGCTGTAGCTTCTTTGTGCAAGTCTATTTGGTTTCTCAAGGACTAAAATATGCTTCTCCTCCTTTATGTTATAGTGTGTGGAGGCAGAGTGGGGATGGATTTTCAGCTAGCTATGTGTTTGTGCCCTGACTGTTCCCGGTGAAGCCTAGCTCAAACTCTGTTGGGGACAATCCCTGCATGTTTAACCATGAAAAATAACAAGTCTCATCATACATTTGGGAGAGAAGACAAATGTCAAATTTTGCTGAGTCAGTCTAAGTTATCTGTTCTCCCACACTGAGGACTTATTGCCATTATAATATCTGATTGTTGATGTTTTTGTAAGTGAGAATTACAAGAGACAGTATGGCTAGGGAATTTTTCCAGGTAACCAAACAGACATCTTTGAACTTCTTCCAAAATTCTTTACACTTCCCTTTTCCATTCTCACTGTTAGTTTATTCTCATAATCAATACATTTATGGAATGAGGGCACAGTGGTAGCAGCTTTCTAAAAACTACATAAAAAAAGCCAGTGCTTTCTTGTGGCATCCCATGAAAAGCAACGTTCACCAAGGCTCCCTCATTTCAATTGCAAATCTGGAATGTGGCAAATTTATAGAATGGGTGTGAGATTGCACATTTAAATGTGATCTGGGTTAAAGCTGCTATAAGACTGGTTCTATTATCCTGCCGACACATTCACTGGATTTGTGCTGGCATGGAAGAGGAGGGTGAAAGACTTTTTTGTGGGGCTCCCAGACTCCACTGTCACATTTATAATTGCACAGCTCCCAGGCCAGCAATACCAGTGGTCTCTTGTCCCTCTGCATAAGGGATGTCTTTCTGGCTCTCTCCCTGCCACAGGATGCATGCATTGTTTTCTGGCACTGTGCTGCTTTCTACCAGTTATCTCCAGAACCATCACTGAAGAAGCCACACGGATGGAGGAAGTGGTGGAACCCAATTAAGGTTTTGTGCTTTGCTGGAAGGGAAATAGAGCTTTATTCATGGCTCTGCTATATGCTTCCATTGCAATGTTAGCAAGTGAGGATGTTCTCAGACATGGACACTAATCTCATTTCACTCATTTTTCTGACAGCTGGGGCCTGATCTTTCCAAAAAATTGTGTCTTCTGAGAGCTGCTGGCAAGGGACTGAATGGGTAAGAGAAAAGCCTCAATGCTCAAACTCTGAGGGCATAAGGGAGAGGCTATATAAGACGGTAGCACATTTGCAAGTGGTAACACCTGGTCCAGTTCCTGTGGAGAGGAGCATGAACACCTGCAAAGCTACATAAGAGATCTCATATAAGAGCAAAATCAGTGGGGTAGTTCTCGTTTGGCCACTATCTCGTCCTTGAAGGTACCAACAAAGACTCTCAGCTGAGGATCTCTGACTTAGCCATCTGATAATTTGGCCACAGCCATCTGATTCCTCGGCCAAAGAGCCCATTTTGCAAATCACATGTAAACAAGTGAATGACCCAAACTGTTTTATGTGACTCATACTCTCTGGAAAGGCACTCTGTAAACAGTTTTTATGGCTAAAAACGATTATAATCTGTCAATTACAGCATGCTACGCAATGGGGCACAAGTGTTGCAAATTTTTGTCATTTGTCACACATTGCTATGGCTTGTGTCACACACTGGCAAAACTCTAAAGGTTGAGAAGTTTGGTTATGGTTTTGATAGTATGAGTACATAGCAGGCAGTCTCTTCATGAGAAAAGATTTTGAAAAACAGAAGAAGGATGCTGGGAACAGAAAGAACCAGCCACAAACACACAGGTAGGGATGAACAATTCTACAAAAGGATATCTGAGTCATTATGGATCACAAATAGTGGGAAACAACAAAGCCACAAAAAAATCATGTCCCATGGCATGCTGCATTAGTAAGCCTTTCATGGAAGACTGCAGTCCACTCTTTGAAGAAGGAAGATGTGGACAAACCAAGAAGAGTCCGGCAATAATCACCCCAAACACGAGCATGAACACATGAATACATGAATAGAAATGAGTGAATGACTTTAAGGTCAGAAATGCTGAAATGGGGCAACAGATACTATACACATTCAAGATGCAGACCTGGCCCTTAGCCACGTAACAACTTAATGCTACTGCTGCTGCAGATCATTGCAGACCAAAATATGACTTTGCCAGGATATGGAGGTTCCCTACTGATACCAGATACATGCTGTTTGCATTTGCCCTTTCAGAGCTCAAACTCTAATGCAGTTCAGTGCATAGGAGAGGCTAGCACCACAACAGGCCTTGTAATCCCTTGTAATTTTCAAGGAAGGTTTTTCAGATAACTTGCTCCATGCTTCTTCTGGTAGAAGCATATTAATTAAATGAGCCTTCAGCAAATTTCTTTCTGCAACCTTTAAACTCTTACGTTAAGAGCACTAGCACTAGACAACAGAGCTAAAGGACTTTAGTTTTTAGAGTAGGTTTACAATGCTTTTTTACAATTACAACACAAAAATTTCCAGTCTGCTTGGAGCAGCTGAGAAAAACATTTGTGTGGCTCAGAAGTTCTTTTTATACTCAAGAAGAGTTGTTATATTCCATGGACATGATTTTCTGAGCAACACAGGATATGCAAGTCTTGAGACAGTGAGGAGGAATTAGTAGGGAGTGAAAAAGATCCTGATACTTTGGCAAACATTTGGTGTTTGGATCACGGTGTGTTTGTGTGCATGTACGTGTGCATATGAACACATGAAATTCTGTAAAGGGTTGAGTGGAAAGTAATATTTGCAATTCATCAGCTTAGTGTCATTTGGAGGATGCTTGATGTTTATTACTGGGAATATAATAGTCATTTCCTGTGGGAAAAAACTATTAATGGAGTAATTCCAAAAAGTTTAAAAGATTATCCAATGTGTTTCTGAAACATTCTAGAAGATTTTAAACATTTGTAACATCATGCAGATCTTCCACCAATAACATATATGGGCCTGTTTATTTTTTATTCAGCCAAAGTGGATACTTTTTAGAACAAGAAAAAGTAAACCAGAAGTCAGGCCTGAAGGAAAAAAAAATCTGTTGAAGTCTAGATTCCTGAAGTTGCCAAGATTTAAAGCCTGTGTTCTCAATAAAAGGTTATATAGTTCATCTTGCCAATCCCAAGTGCTGAAAAATCATGAAATTGGCATGAAATTTCTAAAATGATACACAAGGTTTGTCCTCTGGATTTTTGATCTTTAACTGTGCAGATTTTCAAACTTATTTTTGCAATCATCACAACTAGAAATTATGAAAAATAGTCTTACAGAGGAATGAAGTACAGATGCTCATGTAGTATCAGAACTGAATAGGCTGATACTTTGTCAAGAAAGCTCTGAGTACCAAGAGTTTCGTGTCTGTATCTTAATGATACCACAAGCCATGCTCCATTGTTTATGTTTTAATTGCTACATCGGTGGAATATATCACTTGGTTACGAGCAACCTCTAAGCCAATTGTTCTGACAATCTATGTTTCTGAAGTGCTTTTTATTGCAAAACAGGTATCTCTAAAGAACTATTATCATAATTAACATTTGCAGATCTTTAGTCAATCGCCATTACTAATTTTTGACAACAGCTGACCAAATCAGGGCCTCGATCCAAGTAACAGATGACACCATCTACATTGGTTGAATTCACAAAAGCAGGAACTTTTATTGACAATCTAGGTAAATAATGACAGAACAGATGCTATGGGGCAAATGTGCTACTGCAGCAAGAGCCCCATATCACCTCCTTCTGCAGGCAGAAAGCCAATGGAAAGCAATGCTGGATTTCATTTTTGACAACAGCGAAATATTTATTGTGATGAAATAGACCAAGGCTAGAGATGCAGAAATTGTTTTTCCACTGGCAGAGCAACCTTTCTCTAATGCATGGACAAATCTTCAGAGGGATTTATATATGTAAATAAGGTGGTTGACACCTAAGGAGATTTACTAAAAGCATCAAGCTTTACCCTCGAGTAAAACACATCCATTCTTCCCTGTCTGTCTCCATCTCATAGAGTTTTTAAGAGGAAAAAGAGAGAGGAGAGCAAGGACATTTCATGCATTGTCCACAATTCCTTTTGCATATGGTAATTTCTATAATAACTTCATCTGCTACCAGTGGGTTCCAACAATTTGCCACAGATGACACAGAAGACACATCCACCAGCAATAGCTGAGCATGTATCTTCCACAACTTTGAATGTCAGCCCCACTGCAATTCCCCCGGTGCCTTTCACTTCTCCTTTGGAGGAAGGTGGGGGGGTTGGGGTGGGTATTCTATATTAATTCCTCCCACAGGTCAGGATTTCACACCTGAGTATAGAGGGGTTACTTTGATCTATTCCCATGCATGAGTTGCTATGAGTCTGTGGGAGCAATATATGAACTTGCATGATCAAAGAAGGAAATAGCAAGAATTCTGACCATGTCCATGTGGCTTTTATGTAACAGAACAAAGCCTGTGCTGTGAGGCATTTTGCTCCTGTCCACTCATGTAAAGTCTGCCCTGATGTGTTTCTCATCTGGGGCAGGAGGGACAAGTTTTGAGCTTGGAGATGTGTCTGGTAGTGGGGAGGGAGGCCAAAGGAAGGAGGGACACAGTGGTCTTGGCAGAGAGCAGTTCTTATATTACACAGCATTAACTAAGTGCTGCCACACAAAATGAGCCAGCAGCTGCGACTTTGTTTTTGTAGGGCTTTTGCGTAGAGTTACAGCCCAAACCAGCAGGCACTACAGACCAAGCCCTGCTGTTTCAGCTATTGTGCTCTTCCTTCTCATATGCCCATGAGGAGTAGTCACAAACTTTGCCGTTAGCTGGGCAGCACAGAGGACATCCAACATCCTTGGAAAGTGCTTTGTTTTTGGCCAGGCACTGGGGCTGGTATACTCTGCTTCTGCTGAGGCTCAAACCTGCAGCTTTCTGCACTGCTGCTCTGAATTCCTCCGACCTTTGTGCAGAGCAAAGCGAGGCTCTGTCACATCGAGATGCAGCCCTGAGAAAACAGGTCCTTGCTGTCCATGTTGCCCAGAACAGTGTGCCTCTCAAAACACCACTCTTGTGCTTGTGGAGAGAGCTGATTAGTTCTGTCCCCCATTCAGGTCATGTTCAGCCCCCGTGGCAGCACACAGATAATTTGTTGTACCTAAATGGGCTGGTCGATACAGAGTCGGGATGATTCCTGCCCTAGCAACTGCTGCACAATAACACACCCTTTTGTGATAATCTAGGTCCTGACTGGATTTCAGAACCTCTCCCCATGGCTGCATGGTCCAGATCTTGCAAGAACTCTATTAGTACCAGGAAGACCCTGTACTGCAGGAATGACATGGCAGCAGTTAGGCAGACAAATGCATTTTATGAGAAGCAATTACAGAACTAAGTGTATTTGCATGAGAGGAAGTGAGTAAAACATTACTAGAAAAGGTCTGGTACAATTGTCATCCCTAAGATTAGCAACACCCTGGAAAGGGGAGTGGGAGGCTGTACGAGAATCCTCATTTACTAGAGACCTCGCTATCATTTTCTGCAGATTTATGAACCTGGTAGCTTGCTCACAGTTAATGCCTTATACTCCTGAGAAGCCCTTTTTGGGCAGAATAAATTATGGCCTCCCCCACCATGGCAGGAACAGATTGTTATATAGTTCTCCAAAAGGACTTAACTGCACCATGAAAGATGAAACAGCATGACATTTCTTTTGAAGCAAAAGTAAAACTAGTTATACTCTTGGTGTATGGTCTTTCTTTTAGAGAAAAAAAGAGAGATGAATAATAGATGGCCCCTGGAAAAACTGTCCCAGCAGCTCTTAGCTGGAATCAGGCAGTGCTAATATACTAGGGGCTTTCAGGATTATTCTATTTAATCTCTGTAACAATATAGTAATTTTAGCCCAGTGAGAAGCCATTGCAACTCTCCCATTTCCCCTATAAAGACCTTGAATTTCTAAGCAAAAGGAGTTTCCATGTCCCAAGGCAATAGATAAAGAGCCTTTAGCTTCCCTGTCACTCTCTAAAAGTGTCAGATAACCAGGACATACAAGGCATGCGAACAGGAAACCATATACCACTGAAATGCTTCAGAATGCAAGAGACCTCTTAAAAAAAAAACAAACTCAAAACTACCTTGGAAATAGAAAGTAGATGAAGGTGGCTGGGAGACAGTTAATCACAAGTATCACCTTAACACAACAGGACAATTAACCATGTTTACTACAGATGTTTTTGGTTTTGGGTTTTCAATTCTCTAAGAAAAGGTGAGAAGACACAGCTATAACATATAAGGCCACCATCTACAGCATGCTGAATCCATATTTCTCAATTATCTTCCAGATACTTAGATTTAATACCTGCAGAAGTCCACACAAGCCTCAGAGATCATCCCAACAAAGTAAATGAAAACAAGCACTTGACTGTTCCAGTGTGTTTGGTAAAAGCTTAACAGTCAGGCTTAAAATTACAGTTTCATTAATCAGGCATTAACACACACATGTACTCTATTGTACGACTAGCTATAAGAAAATTAATGACATTAATTCTCTCCTAATGATATTAACTCTCATGACAGATCTGCCCTCTGCCACATCCACCAACTCACTGGAAGAGTAAAAAATAGCCTACAGTGTGTTTGCTTTCTGCTCCAGTCTGAATGTGAAACAGGTCTATCACATGGCAGAGCATCACTCTGGCTGTTGGTAGTTTGTGAACCAAAGAGTTCTTCGGTGTCTAAGAGGCAGGCAGAATTTTACTTCATGCCTTGTGGACTGCAGCACTACACAAACTATGCAACCTTTCTCAGTAACAGAAGATACTGAGAAGTCTCAGAAATGTTGTTTCCCCACCTTACAATTGACTACTCATCTCATATTTACCAAAAAGCACTTGGGGTGCAAGAGTGCAAGATGGATATAAGCTGTGACCTGAGAAGGCGCAAAAGCCAGGAAAATATCTAAAAGAACTAATGGATCCTGACCCTCAAATTTTAACTATGTTGACATGATCATTCCCTGAAGAAGCACTGGGACCTCCTCACAGTCTGCAGTCCTGAAGAACAATCAACCAAGTATAGAGCCCTGTTCTGGAAGCTTAGCATCAGTCCTCACCTAAAGGGCAAAAGGTCATTTACTGTTCAGGCATCTCCAGGTTACTGTGTGAAACCACAATCTTGCTCTAGAAATGTCTCCTCTGGAAGGTGAATTTACAGCAGAGGGCTGCCACAAATGAGATGCTACGTAGCACATGGGAACTGGGGATATGGGAGCATGATGTAAGGCTCTGTACAGCACTCCTTGGACATGGAACAGCATCACTCACCCCCTCTTGGGGCACCCTTCCAAACTAAGCATTCCCCCCGCTCTGCACAAATCTCCAATCTGACTGTAAGAATCTCCAATCTGACTGTAAGTAGACCCATTACAGCCACAGAATTTCCAAGTGGGTGCCCACTGCTCATGCAGCAACACTCATAAACTGAACTCCAAGGGCACTTTGAGATAAGACAGATGGAAACGGTTTGTTCATTCACTTGCACATCAGTCTCCAGAAAGTCAAGGACCACAGCCTCATGTAGGGGGTACACTGGTTGATAGTGTCAGTTTCTTCTCTGCTCTGTGGGCCACTGGAGAAGAGCTTCACAAAGCAAAGACAAAGTAAAGCTTGATCTCCTGACTCTGAAGCAAGGAAAAAGCCCTTAACCTCTCCATCATCACTGATGCTGGAGCAGAGGCCTGCTACCTTTTAGTTATCATGTGTTGTACCAAAAAAGTTGTGATCCATCCATTGCAGTGCACAAGGACCACATAGAGGCTTTTGTCCCTGCAGTAGACATCATGTGCTCTGCTCTGATTCCAGCAATTTCCCTGCAGTTCCAAGCCAGATGCTTTCCAGAAGACATGTTTCATTGTCAAGAGGGATTTAAACTGTTGTCATGGTGTCCTATCCTAATTGTGAAGCAGCAGAATAATTTGGATCATGGCTGAAAAAGTGTTTCAGTCTTCTGTAAACAGCATCATAGCAGAGCTGAACTCAGATATAAAGAGAATACAGCTCTGTGGGTTATCCCAACAAATGGTGACATACTAAGTTTGGTACAGGAGATATCATCCCATGCAAACCTTCATTTGACCTCTCTTCTACAAGTCTGGCAGCGACCCAATCCCATGCATTTGTGCTCTGTACCAAGCTGTCTATCTGTAACAAAACCTATATTAACACTGGCATTTTCCACTCAGAAGCAACAGTATAAACCTGTTTTGGAGCTGATTTCACGCAGGACTCTGGGAATGAAGCGCATCTAATGTAATCAATCTTGCATTTCTAGCTGAGGCAATGCTTAGGTTGCTTTTTGCTAACAGCAGCATCTATATAGAACTGGTACATATTCCTGCTGCAGAGAAAAGAAAACTGGCAGGAGAAGAAAGGATTATTCCTGGCATCATTCTCCACCCACACAGCAGAAGACAGAGCTGTTTCAAACCAAGCAATTATCCTCAATTTATTATATTAATGACAATAGTGAAGGGCAAAGCTAAAAAATCTTTCTGGACAGGGCTGACAAGCAAGGAGGCAGTTTCTGCCAAAGAAATTGCACTTAGGCCTATAAGTGTCCCATGGGTATTCAGAGAATGCTTATGTCCCTTTTTCTCCTGCTCAAAGGGTCAGCCTTTTTGCTTGTTGAGCTGGAACTATCCTTGGGCTGTGTATCCATCAGACACCTGCAACCTCCCCAGTTAGTGCTGTAGGATTGCTGGCTCTTCTAGCCACAGGGCTGGCAACCTGTCACCACTGCAGCGGGGTGGTGATGCACAGCAGGCCCTTCACAGCTCCTCTTGCTCCCACAGCTGTGCTGCTCTATCTGGCAGAGTGTGGGTTCCTTCCTCCTCCAACCCAAGCAGGAGAAAAGGGGACATAAGCACTCTCATGGTGACTGTTGCCCAGGGAGAGATCCCTTGGCCAGTGACAGGAGGTGATGATGGTGTGGTCATGCCTGCAACCTTGCTTTGTGTGTGCACATCAAGGATGCTAAGTTTAATGGAGCTTCATGAGTGGCTGAGAAACTGAGGGCTGAGCCCATTCTATATATACAATGGACAAGCTCAAAAAACAGCCATTGGACCAGACAGTGCTCAATCAAATGATCATCCGATTTTGTGTATTTATGTACAAAAATTGAAACTAGCCAAGATTGGAAAGAAGCAATCAATTTCTATTTAAAACAAAAAAATAAACAAAACAAAATCACAAACCAGATACAAACACAAACAAACAGGCCATGCAGCTAGTTGAGGTTCAGATACAGGGTGAACAACTATTCTACAACACTCAAAGCTCTCAACCTAGGGAAATGTGATCAGCAGACCTTGGTTAACTAGTGCTTTGTCAGTTGTCAAAGAAGAGCAACATTGCTCCTTTTTTTTTCCCCTAAAGGGAGCCATTAGCCAACAGTCTATTATGTTCAGTGACAATGACACAAAAACAGTCTGACTTGAAATGTCAGGATCTTATTTTGTTTGCATTTATTTCATTCATTTTTAGTAATAAATGCTAGTAAGGCATTTTAACTGTGAAGACATATTGTCTTCCTATGTATTTTAGACAATATTTCTTTGCAGAAATGAAAAAGAAAAAAATCTTGCTAAGAGAAGGATTCCAGAATGATTTTTACTTTGTGGTGTCTTTATGCACATGCCTGTAAGTATAAGTCTACCCCTTATTTGTGAATTTTTCTTCCTGGATTTTCCTTAGTAGATGCTACTGCTTAAAGGGAGCACAGCTGCCTCTCAGTCTGGGGGACTTAATTTTTGGTGCTGCCAGAGGTGCTGCCAGATTTTCCTCTGTCGTACAGGGTAAATCACAGAGGCATCTGTAAGAGGGGCTGTTGGCATTCAGAGACTACGAATTCATCCAAGCAAGGCAAAACATTTGTAAACTGTCACCTACAATGTTATTATTGACTCATGCTGCGCAAAATGAGACTGGTATATTTCCTTAGCTCTCTCCCAGTCTTGTAATGGATATGAAAGTCAGCTGCTGTCAGAACGTGAGTTGAGTAGAGTTAAATGGAAAATAATTCTGGTTCTCTCCATTTCATGCTATGCAAGCTGGGGTCCCATCTGATCCTGGAGGATCCTTTGCCAATGCCAGCACTGATATTGCAGAGCTCATGGCACCAGTCCTGTAAAGATTACCAGGGCAAAAAAAGTCATCATTACCCCTGCAGCAACACCATTCTCCACTTGCTTGTCTGGATATTCCCACATGCGCTGCCCTGACACTTCCAAAGGAGGAGGTGATGTGCCTGCACAGCACAGCTTTGTGTAGTCCAGATAAGGAGCATCTCCCCTTATCTTTAACCTGAGCAGCCTCCAATCATTTCAGTTCAGCATGCAGCCTAGCTGAAAGGGCTGGCGTGAGCTGCAGTGACATTTCCACCACAGCCGCCATTTTCACATCAAACTGAAGCCCATTAGCTGCTAAACTGGCTACTTCCTGGCGCTCAGCTGAAGGAAGCACTTTGTTGGGAATATAATCAATCTTACCACAAAACTGGCTGGTGCTCTCTCAGGTGATTAAACAGTCACATGAGAGAAAAATGACACAATTCAAGGCTTGCTCTTAACCGAGCTAGGACATGAAAAATGAAAAGTGTCACTATAGTACTTACTATAACTATAACTCCCTTACATCACCACCCCCAAAAAGGAGCCATGAAATGCAGCCCTTCTGAAATGGACACATGCATAATTCAAAATATGAGATGCCTTAAGGAGCAGAACTCTGGGCCCAAGTCTGCTGAGAATTACAAACAGCACCAGCTTGAGAAGCAATGAGAAGGGCAGATCATTAACAGTGCAAGAAAAGGAAGCACAGGAAAGACTGAGGTTGAGATTATTGAGGTTGAAGTTGAGACGTCACAATCTGACAATTTTAAAAGCTCTCTTAACAAGTGAACATCCCCAGAAACTCTAATACTTTAAGAAATATCACTAGATTTGTAGCTCTTCTGCTACGCAGTCTTCTTATACTTCAGGAATATTCACCCTATGGGACCTCCATGAGGAAGGAATATAATGCTTTTTAAATAGGCAGAATTCAGAGCAGATTAAGTGTTAGATTTCAAAGCATTGTTCTAAGGTTTCAAATCATCATCCCAACATTTCTTCTATTTCTACATTTAAGCCAGGAGAGGTCAAACTACAACTGGAAAGGTAGACAGCATTTCCAATCCTGAATTCAACACAAGGTAAAACAAGGGTCAGTGTAGCTGAATTGCCCACTAGTTTTCAGTGAAAACTAGAGTCAGTGTGTAGGTAAAAAGTTGTTTCAAATAACTGTTGTAATCATGAAGAAATCTCCATCAACCCAAAGTTACCACAGGGAGAGATCTGAATTTGCCAAAGTTTTTCTCTTGATGAGATTGGGATATGAAACACTCACCTTAGGGTAGCAAGCTACTGTGGTACAACTGGTGACGTTGCTCTGGTTGATGGAGGTTAGTTAACCCCCAAAGGAAAAATTCCTGCAGTTTAACATGTTTATTCTTAAATGAACTGTGGTTAATTTCCAGTTTAGAAAATCTATCTTCAGCTCAGTCTTGCATGATGCAGATTTTCCTGATTTTCTCTTATGTGATCAGGACACAGAAGTCCTGATCAAGTTGTTTGATTTTTCTCAATTGAATGACATGTTTAAGATCTCCTTTGAGTGGGTAGTACTTACATGACTTGACCAACATTTGCCAATAGTGCTTTTTGAACACTGTGTCTGAGTCATCATTTTTGATCAATTATCAGACAAAAAATGCCATTATGTCATCATCATTTGTAAAACAGAATAATGTATGAAAATCAAGATATGAATTAAATGTAAGTTAACATCAGACAGTAATGCTGGCGTACCCATTTGTTAAAAATCAATGTGTATTAGCATGCTGAAAGTATCAGTAACACCCCTGAGAAGACATTACAGATAATATGAAAAAGTAAAAGCAAAGTATAGCCATGTATTATTCTGCAACTTGGGGAAGCTGCTAGATATGTTAAGGACAAGTAAGTTTAGATTCTTCTCTGAATCCTGGTATATTGACATGCAATACACTCTGGATCTCAGTCCTGTTCAGGAAATGTCAGAATATTTTTCTGCGTTCATCTTCAGCCCCCTCCCCTGCAAGCTTCTGCCCAGCTAAGTGATTTTTGTGAACTGGTACTTTCTCTGATTCACAGCTAGCAAATCTGCTTCCCGGGCTTGTAATAGTTATCTGAATACACTTACAGAACATGTCATTTTAATCCTTCCTCCAAATTTGGAGAAGGAAAAGCTGCACACATTAAGCAATCTATTACCAACAATCAGGAAAATTACAGGGTTGCTTGAGAAGCTACTTATATGAAAGGCCTCTATTAATCTCTACAGTACAGCAAATTCAAATGCTTGGAGATAGCAAACAACAGAAAGGTTGTTAGCCACATTCTTAAACATTCACACGTTCAAATCCCATTTTGATGGCTTTACCTGCCAGATGCCATTTTATAAGCCAAAAGGAGAATTTTAAGGTGCCTTTCTGTTAACTGATTTTCAAGCAAATGTCTGTGTCCTAATGCATTCATTGGCCTTTTTATCCAGAAACTCAGCCTCTCTTTGCTCACAAAGAGAATGCATTAAAAGTTGCATGTCCCAAAAATTATGCAGTTGGAGGAATTTGCAAATATTGTCAGTAATGACATTCAAAATCTATTAACACTATACTAAATCAACACCTCCAAAAATAAGGGTAAGTTGACTAACCTCCATGAGGCAAAGGCTGGGGCACACTGAGGGGTTTTGAACAAAGTGATGGGAGGGAATTCAGTAACAGAGATATACTCTGCAGTGTCTGCAGAGGAAGCAGAGCAACTCCAGCCATTGGGGTGGCTGAAGAAAGCAGGGCAACTCCTTGGATCTCTCCATCAACAAAAAGTGTGCACTCAGCATGGCCAGATGGCAGGATGATCTGTCCTACAGAGGATCCCTTAGAATTGAAGGATGGACAGAGGGAATGATTGAATTCCTATATCAGATCCTAAGCAGGGTGAAAGCTGCTTTGCAATCTGCTGCAAGTTCCATGCAGGCTGTAAATACCTGGGGCACTGGAAAACAGATTCTTCCTGCTTTTATCCAGTCAAGAAAATATCAGACCTTCCCTGGTCTCCTGTTGCTTGACAGCTACAATCAATTCTTTGCAGTTTCCTGGCCCTTTCCTGGCTACTTAATTATGTTCTGCTCTTGCAAGTATGAGCTCAAGCTTATCCAAGATCCTGCATCAACACAGCAGGAAGCTTTTTGTCTTGCTTTTGATCCTGTACTCCTTAATTCCTAAAACCATAACACCATATTCAGTGGTTGGTTCCCTGATCAACTCAGGCTAGATACATAAATGATCATTCTTCTATTCCCCTATTCTTGTCCCTCTCACCCTGACACACTTTATTTCCCTTGCTAAGGCATTTTTACTGTCACACTGCTAACTGTCCTGCTGAACACACCCACAACCCAAGAAAACCTATTTTGAAAATATAAAAATGTCTTTAAAATACCAGATGTCTTGACATTATTACCCATTGCAACTTTCTTGGTCTATGATCATGCCCCATTATTCTCATGTCTTTTTATTATAAAAGATGCTCAGGCAAAATGAAACCCTATTATAAGTCCATTCAGCATATCCACTGTAGGACAGAAAGGAAAAAGAATCCATAAGCATCTTAAAGTATCTTTAAGCTGGGAAGACAGGAAAAAGGACCAAAATCCTGCATCCCACTAATTCATGCACTAGGACAGTTTCCACTTTTGGAAGGAAGAACTAAATGTTGGAGAATTTGAGATAATAAACTGAATGAAGGGCAAAGTAATGAATAATAAGCTGAATGAAGGGCAAAGTGATAAAATGGTCCTTGGGCCAACAGTGGGAGAAGTGTCAGTGGGGCATGGAGGGAGAAATCTCTGAAAGCATGAGCAGAAGTCAAGTGTAAGGGGAAGTCTGCACAGTTCAAATTATTGAGCTGGCCTCCTGTTTACCCAATGAGACTTGCTGAAGGCATCATTTGGAGTAGGACAGAATCAGATGTGGAATGAGGGAGATGAAACTCCTCCTAAAATGCACACAGCATTGCCACAGCTGGGCAATATTTGTCTTTTCTTCCCTTGACTGGCCCTTAGAATTATTATTCCAGTGAGAAGCAGTGTACAACCCTGGGAATTAAAGAAGAGGGTTGGTGAGGGTCCTTGCATGTGTGAGTCATTGGTCTTCTGCTCTGACTGGACTATTGATTTACTGCTTAAAATATTAAAAAGCCACTGATGATACTTTGCACATTTTGAGTACTTCTAAACAGTGATCAAGGCAATGAGCAGCAGGTTTTGTTGTCTTTGGCTGGGATTTTGCACTAGTCCATGTCTAAGTACCATCAAAATTATGTCTCTATTTATCTGAAAAATAAGAAAGTGTGAAGAGTGATGAAATAATTCATGGACTGAAAACGACTTCCTTCATGGGGAGAATCATAGAGTTCAGCCTACCTACCCTGTCAAAAAGGCTTACTAATGTAGAGCTGATTACAGTGTAAATGGATCTTCATGCGTGGGGAACACATGGCAGGAAGGAGTGAAAGGTGTAAATGAATGAGTGGCCAGAATGCAAACAAGTATTTTCAAAGTCAAAGTAAGTGGTTTTATCTAAAAAATATGCTAGAAAAAGGGAAAAGGCAGACAATGTCTTGCCCTCAGGTTTCACACCACAACTGGAAGACCCCTTAGTAGGGGTGACATTGTGTCATGTGCATTCCAGTGCTCTTACAGGTCTTACAGGGCTACAGATCTGAGAACCTTTACACCAGTGAAAATTCAGGCCATTTAATTCAAGCTGAAATACCAAATTAATTATCCAGATTAATTTAATATAGAGAAAAGCCCAAGTTTCTCTTCTCAATATGCTGTTCCAGTAGCCTTACACTGGCTTCCACTTACCTCCTTAGATGATTTAAGTAATCTTTTATGAGCTCAGAGATGTTTCATTTTTTTAATATGAGAAAAGCTTTTGAATGAGCTTGATACTCTTTTTTTCTACTTTGATCTGTCTAATCACATGAATTAATTGACTGTTAAAAATTGTAAAATTCAAACATCTTTCAGGAATTCCATACAAATACTGAACAATGTTACAAATCATGCTTAAGATCACAGCTTCATATACTTCCCCCAGTGCCATGTGACTACCAACCCAGTATTGATTTCCTTTCATCTCAAAAACGGAGACAATATTCATTGCCAAAATAAAAAGCTGTGTGAGTTATGAGAATGCACCGCCAGCAAGTTCCAGGATGAAGCAGATATATAAAAAAGTGGGGGAGGGGGTAGGGAAAGCATATGTGAAAAAGTTGAATTTACTCTTGTGAGAAGATATGCATTGAAATAAGGCTTTTGTAGCTAAACAAAACAGGACCAAATGTAACAGATGGATGCTGTAATACTACTGATCTTGTCCAGAGCTGAACAGACCTTGCCTCTGGTTTACCTTAGGGAAGCCTTTAGTGATAGCCAGCCACGTCCCACTGGATTTGTTCCTGCACATTCTTACTCAGCTGAAACCTTTTCTTTTGTCTCAGTGACTAAGACTTTAATGTGAATGGGGGAGAAAGATGAGACAAGTCAGGGTGTAAATAAGCAGAGTTCATATTACCTCAAAATAATGCATTTCTCCCTTGCTGCTCCCTAAATGCCAAACAGTGGTCATGCTCCAGCTCCTGAGTTTCATGTGTACCTCCTACTGTGTCTGGTACTTCACAAAATGTTTTAAAGTGAAGGATCAAGATGAGATTCACATTTCCAGCAAAGTGGTTGCCTTTCAGTATAAACTGCGAAGATAGCCAGTGTGCCTAATATAAAACCGTCCACAAAAGACAGGGCCTGTTCCTCTGTGTGGTCTGTCTGAGGAACAAGAGGGCAGAAGATTTTGGTAGAAGATACTCTAAACCCAACTATCCAGCTCCACAGTACACACCATGATTCAGTCCTTGATTTTATGTGGCTTGAACATGACCTGAAGCACCAAGATTTTTGTTGCCGCCCAACTTAGTACTGTGTAACAATAACCCAGCTTTGAGTCCAAACAGACCTGAATCCCTCAAAGAAAACAAATCTCTTCCTTTAGTCAGAAAAAGCCCTTTCTCCTAATTCCAGCCCATCCAAGGTGAAACAGGCATTTTCTTTTTAAAATTCTTTTATCACCTGCTATGGCATTTTTTTGGTCTGCCTCCCCTTTCCTGAAAAAGAGACAGCGCAATCTCTGCCCAGGTACTGTCTGCAGCAGATTGGCATCACATGTACTCCCCCTGAACCAGCTGCCTCATTGCATTGCTATTGATTCTGAGTTGGATTTCTGCAGCAAATCTATTGCACTTCCATTAGCAAGACTGCAAATGATGAAAACGCTCATTTATATCATCCCAGCTCTGCACCACAATTAACCTGCTACTTAGCCTCCAGCAAGCCAAATTGTGCTTTCTCATCTGATGCAGAGAAAGTTCCCCAAGGTTTCTCTGTAACCAGAAGTTAGGCACAGCAAATCTGAGGTAGGCTGCTGTGTGCTTTATTTGCTGTGCATTAACTGGAAATCAAACAGTGTAAAAAATACAACAGATACAGAAAGAGGATAATTTTAGTCCTCTGCAGTGAAAATCCAACCCTGAATTTTGTAATTACATCAATTATTAATCAGCTTTCCTTAGAAACTTTTGATGCAGAACAGTTGCAGATGTCATTTTTTAATAAAGAAATAATGGCCATATCTACTGTATTCTCTATACTCACATATCCATCTGTATATAATAAATGAGGAGGGAGAACATGCAAAAGGCTCCATGCAGAGTAATTACATTACTTACTCTCAGGGAAGTTTCAAAGCAAAATGAAGCTTTAAAAAACAAATACAAATGCAGACTACTGTTTTGTACTGAGAAATTCAGATTGTTATTAAGAAAAAACACTCCTATAAATGCTGCTTTTTCTCCATCATGTTCTGTGCACAATGAGTGGTTGATGAAAGGAAAACCACACCCATGAGGAAAATTTAAAAGCCATGAAATTGGGGTGCTTGTCCAAGAAAAAGAAACACAAGACCAATCCATACAGTTTGCTGCATGTCACACAGAAGAACTGTTTCCATGCAATGAAAGCTAAAAAGGGGGGTGGTAGAGATACTGAAAGAAACAAAACAATAAATTTGTCTGAGTAAACTGTGCCTGCTAAGGACATTTTAAAGACAGTGCGAGCTAACTGGACTGGGGAGGGGAAGTCTCAATTATTGCTTTGCAAGGCTTAATGGACCTGAACTCCCTAAAAATTGCTCCATCTTATGCATCTCACCCCATCAGTCCCCATGAGTGCTCCTGTCACAAGTATATACCTCTAGGAGCCATCATGACCTTTAGAACAGCAGAGCAATACAGACTGGCTGGCTCAGTACAGTGGCACTTGCTTTATTGCTGCTTGTTAATGGAGGCCTGGTAGTGTCTCCTGGGCTTACTGAGATCAGCATCCCTTAACTACACTCCTGAGTTAGGCTCAAAACTTGTCTGGCATCTTAACCATGATTAACTGTAACTTCCCTGTGACAAGATGTTGTTAATCCACAAGACACATAAAGAAAAGTCATGGCTTTCAGAATTACTCCTCATATTGTGTAGTAGATATTTAACTTAGAAACTAAACTGCAAGGGTAGTCTCCCTATAGACCCATGGGGAAAGAGAGTGACTCCTGTTAAAGAGTCACTCTGGGAATTGTCTGGGGGAAGTCCCTCCCTTTATGCTGGATATGTAGCTGAAGGCTAACTAGCTTCCTAATGCACGCACTTAAGTGAGGTATCTGAAGCTAATCAAATCCAGTACTGTGTCAGAAAGGGACCAGCGTGTGCTTTAAGTTCCTGCATCATCAAGTTTTGGGGAAAAAACAATCTCTCCTGTGGCACTGCCCTGCAGAGCAACAGTGAGCACAGAAAAGGCTGAAGTAGAGCCTGTGCTGTATCATGTCCTCACCACTCCCCTGAGTACAGCCCCCTGCAGCTCTCTGAGACATCCCAGATCTTGCCACGTTCAGAGGTCGCCAGGCATGGACTCAGTCCTACTGTGTTGTGATAGGGATTTGAAATATAGCACATGGGTGGTTAGAATTAGTCTTTCAAGAATAAGAACAAACATTGCATGAAGATTCTATGAACAAACCCTCTGTCCTTAAATTGAAGTTAGAGGGCTGCAGCACTTCTAAGCAGAGGGAGAGGATCCCTCTAGCCTGCTATCAAGCTAAAGTACAGACCTTCTCAAATTACTGTGAATAGGAGAAATGACATCAAATGCAGAGCTGAGAAAGAATGAGTGGAAGTGAAAGAGGCAGGGAAAACATCTAATATTTACATTATGATACAAGGTACAGTACAATTTTTATTCAATTTTCCCCATCTCTAGCTCTAAAAGGACACAAGAAATTTAGCCATTGTGCCTCAACTTAAGACTAGTCTTGCTTCTTTTATTACACTACGCCTTTATCAATACAGAAATTTTCCTTTCCTTTGACTTACCTCTTGTATGTTAATATTATTTTTCCCTTGCTGAAAGAGAAAGGAAAGGTGAATGCTTTAAAGCATTTCCATAATTAGGGAGCTTGTTTGTCAAATTAGAAGGCGAGCTGAGACTACTTCCCAGGTAAATAGCCACTACCAGGCTTTAGAGGCAATCTTTTAACCTTTTTCCACTTAGGATGAGAAAGCAACATCCTTTGCTAATAATGACCCAGCACAGCTGAAGTGGAAGCAGAAATTAGAAACACTGGAAAGGAACTGTCCCTCAAGTAGTCAGAGGTAGTTGACAGTAATGTAGAACTTTTTTTCCACTTTGCCACATCCTCTAGGCGAGGCCCAGCAAAAGTGAGAAAGGAAGTACTGCCTGCCTCCCAAGGGACATGCACAGGTCCAGTGCTGTAATGAGATGACGATGTGCCTGTTGATTGTCTGCTGGCCACCAGCATGGCATGTGTGTTGCTGGCACATCAGCACATGGTACCTGAGCCGGCCAGGGAAGCCAGAAGGGAAATGGACGCAGGGGCTGCGTGGATGTGCCACCAGGCATGTGCATCCTCTGGGCCCTGCTCTCTGATGGTCCTCAAGCTCTGCTCTCAGGGAAATCCACTCCAGAAAACTCATGCTGTGGTCTGTCTCCTGCCCTGTCTCTTGTGTGCCCTGCGGCACCTGACAAAGCTATAAGAGTTGTGGTCCCAAAGCCAAGGCCTGCTTGGCCTGCCAGGGCCTACAGTGCCTCTGCGCGGGGGCAGAACCAAAGCACAGGAGTGCTGCACTGTTTTTGGCAGAGCCGTCACCCCAGAAAGGCAAGCTCTGCACAGGCCTTACTGGGAGTTTTGTGGGGAAGTCTTCTTAAATGGAAAGAGGAGGCTGTTGGAAGACCTTTAAAGAGTGGAATGGTTGGTTTGCAGATATATAAAAACTATTGTTACAGAAACACATTTTTTGTAGTACTACAGAACTGAATCTCTAACCAGCCTGGATAAAGGATGGAATTGTGTTTGAAGGTGATAGTGTTAGAAGAAGTGAAATTTAGCTCTTGAACTGAGTTAGTATTTTTAAAATCTTCATGTCTTCTCAGAGGGAGGGAGATTGTAGGTTAGAGTGTATTATTATATCCTGCTTGTAATAATATCTTCTCTGGTGTAAATATGCTAAGATTGACAATCTCCCTAAATATGGGAATGCTTTAAAACATTCATCTTTCCTTTCTCTTTCAGCAAAGGAAAAATTACGTTAAAATACAAAAGGTAAGATAAATGGAAAGAAATATTTTTCTGTTGATAAATGGCAAAGAATAACCAAAGGAACAAGACCAGTCTTGAATCTAATACACCAGACACAACTATCAGGATTGTCTCTCTTCTCCTTTCTCTTCCAGGCTCCAGGAGAAAGAAGAATCAATTAGCCCTCTGCAGACTATGACCTTGAAGGATACAGCTTTAAGGGGAATATGCTGAGTAAGATGGAAAAGAGAGGAGAAGAGAAAAAGATTTGGAAACTCATGGAGGGGATAGGTTCAGAAACAGTACATCAAGCACAGAAGATGAACTGTGCTTTTTTTTTATTATTTCTGCACTGGAAAAAAAAATTTCAGCACATAAAGGACTTTCTGGGAACATATTACCTCACTCTGCCTGAAAAGAAAAAAAGGACACTGAAAGGAGAAGGGACAATCCAATTTGCAGATGCTACTTTTCAAGCCATGTCACTGAAAATTTTATAGCTGTCAAAGGCATTAAAAAAAAAGTTAGCAGTGATGCAATCTGTCAACCTCTTCAACAAATCTTGCTATACATAAAACACAATGATGTGTTTGAAATGCAGCTGTTTCAAAAACCCCAAGACAGTGCTTTAAGAGCTGTCCAAAAAAGTTCTTTTCATGCCTCTCGGAATTCTCAGGCAGACCTTCTGCCGTGTATTTTTCCAGCTAGATTTTCTGCTTTTTCTTTGTAGATAATCAGAGATGCTTGCCACAGTCAGAATTATGTACCACAGTTAGAAAAAATTCTGTCTATGCAACATTCTCCCCTAGAGCAAACCATCTTGATCTG
Organism: Ammospiza caudacuta; assembly: GCF_027887145.1. Lineage (NCBI taxonomy): Eukaryota > Metazoa > Chordata > Aves > Passeriformes > Passerellidae > Ammospiza > Ammospiza caudacuta. The sequence continues at coordinate 24,281,136 of NC_080632.1, forward strand.
CTACCAGTTCTCCCTCTCCTTTCAGTCTGTAGCTATGGAACTCCACAGTGCCTTAAAAACAAATTTATCTTTTAAAAATAAGGCCAAATTAAACAAAAACCCAAACCCCAAAAACTCCTACACACACAAAACCCCCAAATAAAAATATGAAAAAAACCCCTCTCAACCTAATCACCAAACTTCTGGACCACAATTTATTTCCCAGATGTAAGCAGCTCTGAATGCAGATAATGGCTGTTTGTCAGTGACAACTCCAAAGGATCTTTTCTGTGCCCCTCTGCCCTTTCCTTTACTTCAGAGATAAAGTTAGCATGTTTTTGAAAAAGGTTTGTCACATATGTGGAAATTCAAGAGGGGTTCTTGAGGCAATTATGACTGAATAATTTTTAACACATTTTACTTCAAAAAGTGACCAGACTGGTGTCTGGTCACTTTATGAAATAAAATGTGTTTAAAAAGTCATATATTTAATGTCAGAATGCTTGCACCACAAAAAAAAAAATTTATGCATCAGCAATATTTAAAAGAAAGCTCACTTAGAATAGTTCTATTTAATTGCAAAGGTGGTTAATTCAAGTAATACCACAGACAAAGCCCCCTGTCATTTAATGGTACAGCAGTATTTCTCTATTAGACTGTTTTCATCGGGCAAATTACTTTTGATCTGAAGGATGGCTGCCACACATTATCTAAGCAAGAGGCAGCAGGGTTTCTGCAGGAATACTCAGAACTTTCTTTCACTCATTCTGGAACTGCTGTTCAAGATTGACTCTCAGCTGAAAGCACCTCCTCTGAAATCACTGTAGTTATACTCATTTTCACTGGCAAGGGGGTTGGCCTAAAAAATTAGATTTAATCTAAACACCATATATCTATACTAAGTTCAGTCCCAGTCAGGCTAAACTTAGAAGTGAACTTCTAGTGACTTCAGAGCTCCAGGGTGAGGTCCAGAATGTGCCATCTTCAATGTGACAACCTGCGGCATTACAGGGAAGGCATGAGGGAGAATAAATTACATGGGGTCCTGCAAGAAAATTTGTGAGGAATGCATTTTTTCACTCTGATCATTGCAGCTTTCCACAGGGAGCCTCAGCCCTGTGCCCTCAGCAGAAAAGTGCGCTGTCTTCTTTGTTACTAGAGTTACACAGCTCAGAAATTGCAGGCTTGGTTTGATTTGAATTTGGTAGGTTAAAATCATGAATGTCAAAGAAATGACACTTCAGCAATGCAATATTTTGATTCTTTATGATTACCAAGAAAATAATATAAATACCTTTTTTTGTTTGTTTTTATGATGAGCAAGGACTAATTTGGAAATTGACTCTTCTCACAAGGCAAGAATGCTTTCCTGAAATGCCCCACAAAAGGCAGTAAGGCAATATATGAGAAACAAGTTAAACAAGAAGCAGCTCCTAGACATAGGGGAAGCCACAGAGAAATGTATGCTTTGCTCTTAAGAGAAAGGGAAAAACCATAAGCTAGATGCTAAATTAATAGTTCCCAGTTTCTAACTGCTTCAAAGCTGCTGTTGCTTTTTCTCACTGTTCTGAGAGTTTCATGAGGATGATAGGGATATCTGGCAGCCACAGACTTCAGGAAGGATGTACCAGAAATGCTCTGCAGGCAAGGCAAAGAACACACATGGAAGATCCAGCACATGAGACAAAGCCAATTTATAAGCAAAATACACTATGTGGAATAGCTATCAGATAAACCCTTGAAGCAAATCGTGTACTTCCCTGCAAGTGGATGCAGAGAAAAAGGTGGTACTAGCCCTTTACAGACATCCCAGATGAAGTACTGCACACTTCAGAATTAAGTTCTGAGGACTCTAGATGCTGTTCTCAGAAGGCAACCCATGCTATACCTTTCTTAACATGTTTAAGCTTCACAAGTCAATCACATGCCCTCCTTGTAGACAGTCACAGAACAGTTAAGTGCCTTTTTTTTTTTTTTTTTAATGTGAAAGGGAAAAAAACCCAAAGAAACACATAGCTTTTACTTACAAAGTTTTGGAGTAGTTTGGAGATTGGTTTCTGTTGCTTGTGCCTGAGATGCTGTGGTAGGCTCCAGAGCGGGTGGTGACAGCGAAGGTGTGGCAGAGGACAACAACCCAACATCTAGGATGCGGTTATATAGAGAAGGCTGGAGGAATGGTTTGGAGGGTACAAGTGAGCTGTCACTGTGCACTGTCACTTCAGCCTTGCTCTTGGGGCTAGGTACGAGGAAGGGTGAGGCATACACCTCCGAAGGCACCCAGGCAGACAGAGCTGTAGGATCCACAGCACTCTTTGGGTCTTGTCCTATCCTCCCAGGGTCAAGATGGGTAGGAGAGTCATACTCAAAAATCTTGTCCACAAAGACCCACTTGAGACCAGCAATGCAGAGGCAAAGGCTAAGCAGGCAAGCCAAGATAGGGGCGATGCAGATCTTTTCAGAGTTGAGGCAGCCCTTCAGTCGCTCTGCCTCCAGGCACACACAGCAGGTTGCGGCAAGGCCTGCTATCCCCTGGACCCTCCTGTCCTCTCTTTGGGTCCCCGGCATGTTCTCCTCATCCGGGAGCCCGTTGAGGGACGCATCAGGGCTCAGCTGAGCTGAGGGGCTGGGGAAAGTGTCGGCAGCTACTTCAGACATGTTTAAGCATCAGCTCTCAAACAGCTCACCTCCAAAAGGCCTTAACTCTATCACAGTCCATTACTGTGAGACACAGACAAAAAGAGACGGTAGTAATAGTCACAGTGCTCCGCAAAAATCACAGAGTGGGAGTCAATAAAAGGTCGAAGCTCAGCAACATCATCCAAACTGAGAGAGGAGCAATGCACAGGAAAAATTAGATCCCCCCCAGTCCCTGTGCCCCCAAGCCCTCTGTCACTGTCTCTGCTTCTCTGAACCGAGAATACCTTTGTAATTATTGAGCTCCTGTTTGCTAGACACTTTTATAATTCCTTAAATGCTTCTCAAGCAATTCCAGCTCTTCTGCAGAGGGAAGAAACATTCCCCCAAAAGCAAGCACAACAAAACAAAATAGGGATAAGGAGGGTCATGAGATAAAGAAAACCACAAACACTGAACAAACTGACCAGATTAAGTAAACCAGTAGCCCAGAGCGAAAGGCAAGACTCTCACCTTGAGCATCTGAGGCTGGTATCTGCTCAGACGAGGAAAACAATTGTCATGCGGTAGAAGGAGCAAAAGCAAAATCTCTAACAACAGCGGCAACGGTAGAAGTGACAGTAGCAGCAGCATCCTGTCGTGTTACAGCGGCGGCTGAAAGAGGCTGAATCATTACAGAGCAGCAGGTGCTCGCTGTCTGAGCATCACTGCAAACAATATCATTACAGAGAGGTTTGAAAGCAAGAGCGATGCCAAGACGGTGGTAACTCCCTTTATCTCCCCTCCCTCTTTGTCCTCCTGAGCGCTCATTCACTTTCCTCCGTTCCCCCCCCGCCCGCCCCGCTCCCCCAGCCCCCTCGCAGCCTGTTTCCCTGATGTACAGACTCGCTCCTTCCTCCCCTACCCCACCCCCCGCACTCTGCAGGGCTGCTCTGAGTGAAATCAGTACACCCAGCAATGCAGGACTGTCAGTGACTTCCTATTTTATCCAATTAGGAGGAATAAAGGCCATCAAATCAAAGGGAGGGAGCGGACAGGAGTTGCTCACCCACCCACTCCCTCTCTCCAGGCAAAGCGTGGCCAGAGGCAGCAGCGGCCATCCATGGCAAAGTCCTCCAGCAAGGACTGGGTGTCGGTTGGAGCTCTTTGGGTTGGACTGGGCTCGCCTAGGCTGATACTCGATCTCTCCCAGGGGGAAGACCTCTTTCCAGAAGCAGTTTCTCCCTGCCTGACACCTAGAGACAGCTTTTCTTTCCAAGCTCCTGAGTAAGTTTTATTTCCTAGGAATAAGGTTGGAATGTATCTTAGATCAAGCAGAGGAAATTAAAAACCCCAAGCCATTCCCACCTCTGATAAATTTTCATTCAAGCTATTGCAAAGAGGTTTGCTTTTTAAAAAATTCCATTTTCCAACCTCTTTCCAGACCCTTTTCCAAACACAAAAAACCCCAGACTTCACACTAAAGACAATTCCTGAATTCCTGAATGCACTCTTCAAGAGCTCACATATTGCCAGAACAGATCCTCATTCACCTTAGACTAAAAAAAAAACCAACTATTTTATTATTTTTTTATTATTATTAATTAAAGGCTTATACTTTGTTAAATTTGGCTGACATTTCTCACTGTCTCTAATATGTAGCACTACCATTGCCACCAATGCAGTATAATACAGGGGTAAATCAACAGTCCAGCTAACATAATGAAAGTAAGACTAGAATCAGATCTATTTCCAGTCTCTTTTGTCTCTTACAGAAAAATACACCTGTGCAACAATAAAGATGTGTATGAAAGGCAAGGCACTTAAAGCACAATTTCCAGGTCCTTGAACTTAATAAAAGCATTTGCATTGAAGTTTTGCTGGTGAGAATCCCCCTTTCTGCATAGTATGAATGGCTGCAGGATGCATAAGGAGACAAAGAATCAAGTGCTAAAAATTGCTCTGAACTAATTTTTGTTGGTGTCTTGTTTAGGCACATGAAAGGTAAATTCCTTTGTAGTTATCTATTTTTGATAGTGTCAAAAGAGGCATCTGATTCTATCCATGTTCTCTTTCTGCCTCCAACTCTACTCCCATCTCACCCCTCCTTCCATGGGAACATTAGTAACATTCACATGAAAAAGATTTATTAAAATCTGAATGAATCCCATAGTGTTTTTACGGACTGTCACGTCAAGGACTAATTGATGGATGTCTGATCACAAAGCTTCCTGTGAGGCGGCTGTAGCCCACTGAAGTAATCACAATGCTACTACAATCAAGTGCTTGGAGCATTTACCTTAAAGCACAGCTAGTGATAACACTCTCTGAAGGAATGTAAAAAGATAAATCATCTTACAATCTAGCCTACATTACCACTGAAGTGTCTGGTCCTTGGGTTAATGATGTGATCAGCAGCCTCAGACAGAACGAACAGCTTGCACTGCATATTTACATACATGGCTTCTCTTATTACAAAGCACATGTTCCCTTTTGCTGGTAATATCCTGCATCAGTGCAGTCTCTCTCGAGCATCTCAAAACCTATTTCAAACAGCACTGACAACACAACCTCTGTAGAAAGTGTAACAAAAAGCAGCATTGCCAGGACAGGTGCAGTGGTCTGTGGCTACAAGTAAGCACAGTTTCTAGAGAAAGGATGCACCTTTCATTTGATCAACTGATAAATCTGGGAAAACCAGACACACTTTCACACACCCAAGTTGTTCCTCAACTATGAAGCTACAGCATCACTCTTTAAAGTGGAGTGCAAGTTGACAACCAGCTGGGAATATTCTATTCATTCATTGCACAGATGAGATACAGCATCTGAGTGCTTGGCAGAAATTTTTTAAAATTCCTTTTCTTCTTCATCCATGTCTAATTTTTCAACCTTCCTATTTCCAGTAAGAGAATTTTCCCTGCTGACACTTCTCTGAGCCTGTGTTTAATCTCCAGTCCTGTCCACATCTTTCCTGCACTGGTCTTCCTGGCAAACTGCCTGCATTCAATCTCCAGTAATCTTCGTGACCCTCCATCCTATCTACACTTATCTGCCCTCTTTATATCATGGTCCTCCTTTGCTCGCATCTTCCTGGTGCCAGGCTGAACAGAAAGTAACGTGGAGAACTTGCATCTTCCGTGTAAGGGCTGCCACGAAGTTAAACCAAACACGCAAAACACTGCACAGCTGGACAGAGGTGTGGCGGGCTACCTGCACGAGGGACGCATTCAGGGGCTCCTCTGCATGTGGGGGCATCGCCCTCTTTCATACCCGGCTGCCGCCAGGAGCCGTCAGCTCGCACGGACCGGGAATGGGCTCTTCCAAACGGCTCCTGCCCCAGCCCGGCTGGTTAAACTGAGGCTGGAGAGCATCTCTCCCCGCCTTTTTCTCCTCCACCGGCAGGCCCAGCCCGCCCGCAGCAGCTCCTCCCGGCAGGCAGGCAGGCAGGCAGGCAGGCAGACCCGCACCCCCGCCGGCTCCGCGGCCGCAGCGTGCCCGCGGTCCCTGGCTCCCGGCCAGGCTGCAGTGCCCTCCTCCGCTGCGGGTCCCTTCCCCCGCCGCACCTCCAGCCCTGGCGCGCTGCCTGCCTGCCTCAGCATCACGCAGCCGGCTGTGCCCAGACCTCCTCCCCCTCCTCCCCTCCGCAGGGAAGCCTGCAGAGCTGCTCCAGCCCCCCAGCTCCGCAGGGGCCACGGGGCCTGCGGCGAGGAGAGCGGGGCGGCACCCGGCGCTCTGTCCCCGCCTTCGGGGTGCCTGCCGGCTCCCGCTATTCCCCGACGAGAAGGGAGAAAAGAGGTGCTGAATCATCGCCCAGCCGGCTTCCCTGGCCCCGCTCCACAGGTGGCCAAAGCCAGGGCCAGAGCACAGCCTGCCCGCCATGCTGCAATCCTATTCCTTACGGGCTGCTTCCTCCTGGGACCTTTCGGACCAAAAAAACCTCGTACGCTCTACCACGTAGATGGGGTGGATACGGGAGCACATTACTCTCTGAGTCAGCTCTCGAGGCTGTAGTAAAAGCTCATTGATGATGTTCTCTCACTTCGGGTCTGAAAATAAAAGTATAAACTGAAGGTACAGGTCACTGACTTCAGGGGTCCTTTCCGTTCCTCTTGCCCCCAAAGCAATGCAGAAATGCTTTATCCTGCAGGCTTTAGCTTTTTACATTTCTGTAGAGACATGCTAGCAGTTGCATGTTGTGCTTAAACACGGACTCTGCCTGGCTGAAGGAGATGAGAGGCTGGGAAGAGTCAGGAACTGGCTCATTGGAAGGGAGGCCTGGAAAATCAAGTGGTGGCATGACCTTGAAGGTAATGAAGTTTTACTGGGGTAGCCCATTGGTGGTATATACAGCAGGATAAAGGAAGGAATTCACTTGCCTGTTTCAGTAAGGTCAGTTTCATGTGCAAAGCTTTATTCCTGATTCCCACGTAGCTTGGGTCTCTTTGGCTTAGAGGAAAATACAGTTTGACTCTACACTAATGAAGCTGATCTATGACTGAGCTTTGGGCTCCTGCCAAATAACAGGTTGAAACTAAGAGCCTTAGAAAACTGTAATTTTATTTCATGGAGTGTTTTTGCAAAGAATCAAGTGGGGTTTTTTTTGCAAAGTTTCACTCCCAAAAGGCTCAAGGAAATAACACAAAACAGCAGTTTTATAGGTGCTAAAAGGAGGTGCACTTCAAACTGCAGAGGACTATTTTCTCTGGCCAGCCACAAAGATATGAAGAGATGTGTGATTATGACCAACATCATCCTGCAAACTAGAGCACGAGTACCATTTAACTCAGCTTACCCTTCAGTCATACCATAATAAGACCCAAACCTGCTGAAAGTTCTGGAAAGTAAGCTTGGTGAGTCATTCTCATGGAAGCCATTGAATTTCAAATATCTATGTCCTTCAAATACAATCTCAATAGCCCACAAAAAGATTCCCTAAGAATGATCTAGTCTTGCAACTGCTGGGACATTAGGAAATTAAAATACCTCTTCACAAATGGTTATTCATGGCTCTGCTGTATAACAGCGTAAGAAAGAATACTCAGAAGACCATACATCAATATAGGACAAGTGATATGCACCCTGCCCCCCGCCCCCCTCCCGACTGGCTTCCTTTAAGAACATGTCTATTCTTCAGTAAGAAGCAACCAGCAACATGCAGCACCAACTGCTCCATCGTGTGTTTGATTGCACCCCTTTTTCTACCATATACTGAGAAATTAAAAGCATTGTAACTAAGAAACTAGGAAGAAAAAAAAAGAGTGCATGTTCATTAAGAAGAGATTGATGAGGAAGATAAAAGGATCACTTTTTATTGATTGCACTTTCTTCAAATTAAATAAGTGCACTATATAAAGATGGAGGAGTGACCCAAAGCAAGTGATCAGGCCCAATGAGCGACATTACTGCCAGCAGTCATGGTGTGGGAAGAGAGGCCATCACACACGGTAGAAAATGATTCATTTATTCATCCTTTCAGTGTTTCACCAATCTCCCTTCCATAATCCATTTCCCTTGGACTGATGCCAGCATTCTTTGAGTCCTTCCAAAAGCCCTTACTAGGAACCTCATCTCTCAGCTCAAATGGCGCAAAGAGAAAACTTCATTTTGCCTCTATACTGGTCCTGTCACTGAACTCAACATGTTCAAAGGGGACAAACTGTCACTTGCACACAGACATCCTATTTTTCACCTGATGTAAAGCAAATATAACATAGATGTTAGTGCTGCTTTTATGCTCCTGCCCATTTCCATCAACTTCTTTCCTTTATTGGTTTTAAACCCTCTGCCCATTTGTAGCCATATGTGAGTGAGGAGATGAAACATCAAGCCTCTAAGATAAGGCAAGAGAAGATGAACAATAAAAATAAGCACATATTCAGGCATAAACATGAGACTAAATGTGTCAATGTCAGCAGAATCATTAGTGTTAGCTTAATTTGGTTGGTATAAAGGATTGCTGTGGGAAGACCCCCTACTTTCAGACAACATAAAAGATGGGACATGGGGAAGCTATTCTAACCCTCTTTGTACCCTCAAGCCAAACCAACTACATTGGATGCTGGTGTTTCAGAAGCAGGTCCTCACACTAGTATGTTACTTGGAAATGTCTGAAGTACAGTATACAAACAAACAGCAGTGATTCTGAAAATGTTTGGGAGAGCTCATGTTGCCTCTGTAGCAGTATTTTCTGTATTGGCATCACATGTACACATTTACACCAAGCATTTACATACTGTAAGTCCAATAGTTGTGTCTTGCAGAGACAGTGATTTGAAAAAAAACAACACAACAACAATGGCTGTTCTAACAAGAGTTTATACTTTAAATAGCTACAGCCAGTAATTGAAACTGAAAACTGCCATAAAACGGGCTGTTATTTCAGGGGAACAAAAAAAGTGTTCTGAGTCTTTTCATCTTCAAGTGAAATGTAAGACACTGAGTTTCTTTCATCCTATTCTAAAGCAGAGCTAGTGGTACTATACCAGACACAGAAATAGGACACGAAACCATGAATATCAGGGTTTTTCATCAATGGCACTGACTCACTTCCCCAGCCTCTGCTAAGTCACAAAACGGGGATGGGCCCCACCACTGTTCAGGCTAATGGTAATTATCTCGACCATGTGGTAAAGGAACATTTAAGAGGTGCAAAGACAAGAAATGCACTCTGCTAGGCTCTTTTGCCTGAGGGCAGAAGCAGACAGAGAAAGTCTATGTGCAATTCAGATGTTTTTTACATTTGTTTGTTTGGGAATTGCTTTTTTTCCCAGATCTGATTTCTTCACTCTGTCATTGGCATCTCCAGCAAACCTGCTGGGGCTGTTGTGATTATTTATTTTCCCACTGAGGCAGTGAGCTGGAGCAGCAGTGAAGTCACAGGGCTCAGGCTTGGTCATTCACTCCCACCTACCTTAGTACTGCACTCCTGCTTTTGAACCACTTTATTCAGACAGAAAAAATTCCTCATGGTATTCATAGGACAGTTGCAATTGCACACACTGCTATTTTGCACAGGCTCAGCTATGCAGGATTTTGTGCTGTCAGCCTTTGTATTCACAGTGCTCCGACTGCTGGCAGAGTCACTGGACAATGATAATTTGATTGAAGGTCCTGAAAACCCTGAATCAAGGCATTACCCTTTCTTCACTGACACACAGTTAATAAAATACTTAAATGTGCATCTAGTTAAACAAGTTGGTGAAATGCCTTCCTGATTAGAGATGGGCTACATCATATATCTAAGTGCCTTTTTGAATCAGAGCCTAATCAGGAACTGAGAAGGCATTTTTGGAGCATAGTGCAGTGGTTTCATGATAAACAGTTTGGGTGGCAATATTATCCTTTTCTTTGCCACTCCTTTCTTTTTGCTCCTTCTGTTCTGTCACTTGCACTAATGCACTAACATTGTTCAGCCCTAATTCTCATGCTGATCCTGTAAATACCTATATATCTCCTAGGCTGGAAGAAAGAGAATAGGACCATGCTCCAGAGGCCTGAAGTCTTGATCTTGTCTTCTCACAAAAGACTTCACAGAGCGAAACCATGATCCAAAGCGCTTCCTGAATCTGTGCATAATTTAGGCAGAGGCATGTACAAGATCCCAACAGGATACATATCACTCTGAAATATCTTGACTGTACTTACGGCATCTTTTGTTTTTGTTGTTGTTGTTTTGTTTGAATAAACAGAATTATTTTTGTACCTGCACATATTCTCAACAGCTGCTGTTTAAATCTTAAGGCACCATACTTTATTTCACTTTTTAATATTGTAACTGCTCATGGAGTTCTTAATAGAGTAACTCATTACCATATGTTCATTCAATAGTTTTGCTATTAGAAAAGCAAAGAGAAGTCAAAGGCATGGAGGCAGCCTACTGCATGGAGGAATTTCTGAATCATTAAATAAACATGTATTAATGATAGGACATTAACATATTTGTGGCTTGGACTTTTAAAGTACATCTTACAGTAAAGTAATACTTCAAGAATCTCCAAATTTCAGAATTCTGCTTGCACAAAATATTATGATTTCACCTCGAGACCTGGTTTGCTTAGCAACTTTCTACAAATACATCTAAATAATGAAATTAATCCACCTTATCCTAAATTGAGATATTAATTAAATTACACTTGTAAGGTTCAGTTCTGGTCATGTTTATATGTTGCCTGATTATGCACAAATTAGCAGAGTTGATATGTCCACTGTTTGAAACAGATAATCAACAAGATATTTTTAAGTGCAAAAATTCAGCAATAACAAAAGCAACAGCTCTCACCATGCCTCAGAATCTTAGTACCTAGTACCATTTAATATTTAATATTCTTTCTTAGTGCATTCAGAAGGCCATAGAAGGCATGAATCACTCTGCTGAAATTGGCAGGAAAACTGTCAGTTTCCAGCAAATTAAGACTTATTCAAATAAGTATGACAAAGGATATTTCTTGTTTAGTAATGAGTTTGTAGTCTAACCAAATACACTTTTATTACATAGCCAAGTTTTAAATGCAAAGCCTAACGTGTCACATCTTTATCACTTCTGCACCTAGGCTCTTTTTTTGGTGCTCTGTATGGTCTAGCAGAAAAGCAAAACTCTCATCTCCCAGAAATCAATAGATTTAAGGTAGTTAACTTTTCTCACACACAGGACTTCAATATTTGTGCATCAGGCAGAGTCTTTTCAAGAGTAAGAGAGGAAACCAGCAAAGAAGAAACTCTGAAACCTTAAAGAAATGTTAATTTGCCTGATGCAGGTACAAAGCTACAGAGCAGACTCTGTGCTGCTCCAGACACTGAGCAGACCCCTACACCAGGGCAAAGCAGATTTATTACAAAAACTTGTTCATACTTAACACATGGACATACAACAGCGCTGCGCAATATTTGCTACTGAGTGATACAAGTCCTGTAATGTGGCTTTGGAAACATCCCCTTCTGCAGGACATTGAACAACCTAGAAATGGAGCATCAGAGGCAGTGACAGAGCTGATACACGTATACATATGTATCAGAATGAGTTTATAACTATAATTTCATTTGAAGGATTCATTATTCCTGCGGCATTTCCTGCATTCACACCGCAGGTCATGTCCACTGGGGGTGCATTATGTGTGCCTGTGTTTCACTGCAGAGGCTACAGAGTAGCAGTGAGACTTCAAAAACAGAATGGCGAGGACAGGCTGTCTTTTTCCTTCTTCTTGAGGATGTCTAAGGAATAAATGCATTTACTCTGAAAGGTTATTTGAAAAGGTGGTCCAGAGAGGCAGGGCTAAGATCATCCTGTATTCTGTGTTCCCAGCCAAGCTCATGCATATTAGCATCCAGAGAGAAAGTCAACTAAAATAGAGCTGTACTCATGTACATCATTGCAGGTATGCTAAGCCTGTGGAGAACAGTGGCTGCGAAGTGGAGAAGTGAAGTCTACAGGGCGACAACCAAAAGAAAAAGGCACTTTGTGTCTTTGGCCTATATGCACATAAATTAAATTAAATAGAGTCCCTAAATCCCCTCCTGACCAGGGCCACACTTTGAAGCCAGACCTTATAAAACTTTCTCTTTCCTTCAGAAATTTGCTTCTGCAGTGATGGGGTCAAATATCTTGCCAATGTGAGCAAGATTTCATCCTACTCAGCTATGGAAATAGTGAAGATCCAATACATTATTTCATCTGAGAGATGCTTTGTTCTTGCTTTAACTCTGCATATTGCTTAACTGTTGCTTAACTCCAATTAAATTAAAAGCTGCCAAAGGCCAGAAAAACCGCTCAGTGTTTGTAATTTCGCACTAAATCCTTTGTCCTTTCTTCTGGTTTCCAACAAAAGAACAACATTTTAACAACTTTGCACATGCTAGAGGACAAAACAAGGATGTGACCAAAATAGATTCCATTCTAAAGGCACTAGCTCCACAGGACAAAGATCAAGCTCCCAAGGATGGACCAGGCTGGCACCCATTCATAGGCAAAACATTTCTATGTATTCCAGAAGCCCTCAGCTTAGTTAAGGCATGAAATAACAGGGGGTCTTGAATTTTGAACTGCTTTTGCTCTGAAGAGTAGAGATTGTCCTCCTGCTTCACTGATGAATTTGAAATGATCCTCTGAATATTAGTAACATTCTCTTGTTACTAACACTTGAAAGATATGTGAAATTTGGTATACTGCATTCCTTTCCTTCATCAGGTATCAGTTCATGGTTTCATCAGGAAAGCAGCCCTGCGCAGCTGCATAGAGTTCACTCCTTGAGACTGCCTTGAAGAATACAATATGACTAAAATTCAAGTGAACCAAAAAGAATGATATCGTTTTGGCCTGCATTGCTGAGTATGTGCTAGTAACACTACACAGTGCAGGTGTAAGCAGACAATACACTTCCCTTTCTAAACTAGCCTGCTTAAGAAGTCCTAGTATTATCCCAGCAGTGACTATTAGGGTTAGACAAGGGCTAATTAAAAACCTATGCAGCTGGGTCTCATCAGCATTAATAATTACTTGTATCTGTTTCCACCACCTTTCACCCCCACTTCCATCTTCTTTCCTCCTCTAACAAAAAAAAAAAAAGGTAATCTCTGTGCATGTATGTAATTACAGGAAACATTATGCATTATTAATGCGGCTGCAGCAGACAGAAAATTCAGGTTTACTGCTTACCAGTGTAGAGGTAAGTTAGCTACTTACCTCTACTGGCAACAGTCATCTTGCCCATAATGAGACAGTTTCCAAGAGTTCCAACTGAAGAGGCTAAATAATATCAGCTATTTGGAAAATCACAGAAGTTGGAAGGCATGATGTATCTGAATCTACCATTGAGATGGACAACAAAGGACAACTGTAAGAATTAGTCCAGGAAAAATTAAGTTGCAACAATAAGATTGTGCATTTTCTTTGATCTATGAATGGGATTATGTTCAAAAGCAATTACACAAGCTACAGAGGCTGGGCAGAGAGGAAACAGGTACAGATAGTACCCCATGAAATGAAGCACCTCAAACAAAGACCTTTACGATGCCTTTTTCCTACCAAAACAACAGTATTCACAGTAAACTGGAAAAAGTATGCATACATGTCCTGTGATTTCAAGGAACATGGGACAGGTCAGGCCAGAAGTGCTCATTTCCTGGCACAACTGGTATCTGTACATTAATGCTGAAGAAATGCCTTTCAGATTTCATTTTCTGTTGCTCTGTACAACATATTATGGGGCACAGAACATGAATACAGAGCCAGAACTCCTGAAATGAAGGCTAAGAACAGCAGAAACATACTTTGTTTCTGCTGTGTGACTTGAACAAGCAATAAAGTTACAGATTAGATACACGGATTAAAGTCATGGACCTGCTTCCCCAGCAGGATGCTTTTGCGCAGTTTCAACCTGAATCACAATTTCTTTTTCCCCTCCTCAAGGGGTTCCTTTCTTTGTACAAAATTTGTAACTGCTCTTGATAAAGTGCCAAAAATATAAAAATTATAAAAAGCAGCAAGGAGCTGTCCTAAAGCTGAGGAGTCAGAAGCTTCTCCCACAGACTGCTGATGTATCTCACGGATTTAAGGGATCTGCCAAAAAAACTCACGTAGATTCCCTGCCCAGTAGGTCAGAGTGGAGGCCTCTGGTCTGCATTCAGAACCAAAGGGCTAGCTAGCATGAAATTTGGCACACATGCAATGTTAAAGCTTTGTTATCCCAGATCACTTGCGTGTTACTGAACAAGCGCTGCAAAGGATTGTCATGACACCTACCATTTGGGTTGTAGTCCCACACTTAACCCTGCTGTCTGACAGAACCTCCCTAGTGGCTTCAGGCCAAATGTTTATTCTTCCCACAATGGGAACAGTTGGGCATAATGGAGATTAGAGTAAAAAACTCCACAGTCTTGCCTTTGTAGATGACTTTCTCTGGTTTGAGTGGCAACAGTTAACTATGACCTTTTCAGCTACCCACGGCCATTGACTATTTCAGTACTGCAGACAGGCTTTTTAATACCACTGTGGGGAACAGCGCACAGATGACAGAAAAATCCTTTGGTAATTATTTGGGCTAATCCTATTAGGAAAGAAAGGCTTTCAATTGCAAAAATAACAAAAAAAACCTTCAAGAGAAGGAGCCCACCACTTCAAATTAAATCAATAGTCCAGGATAGCCTGATTATTATCATACATAAGAAAGGTTGTGTTAACTGAAATGAAAAAATATTTAACATTATAAGAAGTTTATTTAAAATTTTAAAAATGCATTTGAAATACTTACAAATTCAAGAGACTGCTTCCCTGCTTGTCTTTTATTTGCACTTTATTAGTCCACAGCTCTACTTGTATGTTTTGCAAGACTTTTATAGAATGGCATAATTTTATAAGGATTTTGTTTAGGCTCCAAATTTATGCTACGAGAGAGGATACAATTTATGTTCCTAAAATTTTCTCTTATTTCAATGCTGTGGTACCATGACAGTGGTAGAATTAACTCTTTCATGTGCTCATCAGAAATTCAGCTAGAGTGTCTAAAATGACAGTAACTTGATTTACTGAGCAATAAGAGGAATTATTCTTCTATGGCCACCGGCCAAACAAGCAATCTTTTAATAAGGCATGTGCAGTCACTGCATTTCCTTTATGAGGGAGAAAAAAAAAAAAAAGTGTACTCAGGCACTTAAAATGAACCTAACTTAATAAACAGGCAGATACAACCATGTGGTCTTGGGCATTATCATTTGCTTTCTCACACCTGCAACTGTATGAACTGTATGTGTCTCCCCTCCATTCCTTACCCTAGAGGTTCCTTGATAAACCAGGATCCTGCTCAGATCCTTTTGTGATCATAGACTTCACCCAACATGTTAACAGAAGCTTTTGGTTGTATTTTAAAATAACCTAACATGGCTACCCTTTTTTCTCCCTTGAGAGTCTTCTTCCTCTCCTGAGATCACACTTTCAACACTGGCACGATAGACTGTTTTAGGAAGAAATTCCACATTCCTCCTGCTGAAGGAAGTCTCCTACTTTGCAGGAAATAATGACACAATTTTTACATCAGAGATGTGAATGTCACTGAAGCTTTTCTGAAGACTTAATGAACAGAGAAGACACATGGTGAACACTCTCACAGAAAAATAGTAGGTGCATTTAGATGATCACAGTTTAATGCTTTCCTTTTCTTTCTTTCTTTTTTATTTTTTCCCCCTTCCTTAGAACTTCGAGGAAGCTCCTCAAAGGCAGGATCTAGGAGATAGACAGACGTGGAGACAACTTCCATCTCCATCTCAGTAATCTTTAGCATGCTGGCTGTCTGCCTGGCTTCCCACTCAGCACATGATCATGGAACAGACTTTGGCAATTGTTTGGACTAATACTCACAAGAAATAATTTTAGTTTTGAGGCATCAAAAGTCTTCCTGGGCATCCATTGGGATTTCTGCACATGCCTTTCAGAATTCACGGGTTGGTCCCTCAGGAGCCAACTGCTGGTCTGGGATTCCCAGCCTACATTCATACTAGTCCTAAGGCATCTGCCTAAGGCTGCTCAGGAAATTTTTCTTCTGACCAGTGTCTTGTTAACATCCTATTCCTAGACAGTCTTTTTTGAGAAGGAGAATATGTCACTGTGACTGTTGTCCCTGTGACAAGTTTTTGCATTTGCAGATGTACAACTTCCCTCAAGTTAGAAAAAATCTAATCAGGATTGCGTATCTGTTAAAGACTGGGAAAGAAAGACTGTTTGATGCCTGGGAAAGAAAGACTGTTTGACCAGCAGCACCAGTTGTCTTTACCCTGAGCATGAGTGTGAAAATGCAGGAGAAAGAGGCAGATGCTTTGTGGGACCTCTCTCCATTTATTTAGCAAATATACAAGTAACTGCAAGACTTCTTTACAGCCTTTCACATAGTGAAAACACAGCAAAATATTTTTCTAAGTGGAGGGAAATATTTTCCTAAGTGGTGAGAGAATGTGAGAATATTTAATAAAAGCTAGGGCCATCTGAAAAGTACATTGCTGCTGTCAGTAATTCATGCATGAGTTATAAAACTCAAGTAACTAATTTTGAGCCTGTCTTCTTTTGTAGAGCTGTCTTTCTAGCTGAGATCAAACACATTGTTTAGTGGATCAATCCCTTTCCCCTTCTCCTTCCCCACAAACAATCCTATTTAAACAGCTACATTTTCTTATAGTAACATTATGCATTGTGTCTGAAATTGACATGATCATGGAAATTCCCAAAGGAATCTGGAGCATGGCTCATGTTGCTCTTGCTGCACAGGAAATGCAACCGTTCTTACTCATCCTTCCTCTATAATGAAGAGTCAGATTCATTGTCTTGCTGTGCTGAGGAGGAAATTGCTGCATAATCTCCTTTCACAGCTAGACAATCCCCTCTTTCCAAAGCAGGCTAAGCATGCAAATTCTCCAGACATATTTGATGAATTTCTAATCACAGTGGGTGAAACGACAGGGCAAAGGCGAGTGTCAGTGACAGAAGCCTTGTGCTAATGCCCTGCTGAAGACATTGTTTTCCTTGTATATTCACCCACATATTAATTGTGGGTGATACATATTAATTGTATCTGCTCTGGGACAACTAAACCATAATCAGGTCAAGCTGTGGCCAGTCTTAAGATCAGTTAGAAGCCTTGAAAAGACTGACATAGGGATATTTCTCAGCACTTCACAAAGTGAAGTGCAAAATGAAACCCCCCCAAGGCTTCCCAGTTTATGATATTACATCACCAGGGTAGTGAAGGGAGTGCTTTCAGAGAGGCAGAGTATACCCTTCCATCTCTTGAGCTAAGAGAAGAACTTTTGTGGACTGTGAGGAGCAGGCCAAATTACACCTCTGCAGCCTGTCAGGTGATTTTACAGTCCTCTGCAATCAGATTTTCCTGTAGGGGGAATACATTTATTTTTTCCAGACGGATATAGAAAAGAAAAAAATATTTGCCATCAAGAAGCACTTATTTGCTTAGGCCTCATTCAAGTAGAGTTCTTAGGGAAATTCTGAGAAAAGATTTGATAGTTGAACAGAAAATAGGAATATTACTCCTGCATTAACAAAACCAAATGCTTCTTATGCCCAGGCTAGTAAACCTCATGCTGTATCATATAGGCCAATAGTTAAGTGCAGGAGGACAAGGATGACATTTTCTAGGTAATGAAACAAGTCAACAGTTTTCCACAAGGACTGTTTTTGCACTTGTCTCTCCCTTTTTGACCTTGCCCATGGACAGTGGACAGTAATCAGTAAAGTATTGACATATAAATTGGAGAGGCCAAACAAGGCTACAGAAAGTAATATAAACAAGATTACAGAAGAGACAAGACTCCTCATAAACCTAACTAGAGAAAAATGGGAGTCAGAAAGGTTGAGTTCCCTCTCCTGGTCACAGTGTGGGAGAAAACTCATTTAGCAAAAGCATCATCTTTTTGCTGTGCCTTTCCCCGAGTCTTTGAGGCTTGTCCTTGAGCACCAGTTGCTACCTGTGCCTGAGACAAGAACACAGGGTTTGGTGGGCACTGGGGCTGGCCAGACTGTTTGCTGATGCATGTTTCTGGCTGTTCTGCTTCCCCACCATCTGTGAGCATGGGGTTGTGGCAGAAATTCTGCTCAGCATCAAATGCTGCCTTCCAGAACAGGTCAACTACCCTTTTGACTGGCTGACAGCTGGGGCTTTTGTTCAAGATACTTCAGTTTTGCAAGTTGGCATCGTGCGCAGAGATAGCGCTCAAATTTATTTGAAACAACTATTTTCTACTGAGGGTCAAGACATGATCCTTACTAGGACTGAGGAGTCATCAAAGATCAGAAAAGCATACAAAGCTCTTTAAAAACTCAGAAGGCCGTTATTAGTCGGTGTTTCTCACAAATGCTGTAATGTACTTTGTCACACTGACAATTTCTTATGGCAGTGTCTAAGAAGTCAGTGATGAGATTGACACAGAGGCTAAGCAGAAATGCCAGCTCATACTACCATGCTTTCCTCTCCTTTCTGCTTATACTATCTTTTCCTGTGATCCACTACCCCTTCAATACTAGCATACAGCAGATGAAATCTAGAGCAGAAGGTCAAAGATGTGTTAACCAATTCTCTGGTTGTTTCCCATTTCAGAGTTAGATGATGCCCATTTCTTCTTCCAAGTATTTTTAAATAATTCTTTTCTTCCTTAAGAAATCTCAAAATTTGCAACAATCCCATGTGAATCATCAGCTCTGGCTAATGTGTTTCTACTAAAGTTACTTGTGCCATATTGTGTTCTGAAAATTTGATGACAATAAAAATATTTGACTCTCTCTTTCTGACTTTGTTTTTCTCCACCCAGAGAAAATTTTTCATCCACTACTTCATGCATGATGCTCTCAGGTTGTTGTGAATGGCAATCTCATATTTTATAAGATATTTACAGATAATAAAAGCTATTCCTCAGGATAAAAGAACATCCACAGGAACAGATTCTTATCAAATTAAAAGGAAAGACTCCCTCCTCTGTACACAGCCTTCCTTACTGACCATCTGCTAATAGTGTCCATGTGTGTATGAAATTCATTTGCATATTTAAATTGAAAAGCTCCATTTGCTCAGCCTGCCTATAACTGAGCTTTCTTGCTGGGGTGAATATTAGGTCTCTGATGTATGCATATTATCTAGTGAACATATAATGAGCAAATGCAATCCATATCCAATTATCTAGAGTTTTACTGCTTATTTTCTACATGTAACTCAAGCTGTAAGTACAGCAGTACATTAGCTCTCCAGGTGTCGATTTAGCTGGAAGAATTAGTACGGTGCTGGCATTTAGCTCTTGACCTTGGATGTGTAATTCAGTCATGGTGTTGCTGCCAACATGAGAGGTCACTTACAGATTTGATGCAGGATGGAGACATTGTGGGTAAGACACAGAGAATTCTCTCCATCTAGCAAAAACATGCAATTGGTTAAAGTAAACAGTCCCTAACCCATGTCTAATTTCCTCTTGCCAGCCACCAGGAAGAAATTTCACCAGTGCACCGACCAAAAGCACTGGCTGATCACACAGGGAGAGGATTTCAAACTTGTGTTACCTCCCATGATGCTGGGGATTGATCTGCCACTCAGTGATCACAGCTACACTGGCATGACTACTAGTCCACCAAAAAAGATACAGAATCTGAATATGTTCACAGCATTCCTTCCCTGGATCTGTCTTAACCTGCTCCCTCCAAAGTGAGAAATATTTAAACGAGTTACAAGGATGTACTCTGCAGCTGCAGCTTGCCTGGTAGCCAAGAAGAGCATCTGACTTAGAGCTCATTACACTAGGGATCTGAAGCACGAGTTCTTCAAGACAGATCGACATGCATTTGAATGAGCTGCATCACTGCTCAAGGCAACTCTCCATCCTTCCTGCAAGATTAGTGTTTAAGATTCTTCTGGCCTCTCACAGTCTCTGAGACAACTGTTATCTCACTGTCTGTCAAGTATTAGTTGTCAATGTGTCAGCTAATGGGTTTTGCGTAGATTATTAAAATATTCAAGAACTATGCATAACCTTGCTAAGCCAAATATTTCCCCAGTGGGAAATGGAAGGAAAGAGCCATTCCAGGGAAATAATAAAAGTCATACTAACAGTATAAAAAGTACAGTGCAAGATCCAATCCTATTTCATCGTGTGCCCTGTGGAATCACTCCATATTTGTATTGTTTTAAATAACATAAAACATTTAGGAATGCAAAACAATCAGTGCAAGTTTTGGACTTTCTCAGAATGGAAAAAGGCGGGGGGGGGGTTGGCATTTAATCAGGCAAAAGCACCAGACATTTAAAGCTACTGTTCTCTCAGAACAATAACTAAACTGTGGAACTAATGCCCCATGGCACTGGACGTCAGTGTTCGAAAGCTTACAACAGATGCTTAGCTACAACTGAAAGAACATTATCAGTTACTATATATAAAAATGTAGACATTTCAAACAAATAAAAGCATCATATGTGGTTAGCTTACTTCTAATTTGAAAAGACTAGAAAAAGCATTCTGCCACTGACAGTTTGTGCCACAACTGGCACCAATGAGTAGGTTTTTACAATGCAGGTAGCTGTGGCTTTCACAGCTGGCTATCTGCCTGCAAAATAGATATTATTAAAAAAAAAAACCACTCTAATATTTCTTTCCTGGATTATGGCTTATCCTTTTCTTTTAGAAACCAACCATTCCAGTAATACTCCTCATCAACTATGCTGACATTTTGGAAAGCTCATCTAAATACACTGTCAGACACCTGACTGTGTTACTAAGAGTCATATTTTGGATCATTGTGAATATTACCAGAAAGATATCAGTAACAGAGTTCAGATTCCACTTGATACACCTCAGAAAAATAATCACTGTTTTAAATTCTGAAGTGCTATTACTAGCCCATGTATAAATGGGAAACTTTTAGATAATCTCAATGGCACATGGTATTGGTAAAACTTTAGGCTGCAGAGCTGTGTCCAGTCAAATCCTTCCCTATTCAATATCAATTCTGGACATTAAATGCTCTGGAGCAAGGAGCTTTTCTGTGCTGAATAAATGAAACAGAAACAAATGGACAAAGAAAAGAGCCAAATGCTCAGGCTGGGGAGAAGCTGTCTCCTCTGTTGGCTTGGACTGCAGTAGGTGTTATCTCACATCTCTGCTCAAGAGCAGTGACCATGATTACTAAAGTTGGGAGGGCTGGGGTGTAATGCCAGGTGTTTTTTGCCCCACAAATACATGGTCATTGGGAAGGCCGGGATGGGATAGGCAGCCTGACTGCTCAGATGTTCCAACACTGCTCAGCAGGAAAGAAGACAGATCATGCTCTCAGTCTAAGGGCGAGCATGGCTAGGCTACATCTACATCACATAGCACTTCACTGTGGCTCTGCCCTTCATGAAAAATCATTTACATGTGTCTTCTTCCAGTTCTCAGTGTCTATATTGTGGAAAGAGTGAGTCTCAGCCCATCCAAGTGGTGTTTTCATGGCATTACTATAACTTTATGATTAATTCTCTCTGGCATAGTTAAAGACACCTGTGAGCCTTTGGGGGTTGCAATGTCTGTGGGGATGATATGGGAGAACTGCTCAGAGTGAAGGGAGCTGGGCTGGCAGGGTGGTACCCATACTGCCTCCTGGTAAAGCTCTCAGTGCACTCAATCCTTCTTATTGGCTTAGGTGTCCTGAAAATCCGTAGCTGGCATGGCCCGAAATGACACAAGAGAGCACCTTAATGATGAAATGGGCAAACACTGCTCCAGCACTCCATCTCGCTCCTCAGCCTCACTCCATATAGCACCCTAGGTTTAGCCTTTATGATCACCATAAATTAGAAATGCCCTACGCTATTTTAGCTTTCAACAGAATTGATAAAGTTTGGAAATTGGAAGGCTAAGAAAAAGTTTCCTCTTTTGCAAAAAGCAGATCCCTGCAGAAGGATAAACCTGGAATTTCTTTATTTACCAAAGGATCTCAGACAGCTGGATACACACTGTGATCAATATAAACTACCTGTAAGGCCTATGAGCTCTCTATATCCATAACGAAGCTGAAAGGACTAGAATGAAGTATAGGCAGCCAGGAAAAGAAAATCTTATGAGGAAATGCAAGAGCCTTTATATACATACATAGTCACTGAAAGAAGATACTGATGTCCATCAGACAAGAGTAAAAGGATAATTGCTCTAGGGCACAGCTAGCTTTTCAAAAAAACAGAGTGGGTGTTTTGTGATACTTGCCAGCTACAGTGGATGCAACTCAAAGTTACTGACTAGTTGGCTACTGCTAAATGTTTAGGAAGATGCAAACCTAGAAGGAAGATCACACTGTAAAAGGCTTCTCTTTAATAGCTGCAATGACTACAGCGATTCCTTCTCCTTTCTGTACAAGGGGAGAATGTCAAGAACAGCAGAAACCATTAAGAACCTCCGGGAACATTTTGATAATGAAAGTCACAGGAGATACAACTTTCCCATTTTGCAACCAATTAGAAGAGGTTACCAAAAGGCAATTTAGAAGAGATGTGGACATGAAGGATAGGATAATAATTTCTTCCCGAGGGTTTAGCTTGGCTCCCACGGCACTATTACAGCACTGCTAGATAGGAATGTGAAAGAAGACTATTCCTTTTAATTTACCTGATAGGAACTGCTGTAGTCTAAATTGAGTCTCAGCCAAGGAGTGACACTGTGTTTGTGGAGAAGCTAATGAGGGGACACAGTGATGGCTTTTCAAAGCCATGCATCTATGGAAAGCTCACATTTATGTGTTCAATACTCTCCCTATAGCTTTTGAAATACCATTTCTGTGATGCAGCCTACATTTTTTAAGAAGTAAATAGTGATTTATCTAGGGTTTTTTTTAAGTAAATGGAAACATTCAGAGCCATATACTTGACAAGTTATTCTGAAAAGTAACAGCTTACTTTTCTGTTCATCTTTTATCTACCACTGTGTTTTTCTTTGTTCCCTGTCCCTAGACATCACCATCTGCCTCTGTGGTTGACCAGAACTGCCCAAATTTGAAGCTCATCATGAAAACAAAGCAATAGATCCAGGCTCTTGACTCCCTTGTATTTCATTAAATTTGTATTTCTACTTCATGACAGACCTCCACTGCCAGTCCATGAACTTGAAACAACCCTTCATGGACCATGCTATGCTGCAGGGTGTCTGTTTACAGCTGAGGCAGCTTAAGATCCCTCCTGAAAGAATGTGGACTAGAAAGCCCAAAACACACCATCTAAGAAAGCCTGCTCTGTGTGCCTCCCTGTCAAAGGGAGCCCAGCAAGCTTTAGGTTTGATAGTAAAACTCAAATTTGCTAACTTAAATTCCCTTCAGCATTTTTATCTCTGTTGGACCTTTCCCTCTAAAACTGACACAAGAGAAACTCCACCTCTAAAAACAAGAAAGTGGGCTGTCATCATGTCTTTCTGAGGACAGAAGGGTCTCTCGAATAGCACAAAGCAACTTGCATAGCTTGTCTCTCCTGAGGTTAACTCAAGAGAGTGCCTCAGGGTTAACTCTTTGGGGGCAGTACACGGAAGATAAGGAGATGAACAGCATATCTGGACTACAGGAGTAAGTTGGGAATTCCTTATTGTATTAAAATACAAATACTATTTTGTACCCATGCACATGCTCATAATTTTTTGTTGGTTGAGAGTATCCATTGTTCATACTTATTCTGAGCTCTTTGTTTCTCTTATGCCTTCCAACAGAACACTGACAGTATTGACTACAGCATGGATAATAACATGAAAGAGATGCATGTTTCTGTCAAGGTTACAGATTCCATTTTATTCACAGATCGCTGTCCTACTTGCATGACCACCTGTTGTGTACCTTTACTCAGTGAGAACCACCCTGATGCCTCAGAAGAGGAAAGATTTTGAGAAGGCTGATCCAGTACCACAAAGTATGCTCACAGTTGCCACCCAGAAAGAGTATGGGAGGAACAGGAGGAGGCCAGGAGGAACAGGAGTCCTTGAGTACCTGTTTTTTTCACAGTGATAGTACCTGGGACTTTCTCAGAAGACACAGTGACCAAACAACTGCAATCAAAACACTGACACCTCCCTGTGCTACAAGCTCATATCCTCCAGTATAGCACAGGCTTTGCTGGCAGATCAGGAAGATGCTTATTTTGCTCTCAGGTGGGCAAATAGCATGTGTCATTTCAGCAAAGTATGAAGAAGTCTGAAAGACACAAAGTAATGCTCTCTTAGGAAAGAATTTGCCATGACTTGACTCTGTGAGAAGAACCTCAAGAGAAACCAGGCCTTACCAATAGACTGTTGAAGAAAAATTCCCATATGATCTCAGAAAAGAAAGTCCAGACATACTGAGGGTTCCTGAGGAAAGGCAGGGATGAAGCCCACACTTTCCAGCTAAGGACTCCACTGACAATGTGACTTTTGGACAGCTACCTTGGTGTGAGGGTCTCCCCTACTCCATCATGAAGGACACATACAGTCTTTAAAAATCCTTTTGCTGAAAGATGGGAGGAGTTTCTGGAGTCAGGATCTTGGAAAAGAGAGGATCCTTAACATGTTGAAGGCAATGTGATCGGGGCTTGAGAAATTCCTTTATAAATGCTACAGACAACAGAAATCTGTTACTTGTATTCCACCAGAGTAGACTGCCACATATTTGATAACACCTTTTATGGTGTAGTTCATGCTTTGGAAAGCACATCTTGAAATAAACAGACAGAAACCATTGCATTCACCAGCTGAGTGACAACACAAGCTCTCCTTCAGAGCAAGACTGAGGGACCAAGAATGCAACTACAGAAAACCCTGTGAGATTAAGTGGTTTGGGAGAAGGCATTTATTGTCACACCATCTTTAGACTGGGATCATACAAAAGATTGAAAGCTGTGTCTCTGGGAGATTTTACCTGTTTCCATGAGTTTGCCTTATCTGTAAAATATGACTATGGGAAGCAGGGTTTGTCATGCCACACAAAATCATAAAAGTACTGAAGTTACCACTGCATTGTCCATTGTCACTGGTGCCCCCTATGAAGAATGAAACTGGAACATACTGCACACTGTGGTAGGTTATAACAAAGGACTGACACTTCATCACCACTGCTCTTTCATTAGGATTTCACCTACTAGGAGGTCTAAACTCATTTCACATTAAATAAGAACTAGTTATCTAGTTCCCTTCCCTTAGTCACTCACCGTGTCCTTAGAACAAAGCAAAGTATTCTCTCCAGAGGCCATTATTAAGAGAAATAAACCCATAGAAAAATGCAAGAGGTGGTATTGTGTTTTCCTTTGACCCACTCTCCCACCATGGCCTTCCTGGAGAAGTAGCCTTTTAAGCTATGGCACAGATGAATTCAATTATGATAGCTGAAGATGTCAGACTAATTTTTTACAAGAGCAGGAGCTGGGAGTCCTGCTGATAGCATAACTGCAACCTAAGTAATTGCCTTCCACATCTGAATTCCTTCAGCTGTATAAATTGGTTACAGTATTCTCCTCTTCTCATCCTGCCTCAACTGACTGTACACAGTTACTTACTATCTCATAAGAAAAATTTTGGTTTTTCACCCCAAAATAGCTGCATTTCAGAAGTTTCTCAGGTACTATCACTGTATTTAAATTTCATGACAAAGCAGCAGAAGTTTTTAGAGAAGAAGCTGAACATGTTTTAAAGAAGCTGAACATGTGTTTAATGGTTAGGCATTATCCCCTAGTTTTTTCTGATCCTTACAATGCGTGGCAGCAGTGTCAATCATATTATCGTCTTTGTCTCTCCATTGTAGAGGGAATACTATAAATTAAAATCTGTCAAACTCAGAATAAAACAAACAAAATACAGTAAATGGAATTCATGCAGAAAAAACCAGATATACTATATTTCACTATACTGCAAGATACCTAGTCATCAAGTCATGCTGTATCTTCAAGGAACTGCAATTCACATGGACCTCAGTAAGCAGCAAAGACTTTGCATCTCCGTTTCCTTGATTCCATAAGTTTTTGCCACACATGAAAGGCAAGTGCACTCCGGTTGGAAGGTAGGTATCTGTGCTTGAGCACCATTAAAAAATAAAATAAAGAAATCTAAACAAACTTTCAAAAATCAGACAGCAGGACAACTTAAATGGTCTGAGGACTTGATAGAAATCAAGGTTACCATTTAAAAAATTGCTTGAAATACCAAAAAAATTAGGTCTTTTCAGGTTTGGGTATTCCTAAGGCAGAAGAAAAAGCCACCTAAAAACTGTATCATTTAGGGTCCAAGCACTCTGTCTTCCAGAAGCTTTGGATAAAGTTTGTATGAGTTTTAGAAAATTCATGGTTTTTAAAAGTGGACTTCTGTCAGGTAAAGGGATAAGAATTGGGTTCACTTTAGCAGATGAAGGAAAGCAGAATTTATCAAAAACTTGACTTGCTTTTTAAGATTTTAGTATACACAGATGATTTATTGGCCAGGCTCTTTGCTTTGTATATGCAAAGATGCTCCTGTTAAAAATATACTGTAAACCAATGACCCTAGCAACACACCACAGAAGGTTTTATTGCTCAGCATTGACCATTTTTATCAGTATTGTACTAAAAAAAAGGTGACAGGCAAAAAGTTTTTTCAAACTTCCTTTCTATATGCTGTATCTGGTCATAATTTAATATACCTACTGGAATCTCTTACTGCATGACAAGAAGATGAAGTGTTAGGAAAGTGTTTTGCTGCGACAGGCCTGGAGCTTGTAAGTTAATAACTCCAGAGAGGAAGGATGAGCAATCCAAACTGGCACACTTCTTACCTAATTAATGTTTCTTTTTAAAATTTCTGTGTGGGTTTTAGAGGCCAACAAGAAAGTCTGTAAGAAAACAACTTTAAATTCATCTATGGGACAGATGATCAGCAATGAGTCTTTCTCTCCAGGAAAAAGCTAAACAAACCCATTCTGTATTCCTCTGAAAAAGAAGGCACAGGCAAGGTAGGATCAGCTTCCTACCTGTTCTTTATTCAAATTCTTGCCTACAGCTGGGAATCACATCAACCTGCTAGATGGAGGACAGGAGGAAGCACTCTGCAGAGAGTATGTTCCAAGTGATGGAGGGATGATGCTAGCTCACCATCTTGTTAAAACAGACAAATCTGAACTGAGAATCCCTGGATAAGACAATTACATCTGAAACAGGCAGACCGCATGGCATATCCAGTCTCTTTGCTCTTTGCTGGGGGAAGCGTCTCCACAGACATTTTGGGAGAAGCCCTTCATAAGTAGCACAAAAAAGTACGAGGGTAATGCTACAAGGTGCAGCTAAGCAAATGCTTCTATTTGACACATATTCCCATAGACTCTGTGCAATTTTCTCATTTCCTACTGCTATAAATGCTCAGCTTTTGATCCAGTATGGCTCTCAGAGCATGGGTGTCCAGACTGATGTTGCCCATAGACAGTACTGCTGGCAGCTTTAATACATGGTCTTTCTGAATGTGACAGCAAAATAATGAGTCAAGCCTTTCTCCTTTACTTAAGAATGGAGGTCCACACTCTCAAAGTGGACTTGATTTAGAGGAGTGTAGCAATATGTGAACATAAAAGGGATCTTCATGTTTGGGATGTTAGTTGTGGAGGGTCTTACAGAAGCGGGATTTTTTTCTAAACTTCTTCCTCTCTGAATATCTGTCACTGAAACTCCAAAAGAAGCAAAGCATGCCAAATGTCCGTTGTCTTGTGAAAGCCCTAGGGGAGAGAACCTACTGAGTCACTCTGCTGTTTTCAGGTCTTTCCCAGTGTCTGGCCAACAGTGACAGTGCTGGCATGTTGTCTAAACATCTGCTATTGTCTGAGAAGTGGAAGGACACAGTTTATTTTATCTCCTGTGGCCGCTACAAGATTGACAGGGACAAGTGTGAAATGGACATGTCACATGGAAATTCAGAAAAGAAAATCTCTAAAGAACTTTAAAATAAGTACATGGTCAACTCCCTCATCACTCTGTAGTGTGAGTAGACATTCACATCTGTTAGCAATAAATGTTGGATCCCTCCTGCTTTTCCTACCCAGCACAGGCAGCAATATCCAATATTGCCCTCTCTCCTCCATAACTTATTTTAGTGACTTGAATGGTACTAACTGCAGTATACATTAATGCTCCTGAGAACAGAATGGCGAGGATCTACTGTTTTAAGCAGCTCCAGAAATTATTCCTGCCTACTCTGCTGCTAGTCATCAAGGGGAAACAGAGGCCAAAATCCAACTCTTCTCACCTTGCTGTCAGAAATCTTCTTAAATAACCCATCAAATTTCTCTAATTCTTTCAACACACACTTAAAAATTATCAGCTTAGATGAAAATCTAGAAAAATACAGAGATATGGCTTTGACCTTTCCTTCTGGTGCTGCTACAGTAGCTATTAAATGTGAGTTAAGGGCATTCATGTATAGTTTGCTATAAAACACATTTTTTAGCAGCCCTGAAACTGTCAGAGTAGATCAGACCATTGGTCTATCTCACCTGCCATCCTATTAGCAGCTGGTAACACTTACCGGTTTAGGGCAAGATTAATACCCCACCTCCCACAACCCCACTGTGTGAAGTGGCCTTCCAGACTGCTCAAAACCAGCCTGATAGATGGTAGATTTGGTTCTAGTAAAGAACTGGAAGGCTCTTCCTAAAGGTTCTCAATTGCACAGGATTATGGCTGATCCATAAACCATAATGCCCGGGAAGCATCACTTCAGAGGAAGAAAAGAGTCACTTTCCCCACTGGTACCTCTGCGGTTTCCAGTGTGCTCCTGAGAAAAGCAGAGAGATACTCTCTCCTTCCTAGGAAAGAACCATTTCTGGCTCTCTGTCCCAACTGAGGGAAGACGCACTAAATGATGTTGTCACCTTCCTCATTTTCTTCCCAAGGGTAGTGGGGCATAGAAGAAAGAGTGAAAGAACTCTAATAAGCACAGCTGGCATACAGACGGAGGGAAATGCACCCAGGTGGGCATGGCTGGACCTGAGAGTGCTCCAGCTACCCCAGGACCAGGGGATGTGGAGGCAGAGGAGACAGTATTTGAAGCAATACATTGTGTGGGGAGGGCAGGGACGGGAATTCCAAGCAGGAAACACTGGTGTAGTTTCCTCCTCCTTTGCCCTGCCCAAACCCACATTTGACCTTTCTGAAGGAAGGTGTTTGAGCCTCAATATACAAAAAGCATGTCTCTGAGAGTTCTAATAATACATAACAAATAACGATTGCACCGATGGTTCAGAAATCCCACTCAGTCATTCCTGATCTCTTAATGCACTTTTTTTTCCAGAGCTAGGAATAATTTAAAGGGTTTTGCCAGCAATAATTTAAACAACTTGCATATACTTACAGGAGGAAGTGTTTGTTCCTTCTGTTGAAGCTTGTATCCTAAGCATGGGTTCTGCAACACACAGAAGTAACAATAAAGTTGTAAGAATACAGCCACAGCTACAGCACTATACTGGAGGAGCCTGAACATCTTTCCCCCAGTAGAGATTTCTTTAATTTTTAGTTTTTTTCCTCAGTAGTCAGAAACCCAGCAGAGCAGAGATAAAAAATTAGATAGCTTGAGAAAGCAAAGAACTTCAAAGTTGGTTCAGCATGTCCCAGGCGCACTGTAAATAATCAATTATAGCAAAAATGCTCCACAGTCCTGGGAGGAAAGGCCGTGAGAAAACTGGCAAAGACAGAGTAAAATTTTCAGCTGTTTCTGACAGACAGCATCAGAGGAAAGTGGAAAGCAGTAGGTCTTGAAGCTCCATATGCTGACCCAGGAAGCACTAGTTTCTTATCTTCTTCTCACATAACTCCTATTAAACAGTAAGGAATTTCAGTCAATCACAACTATAGTTTAGGACTTCTGTGGCTTGAAAGATAGGAGGGTCTATGAGTGTCATCACCTCAGCAGAGAGCTGTAGATAAAAGGGAAAACAGAACACATTCCAGACCAAAATGGGACATGGCACCAGCCCCAAAGTGGTTACAGGAACAGAAAAAGAATGGTAAATAATCTTGTAGGATAGTGGAAGGAAATGGACCTCAACACAAATCACACAAAGGAAGCAATCAGAAAAGTTTAGAGAAGAAGCAGGTAGCCTGAATCTAGGTCTGAACTATAGGAAACCTGAACCACACAGCAATTAAGAGCCATGTGTTTGGGTGGCTTCATGGGCTTTCACTATCTAACAAATCATATATGGTGTCATGCATGAAAAAAGAATTCCAGAGAAGGCTTGAGAAGTATTATCAGCTGAAAGTAATAATTTGAAGAGAGAATACTTTGCCTAAGGTTGCAATGTAATGTGCTGGTGTGGAGTAGAGGTGGCTAACAGCCAGTCTGTGAAATCTAAGGAGCAGGTCAGGCATACTGCACGCTCTGTAGTGAAACATTTAACATTTCATGTCACACAGAAAAGATGAATCTGTTGCCTAACAAAGCCTGGTTTCAGGCAGAAAAAACCCACTCTAAAAACTAAGACTGCTCTGTAATTCCTCCTATCATCAAAACGTAACTGTAGCAATACTTCAACAGATCTACATCCTGGTGATTCGAACACCAGCACTTCAAAATAGTCTATCTTAAAGTAAAGAAACAACACACTAATTAATTATTTTCATTTGAAAGTCCTGGAAAAAAAACAGTGCCCAAAACCCCAGGCACTACGGGTCATCAGGAAACTCATGAAGTGTTAGAGAAAGACATGGTCTGGACAGCAGGAAAAACAGCATCTGTCTGGGTTTGGTCTCTGCTCCAGCCACATATCAAAGACCTCCTCAGAGCTCCATGTGGAGACCTCCACAAGCAGCCACTAAACATACTGCTTTTTGCTGTTCTGGGGACAATACCTTGATGTGCTGCTTGGCATGAAATCTGCCAGTGCAGAGATTCATCAGGAATGCAGCCAGCTTTTTGAACATCCCAGCTTCCTCCTCTCCAGCGGCACAATAGCAGTAAAGAGAAGGACAGTACTGTAACAGCAGGCACTTGAAGGGACATAAGCAGGG
This sequence comes from Ammospiza caudacuta, assembly GCF_027887145.1. Classification (NCBI taxonomy): domain Eukaryota; kingdom Metazoa; phylum Chordata; class Aves; order Passeriformes; family Passerellidae; genus Ammospiza; species Ammospiza caudacuta. The sequence goes on from NC_080632.1 coordinate 24,312,200, forward strand.
AAAGAGACCGCTCAAGAACAAGAACTTAAATCCATGGGAAAGGAGGCAGCAAAGTAGAGGGACTACATTCTTGCTGCACAAGGGAGAATGCAAGGCAAGCCCAGCGGAGTCAGTGACCAGCGTGTCACCTTCTTTGAACAAACAATGGTTCCAATGGTTACAGGACACTTGCTATTAGCTATGTGGTCTCATATATTTCCAGTGAAGCACCAGTGACAGGCCCCACTGAGAACATGAAAGAATATGGGCACAGCCAACGTCTCTTCTGTCAGGCAGCAATGCCAAGATTTCAGAAGTAGGTCGCCACACACACAGATGCATCAAAGAAAAGGCTGCAGGCATGCTAAATGCAAAATCTGGCAATCACACTGTTTTCCTTGATCTAGCCTACAAACACTGTCATTTCACACTAAAACCTGTCCCTGCCAGACATAGCTTTCCCAAAAAAGCTAGCAGGACCCCAGCCTCTTTGCCAAGGAGGATACGTGCATCTTGTAAATCCTTGGGTTGCCCGGCTTACACACGGTTATCTACAATTGTCTCAGCCAAAGCCATCAGTAGTGACAAGTACTTGTATTGTGGCCATATATAAAGTAACTCTTTACAATTAAGGAATGAAAGCAGCTTCTCACTGGGGTTAATTCCAGCAGTATTGCTACTCTGGAAGTATGCAATCTGTAACTGCAGGAAGGATGCTGAAAGCAAATTCCATGAGCCTGAAAGGAAACCACCTGGAGAAGGCTCCTAGTATGCCAAGGCAGCTTCAAAAGTGGTTAAATTACTGACAGTGACCTGTCTACACTCACAGACCCTGCAGAGCTGCCAGGAATTGTATTTAGAGTCCTGAGGAACAGAGAAGTCTAGGCAACAGACTTTCCTGAGGGCACATCAATATGCCTGTACACTCAGCAAACTCACAAGCAGCTGCTAGGATTTATAGGAGAAGGAGGTAAGAGCTTTTTTAAAACATAGCTCCTAACAACACAAACACTTCTTCAATTGGGCTGCTGAGGCCTGACAACTGTAGATTTGCTTCCTCAATATAGCCCCAAAATAGTAAAATATATGCTTAATCCTTCTTCATTCATTTCTTGGTCCCTGAAGTAGCTCAAGGTGCAAGGTGATATGCAGAAACAGAGCTGCTGGATGTAGAAGAATCGTTCTCTGTTAAGGAGCTGTTTCAGAGCTGTAGAAACAATTTCAAGAAGAAATGAAAAGAAAGAGACAGAAAGACTGTTAATTCAACTTACGTGAAGAAGTTTTTGTCACTTCTGTTGATACTGGTATCTTGCTGGTACTCTCTGGAAAACACAAGAGGCAACAAGAAGTTATAATATGGTGTCAGATGATCCTCAAGCAGCATTCAGCTCCAGAATGCACAAGGTAAAGAAGAAAAAGGTGTTCAAAGAAGGAAGTTTAAATTTTGCTCCAGTGGGCAGAGGCTTCAATCAGATATCAGCTTGCAGAAGTTTCTTTTCAGGGAAAAAAACAAAAAATGATGGTGCCTACTAGCAAAACTGAAGAAAAAAGCCTACTCCTGAAAGCAGCCAGTTGTTCAATCTCTCATTTTCCTCTGGAAGTAACTGATCAGTGGCAACAAGAGAAATCATGCAGATGGCTGTGTTTCTGGAAGACGTCAGTGTGAGTATTCACTCCTTATGCTTCTAGACAGTTAAATTTTGCAAAGACGTGTCTCTGTTCATATCACTTGAATTGCTGGTAAGTACACCCAATAGTGTCACTTGCTGCTTCAGGGAAATCTTCTGAGCCACACATGCAAACCCTGTCCCTCATCGTCTGCTGGGGGCTCAGTGATAGAAATCAAACAGTTGTTTTGCTGAAGAAATGCGAAAAGTTGTGCTTCCATACTGGTCCTCTGTAGATGTCCATACACTGCTGCTACTTACATACTGGCACGGACGGCTTGCACTCACTGGTTGAACCAGCTGATGGCTAAGGGGGATGATGTTGCCATATTCAGATCCTTGCTAATGCAAAACGCGCAGATGGGAGAACGCAAAATGTAGAAAGCCTTTGTTTAGGTTTCACAGACTTGCACAGAGACCTTGTTCCAATGACAGCATTGATTTGCAAGTGCTCTGCTGTCCCCACAAGCCACAACTGCAATTTTTTAGGTGTGAACGAATCACTCTTCAGCTGTATTCATCAACAGTCTTGGACTTTCCCAAGTTCTCAAAACACATTTCAGACATTAAGTGGTGCAGTTCAATGCAGCTGCACAAGTTTCAGCTCCACAGCTGGAGAAAGGCCCTGAATGCCAAGAGAAAAGTCTTGCCCTGAAACCTCAAAGCACACCAAGAATCCCCAAGCAGGTCAAACACACAGAATTTTAAAAATACCTCATAAGAGATTTAGGAAAGAGAAACTCCAGAATGTTTTTATTCTGTTTTGTGAATCTGGATTCCAATTGTTCTCTGCTCATTGTCTCCAGAGTTCACAGAAACTTGACCAGAGACAAAACTAGTCCCAATGCCTTCCCTTCAACTTCCCTCTTGTTAAACTTTAATATTGGCTCTACATTTTAACTTCTTACTTGCTTGCTCTTATTTTGTATTTTTTTTCCATTTTGGTACAGCTTTCTTTGGCAAATGTACTATTTGCCTAGTTAGTACATCCCGGTTTCATCTCACTAATGGGAGAGAACATGTTATGCAGCATTTCCTTGGCAGCCAGCAATGCATGGCATGCAGTGTGTATCATAATTAAAATTTTTAAGATCAAAACCTTTGCATTAGGTCTTGGAACACAGTGGCCTGTAGCCAGGCAGCTTTCAGGACCATTTTTTGGGTATAGCGGCAATTTCTCTATTGTGCAGTTGGGTTGTCTGAGCAATTAACCTTTCTTAGTCACGTCAGGAGATGGAACAGGTCTGACAGCAGCATAGCTCAGCATCTGGCACTACTGGAGCAAACTTTTCTTTCACAATTAAAGCAACCATGTTCCATTTAGTGCCTGTGAGGAGCTTGATGAAGCATTTCTTACTGGCACCTCCCCAGCCCAGCTGTGTTAGTACAAACGCCGACGGGAAGCTGCCAGTGGAAAAAAAACCACAGCCAGAGCCTCCTACACCTGAAACGTGCTGAGAAACACATTTGGAAAACATGTGGCAAAGTCACACTTTACCAAGCCCCACTAATAACATTCGTGTTAGCAACAATAACAGTGGATGCTAAAATTTGGAAGACACAGCAATTGTGCGTATTACTGCACACAGTACACCACAACCATAAGAAATATGTTTTACAGTGCCTGGGAAGGCTAGCACAGATCCACATGGCAAGCTGTCTGAACACAAGAAACATACAAAAAAAGAGTCTTCTCATAGCAGACCATCAGTACTTGCCTGAGGTGAAAGAGCTGGGACCATTTTTCAATCATAATACTTTTACTGCTGCAGTCTGCTAGGGTATGGAGATGGCAGCCTGCAGCCCTGTCTTCATCATCACATTTAAGTTCCGAGGAGGAGCAGCTACCTCATTATAAACAGTTCTGTCTCCTGGCACTTAGAAATACTAAATCTTGGTGAAGTGCTTTGTCCTGAAACTGTATGCTTGTGCAGGGGCTAACTTATATAAAAATACTGAAGGATCCATGAGAGATCCTTGTCTGGGGATGTTGTAAATAGCAGGCCTCTGCAGCTTCTCAGTCCTATTTCCTTAGTACTCAGGCCATCATCTTCTGCTGTTTAGCCTGACATAACAGGGAAGAACTCCTTCATAACATACAAGACTCCCAGTAACCCCATGGCCTTGATATGTTTGTTGATCCATCTTTCCAGATAGGGAACTTAATTTGGGCTGCTGAGAGGACTTGTTGCATGGGCAACAAGCTCTGCTGTACAGCTGTCAGGCAGGAGGTCCTTCTCCTCCTCAGTCAAAACCTTTTCTCCAGGATATTTAATATTTATATATTTATATATTTAACCAAATATTTAAGAGCCTTACAGCTGCTGCTGTGAACAGCTCTATGCATGCCCTCACAGCTTTTTTGCCCCCAGTTAGTTTGTCAGAGGCCTAATGCAAAAAAGGCTGCTTGAGCAAGCTGAAGGAATTTTGGTTGAGCTCACAGGTTTTAGTTCAGCACTTGCAGGTCACTCTGAGAACCCTGACAGGAACAACAATCTGGGCTCTGAAAAGAATTCAGACACCATAGGTCATTGGAGCTGCAAACAAGCTTTCTGTCATCCTGAGATGTACTTTCTGACAGTGATGTAAGTTTTAAGTCTTTTGAATTGTTTGTGTTGTTAGGGTGATACCATCTGAATTATACAAACAATGACACAAACTAACATACACCTTGAGGAAAGGGGAGCACTTTCTCCATCTCTGTCACTTGGTCTATAGATGCCAGAGCAGAGACTTGTGTAGAAGGCTGGAAAGGCTGTAGTCAGGGGCCTCAGAGGCATGCAGGCATATGTGGTAAAAGACACAGGGTGATCCAGTGGCTAAACTAACTTTTAGGTTCTTAAAACTACCATACTTTTCCCCTTTTTTCCTCCGAGAAACTACTGACCAGAGTCAGATTAAAAGAACATTGCCCTCAGTCCGAGTATGTCAAACTGCAAGGAAAGGTTCAAGACTACTCTTAGGGGAGTTGCAATACCAAATTGAGTGATGGCCACATTTCTTTCTAAGACCAAATAAGTGGTCTAAGCATGCTGATTTACTCCAGGTGAGAATCTGACTCATTATGCCAGCCAGTCAAAAACAAACTATGTCCCAGATTGCCTGCAATTATGCTAGAGAGTACCCTGATCTATTTTAATCAAGTCTTGAACAGAAGAAGGGACTTTTTCTGCACTTGAAGTATTTCACCGTTTGTCACATGCTCCATGGGTACTAGATATAAGATGTTTTTACTTACTTATTTCTCAGTCATCTTCTTGAAGCTAAGCTACTGTCTGTCTTCAGAAGAGGAAGAGCAAATTAAAATTGAATGAATGATGAGTGTCAGATTCTTGTTTATTATTGTATGACTTGGAGCTGTTACTACTACTACAAGTCCTATGGATGCAAAATCAAAAGCCTGCATAGGCCACTGTGTAGCTAATGAATTTACCAAGGTTCACCTCTGCCTGCAATTGAGATACATGAACAGATCACCTGAGTTAACAGCACCATCAATTCAGGCAGAATTGCCCCAGCCATTCAAAATGATGAGTCAAACTACATCAACTCACTTCCCAACAGACAGCAAGGAATAGCGTTCACCCAAAACCCAGCACACAGCCCACCAGAACCAGCACTGCAGATTTCTGGCTTTTGAAATATCTCTGCATGAATCCACCCTTTTGTACCCTGAAACATGCTGGGCACAGAAAACATCCTCAGAGAGGCATAAGAATCAGGCCAACAGGTCTTAATGGAAAAGACTGACACCACGTGCAGATAGAGCATGCTTGACTCTTTATCAAAAAGATATCACTTAGCTAGTTGCCTAAATACAGAGTTTTGTGAGTAAGTTGAAAGCTTTGGGTGTACTGTGAAGTATTCTGTCAGTGTTATTCATCAAGTATAATGAGGTCCTATGCTGATGAGAAAATCCCTGAAAAATTCACCGCAGAATTTCGCCTGGGTAAAGTAAGAAATGAGGATGCACAAAAAAACCAGTTACTATTGCATTAGCAAACTTGTGTACTATTTATACACCACCAGGAGAACTTCATGCCTCTCTTCTGACCTCAATTACAATCTTAGGTGAGCATATATGAGTATGAGTGAATGAAAATAAGAAGGCAGCTCATATCCTGTGGGCAAGTTACACTCATTATAAATTTAAAAGAGAATAGCTCCTATCACTTGCTATTAAGACTGGTAAAAATTGTGTTTGTCTAGCTATTTTTATATTTGTTACATTTTTAATCCACACACGTGGCTCTATCTACAAAGATTTATATATCTTTCAGTAAAACTGGAGAAATTTAAAAGTGTGTAGATTAAAACTGTTTGTGTGGGATGTATGTTCATGTTTATGTGTAGCAAAATCTTGCACAAAAGCAAATTTGGCATTTTTAAATAACAACAATGTTTATAATAGTAAGAAGGAAAGGAGTTACTATTGCACTGAATATTACTGTTTTAGACAGAAAAGTTTACCTGGGGAATGAGATCAGGAAAAAAAAAAAGTCTTTGCTCACTGAAAACAACAAAAAATATTTTACAACTGTTTTATCGAGAAATAATTAATTTTTCTATGCTTGGAGCAGAGAATTGAAAACAGCAACCTTAGTGGTAGAAAATGTATGGCTTTTTGTATTCTTGGGGAGAAAATACCGACACATTTGCCTTGTTCTTCCTATGTTTATTCCTAATGTCCAGTGGTTGGTGATATTAGAGACAAGGCCTTTGGTCTGGCTCTGGGGTTCTCTTTCATGGCATATGCCAGTAAAGAAAATTTCAGCTAAAATACTCCTAGTTTGACAAAATTCTAGGGAATTTAAATGCAGATTTTTATTTTTTAGATGCTGAAAAACACTAACCTTACAGTGGAAATAAAAATAACCCCATTCCTAGAAAGCCCATTACCTTGCCTACCCTCACTCTTAAAGCAACCAGCACAAAGGGAAAGGAAGATCTAGTTTGCAGACAGCAAGGCATACATAATAAATATGACCAGGTGAGTCACTAAATTAAAGGTCATAACTTAAGTTATGGTTCACACAGCAGACCAGACCAGTATCACCAGACCAGTATCATAAGAAAGTCAGGCCCTCTGGCGCATTTTTCTTTACCTCACTGTTACCCTACCTGCTGGAGTTAGAAGAAAGCAATCTCTCTGCTCACTTTGAGAGACTCAGCCTTCACAGAAACCTACAGTTTAGTTTTCTACAGGGACTCCTGGACTACACTGGACCCCAAGAGCTCCCCCAAAAGCCCATTAACAGGTAATAACAAGAGTAAAATATACTGGATTTTTGTTTGCCATTTTGTTTTTTTTCTTTTAGTTTTAAATTCTTATGAATATTGCAGGACCTCCCAGCTATACAGGACCCAAGTAATGACTGCCCTTCAGGGCTCATTACCGAGTTTGGATCCCAAATCTGTCATTAAGCTAGCAAGGGGAAGAGGTCAGGGAATGCAGGGGAAGGAGGGGTGAGAAGGTCACCCATGCAGGGGGTCCATCCCTGTTTGCAAGGCAGATGTTGCCCTTTGAGGCCATAAGGATCTATTGCTCTTAAGTAACCAGATGTTGCCCATGCTGTTTCTCAAATCCAGGTGGAAAATTCCACCATTAGCAGGAAAATTATGAACAATTTTATTGGTAATTTATGAGGAACAGTAAGCAGAGGGGGCTCAGATGTATGTATAGCAACCAAATATGCATGATTGATTTATTCCACCAATGAATGCTGCCATGCCTGAGTCTAGATGATCAAATAACACTGAGATGTTCCAGTCCAGATATCATTGAGTTTCCAGTTCAGATCTTTACAGACAAGAGCCAGCTGGCAGGTTTGGACTGGATTCCAGTTGGCCCTGCGTTGGCATGCATGGCTGTATTTTAAACAACTTACACTTCATAACACAATTAGATAGATTTTAACATATATGTTATGGATGCACATAGCAGGGCTTGCCACAAATACTTTCTACTGGGACCAAGCTCCCACCCTCTAGCAGCAGGTGTGTTTTGCAGTCATTCAGCATAGCCCAAAAGGAAGTTCAAAAATCCATGTCACATAGCAAAGGAATGAGGTTCCTGCATGCACTCCCATGACACTGCTCCTTGTCTGAGAAAGCAATAGAAAATGGTCAAGCTAGCTTTTTTTTTTTTTTTTTTTTTTTGCATTTATCTGTAACACTACCTAGGCACAGTGCCTACAGTTGAGTTACGGAAACTGTATAGGAGCTTTCCATGTAAGCAGCTAATGAGCAACCAAAATTTGTATTCACGGAAACAGAAACACCTACCTATTTTCCCTCTTAACAACATTCCAGTAAATAACACTTGATCTTTTATATCAGTCTCCTGACATCTGCTTATGATTATAATACCATACAGCTAGAATGAAATTCTAGCACTTGAGATTCTTTAGTTGATGAAATAGAATAGCAAATACACAAAGTAAATACAGTCAAGCAATTGCTGTGTGATTACAAAACAACAGACAGACAAAGACAAATCCCACTGGAAAAGGTTTACATTTGGTTTTCTGTTTATGTAAATGCCTATCTCCCACTTAAGAGCACAGAAATGTGGAACAGAAAAGCACGCCTGGTAAATTCACATTGCTATAACATCTTTAACTCATATATGATATGTAGAGAACTTCAGCTTTGTTTGCTAATATGGATACGTTTTTTTCTTTTCATACTTCACAACTGGCTGGACACTGGCGTTTGAATTATGGGACCTGAATTAGCCAAAGCCACACTGGAAAAACATGATTTCAGTTTAAACCAACCTCAAATTACAATACCTGAATTAAAGCATCTGAATCACACTCAAGCCTTTGAATAATTTTCCTTCAGATACATTCATGCCTTTGTGTTTATTGTTTTAGAAATCAAAACAAAAACATATCAACATATGTGAAAGTAAAAATGGTGGCAATCAGAGCAATACAAATATTACTTAAAGTGAGAAGTGCTGGTTTAGCAGTTCAGACTGTGATATGTTTTAGGTTAAATGCAACTTCCCTCACTGTGCATACCAGGAATTAGAATAATATTCCTTTCATCATTTTTTAATCTTGACTAGACTGTGTCTTAGACCTGGTGTTACACAGAAAATGCTCATCTGTCCTGAAATGTGTAGGAGACAGCCCATTTGCCTATAAGGCAAATTGAACATCTCAACAACATAACAGACAAGTCAGGCTCAACTAGTTTTCTTAGTATATCTAAAAGATTTCAGTGCTTCCACGTCATGTGCCAAGCTTTGTCCTGCTTCCAAGCCCTTTGTCCAGTTGGCAGCTTAAACACATGGTCTTTCTGAATGTGACAATAAAATAATGAGTCAAGCCTTACCATTGGTGTCTGTGATGACAACACTGGCTTTAGTACTGTCATTTCCTAGCTTGCTGCTCACTCTGCACACGTATTCCCCAGCGTCGGCCAACGTGGCTCTGTAAATGTGAAGCTCAGAGTATTTCCTGTGAAATCAGAAAAAAACCATATAAACATCCTATACTGGAATAACAGTCACTGCATCAACCAAAGCACTTTTCTCCCCACCCCTTTCAACAGAGGGTCTTGTCTTCCATTCTTACTGACAGATAAACACTATCCAGGCTTGAAAGAAGGGAGGATAATAAAAAAAAATCTCCTGCAGGCTGCTGGAAAACAGGCATATTCATGAATCCAAATGAAGATACTTGCTTATGCTTTTCTGTATAAGAGAAGTCTTTGCTTTTAAAGAAAATCTGGAAAATAACCATCCAACAACCATCCTCTCTCAGACAAACTGTTGGCTGTCCAGAAGCCACCAAGATGGGTGTAAGACAAAAATAGATTACCCTTCCCAGGTTCATATTACCAGTAGTAGAGTTCTGGACAAGTACTGAAGTTCCTAACATCTGACTAAATAATCATGAGATTAGAACACACTTTTAAACAGCCACTGAAGCCCCAAATCATTCTCCAGTGCTAACAAAAAGAAAAAAAAAGGGCAAGAGCACAATTTTCATGAAGCTACATTTTGTTCCTGGCTCAGAGATGTAATTTAATCAGTCTCCAAGGTTTTAAGATTAGATTTTCAAATGCAGAACTCCTGCCTACCCATTAATTTTGTAGGAACATGTTCTGGTGTCATTCATGGGGTCCCCAACTCACAGGATGGCAATAATCCCATTATCTAGACTGCACAGAATGACTAGCTTGGTGAAAATGGACACATTACTGCTGTTCCCAGTTACTATTTAAAAGAAGTGCTCTGGGGAAGTTTCTGCCTATCATAAAACCTGATCTATAGAACAGTCACTCAGAGTGCATGAACGTTGCCTTCCCTAAGCAGGCCCACCCTTACCTGAACGGCTGATCCCCAGGAGGCAGTGTTTGCTCACTCTAAAAGCTCATAGTAACCACCATGACTGCTGAGACAAACAATGTTTGGGGAGATGCTTTGCTTCAACACTGCCATGTCTCCTAACTCTCCATGCAGAAATCACAACTGGTTATCCCTTCTGCAAATCACTGAGCAGGGCTTGGTTCAGACCACAAACAGGTCTGTCGTAGCAATGTGGGCTTCTGAAGCAACCAAAATGTCCAATGTCATTTTTCAATACATCCTTGTGAGCCACCCCTACCTCCATCACAGGACATTATCCGATCCGCTATCTGCTGTCCACACCTCTGCCTACTGGCAGGTCAGTCTTCCCTGCCTCTATGTGAAACTCCTACTCTTTAGGAGTCCCCCATGGGATGAAAGCAGGGTGCTAGGTGGACCCCTCTCTGCCAGAAACCTGCATCACAAGAGTTGCCCCCCATGTCCTGAAAGAAGACTGATTCCTCAAGGCCACTGGGCTTGGAAGAGGGAGGAGGAACCAAGCTAGGATTATCAATTTACTCAAGTTTTCTCAAATGGTAATGAATAGCTGAGTATTTGGGCTCTCTTCTCAGGAAATGTTAGGAGTCCAGTTCCCAGTGCTGAATTAATTAACTGGGCTGCACTTCAGATGGCATACAAGAACAGATTCTAGCTCATGGCCACCATAAATATGTGAGAAAAAAGTGGTAAAGGCACTGGCAGAAACGTCCAAAAGTTAAATGCTACCGTATCTTTGTGTGAAAGTAAAAACTGACAATGGTCCTGCATATATATCTCAAAAATTGGCCACATTTCTAAAAGAATGGGGTGGTTGTCACATCTTTGGTATTCCTCACTTTCCCACAAGCCAAGCAATTATTGAAAGGGCACATCAGACATTAAAACTCATTCTAGATCAACAGAGAGGGGGAGTAGAGGTAACACCACAGATGAGGTTGAACAAAGCTTTGTATGTTTTTAATTTTTTAAACAGTTCGGTTGCAGAACATGATACAGTGATTTTTAGGCATTTTTCAAATAACACACAGGCAAAACTGAAAGAAAATCCTCCTGTTTTAATTAGAAACCCTGAGACTGGACAAATTGAAGGTCCTTTCCGATTAATCACTTGGGGCAAAGGGTATGCTTCTGTCTCTACAGGTGCAGGAATTAAGTGTGTCCGAGCCAAAAACGTCAAACCATATCGCACTCCAGAACATATTGGTGAGTCTGAAACCGAGGAAGCAAGTACACAGATGTGAGCCGAACAGAGGGATCCCAGGGCACGCCTGACATTCCTTGTGCATCGGTGGAACCTGCAAACTCTGATTTTGTGTCTATGTTATTTATAAGTGCGTCAATTGTATGTCAAATGTTTGTTTCGTAGAGCTGATTTTTGGCAAAAGTGTGGGTTTTTTGTTTTTGTTAGGTTGTAGATCCCTTGTATTAGATGTTCAAAGTCAAATCTTATCTTAAGGTCAAAAGCAAAGTTCTTAAATTGATATATGTGTGAGGATTTTGCCAAAACTTAAGTAATGAACAGAATGGAGCAAAATCAAATTGTATGTTGATGTTGGTGGGTTTTAATTGTTTTCTGTTGTGCAGCTTTGCCTGTGGAACAACCAAAACCAAATGTTTGGGTGACCTTAGCCAAGGCAGCTGGCTCAGACACTATATGTTTGTCTACTTCAGAACCAGAAAAACCTTTCTCAACCTGTCTGGTTGGTGTGTCAGTAAAAGATTTGCCTTTGGTCAAAAAACAATCCAATGGTGAGCCAGATGAAATTGACAATGGGAACAATCCTGCATTGAATTGGAACGTTGGGGCCAAAAAACTTCCCAGAGCAGTATCTGAACCCCAAGAATTGGAAATCCTTAGTTCTTTAACAATGGATTTTTGCTTTACCTTACAGCTAGTGGTTGGCGAAAAGTGATCCTCCAAAGTACAATGTTACTCCCCATTATTTTGCATACAGAAACTTAAGGTTTTGGTGTAATTTTTCAAACAGTTCAGATGTGCTTTCTGAGGCTGACCAATATCCATGACAATTTCCCAAGGGATATTGGTTCATTTGTGGAAATAGGGCTTGGCAGGGCATTCCATCACACCTTGAAGGTGGCTCATGTCGCATTGGGATGCTCACTGTAACTACACCCACTGCCAAAGTGGTCATGAGAAAGAAACAAAGTGGAACAAGATCTGCTCGTCATTGTGATGGAACTGTAAAAGTGATTTCATACCTTGGAATGCTGCAAAAAGGGTTTCAGCAGGTTTTTTTTTACCCCAATTGGGCTTCAGCACTGGCATTGAAACAATTAGATCGGGTTGGATGTTGGCTGAGTAAACAAACTAATGCCACACCCACTGCAATTAGTGACGTGTTGACCAATGTTGATAGTGTTAGACATGCTACCCTTCAAAACAGAGCAGCAATTGATTTTCTTTTACTGGCACAAGGACATGGTTGTGAGGAATTTGAAGGATTGTGTTGTATGAACCTGTCAGATTATTCTGAATCCATCCACAAAAGCATACAAAAACTGAAAGATTTGACAGCCCAAATTAAAGAAGATGGTGGGTCCTGGTTAGATGTTTTGTTCCAAGAATGGAGCTTTGAACCTTGGCTAAGGGAACTTTGCAAGATAGGTCTCTATGTATTGGGTGTTTTGGTAGTGATATTAATAGTAATACCCTGCATACTTCAGTGTGTGCGACGAAAGATGAACAAAATGGTCAAAGAAGATTTATCATACAAGAGAGAGAAGTAGGAAGTGGATTCACAGAAAATGCTCAAATCTCACAGAGATGGTGGATGAAGGTACAGAAATGGAGGAAGGTTTTGAGTTAAGACCCTGGAATCAACAAGAGTTTTTTGAACAATGACTTGTAACTATTGTCAGGCATGATTTATGCCCTTTCCACTGACTGGACCTTCACAGCATTAAACTGCTGTGCTGTAATATAGCAATGCTTAGTGTCAACAAGAACAGGCTTTAAGCAGATAATAAGCAAAAATATTATAGTAAGGCTATGAAACACAAGTAATAAACGACACGATTATGAAGGTTTCTTTTTGGGTGAACAGAGAGGGGGAATTGTGGGAATCCATAAAATTCAGAGGGTTTTAGGAAAACTGCAGAAGGCAGGCCTCAGATGCAGCAGAATTGTCAGTGGAGCTAAAAGCAACAGTTATGAGATAAGTCAGCAGAAAAATTATTTAAGCTGTAGAAAAGACATGGGCAAATAGAACAATAAAGCTATGTATTAGTGCTTGTCTAGCTTTCTAAGTTGCAGAAAGTTTGTCTAGCAAGATATTAGGAAGGTTAAGCTTATGAATGGAGCTCTGTGCGTTGTCTCTTATAAACGGGTATTGTATTTGAAATAAGCAAGCATTGTTTTAACCAAAGCTACGTGTGCTTATGGTGATTGGATAGAATTACTGTCAATATGCTTTTGCTTTGTGTGATTGGTCTAGAAGGTTATAAAGTACGTTGTAACATTAAGTTTTCCGGCCTGCTGCCTGGGTTGTGAGCTGTTAGCATCATTCCCTTGTCATAACTATGTAAGGAGACTGATGCTAAAAAATAAACAGCTTGAGACACTCCCAGCAGCCCCATCCTGTTCACGTCTGTAAATAAATTGCTGGCGTCATTGACTAACAGCTATGCTTATACAAGAGTAAAAGTGGCCTGCTTTTTAATTTTCCTGCCAGCGATTCACCTTCACAACAGCCTGTTGAGGGCCTGACCAGAACATGGTGCGGTGTTCTACACCACCTAACAGCTTGTGTGGACATGTGCTATTTCCTATATTGCAACAAGTTATCTCGCAACCATAATTGCAGACACTTGTCTAGATGGAGAGCAAGTTGTAACCTTAGGAAGCTTCAATTGGCAATGTAAACAGGCTTAGTGATTTTAAGAATTTGCCGTAACCCAGTGAAAAGGAAGGAAGCACAGCTGCAGCTACTTCACTTTAATGTGGGCACCCATTGTATACTTGCTGCAGTCCTCTCTATACGTTGATATTGATGCAAAACACTTCCAGGGCCTGCTTGGCTTTATGAAGAAACTCTTTTCCCTGCACATTAATTTTTATTGTTTTTGTTTTCCTTGATACATAAGGGAGAATACAAGGAATTGTGTCTTCCTTTTATGATTTTATTTTCATATTAAAATAGGTGAAGCATCAACATTTCTTAAAAATCCATTTCCAAAAAGCCAAATTTACTCTTGGTTTTAGGAAAAAACGCTGTATGGAGTTTTGTCTCTGAGAGCAGGAGAAATAATATGAATATTTATAGCCTTAAAAATATCATTAAGAGGTATTGGGACAGATTTCAACAGTCAGAGCAGAAGATGACTCATTAATGGCTGTAAATGAAGCGGTTTCCTAGCAATGCAGTACTCCAACAGTACTGACTTAAAGCCCCTGATAAGGAATTTTATTTTCAAAGGCTTGTCCTTTTCTCAAACTGTACTATGCTACTTCAAAAAAATGCCACTCCCTGTAAGATTTGCTTCTGCTGAATCTTGAGCTCATTGCCACTGTGACACTGCTGAGGCTGTATTCATACATGAAGGCGAAAGAAACACGTCTGACGTTATCTGGTTGCTTGAATTCATTTTGCTTCCAGTCTCCATCTGTCATTCAGAATTGCCTGTCTGCAGGGAAATATCCAGGCTAAGCTTGGTACCAAAACCTCAAGGTACGGGGCACTTACACACGAAGTTTCCTTGTGCACTGCTGCACCCAAAGCCATTATTAGAAGTGGCAAACACCTTGTCTCTGCCACAAAAGAGCCCAAACCTGATAAGGGAGTCTCTCTACATGTAATGAAGAGCGCCTGACTCATACAGCACACTGCCCAAACCAATAATATACAAGTCTCATCTGCATTTGAAATCAGAGAAGGAAAATGAAATGCTATCACAGTGAGAAGACAGCCATGGGAGAATTAGCTAGTAGGTGAAATGCTTTGTCTGAGACCTGCTTTTCTTTGAATGTCTACTGTCACGAAGAAATGGCTTAGAGCCTGGACACACAAATGAACCAATCATGGCCTCATCAATCATCAGCAATCATCAGTAGAAACTCACTGACTGCATGCTCTTACTCTGACAAATCTGAGGTAAAAGTGAGTGCTTTAAATGCATTACATTAAAATTTAAAGTCATTCAATTTCTCTCGACTCTCCAGTGTAATGAGAACAAATATAGCCATTTAGTGTGATTCACTTGCCATACTGTCATAGAAGTATAAAGTCAGAGTAGCTTGGGTTAGAAGGGTCTTTAAAGGTCATATAGCCCCAACCCACTTTCCATGGACAGGGACACCTTTCACTGGATCAGGTTACTCAGAAAGCTTCCAAGGATTTGGAATCCACCACCTTTCTGTGCAATGCGTCAGCGCCTTCCCACAGTCACAGTAAAAAATGTCTTCCTAATATCTAACCTAAAACTACCCTCCTTCAGTTCACAGAGACTCCCCCTTGTCATGTTACTCCACGCCACCATATAAAAATTCCTTCTCCAGCCTCCTTGCAGCCCCCTTTAGGCAGTGAAAGGTGCTGTAAAGATCTTCCCAAAGCCTCTTCTTCTCCAGGGTGAACAGTTCCCAGTCTCTCAGCCTGTCATCACAGGAGAGGTGCTCCAGCCCTGTGATCAACTGCTCTTCTCTGGGCTCACTCCAACAGATCCATGTCTGTCTTGCATTGGGGGTCCCAGAGCTGGATGCAGTAGTCCAGGCGGGGCCATCACATCTTGGGGCTCTGCATCCTCTGAATCAACCACCCTGAAACTATCCGAGGGAGCTGAGAGAAGTGAAGTCATTTGACATGCAAAGGAGTCTTTGGAGGCTTTAGGCTTTGAGGAAGCCTGCATTGCCACAGGGTCTTCTAAACTCTCAAAACACTAAAAAAAGTCAGCATGTGCTCTACTTTAGCAAATCCTTTGATCCAGTACTATTCACACTGGCTATTGTGCCCAAAACACCAAGCTGCTGTATTATCTTTTCCTTGACTACTTCAGGTGTAAAGCTAAGGTCTTCATTTCCAATTACTGAGATAGATACTTCATCATACTGCCAGCTATTTTGAAGTTTGTTAAAAAACATAAAGCTATTTATCTTTAGCTCTGGCTACATAGCCAAATAAAAGACCTTTAATTATTCCAACAATAAACATGTTTTATTCTGCCATCACACAAAAGGAAGGGTGATTTCTTGCAAATTGATAGAAATCAGTGGTCAATGAATAATAACACAGAAATAAACTTTGTGAGCTTTTTGCAAATGTGTTAGAAAGTGTTATTTTCAAATGTTTGGATTGAAGGTGCCAGTAAGGCTGTGGTATTCTGCATGCTAACAGTTCTTCAGAAACATAGCCTACTTTTTATGTAGACATTTGAACTTTAAAACAAACATTAATCCTAGACAGCTTATCAACTACTCTAACCTTCGCAGCTGATGTTCCTCAACCTTGGTAATAGTAAAAAATTCACACTAAAATGCTTGTGTAACAATACAGAAGCATATGAACATGACAAACACTTATCAGCATGCTATCATGAAAAAAAACCCCAGAACATAAGTGGGGAAAAAAACTCCTTGATCTCTGATACTGCTCTAATTTGCAATGGGATCTTCTAAACGTGGTTTTGCTTACTGAAATGTGCGGGTCTTTTATGCGTTCATTTACACTGCATTTCCCCCACCTCTTTTTTAGCTTTACAACACCTTTTATCAAAATAAAATCTACTTTCTCTTAAGGTGTTCACTTCTACTCACTCCCAGATGCACACATTAACAGCAAAAGAAGAAATGGCAAAGCAGTGACGCATCCTCAAACTAAAATGTCAAAGTAGGAAGGCAAAGAATATCCTTCAGATGTCAGCAGACATCCCTTGTAGTTTCCTTTTTTGTACTCGACATCTAGTGACTTTCATGTCTCTAACTAGAAGTGCTTCTCCATTCCACACTGACATTTCTAAAACACAAGAGAGAAACTCCAACAGTGCACGGTATCATTGTGACTGGGGAGGCACAAACATGTGAAATACAGGTCAAAGCCTGCACCCTCTCCACTTACGGTGAGTGAAGATGACTTCGTATTTCTATCTTCCAGAAAAAGGCACAATTTTAATCTTTTTCATTATGTATCTTTTGGGGAAGTTTAAACACTTTTTGGCACATCAAGCTGAAAAAGAGTCTCACACTTCCACATGCATCAATATCAAATCAATGGCTATCAGTTTCCCTTCTGACAGCTCCTCAAAGATTTTTGTGGCAAAAAAACCACAAAGAAGGGATCTGGCAAAAGGCACTTCCTTGATTCAATGCTGAACTGGTGATGGTCAGCCCCACAAGGTAAAATCCTAGCCCCCTAGCTCCTAGTTTGGTCAATCAGCATCAGCCAAAATGCAAGTGGAGGAAATACTGATTGCCCCTCACAGGCAGCACCAGGTTGCTGGGAAAGCTGAGGGCTAGGCTCTGATCTGAACATTTTCTTTACAGAATAGACTGAAAATACAACTCTGACGGAGACATATGGCTCTGCAAATGAGTCCAGACAATTTGCCAGGCTATCTGCCACCTGGAACAGCTCCATTTTGCAAATACTGAAAAGAGACATCACAGGTTCCTTCTTGACATCTGTGCAACTGTGGCATGGGGGCTGTGGTGGTACTGCTCTGTCCCTCTTCATATTTCATCTTGTGCCCCAGGCTAGGGTATAAGAAACTGCCAAGGAGGGTAGGACTTCTGAATTTTAACCGGAATAACTCTAAATAGTCAAATATCTATTTGTTTATGGCTTGTTTCATCTAGTGAAGTGAGCCCTGACACAATGTATGGGGGCACTGAACACCTTTGAAAGAAAAACCTCTTGCATTCCAAAATTTCTGTGACTTGAATGAAGGGAAGGCATGGCATGGTGCACCAGAGAGCTGCTGGGCCTACTGAGAGCAGAAGTGAGAGTCAAAAGACTGTGTTCAAACAGATTTTCATAGCTGGTGACAATTACAACTTTCTAATGTAAACAACAAGGCAAGACAAAACAGCAAAAGCCTTCTCCTGTCTCAATGCAGTAAAAGCATTGTGTAGTTTTCCCCTGCAGAAAAAAGGCACCAATCTATCTTCCAGCGCTGGTCATCAGTCACATGTGGGGAGAACTTACCACCAGACAGGCAGACAGGATTAGCCTGCTTTGCTATTTGGCCGACATCTCCTACACCTGTGCCCTGTTCTGCAAGTGCAGGAATGCCTCTGGTAAAGGACTACTGCATGCTTGCAAAGACATTCAGAGCTAATGAGGACAGCATTCAGCTGTTCTAAAGGATTAAACTGCTGGAAAAAAAAATCACTAAAATATTTCAAAATCTGTGATCCTTTGATGAATTTAAGCATTTGATTTTAAACAATAAACAAAAAGTATCTCTATTCGTGTTAGCAGTTTAAAAATGGCCTGTCTCCAAGGTTTACTAGTTGAAATCACAGCCTTTGGCTATCAGAAAACACTTCCTCTGTAACTCATAGCTTTCAGCTTTGTGTTACTGCATTTAACAACCTCAATGCTTACGTTCTGGTGAACATCACTTCCCAGCCCTCCCAGCCCCACTTGAAAGATATTATTTTGTACTTACTTTTGTTTTTTTGGGATCTTGATATTTTCCGGTCTGTTTTTTTTGGTTATTTCCTTCCCATTCTTCAACCATTTGAATCTGAGCGCAGGATACTCTGAAGTGGTTTCACACCTTAGCACTAGCTTCTGACCCACAGCAGCCTCTTGGTTTTTCATTTCCTTCAATTTGAGGGGCACCGCTAAAGAAATAAAAGAATGTGGTGGTGATTAAGCCATCCTCAAAAGGGAAAACGCTTACTCAAGTTGAGCTAGGCAAACCATGGACAGTGAAACCCCAACCAGACGGCAATACTTCAGCAAAAACCCCTGAAAAATAAAGATCTGTATTGTCCTTAAAGCATAAGGGCACATTTAATGACAGCCCACTTCAATGCTTTGGAGATCTCCTATGACAGTCTTACAACTCGCAAGCCACAGTGAGAACCAAAGTGCTGGTTCTGAATATAGCATGGAGCACTAACAGCATTATTTGATTGTGTGCACCTAGGCACAAGACAGCACACTGTGGCAAGCACCTCTGACTGGTAACACGGAAAGGCAAAGGGAGGGTACTTTGCTGCTTTACTAATTTCAATTGCTATGAGTTAGGGACTACCCAAAGGCTCCAGGTGCAACTGATCTGACAGGCAGTTAAAAGCATAAATATAAGCTCTACAGCCTCCCTCATGTCAGGGAAAGGCTTTTGTCCCAGCCAAACATTACAACCCACATTATACGCCTACCTCAAACCTCAGCTTGGTCATATCCTTTCCCTGAAGCAAAAGACAACAGGCCTGGAAGCCCATCAACAGAATCAATATCAATTAAGGGTATTTTGGACCCAGAAGGGGACACTGCATTGGAAAGGCTCAGCCAACACACTGTAGGGTTCCAGCTGAAGCATCTCAATTTCTACCGTGTCGTAGCAATAACGTTTCTTCTATGTGTAAACCTCCAGCCATTTCAGACTTTCTAAGTTATAGACCTCTGAAATTCCACGTGGCTACTGGTCTTTGAGGAAAGGCTTCACAAGAAGATGCAGTCCTTCTGTGAGAGGCTACTCTTCATCTGACCCCCATGCATTAGCTGTAAATCAGCCACTACTGTGCTCCAGTGCATAGGTAAAACACCTATACCTGAACTTGCTTTCCCTGAGGCTTAACATAACACCTTTACTACACAACTGGGGAGGGCTAATATGGAGTACTGCAGCTGGTCAGCTGGTGGGTGATAGCCCCTAAGTCCACCCTTGCTCAGCTGTGCCCTGCCTGAGCCTCCAGGGAGTCACTATGGCCATGCAGTGCCTCCAGCTGCAGGGCATTTTGTGCCTTGAACAGCTGTAATATTGTTCAAGGACACAAATGGCCACTGTGGTCAAATAATTCTCCATAACATGCAGACTTAAAGAGACACAAAGGGTCTCCAACAGAGCCCTGTGCAAGAAAATATCCGAAGAAACTGG
Source organism: Ammospiza caudacuta (assembly GCF_027887145.1). Taxonomy (NCBI): domain Eukaryota; kingdom Metazoa; phylum Chordata; class Aves; order Passeriformes; family Passerellidae; genus Ammospiza; species Ammospiza caudacuta. The sequence continues at coordinate 24,332,267 of NC_080632.1, forward strand.
ACACTCTTGACTATGTTTTGGTATCTGCTCCTTGTATATTTGCGGAGACTTACTGACATCAGTTGCCCCTAATTATTATTCCAGTAAGACAAAAAACAAGTAGCACCATCATAATCATAATTATGAGAAGCCCAAATAAAGGACTGATATGCACATGTCCAATAAGTGGGTGACTGCTGAAGGCAGCAGCATGGCCTATCCCTCATGTAAGGCAGCCTTTCTCACCCCAGGAAAGCAGAGGGAAACTTTTAATTTCCTGGAACTGAGCCCAGAGCAGCATAAACAGTGGTGTTTGGGAAAATGTGGTCTGCAGTGACTGACCAAATGAGGTGATACCTGCTGTGACATCAGCAGAGAACAGAAAACGGACAAGTCTTCCATAATTAAAAAACTCCTGATTAACAGGAAGGTGACAACTTTGTCCATGCACCTCTGCTGGTGTGGACAACAAGTTTCTGGCAGAAGGTGCTCTAGACATGAACAAAATGTCTGAGAGAGAGACTTCTCTAGCAATGGCATCCAAGGATGTGGTACACACAGGGCAGGCACATCTGTCAGGGTTCCACTGGGATGGATCAGGTAAAGGCCCAGCATTTCATGACAAGAAAATCTTCTCATATGTTGGTTTTCATTTTCTCCCACTGTCCTGAATAATTTTGGAAATTTCAGTGTGCTCTGAAAACACTATGAAAACAACTTTTGATTTCAGAAAAACAAGTGCCCACACACCATCCTGAAACCAATATGTTTAAATAAATACATACACTTTTATAAGTGTGTATTTATATATATATATATATACATTTATATAAGAACACATGTAAATATTGTCTGAACATAAAATTTTAGGTTAATAATGTTTAAAATTTCCAAGAAAAACAATTAGCATTAAGTAAGAGCCTTACTACTGAGGCTTGTGCTAATAGCTTCATTCTGTCATTGAACAGTTAAATTTATAGTCTTTTGTCACTATGTAAGAAAAGGAGATGCAGAGGTTTGAAATACAAAGGCATTATTCCTTATTTTACCATCTTTCACTTGTAATAGTCCTAGTCTGTATCTTGCATAAATTAAAAGCATCACCACAACTGCAAGGAAGAAAATTTTTGCGCTAAGGACTTCAACTAGTTATTGCCTGTTCCTTCAACATAGCAATATGAAACTGGGAATAAAAGAGAGATGCCATTTTGTTCCTGATTTTTATTTTAATTCAGTATTATCTGCTCAAAATGACTTGCAGATTTTTTCCTCCATCAGAGCTGTCAGTGAAAAAAAAGAAAAGCGTTAAATTAATATGCTCAACTCTTGCCATAATTCAGGAGTTACCGGGAAACATAAAAGAGGATTTAATCAATGGCAGTGACCCTCACTAATTCACAGTAACTCGCTGTCCAAGCATGCAGGCTCTCCAGGGAAAATCGTAAAAGCTGTTCACAGACATGACAGAAAAGAGATTGTTTCTTGGAGTTTTTTTTTTTATTCTTTTCATTTACACGATGTTTGTTTCCTTTCAGTTACAGTTTTGCAAAAGTTAATCAGACCTGCCAGGCATATGAGAAAGCTTGTGCTGATAAAACTACAGCATTGTACACTTGGATCAAGATCAGCTACAGCTTCAACTGTTGCAAGAGGTAGCTGAGTTCCATCACAGTCTGTGCCAATTCTGTGGTGCTGGCAAGACAGAACTTTGTCTGCAGGGCAAAAATGCTTTTAGAAGAGACAAAAATGCTTATAATTATAACTAGACATTGCTCTTCCTGATACCACCCTCCCCTTGCCTCTTCACCCCTTCCCTCTTTGTCCCCTCAGCATCTCCTGCCAGCTTGGCTCCCTTCCTCTTCTCCTTGCTGTGCCTGTCACGCAGCAGGACCGCTCCCGCCGCCAGCGAGGTTTCTGCCCATTGTGTGAGACTGCCCATGGCAGGCAGGAATGAGGCAGGAAGGGCAACAAAAACACTTACTGCATTTCCTACATGTTGAAGTGCCATTGGGGACACAAGGACTCAGTTAAAATGAAAATGGAAGGGAGCCTCACAGCATTTCCTAGAGATCACTATTTGAGCAGTGCCTTTGTGAGCAGCTCTGGTATGGCACCAGCAGAGGTGTTACACATGCCATCCATCACAGAATGACAAAGGAGCAAACAAGAACAGACAAATCCTGAAGAGAAACTGCATAAACTAAGTGTGGAAGTACCCAGAAAGAGGAACTGCTTGAATTAAAGATCTGGTGGGGCATCTACTTTATCTGTATTCCTTGTGCCAAAATGTAGTAGGGCCTCACATTTAAGAGTCAATTAGGCACACAGAAAGGCACCCAGGCTTCTCACACTACCCAGTCAAGATGTCTCTCTGTGACCCATGGACCTCCCCTGCTTTGACAGACTTTCTAAGAAAGCAGCAAGGGTGATAACAGCGAGAGAACACAAAGCAGTGGAGCAGTTGTGTCAGCAAAGCCACACACAGTTGGAAGGGTTTAACAGGCAAAAGCAAGCAAGGTGTTAGATCTTTCCTTATTAACATGGCTTGAATAGCTGTCATTTTGTTAGCAATTTTTTTCAGAAACCCATGTCTGCTGGCCTGCATAATATCATTGCAGATGAAGAACACAAATTTCCATATTCTCTCTGCAAAAGACTCACTGATAATGTATGAGTGCAGATAACTTCTTCTCCCTGGACTTGCGAGTTTGGCAAAGAATATCAATCTACTCACTTTCAGCGCTTGATTGTATAGTTAATCTGCATGGAAGCTCAACACATTGAACAAATTAAACAGGAAACCTGCAAAATATTATCACACAACCACACTCAGCTGAAATTCCATGAGTGGTTGTTTTTATTTCCATGTCTTTTCTTTCCCTAGGAAGGCGCAAAGCCTTTAGAGAGCCTGAGCACAGGAATGTATTAGGCATGCTTGCCAGTAGGCACATGTGCAGAGTTTGCTGCACAGAATTGTGACAAACAGCTTGGTGAGGGGTAATAGAAGCCAAAGCAATAACATCCATTGCTTTGGCCTCAGACTTACTGTCTTTTTTTCTTTTCTGTTTTTTTAATTTTCTTTTTTTCCCCTGTATAATGCTCAAGGCAGGGAAGTAATGCAGGACAAATTACATTATTTCCAAAAGCCTTCTCCCCTTGCATATGAGATTATAATCAAGGTCAGACTTACCATCAGGTCAGAAAACCATCAGGTTTTCTAAACATATAAGCTGCACTTTAAAATGCACACTGCTCCCGCTCAGACAAAAAGCCTCACTGCAAAGCCCCCCAAACCTTAACCAAACAAATAAACAAAACCACCAAGCCACACAGGAACGAAAATCCACAAAAAAATAAATAATTAAAACCCACAAAAATTTGTGTTGCTTCTCTTGGTTTTAATTCTCCTATAATTCTCTCAGGCAACATTTGAATTCTTAACACTTTTCAAAATTGGACTTTTTCCTGCAAACATCTCTGCAGGAAGTCTCTGTGCAGATTACCTACAAGACAAAACTCTGTACGAAATGAGAGAACACCCAGCTCTCCAAAATACCAGAGTAACTGAACACCAGCTGAAGGACTCGTGTTCAGTGAAAATCCAAACAAATGATTTGGCTACTTAATGGGAAATTCTGAATTATTTTGAAAATACTGTCAGATGCATTTCAGGTCTGGGTCTTGATATTTGTATACTTGTGTCTGCACAGACAAGAGCAAAAAAGAAAAATGCAAACCTGACATTTATCTTGAACTACACATAAAATCAACATCCACAGAATATAATTCTTTCTAGTGATGCTAAAATGAAATCTTTACAGAAATTTCAGGTATTGCAAAAGCCAAAATAAAGGTGAGTACCAAAGGAATGCCTAGCAACATGGTCAGGAGCCAAGAAATAAGAGAAATAGAGAGAAATAGTGCTATAGCTGTGCTCTTTAAGCGCTGGAACAGCATGGAAGCAGCAAATGCCTCTATAAATCAAAGTAACTACTCCCAAAAGCCAGTCACAAAGACAGCTGCTAATCTGACAACCAGGTTTAGGTATGATGGTACTGAAGTCTCACTTGGTCCTGTCAAAGTAATGCTGCACCAACAAACCCACAGATCTCTACCAAACATATTTGTTATTTGGCATGAGATGCTTTCAAGTGCATGCTGTGTCATGCCAGTGTTCATGGATATTTATCCCTAGCCATGAAGCTGCGCTGGGAGCTTGCGTAAATCTCCTCTGCATTCTCTCTGTCACAAGCCCAGTAAACCCTGCCAATGAGAGTACCACGGGCCAATTCATAACATGGCCTCGGGAGGGCAAGATTTTCAACAGGACACTGAAAATGGGCACATGGAAGAATTACTATGCACAAAGAGTAGGTCTCTCTCCTGCCCCCACCCCCTCCTTCCACTCAACAAGCAAAAAGCATCTCCAGTAGAGTGAAAAAGGATGGTAGTGACAAAGCAGCATGTCTAGAAGTATTGTGTCCAGGAGGAAAGCCTGAGAGCATCCATTTATTCAGTGTAACATGATAATGACAGGCTGTCCATTCTCCTGCAGACACTCAAGATATCAGGTTCTGAACTTAGGCATCCTCAGAGACAGAGAATTGTGTTCAAAGCAAAATGTAGGTTTTGCAAGGGAAGCTGGGTGTGAGCAAGTGTCTAACCTAAAGATTATGATTTAAAGGTCAACACCTAATTTATTTACTGATGATCCTGTCTGCAGGAACACGCTGCCTGATCACATTAAATACTCTCTCCTCTATTCTCAGTGCTTCAGCTACTCCAACTGGCTGCATCCCTGGTAAGCTTTGATTATCCTGTTAGACACTGTCAATACAAACACCTGATCACACAGACTGAAAATGTGGGACGGTGTAAAACAAATATAGTTGATATCCAAAAAGTGATTCAGTGAAAACAGCTTGTAAAGTTCATGGAAGAATCTGCAGGTCCATATTTTACATACCTAAGTGCATAAACGGGGACTCCAGAATCTTTACTTGAACACTAAAATTAAAGTAAGCCAAACACAGAAACTCTGGGCAGGGTAAGTCCCTTGGACTTCAAGGGGATTTGCAGGTACTTGGTATTTTTTTATTTTTTTCAAATGAAGCCACTTTCAATTTAGGAGCTGAATTTCAGGACTGCAGATTTAAAATAGTTTGACTCCGGTTGTGTGCCTTGAAGTGAGATGAAAGAAGGAATGATGTGGCAGTTTGCCATACCATACATATATCTCTTCTCTTGTTTGCTCTCCAGTGTAAGAATGTTAAGCACTAATTTCTACTTTTCCTTGAAAAAAAGTCATTCAGTGACTCATTAAACAGAGGGCAGTGCAGCTGATAGAACCACATAAAAGCAAAGGCTGCAACTACACTGTTAACTTGTCTGGGTCTCAGCCTTCACTTTATGGCCAGAGCTGTAAGGTTCAGCAGACCACTGGACTGAGGAGCATGGAAAATTTAAACTTTGGGACTCCGCTATGGTACTTGTAGCTACAATGGTATGCCCTAAGATAATGTTGGGAAGAAAAACCAAACAAATGGTATAAATTCAGAAGCTATTTCTCTGCATTAATGATGAAAATCCAGTTCTTTGGCAAATCCTTTTTTTTTTTCCCTTTTTTTTTTCTCTTTTTGGTAGAATTTAATTTTTTAAAATAGCTTCCTTAGAGCTTCAGCCTCTCAGGCTTCAGGGTCTCAAAACTGCTGTGGCCATCTCTTCCTCTCCCTCTCACATTTCATATTCTCTGGTCTACTCCTGTTTTGACATCACCAGAAAACACAGAGATTTCTGTGTGTCAAATCCTGTAAGCTTTGCAAATCCTATGCACTATACTTTGTAACTCGTGTTTTTATCTCAGGCTGCCAGCTGCTTCTCCACCCTTTCAGCATTTGTCCACCATGCTCTTTCTCTTCACACTGTTCCAGCAAAGCTGGGATTCTCACATGCAAAGGACATGAGTGTGGAGAGTTTTGTGCAGACGTGGCTTGAGGGAAAAGGCTATGATCATATACAGCTGGTTAAGCAGTAAAAATGCAGCTGTAAGCAGTAAGTTCTCAGCCTTTTCTTTACAAGAAAACAACAACACCATGCTCTTGAGCGAGTAACTAGAAAACAACAACACTGTGCTCTTGAGCAGGTAGTAAGACAACAGCAAGATGTATAAACAGGTACTAGTCTCGACAGAAAACTACAAAGCATCTTGAGAATGTAGCTACAAAAAAGGAGTTGACATTTAATCTGTAGCTAATGATGAGCTTAGCTTTTGCAATATGTATGAGCTTAATTAACACTACTATAAAAGCATGTAAGCTGGATCAATAAATTTGAGACTTGCTGATCATCGGATGTGCTTGCCTCCCTTCGCTCCATCACATGAGTCATTGCTTTCTTCTGATCCTAGTCACCCATTTTTGCTTCTGGCTTACACTGTTCTCTTGGCTTTGCAGCATTTTCTGATTCTGCAATAGTTCCACTTCCCAAAGTGTACCATGACTCAGCCAATAAATGCCCAGTGTAAATCTACCCATGGCAGGCTTTCACATGTCTAAAAATCCTCCTCCTCCTCCTGAGGCTGTGGAAGACTTAAGAGAAGTAGTAACAATACACATCCAGCAACACGGCCAGCACACTTTTAAATCCCTGGTCAGAGGTCTTTCTCATTGAGTAAGGCACATTGTCCCTACTCCAACAGTGAGAGCTCAATCATATATGTATAGGAGAAACACCCAGCATCAAGCAGAATTTCAATAACATCAGACAATATTATGGCCACTGTATGCACATAAGCTTTCCCAGTATTAAAATAGTTTTCCATGTTGAACAAGAAAGCCAGAAGGACCTGCTGTCCACAAGGATATCGTAGTAAAAAATGAGAAAATACAGGGAGTAGGGAGTGCCAAGACAGGCGAAATACATGGAAATGGTGGTCAGAAGGCAATACCCAGAATGTGGAATGAAGGTTACCTTAATGGTCACCACTAACCAACTTCTCCTGTATGGGTTCACAGAGCTAGTCACTGCCACCCCTAATAAGGACACATGAGTAATCTGAGTTTAGGGATATAACCACTGGAATGAATAATTAGCATACAGGAAGAAACAAAATGGAATTCCCCAAAACAATTGACTCCCCAAAGACCAAAACAATCTCCCTCTCACTAAGTTCACACAGAGGCCAACACTTTTCACAAATTAATGAGAAAACGTCTGGATATCCCAAGACACAACTGGAAGTTTAGGATGTTCATTTGTCCGCCCTTGTTCCTCTACACAAAGAACCACTCATCTATATTGAAGTTTTGGGGTGGGAAGGTGGAAAACCTAAGCTGAAACCTGTCTGCTGGCTTGCTTGACACGAACAGAAAGAAAATAAAATCACAGAAATTAATTTGGGAAAACCAAGATTAATTGGAGCATCAAAATGAAGAAGTTGTTGCATTACTGGCTGCATAAAATATTTACAGCAGTGTGAAGAATTTTGAAACTTTCAAGACATTGATTTGCTTAAGCACAAGTCAAATTTAACACTGTGGGTGGGTATGGTTCCTCATTCGTCACTTTCCTTCCCCTCCTCTCCTTTAAATTCTTTGTGGTCAGCTCTCCTAGCAATACTCCCTTTCTAGGACTTGTGTGGGTGTTCAGCACAGGCTGTAGAAAGATATAGGCCTACAAAAACATCTGTATACTAGAAGACTGCACAGGCTGGAAAGCAACAGTAGTTCTTCCACTGCAATCTCAAAGATTTTCTAATAATTTTCTTCTGGTGTTGATCACAGATAGAGCAGATGACTTGCCAGCCCCACCCCAGCTATATAACAACTGAAAATTCAATGTTCCCTGCCCTCTACTCAATTTGAAATATGACTGCTTTTGTACCTGCACACTAAAGGAAAAATCATGAGGTCTGACAATTCCAGAAGCGACACACCCAAAGCAAAAGGATGTGTTTTTCCCCAGGGACACAGCACAACTAGTCCAGGTCACTGAAGCTGACAAAGTGGCCATTGCTTGGAAGAACCTGTTGGAAATTTTTTTCCTGTTTTTTTTTTTAAATTTTGTTTTGAGTTTTTTGTGGGTTTTTTGTTTGTTTGTTTGTTTGTTTTGTTATCAGGAGGAGTGCAAACCCTTTAGCCAATGAGACAGAAAGCCATTTGCCACATTTCAGGAGTCAGGGAACTGGATACACCTGGGCATTGGAAAAAAAATCATGAACTCAAACCCAGCTCAGCAAAAATTTAAACATGGAATTTAACATTATGGACTTGCACAGTAGGCAGAGAGATTTCATCATGTACCCCTCAATATAACTTACTTCCAACATACTTGAACTCCAATTTATACTCTGCAGTTGTGGCAAATCAGAAATGGAAACTGCAGTGAAAAGGAAGCATTTATGCCACAACTGTTTGAAAATGTACATGCTATCTTCAGACAAATGAGAACTTGAACAGAATTCTTACAAATGCTGCGAAATACTTGCAATTTGGAACAGCTTGCAAAAATACATAATTGGAAATCTCCCCATTAGCTAAATTATTCTACAAGATTAGACATCCTTTTAAAGGCCAACCTCCAAAAAATCCATAACCACATGATAAGTAAAGTGCAAATACATGCCGTGGTACAGCCATCACTTGAGGAGGGACAAGACAAATTATGCACTCTGAAATGGTTTTGGACTCTAGGTAAAAGTTAAAAAATTATATTGGGAAAATTATATGGCTTTTTAAAGTATATTCCAGCACCAGGAGGTGCTGGAATTGCATATTGAGAAATGTGTGTGAATGGTAGGAAGTGATCCAAATAGGAGTGGAACCTTCACACAAATATAGAAAAACTGTGACACAGATCTCCAGGCCATCAAGTCCAGCCTGGGGCTTCTGTCCACAACAACGCAGTCCATGCTGCCAGTTCAGCCTTTCCTCAAGATCTCTCAACGGCCTCAAAATCTAGGAGTCCTTGAAAAAGACTAAAGCATGCAAGAAACAGTTGGTAATTAAGTAACACTCCAACCCCTGTGATCGTGGCCACCAGTAGATACTGTCAAGGAGGAATTACAGATTTTATTGTAGAACAATGATATTCCTTATGTAGAAGCTACCAGTGAACCTTGTGGACCAGCTCAAATATATGAAGGGCAGTAAGCAACATGTATCATTTGCCAAGCCTATTCCCCAGTCTAGAGGCTCCATCAGCAGAACAGCATTTATATGGTAAATTTTATTTAAAAAGGAGTTGGAGAATAAATTCCACATAAATTCTGAACAGCCTGCTAGCAAAAAGAATAAAGACATGGTAAACCAAGTAAAACTCACTTCCCCCACTACATTTTTTAAACTTAATAGTGGTTTCTGTGTGTTACTGTTTTGGATAAAATCACACCCAGAAAATTGATTATATCAATTTTCCGGTATCCAGGGCTTTACTTACTATATTATAAGAACTGAAGGCCCAGCACAGAACTAAGGTAAAATTCAGGCCCTGTGAAAATAAAATGCTTTGTCATTGATTCGTTACAGCTAGACTTTCACCCCAGAAGATGGAGGAATGTACTACAGTTTCACTGAAGGAAAATATAGAGACCTTATCTATATCCAAATTTGCAGCGACCTAATTAAAACATTAATCAATTATATTTAGGCTGATGCAAAGTCTCACTGTGAACACATTTAAACCGATTTAAAGCTGATCTATGATTAAACTCACATTAAAATCAATTCCTTAATAAATTAAGTTGAATCAGAAGCTTAGCTTCTGGATTAAATTAGTCCTAACAGGTCTTTCTAGAGGCAATGCTCTGTCTGCCTCAATAGCATTAAGAAATCTAACTTTAATGACAACAACTTTTGTGTGCCAACACTCCTGCATGCATTCAACATCCAGGGCAGAAAGACATTAATGTGATCATAAACTTCTGCACAAAAGGACTAATCAGAGCAATGTCCCAAACCTTTCTTAGCTTCCATTTTATTTAATTCTCAGAGAAAATAGCCTTGAGTACAATATGATAATTTTCCTACTACTGAGTTGGAGATTTTTGTGTATCATCTTCTGCGATTTATCTGTTCCATATAATATCTACCAGAAGTTTCAGTTTGTTGTAATTTGTGCAACAGGAAACTTTTCCGTTTCTTTTACTTCCAATCCAAGGCACCAACTTCAGTCATAAACCATGTGGACTGCATACACAAAGCACGCAGCATAAAATGTGCTTTTTTTACTGCTGAGGAAATACTGAAGAGCACTAACAGAACCACTGCAAACCAATCTGCAGCAAAGCTGCTTTCACAGACTCACGCCAGACCTCAAGCCAGCTCTGTACACGTTTGCACAGGTGAGCTCCAAGGAAGGCAGCCATCTACATAATCCCTACTATATTAACAGAATAGAAAATCTCACACAAGAGTACCCTGAGACAACTGCTCAGGAAAAAGTCCAAGTTAGGAAAAGCCAAAGGCTCTCACCCTGTGGTGTTGGTGTCATGCTGCAGCAGCCTGGCAGATTGCTTACATCTTTCTTGGAGAATCAGAAATAAAATAAATTCTCCAGCCTCATCAAATGTGGCCCCTGTGCCTCTCTGAAGCTCTCTGAAGTAAATAACTTCAAAATCTGTTAAGAGGAAGGGCTGTTCCTTATCAGGCACAGGAAGGATGCTTCCCTAGGCTAGATGAGATCAAGAATGGAAACAGGTTCAAATCTCTCTTAGGGACTATCTGCATAGTGTTCAAACCAATTTTTACACAGTGCCAGTCTTTTCTTTCTTTAACTAATCTTTAAAAATGCCAAAAGAAAAAAAGAGAAAAAAATAAAAAGGAAAAAGAGAAAAAGGAAAAATGGAAAAGATACAAAGGAAAAAGAAAAAATGATAAAGAGAAAAAGGAAAAAGGACAGGAAAAAGAGAAAGGAGAAAAAAGAGAACAGAGGAAAAAAAAGCAGAAAAATGCAACTCCCCGAGCAACGAACTAACAAACCCACAACAACAAAACAAAAAATCCCCCACAGACCAGTCTTTCATTAACCAAACAAAACCACTTTATCCTAAAAAGATGGTATCATGTCAAATTACAATCTAGATTTTCACTGGAAATAGCACACAACAGTTAGAATGCCTAACTTTCTCCCTAACTGTGCTGAACTCTAGGGGGTTGTCAGTCATCTCTTTTGTCCACATTTTCTAGAAGACATGAGAATGAAACTAATATTACATAAAAAAATCAGAGATAAAACTTCGATCCCAAAGGGGTTTCAAAACACAGGGGTTTATGAGGGAAACTTATGCAATCCCAGCAGGAGAACTACCAGGTGTATTAAGTTTCCTGTAAGACTCAGTCCAGTAAGGTGACATGACAACAGATAACAGGGCTGTCTCAGATAACAAGAAACCTGGTGGCAGGTAGGGTTCACTCTTTGCTATTGTGCAAAACTGAGTCTGCTGTTTACCTAAAATAATGTATGTACAAACTTTGTCTTTTCTACAGATTGTTTTGTTGTTGTTGTTATTTTTGGTTGGCTTTTTGGTTTGTTTTGTAATTTTTTTAAACTTCGGGCTATTCTCTCACAGCTTGTTCCACTGCACATGAAGCAACATGCACAGCTCTGCTTAAAGATGCTCATTTATTCTCTTTCGTCATGAGCTAGACTATGGTCTGAAATCCATAGAGCAGACCAGGACTCTCTTGGGTCCCACACACTCTTATGCTTGGATATCACAACAGCCAATAAAACACCCTTATTAATTACAGTCCAGGATCCTGCTGGCACACTGAAGGGAAGATGTACCCCTGGGGAGATGCAGCAACACATGGGCTGGAAACTCCTATGATAAACAGATGAAGAAGTGATACACCAAACCACCTCCTGATGGACTGGAACCTGATTACAGACATGTCCAAATGTCCATTTCAGTATTTCCTTCTGCAAGGTTTGTCCCACACTGCTAAGTACACAATAATGAAAGCTATGACAATGACAGCCATAAAGATTGATGGAAGAAGCCCAGGAAGAATCAGAACAGTATCAGAAAACAATGTTCAGAAAAAAAGAACATAAAGGACAAGTTCACCGCGTCTGCTGAAATTTAATATCCTGAGTCCCCCTTCTGGCTGCAAAGGGAATTCTATGTAGGAAGTAACCAAGCTGGACACCATTACTGTTAGGGGAAATGGAAACAATCAATAGAGCAAAATTCTTTGTAGATGATAAGCATTCTGTTTTCAGAGTATTAACTGATTCATAATCTGTATCTGGCTACTGAAAGATGTCATAAAACCCAATGGCTGAAAAACATGATAAAAAACCCCAGCAGTACAATTACACTGAAAGTCTACCATATTTTTCCATTTTAATCAGTGTTTCTGGAAAGAATTTAGGGCACGCTTTGAACTTTGCAAGACGGTATTCCCAGGTCTGATCTTTTTACATACTGCTTTTTCCAGGAGCTTCATGAATTTCCAGTAGTAAACTAACAGATCAAGGATTGAGGGAAAGCAGCATCAAATTAGTGTTTTCATGAAGCCCATAGAACAATATTTGCAATGGAGGAAGTGAGCACACACTGTGTGTTCAGGGATTCTCAGCAACAACTCTGACACGAGTTGAGAGAGAACAGAAGAGGACCTAAATCCAGGAAATCACCAACAAAGTGATTGTCTCGTCTGGCAGTGCAAGGCACCTCCATCTGTAGCCTCTGCAGGCCCATCCAGGGTAGACTGAACATGCACCAAACACTGAATGCAGTCATGGAAGCCAAGGTTTCCATACTGAGAAAGGCAAATAGCTCCAGAGCCAGGTACCCTCTTTCTCACAATATTTTCATCCTAGCCTTTCCCAGTAGATTAAAAAAAAAAAAAAGTTTTAAATTGAATTCCTTAATATTATCAGTGCTCAGGGGATGGCATTGGTTTTGACAGTACTGAGATGTTTGACAGCTGTTTATCCTCTTGACTTGTTTCCCCAATCAAAACATTCTTTAAGTAATCAGAGGAAGCACTGAATTTAAACAAGAGGTTTTAAACATCTTTTTCTTTTCTTATACATCATTCTTTCTCCAGAAAGAAGGAAAAAAAAAGAGAAAATTTGTCACTGGCTTCTAACTCTTATGACACCCTTATTCATAATTAAGCATAGACCTTAATTTCAATTTGATAACTCAGTTTCCCAAGTTCTGAGGATATTCTATGTCTACAAGAACAATATAAATTCTTACAGTTTTGATTTTAGGTAACAAAATAATATGTTATCTAATGTATTAGTTGTCTTACTGATTATTCTGCAGAGTGATAGATAAAGATCAAAATACAGAAAAAGACAAGGACTTGGCATTAGGGGAAACTAACAGACCCCTAGTGAGAGAGGAGAAAAGCAGAAATTTTATTAAAAAATGTTTTGAATTCAGACTCAACAGGATCACTAAACAAGCAAGTACTAGGAGTGACTTTATGAGTTACATTTGAGTAAATGGTCATCACATCCCAAAAAAGTCACCTCAGTTTTAGGCACAAATTGAGAGAGAAAAATACTTCCTTTTTTTCCTGTTTTAGCTCTTGTTCAGCAATTTCACTGTGACTTGGTCATCACGTGGAATTAGATGAAAAACAGTGCAAAAACTTTTCTGCAATCACCAAAACAGATAAGCCTAACAATCAAAAAAGATCTCAGGCAAATCTCTACACATTTGACTTTCCATGTGGGGAAGCTAGTTAGTAGGATGGGATGTGAATTCACAGAACTCTGGTCATTTTACACTCAGCCACCCCAGGCATTGAATTAATATTGACTGACGTGGCTTAACTGTTAAACTGTAGTATCATGTTAGAAACCACTGACATGAATGGTCCTTCACCCCTAATACAGAGTCCAAGTGAATCAGAGAAAGGTACAGAGGGTCCTTCACATCATCATGCAGGCACTCTGCCTAGCAGAATGCTTGTACTGCACCCCTTCTTATGAGGTGTGATGTGAAATACTGTAAAACTGGATGTCTAGGCAGGGAGTTGTCCATCAGGGCTAACATTCAAGAAAATCACTCTAAGGCAGGCACGTGGGATGTGGGAGGGCAATAGAGCTCAGGAAGAAAAGGCATTCCCCTTAATAGAAGTCACAGTAGACTTTTGATGGAATAGCTGCTCGGGGACTGTTTGGAGTAGGAACAGAAAAAAAGGGAGAAAAATGCAACAAAACCTCAAAATCAGCACTGTTTTCTCCCCAAGCCCCAAGATTCATTTCTATGCAGACCCAAACCCCATATCCAGACATGACAAATGCTGTGTAATGTGACCACTCCTCTCTCCCACATATCCCAGGTATCCTGGGCAAAACAGCGCAACACTGGTGCAGCTGGGTGAGGACTCAATTTCTGGCCATTTTCCATGCAAATTGTTACCTGATCTCCAGCAATGTTTTTGTACAACCTGTCTTAAAGCGCTTCTCTTCCACTCGTCTCAGTACACTCTGTGGTGAGGGGTCCAAACAAGTCCTTTTGTACCCCAAGTGCCCGCAAGATGCATGAATGTGGTCAGTGCAGACTGGTGGATATAGAAGTAAGGGCAGGCAGGGGACGTGTGTAAGGAACTACTAAGGATTTACCGAAGGCGTGCATTTTTCTTGGATTGGTTAAATCCAAGAAAACATTGAAGTGAAAATGGCTCTTCCAAATTTGTGTGGCTTTGGTATAAGTCACTCAGAATGATTCATCTCTAAAATGGAGCCTCCACTCCTGGCCTTCCCACAGTTAAACTCATTCACTTCAAATGTTAATACTTTGAGTGCCTTGCCTGGACCATCTGTAGGACTGATCACCTGGAGGGTCTGTGCAAAGCAACCATTTGGCCCCAAACAAAGTTTAGCTGACTAATTTACTCTTATAGACAAGCAATTGTTTTGGCATAAAAGCCTGATCAGCTAAATCCTATCCCTCTCTTAAATGCTTATTCAAAGTTCTGCTCTGGCCCATGACATAACTCAAGGGTTCTGGCTCCCAGATCTAAAATAATTAGTCTGGGGAAATTAAACTGTGCTCTCTGCACACCTGTGGCTGGCTGGGCTCCCCTGCCTGACAGCAGTGCCTCTCCCACACCAACACAGGCCGGCTGTGAGCACAGCTCCCACGGCTGCCGTGCCCAGGATCCCCCATCACAGGAACCCGTCAGGAAGAGCCACGCTGCTCCTCATGACACCGAATGGAACCACTGGTTTGGCAAAGAAGCTGCTCACGAGGGTCTCTGCTTAGAAGATTTATATTTTAAACAGGCAACAGCTAATATCAAGGGGGAACAGATACATTACCAGCAAGTCATTTCCAAGCAGCTAATAACTGTTTCCTTACCCACCAGATCCTAGGATGCATTTTCAGGTTTAAACATAACATATACATTGTAAATAGCGGAAACATCTGGGGTTTATTATAACACCACTTTGCTAGCCTTGGGCATTGTACAACTCCCTCAGGCCACGGTTCACCCTTGACCTGCCAAAGACGATTACTGTACTCAAGCAACTTCCCCTGCTCCACAGCTGCTTGCCTGCCCCTCCCCTCTGTCAATACTCACCACCACTATCATTACAGCTACCATCCCAGGACAGCCAGTCAGAAACTTGGGTTGCCACGGTCACTGCATGGCAACAGCGTGGCTAAGCAGGCGAGGAGAAGATGATGAGGGTGGTCAGTGAAGTCACTCTGCTGGCTAACCCCAGGGGAAGTAGGGCTGCCCAACACCATCTGTATCGACAGCCTTTTTTCCTCTCCCACAAGGCCACCTTCCTTCTCTGTTCCACTCATTCCACCCTTGTTCTGGGTTCGGTCACATCTCAGTTTCCCCCCTTTCCCAACTTCCAGTCTCCCACTGAGCCAAAAATGACCATGTGCTTCTCCCCTGCTCTTCCTCCAGCCTTATCTCCCAGACACATCGTGCTCCCCAAGTTCTCTGCCCTCACTCTCCTCCCTCCTTTTTACGTCTCCACTGAGGACCTCTTATTCACTCATTTCCCCACTGCTCAATGTCCAGCCCCACAAATCCCAGCCCTGTCCCTTCTTTTCCTACAATTTACCTGTTCCTTTGAATATGGTCCCAACATGACCTCTCCCTGGTCACACCTCTCCCTGGGAAACATCCCATATGCAATACCACAGCAACACTGCAGACTGGGCATCTGGTTTCCCCTGGCTAGAGCTAGAAACTTTTCTAGAAACTAGGGCTCATCAGCAAGGGGAAGGCATTTTAGGGCTGTTGGTGCAAGGACAGACTGCAAAACTTTTGCTGAACTAATGCAAAGTGTGAATCTAAAGTACTTCCATTACACTTAGGTGAGAACACACCTTCAGAAAAATGTCACCTTAATTCTTTCTGCTTTATAGCTAAAAATAATAAAAAACCACAAATGATGATCCAATATGACTTAATGTATGCACTTTAAAGCTCATTTGGATGAGCTTTCCACGTGCCCCTGTATAAGCAGACCACTGACCACAGACTCTTCCCTTCCAAGCCGTTTTTGCCTGCATTCGATTCTCCCTGATGAATGCCTGAACAAGTGGGTAGAGTGGCAGCACTCAGTGGTTCTGTTTAGAAACACAGCAGCAATAAAATACAACCTCAGTTCCAGAAGTGCTCTCTACTGCAGAGCAGACCCAGCAGCCTCACAGCCAATCCATGACCAGCTGCACCCCTGTTTACAGCACACAGGAGAGTAATGCCCTTTCATAGCAACCTTCTGGTATAAGAAGCCTCCCTGAGAGGTAACAAGCATTCCAGCAACAGTACATACATTTGCAGAGTGGTACAAAGGCTCTCTGCCACCCCATCTTGAGCAAAGCCTACTGACTGATGCTATACCCATCCTGAACTCCTGAGAGTTCACATGCTAGTTACGGGAGCATTTCCTCTCCCCATTCTCTGCAACACAGAGGTAAATTTATGAAAATAAGCATCAGAAATTTAAGGTTTTATTACTCAGTAGTCTGGTAAAATCCTATTTCTTAGGAAAAATTATATGTAGCATTGTCTTACTATTTTTTTATTTCTTAATTTGTTAAGTTCAATCTACTGATCAATTTAAACATCATCCTAGAATTATGCTATAGTAAAACAAATGCACATTTAGAGAATAAGTGGAATTGATTATCTTCTGGAATAAAAGGCCTTACTAAATGACGTATTTAAATACAACCCCTCAATCCCTCACTGAAGAAGCACCTGGTAATTCACTTTTTGGATCAAATTGCAACTCCACAAAAACTTTATGACCTCATGTGGTCTTTCCACCCCCACATTCCTACCTAGAAACATTATATACAGTATGCTCCAGGCAAGAACTGAGCTAGAAATGTGGATGGTGGTTCTGGGGAAAGAGATATAGCAGACACAGGGCAGAAGCCCAGCACTGAGAACATGATAAACAGACAACTGCTTAGGGAAGATGCCCTGTAGACTCATTCCTGGTCAAGTGATTATCCTCCCCTCTTGTTTGAAAAACCCTCCACACCCAATAATTTCCCTTGTCAAGCAGGCCTACATCACTTCATCCTGAAGCATATTTTGTTATTTATAAAAATAACCATTTTGATCAGACAAAAAGCTAAACTATCCCACCTTCAGCTACAGCTGATTATGAGTGACAGGGGAAAAAAACCCCAGCAATCACTGGCTGTGATGCTCTTGGACATAGTAAAGCCCTACAGGTCAGCAAGCTGCAGTGGAAGCAGGTGAGATGCTTGGGAGCCTTTTTGGTGTGATGTAGATTCAAAAGCTGCCGCTTGTTCCTCTGGTGCTCTCTTGGCGGTGGACAGAAACCTCAACAGGCTCCTAGGCAGGACATAGGTCTGGTGTCGTGGGGCTTTCCACTGTCATTCGTGACGCCAGCCCTTGAGCAGACTGGACAGACATGTGCCCTGTTGATGGTCAGGAGGAGATGTGCAAACACTGTGAGGGTAATCCTGTCTTGTGCTTTTTATCTTATCTACTCCCCGGTGTAGAGTCAGCAGTCACCATGGTTTTCTGCATGGAAATAGCCTCACAAACTAATTCCAGTTCTAAAAACCTCAAGTTGTTCCTTATCCCTCAACTCCAAAGTGATTTATAGCTCTTATTTGTACCTGGAGTCCTTGGCATTGATATGAAATGAACTAAGCTTTGCCATGAAACTGATAGCAAGAAACATCATGAAATTTGCCATAAAACAAAGCGATTCTGAGACTGCTTGGTATTTCTATAATCTGTTAAGGAAGCTGTTTACTAACTGCAGCTTTAAAAAAAAAAACAAAGTGAACTCACTACTTTGGACATTTCTACATTTCCCTGATGACCCATGGTGAGATTTTCTGGTTTTCCATGAAAAGTTGTTTCCCTGCATTATCAAAAGAAGATGCATCTTTTGCTCTCTATCACATTAATACAGAATTAAAAGGGTTACTTAGGAAAATACACTTCCTTCTCACAGAGGCTTTCAGTTCTATTCTTTAAGGACAGCAGTGTTTTCCAAATTTGTGCCATCTGGCTGTCAGCATATTTCACAGGACCGCTCCCCAAGGAGGTCTTTTCAGGAGCTCCATAATTTTTATGGAACCATGAGTTAAAAATGTCTTAGAAAATAAGTCTTTTCTTGACACTTCTCCAGTGGATAAATTCTGTGTTGCAATATAGCTCTAGGAGGTCTTGAAATTCAAATAAGCTCCTCTCTTGCTGCATTTCTGATGGACTGGAGTGCATGTGTATGCACAACTCCACATATATGTTTACACTAATATTGCTCTAACACGACTCTGGGAAAACAAAAAAGAGCTGGCCTTCTCTTTATGAAAGCTAAATATTTTAGAATAGAATGAGTAAAAGCTATCACCTTGCTGTTATAAAGAGGGTAAGATGAAAAAGATGCCAAAACAATCCCAAATGTACAGGTACCTGATTCCACACATCAGATGAGTTAACAGCAAATATTAGACGTAACAGCAAACCTCAACAGTAAACATTAGATGTTCAATTTAATCATCTTTCTCTGCCTGTTACCTCTTGGCCAGCAGACACGACACAGTGCATTATATAAACTTCTTCCATAAATGGTTCTTGTGGGTCCTTTCATTATTCTCAGTTTAAATAACTTGCAGTGTGACCAAAGAACACCTAGGATGGCCTGCTTAGAGTTTAAGATATATGGTTATCTGCGTAGGGCAAGAGAAGGGAAAACCTACACCTAGGCACACAGCCCCAGCTAGTTTAATTTGCCTTAGGAAAGTGCTTAAGCTTTAGTGTGCAAATACTTCCAGTGATGTTCAAGGAGTTTAAATGCATTCCTTAAAGGTCAAATTGTGTTTGTAAGTAAGATGGAAGATAATTTTCCTTTCAGGGTTTAGGTGTGGACACAACAGACGGATACACAAACATGGTGACCTCAAAACTGTGACCTTCATCACAGACTTAAGGGGTAAAAAAGCCATGAGCAAATCAATGACAGGATACCATCTGTAGCAAAATCACCTGTGCAGTTGAGAGGGAACATCAGGCAGAGCAGTGGACACCATCTCTCCTACCCATTAAATGTCCTCCTGCCATTTCATCTCATTTTCATGCTGATTCCCTCTTGTCAGTGCCATGGAGATACCTTCCCACAAGCTCACTGTGGCAGCAATCACTCAGCACAACTTGCCACTGGAACAAGTCTGACCTTGACATCAAAATGGAAACAGACACGAATAACTCAAACTAAAGATCTATATAGCTCTTTTACACAGAAAAAGAGCTATATAGACCTAGCAGCTTACTTCAGCAGCTACTTCAGCAGCTACTTCAATGGCACTTGCATACAAAGTAAACCTGAGGAAAAATTATGGGAGCCTAGAGTGAACCATGAGAAGCATTTAAAAATCCAATTTGGGACTAAGGGACTAAGCAATCCTCATCCACCTTTGGTGCCCTGGGAATCTGTCTTTGCACCTCCCCTCAAGAGGAAGCAATGTCACTGACAGCAGCTGTGCAATCAATTCCATACCTTCAAAACAAAATGCCTAGATGAAGCTACTTCTCTCTCAACATCTCTTAGAAGTTATATCCCTTCCCTTGGTCTTTTCTTGTGGACTGAAGCTACAATCTCTCAACAACAAGCTCTGCCTTCATCCTGCTGTACAAGACAAAGGTACAACTCTTACTGCAGCCAAAGAATTGGTTCCCCTCATGCAATCTGCCTAGAAACTGGATTGTTCCATGCCTGAAACTGGCTGGATCATTGCTATCAGCTTATAAGAAGCAGGTGCGAGCTGGAGAAGGGATAAGAGAAGCTGGCAAATTTGGGGATGGAAGCAAGAACACTGACTGCTGAGACCAGCGGGTTCTGTTATCTAAGGAACTGACACGAGCCTCAAGAGAGACCTTGCAGCTATAATGAGGGATGATGGTAGGATGGTCCCTACACAGAGGCTTCTCCCCCAGGTGAGGTGGTCTTCACTCTATGTGTGAGGACAGAGTGGACAGATCTTCACTCACAGATGGGAAAAAAACCCAAGGCATATCAATGCCAAACAACCCAGGAATGTAGCTGAGTTAACAGGACAGTTATTTATTTTAAGTCCCTCTCTCTGACCTTGTTTGAAAAATCTTCCTGCTCTTGCTTCAGTTTGTTGTTATTGCTCTGAAATAGTTTTCCAATTTCTGACCTTGCTGGCACTTCATAACACCAGGAAAACCTGTGCTTAACATCAGTTTCAATCTGGTTGATAATAAATCTCTTTTTTTCCACAGTTCATCTTATCATCCAGCACTTACACTTAGCCTTTTGTACACTTGCTGTACCTTCTCACATGCCATGAGCAACATGCTTAAGTAAAACTTGCATTTAAATCAAAATGTACCAAGATAAAAAAGATTGTGCTAGGACTGCTGCAATCTAAAACACTAAGTCTGGCTCAGAACATCTGCCAGACTAGAAGCTTGTAACAGAAAAAAAATCTCACACACTGATTTCTGCATTCATCCCATACCTTTTGGTTGAACTATAGCCCATCTTTCAAAAATTATGCCAATCTTCATCTCAGATGCTGTGAGGGACGGAAATCCTTCACATGCCCAGGCAAGCTCTTTCACTGCACAACTGCCTTGACTTTTTAAAGCACTAGCAGCTGCATTAGTCCTCCAGAGCTTGTCAGAGAACACACTCTTTATGGGGCAGTTTCTACTTCTGCATTTCCAGTCTACTCTTTCCAAGAATAGGGTCAACTAGCAGCTACCATGTTTTCAGGTTTGTTTTTCAAAGGCTTAGCTAACTTGTCCTAATGGGACTTCTCTTGAGATGATCAGATGATGATGCCCCAAAGCTGGCATGGATCACTGCAGAATGGGCAGAAACAAGAAGGAGGCACTGGCTGCCCTGGAACGCCAGTTTTTGCAGGTCAGATTGTTCCCACTGGAACGGGGAAGTTCTGCATGGGAGGTTTCTCTTTCATTCTTGCAAAGGTACATACTGTCCTTGGAAGCAGCCTGCTGGAAAACTTTTAATAAAACCTTTTCTCTGAGGGTTTCTCACTCAGGGAGAGTCCTGCCAGTGACTCTCCCTGAACCTGCAGGTCTGGCACAACGGCACAGCTGACATCTTCTCTGATGCCCTTCATCCCCTATTCACCCTGTAGAAATAGCTCCTACCATAGGGCTGCACAGCTCCACTGGGACAGCAATGTGCCTGCTACCTAAAAAGACCCCTCCTCTTCCTATGTCTCCTGCAGCAGACATATCAACTATGCACAGCGTCCTCCAGAAAACTTGTTTTCACAAAGAGAAAGGAATCTTTTTGACAATTAAAAAAAAAAAAAAGGGCAGGTGACAGGTTTGTGGTACACATATTTTATGGCCATGTGCTAGAAACCATGGTGGATAGAAGGGAGAGGTTAGACTGAGAGCCAGGAGACTGTGGTTTCTGTGATCAGACTGATCTGTTGTGATCCCAGGCAACAGGAGCTTCTTCCACACAGGGTGGTTTGAGGACAGAGATTTCAGCTAGACCTCAATGACTGTGATGACACAAACATTACCAGTTTATTTGGTGCAATTCAAGAGGACATGCAAAAATATATTCACAGAATAAAAGGGCCACCCATTCCAAACATAGTACAATAACTTGGAGCAGTTTTCAGTGCTGTTTTGTATACAGGTGCAATATGGCATTAATATGGCATTACAGGGGCAAATTATGGCCCCTTTTTCTCTCTTCTAAGTCCAATGGACTTCCCCAAAGGAAAACTGAATAGACTGTAACTGCAGAAGCCAACAGTCACACTAAAATATCACACCAACATGAGCTCATACGCATATACACACACAAATACATGCAAATTGGATTTATAATTTAACTCTTCCGGCAGTAATGGCAGTGATAACAAGCCCTATCTATCACCTCCACAACTGGATGTTACTAGGGACTCTGTTTAGCCACCTTAAGTATGCATTCATGCCTTGGTAACTGCCTTCAAAGGGATTAACCATTAGCCATAGGACATGGCATGGGGTTGACTCAAGGGTGAAATGGAAGCTGTTAATGCAGGAGAAAGGCATCGAGCAAAGCTCAGCCTGAGTCCATGACTGAATGCCAAGCCCAAACTCCCTGATCTGGATTCCCTCTGCTTACAGAGGTGGAAGGACAATCAGCTCATAAAACCTGAGGAAGAGATGCACCGAGCGAATGAGTAAAGGCTCCCAAGTGAACAGTCACAAGTGGATTAACATCTCCCTCTTCCTCCCTGGGCTGTAAAGCCTGTGGACTTGGTTGTCAGAGCTAGGATTCAAAAGGCCCACAGTGAACAAACTACATAACATGGTCAATTTCTCCCCAAATCTAATGCTCCCACAGAAAATTACACAACCAGAAACACAAAACCAGACACAAGTAGTATTCTACTTCACAAGTCCATAAATGAAAAACTAGCAGTTACTCCAGACAGGAGGTTACGTTAAAGACCTCTATCAGTCCCTTATGAAATATCTTAGTCTACTTTCCTTTCATTGTTTTTTTTTTTCTTCATTAACAGAAATAGAGCACATGGGATAGGCAAGATGAAGAGGGAAAAAAAGAAGGAAAAGGATGGAGAAATAATAGAGAATAAAGAAAGATGGGAAAAGAAAGGAGGGAGAAAGAAAAGTATGGAAGAAGGACAAAAAGGGATGCATAAAAAAACAGCAGAACAGATGGATGGAAAGGAGAGGGGAAGAAAGAAGGGAAAGAGAGAAAGGACAAAGAAAGGGAAGAAGAGGGATAGAGGAAGTGTGGTAGGAAAGGAAGAAGATAATGAACAAGAAGCAGACCATTCCTGTGACCTCACACTAGGTGACTTCATGGTCATATTGCACGAAATCAGAGCAGAGTGTTTTTCAGGACCCAAGTCTCCCTCCTTCACAGCTTCTCTACCTGTTTACTGCACATCCACTGACCTTCAACACAACACAACACAACACAACACAACACAACACAACACAACACAACACAACACAACACAACACAACACAACACAACACAACACAACACAACACAACACAACACAACACCGCAGGCTGAAGAAGGCCCGCTCGGAGCACCCCCCCGGCGCTGGCGGCGCCCCCTCAGGGCCCGAGGGCCGCGGTCGGTGCGGCCGGGCTCCGCCGCCGCGGGCAGAGCGCTCCCGCCGCGCCCCCTGGCGGCCGCCGCGGGCACCACAGCCCAACCCCCGGGCAGCCCGCTCCCGCCTTCCCCGCAGGCCACCGGCCGCTCTTCTCCCCCTTCACTGCTAGTTCGATTGTTTTCTTTATTTCTAAAGCAGCACGTCCATAGACGCCTCCGCACCGCAATCCGTCTCTTCTCTCGGCCGCGCTGTCCCTGCGGCGCCGCTGCCGCCGCAACCCCGGCTCCGGCACCGTAACTCTCCCGATGCAAGCCTGCCACTGTGGACTTTGCAGACCTGCAACAGGACCCCCTCCCGCGCCAAGCCCAGGGCTCCGGGCACCTGAGGTAGCAACTGAGGGTTAACTCAACCACCTCAAGCACACTCGAGCAGCACTTTGCACAACTAGAATGACTCATACAAAATACTGACACTTGGTTTGTTTTCTTGTATCATAACGGAACACGATAAACTATCAGTACTGTTAAAGGCACATTCACTCTTGTTACTTTGGAATGTTAGCAAAACACTGATTTGGTAAGAATTCATAGCATTTCCAGATCCTGACACCCTGAGACACAATTGTTCTCCACTGTTTTGCTTGTGGTTACAACCACCTGCCTCAAAGGGCTATCACATGCTTGTAGATAGATTGAAAGAGGGGAGGTAGGGAAAGGGAGATGCTTGGAAGAAAGTTTTCCACAGCTCTGCATTTAACTGGCCTTACTTTAAGAACAACAAATTGCCGCTTCGGTGCCTAAAGTCGGATGTGTTGTCAAAGATCCTCTATGGCAAGGCATTCACAAACCAGGCACCCAAAAAGTTTTTTGTGAAAACTAAGTGACTCTGATTCAGTAGAGATGATGAAAAATGAGCTGCCCCAAATAGAGAGTGCTATACAGAGAACTATTCTGAAATATCAGCTGCATAGGATCTTTTTTCTTTTTTTCACTTATGAGTGCTCTTTCAAACTGCCTCCTTCAACCTTTTCCCCCTCCTTCTGCAGTTACTGCCTTTCCAGAAATCTGAGAAGCCCCCAACTACAAATAGACAAGCTTAGATTTAAGAGTTAGCTCACAAGCTTTGCCAGAGGTTAAAGTTTTTAAATCCATGCATATCTTAGCAGGCTTTGGCATTTCTACATGAAAGATAAAAATTTTGTCCAGCCTTCCCCAGCCATCAATATTTGCACAAAGCTCAGAACAGTTTCTGGAATTATTTCACAGGGGAATGTCTTTCTATACACATGCAGTATTTACTGGACAACGGTACTGGTATGTTCTCACCATTCTGTTTGCGTTCCCATGGCTGCAGTCAAGTAGTACTTCTAGTGTTAATTCAAAAAAGTTTGAATGGTGACTAATCTCGTTTATTCAAAAAAAAACATGAATGCACTCGCATGCTTTTTAAAGGATTCACTCTCAAAATTACTCTGAAGATTGTGTGGAATGTTTGGAGAATGCAGGCATTGCACACAGGTAGAGAGGCTTTCCTCACAGAAAAATGTACAAGCATACCGCAGCACATAAATATTTTGGATTGGAAACACCAAAAGAAATTGTCACTCCTTCTAAGCAATAGTTTATCTCTAGAAGTGGACTGGTTTTGTCAGAAATCACGGCTTCCGTTCCATCTCCCAGACTCTAGTCTTCAATCCATGATGAAACAGTGATCAGTCTTCTGATATCTCTTTATGAATACTGAATATCAATTTAAATTTAGCAACTGTCAGACTGAGCTCTAATCCTCCCAGTCAAGCTCTCACCTGCAGCTTGGTCTTTAATATGATAAAAACCATTTCTTCCTCTGGCAACCAAGCCTGCTTCCAGGATACGGTCAAACACTCTGCTCAGCCACACTCATCTCATCTGAACTTCGTGCTGCTTACTCTGTCAAGCAGTATTCAGGCTCTGGCATTTTATCTAATTCTAAATTAAACCCACCAGGAGATACTTATTTTCTATATCAATGACCACAGTCTCTCTACTTTGGGCTCTGTTAGTGCAGATATGTTCAGAACAATGCTACTGAGGTCACTTCACTGAAATGGTAATTGAAGACCCATTTGATGGTCTTTCTTCTCTCTGTTTTGGCACCAGATGCTTGTGAAGCCTTGCTCTTCGTACCACTAGAGAGTGGCTGACAAAACCCTGGGCCAGAGTTTGCAGCACTACCAAGTCTTCACACACATCAAGGTGTTTTCCTCAGAAAGGCTTCACTTCTTCTCACACTTTGTCCTTTCAAGCCCAGCAACCTCACCCTGGTCTTCTCTGCTGAGCAGAACCACCTGAAAACTTACATTCCCCAAGCTGTCTGGAAAGAGCAAAGGGGCTGGGCTGATGTGCTGGTACCCCACCTTGCTGACACAAACACAGCTTCCACAGGGTGATTTTTCCAGGGCTGACCCCTCTCTCTCAGCACACAAGCCCCACGTTATGCAGTCCAGCACTAAAGCTGGGTAGGCAGAAGGCTGGGCTGACACAGGGACAAGGGCCTATTTCCAGCCCCTGTGCTCCTGCTCTAACAGCACCTTAAATCAGGAGCAGTGCCTATGTGAGGGGCAGGTCTGGGGACCTTGGATGCCCAACCTCAGCCTTCCTGCACAAGCTTTCTCTGCCCAGGCTGGAGGCACTTTCTGTGCGCTGGCAATGCTCTAGGAAGCCCTGCTGGCAGACTTGTGGAGCTGGTCTGCACACTCACTTGGCAGGGCAGTTCACTGACATAACTTGGAGAAAAGCTGTAACCCTCTGTCCATTTATAACACTCTCTTCTTCAGTCTTCCATGCTTTGCATTTATCATGGTCCACAGTGCCCTGCTAAAGGAAGCCACAGTCACTCTGGTCTTGACACAAGCCAGACACTATCAGTTTATTCAAGAGCACTTGTAGCAAAGGTGAGCAGAGAAGTCCATACCTCCTTAAACTCTCTCTCTCTCTTTTTTTTTTTTTCTCTCTCTCCAATAACTAACTTTCTTGTCCAATAGTAGCTTTGGAGTTTCTGGGTAAGTTATGACAGAATAGGAAAGATTTTCTTATACCCTTTCTTCCCAATTAACAAAGCTGATTCTCAATCCATTGAGAAATTACCAAAACTTCCGGACCCAGGATTCAAGTGCATATGATATACTTTGACAGCCAGAAGCAAACTAAGTTGCAAGGAGCTTTGGTCAGAAAAAACTGCGCTAAGCAAAAAGCTGAACACCTCCTAAAGATTTCTGTGCTAGTGCCAGATCTTAAAACTGAGGACTATCTGCAAGCCACTGCTCTTCAGGAAAACCCTAAGTGGATGAAAACTCTGTGTAGACAAGAACACAACAGAGAAGATGATAATTCCTGACATAATTCAACTAAAGAAAGCAGGTAACTAAAAGAAAAACTGTTTCATAACCTCTCTGCACATCCTAAATATACCAAATGACAACAGGTACGGTTGCAAACCTATATTAGCAAAAAGGAAAACTGCAGTCCTGTCAAAGTGAGAAGGCCTTCATAGAGTGCCCAGTCAATACTGTTAATCAATATGAGTAGACGAGTAATTAATTCAAGGTCTAATATGCTTGAACAGAGGGAATAAAAGCCCATGGCTTGAAATGCAAAATTGCTCTCTTGTTACTTTTTGCTTTAACCACTCTTTCTGCTCTTTCTCTTCTAAGTATCATTTCTAGTTCTAAATGCCCCTCCAACCAGGTAATACCCCTAAGTAACAGATTAGATAAAATCTGTACGACATTGCCAGTGTGACATTAACTGATTCAGAGTAAAATTTACAATCATGCATTATGCTGTATTTCATTTTCCCATTAGAGAGACTACATGGGTTAGCTACACATGTGAACAATCCTGCCACATACACTCATCTTGGAAGGAATGGGATTTTTATTACATAAGATAGAAGAATGTTCAGTTCTTGCCCACACAGGAAACTTTTGACTAGTAATGTCAGGTATGGATGAAGGCGGTACTCCTTCATACCTATAAAAACATACTGGTGCTTTGGAGACCTGAGGTAAGCACTTGCCAGAAAAGTGGTTCATTTCTGGTTCAAACACTGACATATTTTGGCTTAGTAAAGACTTAGCCTTCTGGAGTTTTAGCAAAGCCTTAGGAGTTGGCATGATCTGAGACCTGCCCTGATGAATCTCAATCTACATTTGCTACCCTTCATATTTGCAGGTAAAATACTCACCATGGCAGACATAATCAGACTGAGAATTAACCACACTTAAATACCTAAACTTAAGGTGCTATTTACCTACATGGATTTTTCTGCTCTTATAGCTCCCTTCTACAGAGAAAGAACACCATCTTCCCAAAAATCTCTGCCTAGTTTAGAAGCTGACTTGGTTGGATTACTCAAAAAAATGCCCTCTGGTTCACAGCTCCTTTCATTACTCCCTCAGCACCCTGCTCCACTGCAAAAGGAAAACTGCACAACAGGACAAAGAAATATCTCCTACACGAATGGGATGGGATGCTATAAAACTCTGAGGTGCACAGTGAGAAAACGTGTGTCTCCTTGACAGATCTTTCCTATCACAAATTGTCCAACTTGTCACTGTCTTCCTGTTTTCTGTCAGCCACAAAAACAAACAAAAAGCCTTGCAAACACTTCAAACAGCCCAGCTGTCACAGATAAGTTTGCCAGAGGTTTTAATGTTTTAATGCCAGAGGTGGTTAGTTTTAGCAGGAGATGCTTACACAGTGTAACAGCATTATAAAATCTGTGAAAGAGAAAAAGAAGGCCAAAAGAAGTGTTTGTCTCTATCTTCGCATAACAATGGAAACCTCCTGTGCTGCACCTGAAACTTGTTTACAGCCACTGCTGAGCAGAAGCTGGGGGAGCTGCATCTCCAAACAACCTAGAGAAGAGGACGCAGTGGGCAGCGCTAGTTTGTAAAAATTAGTAGCCTAAAGGGATATCTGCTGCTGTTGAATCACACATATCCTCCCTGATGGCTGATGACTGAAGTCAAGGGCAGCACTATGTTGGCCATGATACACTGAGCAAAATTAATGTAGGTATATTTAGAAAGTTTTACCCTACTGGGCTTTATGTTAATTTGTCTGTTGGGACAGGAAAACAACACAAAGGGGGAAAAAATACACAACCAAACAAAAAACCTAAAACCAAACCACAGGCAATTGACTGCTTTTCCCATGCTTCTTTCAAAACAATTTCTCACAAAACCCCAAAGAATTCAAAAGCAGCTATACATTGCTGTTGCAAAAATCTAGAAGTATCCATAGATAGTGCCAGGCTTTCTGATAAACTAGGTGGCATAACACAAGGTCTCTATGAAAACCATCATGCACTCATATGTATTTGTACTCTGCACTAGGAGTGGAGCTTTGGCTGACAGAGACAAGTAACTACGGCGGGTGGGGCAGCACTCTCACCTGAGACCACTCTTTTGGGTGCTGCTTCTGGACACCTATTGAGGAGGACAAGGGTATCACTGGCATGAATTCTTGTGCCTAATACTGAGAAGGCACGAGAGGAACAACACGTGCTGCTAAGTGAGCGAAATGTCCTCTCTGATCATCCCTGAGTAAATAGATGCAAGTTTAGACAAAATACCCCATATGAAAGTTGGCCATCTGTTCAACTACGCTAAGTGATTTCTGGGGAAAGGAAGGGACAGAAAACGTGTTTTGTAACAGGAGAGATAGCCTCACGCCCTCCAAAAAATGGAGGGAGGGGGGCAAAAATATGAAGAAAGCAACAGCTGACCGAGAGCCTCTCTGGAGTTCGGGGCCAGCGGGAGGGAAATAGGGCAGCAGACCGAACCGTGGTCGGACAGCCGAGGGGCTCCCGGCAACGCCGCCGCCTCCGCCGCTCCGGGAGCTCTGCGAGCAGCCGCGGCGGGGCGCGGAGGTTCCGCCGAGCCGGGCAGGCTCGGGTTAGCTGAACAATTGTTCAGCTGCCGCTGCCTGCGGATCCGCGGCCGCGGAAAGGGCGCGGAAGGTCCGCGCGAGGCAGCCCCCGCACCTGCCGACGGGCTTACCTGCGGCGGAGCCGGGCGCCTCGCCCTCCTCCGGCGGAGCGGGCTTCTTGCCGGGCCCCTTGCCTTTCCTGCCCTTCCTGCCGTTGCCGGCTTTTTTCTTCTCGGCCATCCCGGCTCCGGCCGGCACCGCGCTCCCCGCTGCCGCCGCCATCCCCGCGGTCACCCCCTCTGCCGCCGCCGCCGCCGCTGTCGGCTCCCGGAGCGCCCGAGGCTCCAGCATCGCTCTTGCCTGCCGCTGGGACTTGCAGCCGCGAGTTCCTTGGAAGTTTTCGGAAACTCCTCTTCGGGCCTTTTTTTTTTTTCCTTCACCCCCCTCCCTCCTTCTCCACCCCCTTTTTTTTTTTTTTTCCTCCCCCCGCTTTCCTTTCTTCACTACTACTACTAACAAACTCCAGCCCACAAACACACCCCTCGGCACACGCCTCGCTAACGCCCGCCCCGGGCACCTCTCGCTCGCTCTCGGGAGGAGCCTGCACGGCCCCCAGGGTGCGGGGCGGCCCGGCCCGGCCCCAGCCCCGGGGAGGGCGCAGGCACCGCGGCCCCGGCGGGGCGGGGCGGGCAGGGGCCGGGCAGGGCAGCACGGGGCGGTGTCGCCGCCGGAGCCGCCCCGCCGGCCGGCGCTGCCCGGGGCGCGCCGAGGGGGCGAGGCCGGGGCCGGCGCCCCGGTCAGGGTGGCCCCGGCGCGGGGTCGCAGAGAGCGTGAGGCGGGTGCGGTGTGCATCAGGGTACTGACATGCTGCCGCTCAGGCACCTGCTTAAACTGAGGCTTCCGCTTAACCTGCGAGCTTACCGGCAGTGCCGCCTCCGCCCCGGCGGCGGGGATGCTCAAGGGATGGAGGGTCTGCGAAAATAGCGTGCGCTCCCGCACCTGGCGATTTGCAAGGAGGTCCTGTCCCGGGGAGGTCTCACTGTTCTCAGTGTGCCTCCCTTTCTGCTTTGGTACCTTCTCACGGGGCTGGTCCCGGAATCACCAGTTCTCACAGCCAACAGTTGGTCAGGTAAAGCCTTGGTGCAGTCCGCAGACGAAACTGCACCCAATACAGCCATACCCAAGACTACTGTGAAGCCGCTGATAACAGTGTAAAGGCACCAAACTGAATTCCACCATCAGCTGGAAAACTTCAGGACTCTGTATATAATTGTTCAGCTAACCTGAACCATAGTCCCTGATGGTGGAGATAACAGTTACCTATAGGACTTGCACTTACACATTATTGGGTGGAAAACAGAATTCTCAGAAGTTATAGAAAAGATCAATACAAAGTACTTGAAGTCTCACAATGGAGGGTCTTTCCTGGAAAAGTCATGCAATGTGGAAAAGCAGACTGAGTCATAATCTAAAACTAGGTTTGCTGCTTCACAGCCTCTGGTGATTCCTCCTCTTGAGGAGAGTTGTGCATGTGCCTTGGACATCAAACAATGACCATCATGCACAAAAGGTGCTTTAAAATTCTTCTTCGGTATTCTTGGACTGAAGACATTAAAAAGATCTTCCCAAATCAGGCCTAAAAAAGACAAAACACTGAAACCCTATATATACTGAGTTCCTCATCTTGGCTGAAATTTTTGAACCCAGTTTTTTCAACATACTCTCCTGGTGTGAGAAGGTTTTGAAGAAGCAGTGACTAGCCAGCATTTTGGTTTTTCAGCATTTGTACTTTGAAACAAACAGAAAAAAGCCCAATGTTGGTCTAAGTCCTTATCTGTTTGGTAAAAGAAGAGCAGCAAACAACATTGACTGCAAAACATCAAGGCAAAAAAATTATACCTCCTAAGTGGCCTGGTGATACAACTTTAGTGAAAAATCAAATCAAGATGGGACGGGGAGTAAGGGGAGAAGACATGCATACGATTCTTAACACGAAAAGTTACAGATGCATTTGTGTCACATTTTGGGTTTCTTGACAGAGAGCGTTACGATATCCTTCCTCAAGTGTGCTGAAATGAAGTTGGGGCAATAAGCTCCAGGCCGGGCGGGGAGGAAAAGCAAGCCGCACGGAGGAACAGCTGAAGATGGGGAGATAACACTGGCGGCAGTAGCTCGGTTTTTCCTTAAGGGGTCACTACTTAGCAAGGAGGGAGCCTGCAGCGAAATGGAAGAGACTGTTGGCTAACGAAGTGTACTTTTAAATATTCTCCAAATAACCTGGTTTTCTGTACTCTGAAAAATCTAAATACTCAAGCATTATCTTCAGGCTGTGTTCATCAGTATTAAATCGTCATTCCAGGGAGTTATCAGCACTGAGGCACCATGAGCAAGACACAGGTTGCACCCCCACAAAAGATGCTGGTTTTGACGGCGAGATGCTGTGGAGAGACTCCAGCAGCCCAAGAATGCATTCAAACTGACAGGCTAAAAATGAAACTCCAGACGAATTCCTGCACCTTGTCTTTCAGAAGAGGGAAATTTCTCAGAAAAACATACCAGAATTTCTGTTCCAGAAATAAGCCTATTATTCCGAGAAGAAAGATCGTAATTCATTTTATACAATGTGTCATAGATCCACTGCGGAAGGGTGTGATTTACTTCTGTATACACCAATGCCAAAAAAGGTGGTGTTCTTACACAGGTGAGTCTGCTTCTCTTTCTCTGCTGTTGCCATCTGTGAGATGCTTGAGCAGAGTGGGTAGCAGCTGATCTAACACCACGTTAATGCAGCCATTCTAACCCCCTCAGTGGCAGAACTCTACAAAACAGCTAGCTTAGAGATCAGTCAGAAAATGCCCAGTGTACATCAATCTTCTGAGCTAGTACAGCTCAGTCCAACCTACTCTAGTATTTCCAAATCTTGAAATACTTTACCTTTTCCTACAGCTAAGGGCCACTTTGGACTTCTTGAACTAGAGAGATGGGACCATTTACATAATTTCAGTGGAAGGGAACCTAGCTCAGACGTGTTGCATAATCTCACAAAAATTGCACCGTTACTTTCAGAACAGCAGTCAAACATTCATGTGCATCAGTTCAGAATAGGACAGGTAAAAAGGAGTGCTGCCTGTCACCAATACACAGGTAGAGACTGTGTATGGAGTTTTACATCTCTTTCCTATTTCCATGTCAACTTCTTCAGTACAAAAATTAAGCTCTGCCTATTCCTAGGCTCATCTCATTGTTGTTAGTCTGGCTCTTCTGGACCTCTGCACTATGTGAACTTGCTTATTTGCTTGTGAAGTGAATGCAGAATGCTGTTAAGTCTAATATTTCACTCATATATACATCTCTGCAAACTGTAATGCAAGCTGGACAAGACAGATGAGTAAACAAAAATAAACAAAGCATGCTCCAGAGTAACAAACAGTTGAATATAATTTTAACAATCTGATTTTCTTTTGTTTCTAAGTCCATTTTTACAAATACGCTGACTGTAAAAGAGACCTAATTACAAATACTTTGGAATTCCAATGTATTACCAAGAGAGAAAAAAATTGTTTAAGACCTTTTTTTTCTGCATAGAATATGTACTCATTCAAAAAAATCACTTCCTAAATTGATAATTAAGTTCATGGTTTAATCCTGTTCTTATTCTTCTCTCAACTGAGGACTGGCATTTTCTTTTTCTTCATATTGTGCTCCTTAAAACCCATGAAGACGAGTAGAAAACTATTTGCATGAACTTCAAAACTGCCTGTTGCCCTCCACTGGTGGCTAGAAAACAGTAAGAACTGTCATCCTAAACAGACTGAAACGGGAACGATGTATTGTAAACATAACTGTGAATGAAACACATTCTTATCTTAAGTTTGACTTGAAATTTTGTCAGCAACTAAGCACCAGGTCTTTGACATCAACTCAGCTGAGTCAGGACAACAGTACCTTTTGTTCTACTGACATTTTGAAGATGCAAATCTTGATTACACAGAAGTGTCCTAGCAGTGGTTTAAAGGTCAAGGCAACATCTTTGGCAACAGCAGCAACTGTGACAGGTGATGACGTCTCATTAACGTCTCTTTTCAGGAAATGGCACATTTCGGAGTTGTTTGAACATGTATCTGTATATATCTTACTATAAAACAAGACCTGCCTCCAATTTGCCAACAAATTTTACCGACTCAATTTGTGAAACTTCAGGAGACTTTCACAGCAAAAGAAATGGGTACTTTAACATCTAATATTTCAGAACATTTTATGTCATTCAGTTCCCATGATAAATATATGCACACACACACACACACACACACACACACACACACACACAGTGGTAGCCCCATTAATGTGTGAGACATTGATGCTGTTTGGTGTGGGCTGAATGTCTCTACAGACTACAACACTCCTGAAATACATCATTAGTTATAACCCAGGATATGGCCTCTGAAAATACCTAA
This sequence comes from Ammospiza caudacuta, assembly GCF_027887145.1. Taxonomy (NCBI): domain Eukaryota; kingdom Metazoa; phylum Chordata; class Aves; order Passeriformes; family Passerellidae; genus Ammospiza; species Ammospiza caudacuta. Next base: position 24,366,184 of record NC_080632.1, read on the forward strand.
GCAAAAAGGCATGGAAGGTGAAAATCTATTAATAGGAATAATTTGGCTTTCCCTGTTTGAATCCAAACTATTCCAGCTCTGGCAGTGAGGACTGCTCTGAAGATTGACAGCTCTCTCACTTCACTGATGTGACTCCACTGACTCATGTTTAGTCCAGACATTTTGTTCTCATGGAAGTAAATCCAAATTAATTTTTTAAATGTTTATTAAAGCTTCATTCAATTTGTGTGTGGGTATTCTAATTCAAGACTTTAAAAAATATGAAATTAGGTTCAGATCAATTCACTTGGTAAGGTAAAGAAGACCAATCACATTAAAAGAACCTTTGATTAAAAATGCTGAAACAGAGCTTTAATGTGGTTTAACAAATTCACATTAAAGGCATAGCTGTTTTGGATCCAGACTGATTTCCTTCTCTGTGGGCAAGAGTTTAGTGGCCAAGCATGATAATCCCCATTGTCCCAGTGCACGTGTGAGGGACCAAAAGGTCTTCCAAGTTAGACTGGCACACTGACTGGCATAAATCCGTGGTGAATTTGTACCCTGACAAAATCAGCCCCCAAATCTCAGAATGAATGTTGGTCCCAGCCCCTTCCCAGCCTGCTCTCTCATGGTCAGCGGTCTTGGAGTGTGCTCAGCCCAGTGGGGCTGGAAATGCTGTTCTGTCTCTGGGCCATCATGTCACACAGGTATGCTTTGTGTTGTCTTAACACCATGACTTCAGGGGAGTTCTGGCTTCTCTGATTTCCTGCAAGCCGCCTCTTCTGCAACCACAAGCTGGCCTGTCCTGCAGTAAGCTGGCTGAGAGAGCACAGGCACCAGCATGCATCCCTGCCATATTGCAGGAGCAAAATTTCTGCTCCTGGCAGGGTGCAATTTACTGAAGCATGTTTTTATCCCAGTGTCCCTGTTGAAATCAGTTGGCTGAGGGGTCTCCAAGGCTCCACTTTGTGCTACCTTTCCTCCACAGGCTCTGTGAAGAAAACAACTTCCTTTTGGAACCAGTCAGTGCAATACAACGCACTCTGGAGCATGTTCTGCCCACAGCATCATCCAAGGTGTTTACAGGAATCTCTATGAGATTATCTCAGTGGTATGCAATCTCCACCATATATCATCTTCAAAGTAACCCTGTGGGAGTGTGGCAAAGCTGCTGGCTTCTTTCCTTACAGAAGGGGAACAGGACTTAAAGAGTATTTAGACCAAGCAAAAAGCTCTCCGCTTCGGAGCTCCAAGCTCGTCATAGTCTGGTCATCAACACAGTCTCTTGAGTCAGGCACACAGGCTTCACATTCATCACCTGAGGAGTGTTCAGTGTCTGAGGGTGGGAATCACAACTGCCATGGCTGCTAAGCAAGAAACTAACAAAGTGTTAACAATAAAACAGGATTTTTCACTGAAGGTTTGGAGGCTTTCAGCTCCCTGTGGCAATGAGGTGCCTTCACAGCCCCAAAATGAAACAAAAACACCAGAGAAAGAGAAGATACTATTTGTAAAGGTTAACAAGGGACTGCTTTCCTCTTGCATGTGCTTACAGTTCAGTGGTGGCAAATGCCCTCTCCCCAAGGATTAGAAACCTGACCTCAATTTTTTCATGTGCCTGAAGAGATGCGAGTGCACATGTCTCATCTCTCAGGAGACCGTCAGGCTCTTAGGAAGCTTTGCCAGAAATTTTGGACTGGTAAAATACTTCGGAGAGCAGGAACTGGAATTGAAACCACCCTTTCTTTCACATAAGTTCTCAGACCAGTGCCATGCTTTCTCTTTTTGTCCCAGTACAGGATTGGACAACTTAGACTAGACTGACTAAGGATATTCTCTTGTTTAAACATACCAACAAATCTAGCACTATAGACCACACATGCAGATATACATCTCTTGTATGTATTTCACTGAGAGCTCAGCTAAAAGTCCTGCAGTTAAATGCAGGAATTGTTTGGATCCATTCCATCATTAATATACAAAATGAAGGATGAGACTTCCCCTATGTACATACCTACTCACACACACTTGCTCCCAGCTACTGCAGAACTGCCCTGATTCAACTGGAGTTTCAACATTTTTGCTCATGAAAATCAGTTAGATGACCAGCTGTAAACAAAAATATATTGCTTATGGGGAGAGGGCTCTCTGTGTGGGCTTTATTTTCCCCATAACTCTTCTTACTTAAATCCCAAGCAAAAATTAATAAATAGAGTATTAGGGAGGATGTACAGTCACTGCAGTTTTGTTTTAAGATTTTTAATCCAGCAAGAAAATTAGGATGTGTCTAATCAAAGCCTGAAACTGTGGTAAGATTCCCTGCTGTGTCTTATCTATGTAAGAAATTTATATCGATAGCTAGCAAATCTTGACTCTTTGAAGCTCAGGCTTCAAAAAGTCATGTGATTAATTGCAGCATCCCTGGTAAAATCAATGGTTTATCAGGCATTATATCAGGCACAAGAGTATTTCTATAACAACTCCTTTGCTTAAAGCCAGAAACACACTTAGGTACCTTTTATAAATGGGATTTGGGAGAAATTGTTCGTTCAGAAAGTTTTCATGCCTTTTCCTTTCTAAATAAGTAGAACTTTGGGTAAAGTGTGTCTGATATGCCGTTCCTCCTATCAAAGTTTCTCAGCTGCAACCTTTACTGAGAATTTTCTATGAGCAATATGTTGTTTTCACTGAGTTGTTTCAGAAAGTTGCATTCATTTCCCATCACATCCAAGCAAAAGATAATTTTGGTAGACTTGCCTTAAAAAGAGAAATATGGTGTGCAGGGGTATCATTTCATGCTGTGAAATAAGGATTGAAGTGAAAGGTTAAATAGGAAACTAGTCAAGTGGTAAATTAAAGCCCAGGGAAATCCAGTTATTTCAAGCCTCAAAAAATAATGTTTTGAAATTGTGTTTAACACAGTGCACTGGTGGGTAGGGTGGAGGTGGGGTTTACCTGCAGACAGGCCAGTGCAAAACTGTGTATTTGTCTGTTTTGAACCCTGCCAAACATAGCAGGCAGGGAAGATGAGGGGGAGAGCAGTGGGCGGAGGGAGAAATGGACCCCAAATACATCTAGGGACTCAGTAGTTATCCCAAGAACAGAGCACTAGGCTGAAATATGGGATTTGGGGGCACAAATCCAGAAAATTGCTCTCTACATGCCTAGTTCTTGTAATCTCCTTTAGGAGCCTGCTCCTGGCCAGTATTAGAAAATGGATATTAAGCTGGATGGGACTTTAGTTTGACCTTATATGACCAGTTCAGTATTCTTTAACTTTGCATTCAATTAAATAAATGTCTTAAGTTTCAGGTCTCTATGAGACTTCATAATACTTTTGAAAGCAAGTGGTGACTTTAGTGATCTGTGATCTGCTGGTTTAGAGTTCATAGGAACTTTTTACTTCTTCCCAGACTAATTACTTTCTTGGTCTTCCACAAATGCAGAGACATAATGCAAAGGCCTCTTGCCTTAGCCTTCTGTCACATTTGTGGTGAGTGGACCCTCACTGTCACTGTCTCATAGTTCCTAAGTTTGTGGCACCAGAAATTACAAAGCTGTACACCTAATAAAAGCTTGCCAAGGTGGAGTTAAAGCTACATATTAAATGCTACATATTGGTGGTTTGGGTCTTTCATAATTGTTTTTTGTTTGGTTTTGTTGTTGTTGTTGGTTGGTTGTTGTTTGGTTTTGGCTTTCTTTGGGTTTTTTGTTTGTTTGTTTGTTTTTACTGGCTTTGCAGAATCAAAAATTAAGGTAATATGGGTTGAATAATGGTGGTGGGAAATTTGAATTCAGCATAAAATATCAGACAAAAGGCTAAATACAACTTTGTTTGGCAAAAGATGTTGTAAGGAAGGTGGTGAGTCTAATGTGAAAGTCGAAGAAAAATCCAGACATCAGACGTCTGAGGATTGAAAATTAGTATGGCTCCTTTTAAGTCCATGGAAACAGTGATTTTCATGCCTGAAAATTTGTCCCTAATACATTGTGGCTACTTCTAGTTGACCCCTAGTTCAAAATATATAGATAACAAATAGTTTTCTGTTTGCTGACTAATTCCTCGCTTTCCAAAGGAAGTCTGAATATGGAGTCAGGTGGGAGAGCCTCAGCAGTGTTAGTGTTCTGATGTAATCAGACTGGTGTGATTTCCTCTGTGGATAAAACTTTTGTGAAGTATTCTTTAGACAGAACTCTTTCCAGATTTTTAGGCCATACACACACACACACACACACACACACACAGAAATACAACTCAGAAGGTGCTGTGGGGCCACACAGATCCCAGTAAACACAATACTTCAGCGTGCTTGAAGACCTAACTACATGTATATTTAGGATTCTTTTGGATCATTGAAAAATTCCTGCATGCTGTACTGCCAAGTTTCAGTGCTTAAAACCACAAATAACTGGAATCTGGGTACTTCCTTTTGGGGCAAAGTTTTTAAAAACCTTCTTTAATCCTACCCCTATGAAAACAATGCAGAACACAGTTGTCAGGGAATAAAATGTGTGGTGCCTCTGTCACTAATATCTTTCAAGTGGTTTTAATTGACTCATAAAACATTCAAAACTGAGCCAAGACAGGAATCCTATTACCCTAAAAGTACTGGTTCTATACAGCTTGCTAGTAAAGCACTGAAAGTTGTGGGAGCACCTCACTGAGCAGAGAAAGTATTTTAATGGCAATTCCTCCTGCAAGTTTACTCATGAGTTACAATTGACAATGAATATGCTATTCCACAAGCTCAGACCTTTGCCTGTTCATGATTAACCCACAGAAAGACTGCAAATATGTTGGTAATAGGGGAGCATATGAAAGTGGTATTTGTTAATTTGATTGCTATGTGTAGCTCTATGTGGGCTCATTATGCAAACCCATTTAATCCTGTAGTTTGCTCCTAAACTATTCCCCACAACTGCCACAGAGAATTCGGTAATCTAGAGTCACCACCTCAGCTATGGGACTAGTAACCAAGTTCTCATAATTTATATCTGGAGGTGGGAACGTAACATTTATAACAAAAACCAAGGTCTGAACCTAATCAGAGGGCAGAAAACAGCCACTGTTTCCACTTCATACTGACCTCTAGTCTCTGTCAAGGGGTATGAAATATTCTGTCTTCTGTTAGGTTTCATTCTGCAGGTAAATGGTGGTCAGCTTCTTATTAGCATTCATTCAGTTTGTCACTTTAGTTGTATGGTATTTCCAGAGGAAAAGACTGTATAGCAACAATTGACCACAGCCCGATGATTTAATAAGAGTCTGTCAGTGAAAGCTATTGCTTTGAAATATTCTGGGTTGTTCCAGTTCCTGATGTGTTCCCACTGAGTGATTGTAGGAGAGCACTCGTGATAGCAACATATTGAACAAAGAAAACTAAGAGAAGATATTTTGATCAAGTTTCTTCACAAGGGGTCAGTTGCCCAAGGACACTGACCAGAACGACCAACTCCAAAGTACCTTGAGAGACTATGCAAGTAAATCACCCGAGAAAATTACCACTGGGGAATGCACACTTCCAATACAGTACATTAAGAATTACCAAAACAATACCTGCAATTTGCTTCTCTCAGGTAAGAAGCTCTCTTCTTATACAGCGTAAAGAAATTAAAGACAATTGATTTGCAAGTACTAAACTCAGCTGTACAGTTCTCAGTGTTGCAGGATCATGGTAAGCAACAAAACAAACTGGAGGCATTCTACTCTCAGCCTGTACTGCAAGGAAATTATCAGGTGATTACAACATGACTTTTTCATGCCATTCCAGAAACATGAACAAAACCCAGAGCATGAGACAAAGGCAGGGAATGAAAAAGAAAATAGTCCGGAAAGGAATAAAAGCACTTCTGCACTCTGTGCAAGAGTTCTGAAAATCTAGGCTGTCTAGTGCTGCAGCGCTCACTTTCCCTGGCTGCAGGATGAGCAGCACTCAGCATGCCCCTCTGCCTTGCAGGCCTCCCCATGCACTGCTTTCAGCCTCTGGAGCCAGAACTGGAGTCCTCTAATGTTAACAGCAGAAAAAAATCAGGTTTAGCCTGTGTTTTTCAAACACCTTCTGAAAAACCTTACTACAGCCTCACTGTACAGACAGTTACCATTTAACAAAGTGCAAAGTAATGGATAAAGAAATCTCTTGTGTGCGTGGGTTGAATTGCAGTCTGCAATGGCAGATGGTCCAGCAGGTGCATGACTTGTCTACAGCAACAGGATGCAAAAGATATTAAAGAATCTGATGAAGTGTCTGATGGTCAGGGACACCTCAAGAAAATAAGTCACATTGATACAGATCCCAGTGTTCTGGCAAAAATGAGCAAGTAATGAGAGAACTATCCTGAGTAAAGTGCTGAGAGAGAGAGGATAAGCTGCACTAGTTTGGAGGAAATAATTAACTAGCAAGAGTTGCTGTAATAAAATCGAAATAGTTAAGGATCAGCAAATGCAAATGCTGTTCCCTGTGAACAACTGGAGAGGGCAGGCCTAGTTTTGAAAAGTCACTTTTCTGAACTTACTGTAGTTTCTCAGGTAAGCTAATGGTTTTGGCAGGCTGTAATGTGATGAAGAGAAAGAAACTGTGCTGTGACTTCCCTTGGAGCAGAAGAGTGCCCTAGCATCCAGGCTGACCCCACACTCTGCAGCCCAAGTTGCCTGAGGATCTGGATGGGGTGGATGCAGTGAGCAGGCTGAAAAAAGACAGAAGTATCAACATTCAGCAGCTTTTGGTGTCTGAAATGTTTGGGGAATAGTGTTTAATCTGCTGTGATTACAGTGTAGCTCTGTATAAATGCAAAATTTGCTCAAGAGGGGGAGAGCGTTTTCATTCCCTTGTGTTTATTGTCTTTCATTCATGTGTTCAGAAGGATAATTTAAAAACCTTTAATTATCTGCATTTTGGACTAGAGTCCACAATAAAAAGCCTTTTTCCTCACTTCTCCTGTGTTCTTAAAAAACCTAAACAGTCTTCCAGCAAAATTCCCCCTTGCATGTCCATTTCTTCCAGCTCATCAAGACACACCTTTGGCCTTAAGACAGCTGTTTTGCTCTTCTTCATTCTGCAGAAACCCTCGGGTTCTTTTCTTTTTCAGGCAGGAAATGCTCATGGCTTGGAAACTGCTGATCCGACCTCTCAGCCTCAGTCAGAGCTGCACCCATTCACCCAAAAGAAAATCCAACCCATGCTTCAGACATTGCATGTAGTGTTTACAGGTTGTGGTTACATTTAAAGCAGTTTATCTTTGTTCTTACTAATCAAAAATGTGAAGAATTTACAGCAAGTTTAAACAAAAAGGTGGGATGTGAGTCAGCTTCTTCAGTCATCTGTGGTTTTACATGGTCAATTAGCTACTGTTTACTCTAACATCCATAGATGCCTTCTGGTAATCAGTAAGGAAATGACAATGTTCACCTCCAAGAAATAGTAGCCCTGTGGAAAGCACCTGGGGGTCCAGGTGGACAACAAGCTGTCCATGGGCCAGCAGTGTGCCCTGGGGGCCAAGAAGGCCAGTGGGACCCTGGGGTGCATTTGGGAGAACATTGCCAGCAGGTTGAGGGAGGTGATCCTGTCCCTCTGCTCAGCCCTGGTGAGGCACATCTGGAGTGCTGTGTGCAGTTCTGGGCTCCTCAGGACAAGAGACATGTGGAGCTCCTGGAGTGGGTCCAAGGGAAGCAATGGAGATGATGGGCTGAGAGGAATACCTCACTTGTGAGGAAAGGCTAAGGGAGCTGGGCCTGTTCAGTCTTGAGAAGACATTGAGAAGGGACATCAGAAATGTCTAATCTGAAGGAAAGGTGTCAGTGTATGGAGCCAGGCTCTTCTCAATGGTGCCCAGCAACAGGACAAGGGCTAGACAGAGCAAAGGACAGAGACTGATGCACAGGAAGTTCCATCTGAACATGAGGTGTTCAGTGGGTAAACATGAATTGGAACAAACTGGTCAGAGAGGTGGTGAAGTCTTTCTCGCTGGAGATATTCAAGATCTGGGTGCAATCCTGTGCCCTGTGCTCCAGGGAGACTCTGCTTTAGCAGGGAAAGTGGACCAGGAGACTGGGGTCCTTTCCAATCTGGCCCATTCTGTGATTCTGTGGTTCTGTGAAAGTGAGGTGCAAGGGGCAAAGTCCTGCACCTGGGCCAGGACAGTCCCAGAGACTCCTACAGGCTGGAGAAGTGATTGAGAGTAGCCCTGAGGAGAAGGACTTGGGGGTGATGGTGGATGAAAATTCAACATGACCCAGCCATGGACAATCCCTGCCCAGAATGCCAGTGGTTTCCTGGGCTGCATCCAGAGCAGCGTGGGCAGCAGGGGAGGGAGGGGATTCTGCCCCTCTGCTCTGCTCTGGTGAGACCCCACCTGGAACCCTGCAGCCAGCTCTGAGACCCCTGCATAGGACATGGAACTGTTGCAGTGAGTCCACTAACTGACCAGGAAGTTTATAAGAGCATATATAAGAGGACTACAGCCCCTTCCCTACAAAGACAGACTGAGGAAGATGGGTCTGTTCTTCCTGGAAAAGAGAAGGCTGTGTGGGGACCTCATAGCAGCCTTGCAGTATCTGAAAGGCTCTACAGGGAAGCTGGAGAGGGACTCTGCATCAGCAACTGTAGTGAAAAGACAAGGAGTAATGGGCACAAATTGAAAGAGGAGAGAAATATAGGTTAGATACTGGGAAGAAATTCTTTCCTGTGGGGTTAGTGAGACACTGGAACAGGTTGCCCATGGGGCTGTGGGTGCCCCGACCCTGGCACTGTTCAAAGCCAGGCTGGATAAGGCCTTGAGAAATCTGGTCTAGCGAGAGTTGTCCCTGCCTGTGGCACCAAGAGCTGGGACTAGATGATCTTTAAGGTCCATTCAAGTTCTTTAACATTCTATGATTCTGTGAAATAGTAACTGTTCTTGGAGATTGTCAGCAGCACCATTCCCTGGATTTAACTGAACTAAGTCTCTGCTATTAGGGCATTCTTTTAATGACTCCTATGGAAAAGATGTGAAAACTCAGACATGATACAATGGGTCCATTTTTTTTCAGGAAAGCACATGAAAACTATGGCAGAACCATAAAGATGCCAGATGTTCAAAATGTTTTTTCGTCAATCTACAGAGCTGTTTTATCTGATGTCTTTACTCAGGACACATGATGCTGTCTTTTTTTTTTTTTTTTTTTTTTTTCAGGCTGTGTTGCTGGTAAAATCAGGTGGTCCCACTCTGAGATAGGGTGTAGGACACATGAGACCTGCTCTGGCCTTTTTGCCAGCCTGTGAAGACAGGCTACTTCACACATGGCCTCACCCACAATGCACAACAGGCCAAAACCTTTTTGAAGATGGCTGGCAACTTCGATTTTATGGTAAAAGGTGATATCTGTTGTTCACAGAGAGAACAGTGACAGACTATTATTGCAGCCTTGCACCAGCCACAGAAAAAGTTGTTGATAGGGAGAAAAATATAACCAGAGCAGGGCCTTTATGCTTTGCTGGACTAACTATATGTCAGCTTTCAGAAATGTTGCTGCTCTCTGGGACAGGTAAAACAGTGAGAACTGGTTTTGTTCCCTACTCATGGACAAGGATTCAAGACAGCTCTGATTTGACCCCACCAGTAGCACCCAGAGGGCCAGATTCTGCCCTGGGTGGCAGCAGGTGACTCCCAGCACAACAGGATTGCCAATATGTGGACTCACAGCTCCTGCTGGAGCCATTTTACTGGAGCCAACAGTGTCCATAGAGGTTGGTCACCACCATAATGAAGGTTATAGATGACTCTGTGCACAGAGGGAATACTTCATTCCGTCTTTCTGTTCTTCATGTGCTCTCTCTCTCCACAGTTCTTCAATGCCTCTCAGTTTTCTTGGGAATGGACATGCTGAGGTAAGTTACTCCAGAAGCTTGACCTATCGCTGCATTGTTGACAAAGAGGAGCAAAATTTGAAATGTGTTAGGTGCAACTGAAAGGACATGAGAGCAGAACTGATATACCCCAAAGGAGTATTCCTGGAAGCCAGGTCAGCTGAGATTAGAAGGCAGGACACTGGAGTGGAGGTAAAGGGATTGGAAGATTTCAGATGAAAAACTCTTCCTGACCTTCACCAGTGCATGGATTTCATGGTTTTTACTGGTACATGGGTTTCAATGCATTTGAGTTTTAAACAGATACCTCTATATACAGCACAGCTGGTGCTCCACCCAAACAGCAAATTCTGTGATAAGAATTTTTGGGAAAGAGAAGGAGAAGAAAACAGAAAACATCTCTCTGCCAAGCATGGTTTACAGCCACATTAAAAAACCTCAAGCCACATGCAGTTCTTGCTCCTGCTTCTGCTCTGGGTAAAGTACAGAGAACAAGACAGACGGCTGAAGGCATGCAGTCTGGTGGATGTGGTGGAGTCCCTTGCATACAATATAATTGTTATAGAAAGACAATTATTAGGGAATTATTGAAGTAAGGAAATCAATAAAACAGAAAGTGGCACGAACACAAGCCCTGTTTGAAGTATGAAAAGGAGTACGTTTTCATACATCATTTAGTTAAATACATTGTGGAACTCCTAATCACAGCACACTGTAAAGGGTTAAGATTTGCATGGAGTTCAAAACCAATCTGATAAACTTAAGGACAAAAATTGATTCAGGTGCTGTTGCATCTAAGCCCATCATCCATGAGAGTCAAGTTCTTGGAAGCTGGGAAATCATTCCCAAAAATCCTTCTCTGTGTGCCTCCTATGTCCTTATGCTCTTTTGTTGGCTAGTCTCTGGGGCAGGATACATGAGGTATCCCGAGGTACATGGTCTTCTGATCTTAACAAAGTTGAGGCAAGCCATGTTCTCCATATCATTGTTTTTGCTGTGATTCAGCTTGACTATTTTTTTATTTTTCAGTTTGTAAGTCCTACAGGGCAGATGGATTGTGTAGGAGAGATCGATGGTCCCCTTAGCTCAGGGCCCCTCAGACTTCATCCAGGCATTGAGTTCTGTTTGGGCCCCAGAGAGGTGACAAAACAGAGGGGTTCCAGGAGGCCTCCGGCTGGGTGGGACTGGAGGAGGGACTGGTTTGCTCTGGAGAAGAGATGGATTTGGGGCACATGATAGTATTCTGGCAGTGGCTGGTGAAAAGGGGAGTGACAATGGGCATAAACTGAAGCATAATGGGCATAATCTTAAGCTAGAGAGGTTCAGGCTGGATATAAAGACACGCTTCTTTCCCACATGGATAACCAGGCAGGGCAAAAGGATTCCCAGGGAGGTTAAGTCTTCTCTAATCCTTGGAGGTTTCTAAGACCCAATTTAAAAAGTCCTTGTAAAGCCTAGGTAAAGTTCTTAGACTCTGTTTCCACTGAGCCCTCTGGGCCCAAAGATAATATACATGCTAATGAAACACCATAATTTTGGTGTGTCAATTCTCTTAGCTTTTGAAATACATGTGTTCAGGCCTTGGCATTTATACTCATGCAAAAACCGATGTTAACTTGCTTCCTCCTTAACAATAATTACCATTAGACCACTCCATATTAAGAAAGAATAAGAAAACATATTAACTCTGGCAAAAGCAGAGGGCAGGTTTTCAGCTGTTGCAAGTCATTGCAGTGTAACTGGAACCAAAGAGGCTGTGCTGAGCTGCACCATTTCAAAGTCTTCCCTCACAGACCTCGAATGTCCATCCCTCACCATCCCCTCTCATTCGCCGGAGTGTGGGTGGGTGGTCAGGGAAGCTGCAGGGTGCCCGTGGCTGTAGAGACAGGTAGATGGGCCAGGAAGTGGCTTGGCTGGGGCACAAGGCTGTGCTTGTGCTGGGGGAAGAGTGCTCAGAGTCCGCTCAGTCTCAGTCGCGCTGGCAGAGCGTCTAGCCAGGCGTCTCACACCGGCACTCGGCACAGGAGGAGAAGGTGGAAGGGAAGCCTGGTGCTGTCTCTGCCTCTTGCTGAGCTGACAGGACCCTCCTTTGCCTTTGGAGGGAGCTGCTGGATGTGCCGGTGCTGGGCAGTGGGGTGCAGGCACGGCTGTGTCAGCGGCTGTGCTGCGGGGTCCCAAACAGCACACCACAGAGCGGCCTTCCGACTGACAGGGGGTGCTGGCATGGCTGCACAGCTTCCCTTTCTTACTTCAGCACTAAACATGCTCTTTAAAGAGGAATGGCCCTTGCCTGGGATTTGCTAAGTCCAAACATCCATCCTACTCTGTATTGGAATGACCAAGACTAATGGGCTAGATTATTGCCGCCATTGCCACAGGTGCAGTGTAATGCCAAATTTGTCTTAAATAGAAATAGCGAAAGTCCTACCAGCGAGCTCAGTGTTAAACTAGCTTTGGTGCTCTCTATTGGCCTAAAAAATACTTGTGCATGCTTTAGACCTTATCAGTGTCACTCTGCTTGCTATCCATATCCAAAACAAAGCATCACCAGGCACCTGTTTTGCTTTGTCTCTTTTCCCAAAACAAAGTGAGGACACAGACAATACAGTGATGAAGCATTAAATCCATGTTCTCTAGCTGGAGCAGAAAAAGTAAATGTCCTGGCTGGCAGCAGCAGCTGTGCTTAGAGGAGGAGCTGGAGCCTGCCCTCTATGAGCATGGTTTTAATGATGAACAGGCTTTAAGTCTTCAAGCTAAATTCCTCCCAGAAGGAAGCTCCCAGCTGTAACACATCACTGCCACCCAGCAAATCAGGGTCTTGAGCATGATTTCTTAGGCTCTCCATTTCTCTACCCAGCTTTATGCTGCTGTTTCTCCTGCTTCCCTTTCCAAACTCCCATTTAAAAATGAGGATATTAGCTGGTAAGCACTGCAAGGTAGTGGGAGACATATTTTCTCATTCCCAGCAAAGCATGAAGCAAGGCAGGATGTACTTCCACAGAAGGACCTGTGAACACTTGCACTGGCTGCTCATGGTGCACACTCAGCAGAGAAGAATTTCCGTACACATTTTGGTGTTCCACCTGTGTCCAACCTCTTAACTGCAACCCAGAGTGATTGAGTAATCTCATTTATGTTAGTGGGACTACTTACTATAGCACTACTCATCAGGAAAAGAGTTACTCCAGGCAGGCCACAAATGCTTAATCATGAGCATGCTTAAATTTGTGTGTGTCTGCTTTAGGCATGATTTAAACATGATGCCTTAGAACAGCCACAAGCTTCTGAAAAGTCAGAACAAAAAATGTTAAAAGTGTTTCAAGGAAAAAAAAAAAAAACATAGGCCAGAGAGAAGAACAAAGAAGACATTGCAAAGAAGAACAAAAATCAAAAGAAAAAAAGCAGGAAAGTAAAAAAAAATTGCAATACATGGCTGGGTTTTGAGCTGTTCTATTAGTACCAATGAGAACATTCCACTTTTTTAATATAATAGACTGCTTCAAAAAGCATAAAAAATTATGTTCATGAGGTACATGCCCTGTGTACATCACCTGCCTATGTGCAAAATAGTTACTGAGTGGGAAAGCTACCTCTATTTTTATTGGAGAACTGTAAACCAGGGAGAAGGGGTGTGTTTAGCCCCTTGTTCCCTGAATAACAAAGCTCTCAGACTAAGACTGCATGTCACTAATACTGTTCTTGTGAATTGTATGGATTATGACTTTTATGAAATGATTTGTGAAGAAACCTGTAAGATATTATGTTCAAATTTACTGTCTTTATCTTTGTATTGTCATTATATGTCCAGATTATTTCTGTTTTGCAGTTCTGCTACATATCTTCCTAGTGGACAGTGACAGCAGTATATGGTCACAGTTCAAGCATCACAGATGCTTGTAAATCATACAAAGGTATTTCAAATTTCAGCAGGGTGACTCAGCCCCCACTGCCAAAGAGGAGAGAGTCTCTTCTCTTTAGCTTGGTCAGATGGGCTTGGCATTCACTCCACAGGCAACTCATGTCCCGAGTGATTTCTTGGAAGTGCCAGCATTTCCTTGTGGAACTCCTTTCACCTCAAACAAGCTCACACCCTTCCTGTATGGCACACTGCAGGACACGTGCTGGGGCCAGTTTGTGCCTTGCAGCAACATCTCAGCAGGCACAGGAGTTACCTGGGATCACACCACTTTTCAAAAGACTCCCGAGCCAGACAGTTTTCAAAACCATGTTTTGAAGAGCCAAGAACATCTTCCCTGGATCGTGAGCAGCTTTTCCTATCACCTTCATAATTTGCAGTGTGTGTCCACCCCATGAGTATCCTCCTGCTTGGACCAGCTGGATGACAAAATTGAAAAGGAGGGAGGCAAGAAAATCTTGGGTTCCGAGTGCCAGGTGAGGAAGGCTTCTGAATCTAGAGTCTAGAACCAAAGTCTTCCTTAGTATTATGGAAGATGAATTTTACACAGGGCCCTGGGCCAGCTGAGGGGATTTACAAAAGACCTCACTAATTTTTCAGTTCCTCTTGAAATATGTCCTTTCAAGAGCACAGGATCCTGCTGCTGTCTGCCAGCTCTGCTGAGGAAGCCTTTAGAGCGCTTAGTAGCACCACTTAAAGGAACCTGAACAGAAAGTGTCAGACTAAATGAATCCTGGAAAATATTGACCTGAGGCATAGCTAGGAAGAACAATATTTTTGCTGGACAGATGTGCATTTGGAAGAGAAAAATAAACATTTTGGCTACTTTTTTTATGATCCAGACTCTTCTTGCATAGACTTACTTCAACTGGTGCCATGTGTCTGGGCACTGATCTTCTCTCTTTGCAGATACCAAGGCTTGAGTCTGGTATAAGTCTCAAGCCTTCCCTTCTCCCTTCCTTCCCTTCTACCACCCTTCTTTTTAAACCTTCTTTCTGAATTTTTTTTTTTTAATCATAGGAGGGATGACCAAGGATTTCAAACTGCAGACTCTTTGGAAAAAAACTGCTAATGCTGCTGCTAAAGTTCTGGTCCAGATCTGTCAATTGCACTTTTCATATCTGGGTTTTCTCCCTGATGGTGCAAAAGAGTATGCCTGGCTGTCTCTCATAGCCAAAAAATTCAGCAAAGCTAAATTCAGCCCCAGCAAAATCCTTACAAGAAACAGCCTCTCAAAGGGTGCTGGAACTCTCAAGCACCGACCCAGGCTCTCTTCATGGTAGAATCCACCTTGATTTAACATGCAGAGAACTGGCAACGTGGGTTTTTTATTATAAGTGTCTTATAAGTGAGGTTTAATTTCCTCTCACCAGCAATCAGGATCAGATTTCTGAAGACATCCTAGTACTTTTGCATTAATATTAAGCTGTGGTATTCTTCTTAAGGAAAGGATCAGAATTCCTGACATGTGTTTCTCTAAAGATGAATACTGGATCCAACCAAAGAGGCCTAAAAGTCAAGAGTTGTAGTGAACGCAAAAGTCACAATGGAAAAAAGAGTTATTTCTGACTCTACCATGAAGGTGCTGTCTAGGAAGCTGAACAGACAGGTTATGGTCCTAGAACTACTTTGTAGTTTTTGACTTTATAATCTTACTGTTCTTTCAATACAACTTTTAAATGTAAGCTGATAAAATAATAATATTAACGCTAGTTCATGTCACAAAAAGAGGCTGTAGATAATTTCAGAAAATACTACAGAAAATACCAGATGGACAAACAGGTAGGACTGTGTTGTTACTGTGATAATTTAGGAGTATAAATGGGTCAATGATTGAAGGAGGGGTTACCGTCTCTTAATTGAAACAATTGATAACAGTAGGAAAAAACTGATGAGCTAGAGAAAAAATAGGCCTGCAGAAGTTCACTGTATTTTTATATATATGAGTTACTCTGATAGAGGATTTGACTTCTCCATAGAAACCATGTCAGCTAAATAGGCTAAGGAATTGCTTTCTAGACTGATTTGAAAATTTTTTCTTGGATCGCCCTGCTAAACCATGGGACTTGTTCTCCTGTTGTCTAGGCTCTTCGTGTAATGAGGAACACTTTGCGTTCCTAAGTGCAAATTACTTATTCATAAAGGTCACAGCAATGCCTTTAAATCAGACCAGTTTTGTTATCTGAACAAGACCTGTTGGAAGAGCAAGCAGCTCTAGCAGTCAGATTTTCCCTTGATCTGAATGATTGCTGTATTTGTTCATACAACAGATGGCCAAGATAGGACTTGAAGAACTGAGTTAAAATAACAAGTACAGCTTTATCATTAATTGAAAGCTCATGGAAATCAGAAGCCCGTGTCGGTCACAGTGACATCTCTGTTTGGTGGCTTTTCAGAGGCAGCATCACTTATTTATTTCCCTTTGCAGCACAAAAAGCCCAATGTGGGCATCCATCCATGTCTAGCATGTGATAGATCTGCACAGCTGAATGATGACATTGAAATAAGCCTTCCCTTTCCTGCAGTCAGGTTCTCACTTAGGTAACAACAAGTGCAGAGCTTAATCTGTCCAGAGAATTTTCAATGACAGAGGTATGTTCTCTGCCCTGTCCCTACCAGACACTGAGCAAAAATGCAAGAGTGGGGACTGCATAGTAGCAATTGTGAATCTGGTGCTTCTCACCTGCAGTGGGTTGAACTGTTGGGTGAAACAAGAACAAACACATGTTCACTCAGCTGTTATGTCAGTGCTCACCAAGAAAACTGTGGATTTTCTGCTTATTTCAGTCACACCAATCTTGTAAATATCATTCAGCCTGTCGAACACGACTACAGCTTATAGACTTTTCCCGTGAACTCCTGTCTTTCCTTAGACCCTTGATGAACAGAACTGCTCATCTGCAATGGTGCCTCTCAATATACTGGAAAATCTGACAGTGTCTGATAACAGACATTTCTGGATTCAACTGCTGTAAATAATTTTGGGAATAAAAATAATTTAGAAGATTCCAAGTGTTCAGTGATAGCACACCTAAGTATTTTCACCAAAAATTTAAAATAAGTAAGCAGTCCAAATATTTAATGAACACAAAGCCAAATATCTAATTTCAATATATACATGTAACAACTTATTTTCTACTGCTTTGCTTGGACTTTTGAAAGTTATGTTAGGATAAAAATAATATAAGTTAAAATTGTGGTTTTTGAGGGTTATTTTGTTAAACATCCTAGGAATTTAACTTATTTTAAAATTGCAATTCAGTATTAAAATATTTTTGCCTGAGGAGGTTTCAGGCAATTCTGTATAATGCCATATGTGTCTTTGTCTCTTTCCTCCTCAACACCATTCATCTCATTACCTGACTGAATGGTTTGTAGGACCTTCTCTCTGTTTATCACAACTGGATGTCTTGGTCCTTCCTGGATTGCTGGTGCATGAGCAGGCAGGGACCAGGGTGAGGCAGAGGGAAATCAGGGTAGAACCAAAGCCTGCTGGCTCTTTCTGCAGAGATCTCTCACTAGGAGTGAAGATGGAGAGGGGAAGGAGCTGTGTCCCATGTCCCTCACACCCCTTCTCAGCTTCCAGTGCCACCTGCAAGGTGGCGCAGGTCTTTGCATGTAAGAGAAGGAGATCACCTTTTCAGGTGGTATATGCTGCTCAAGCAGATATGTCTACCTTTTCCATAAAGAAAGGGAAGAGAAAACAGACTATCTCAGCAGGGCCACCTTCTACAACAGCATGTCAGAAGACCTAGGTTACTGCCTGATTGTCTCTACCTAAAGGCAGTCTCACAGTAAAATTTGTGTGTTTAGGCCTTGGTCATTTTGATGGAGCAAAACCGCAAATAATACATTTGACCTAAGTGGATATTTTAAAAGACATAGACACAACCCTCCCCCCGCCCCCCCAAATCCTGCCAAGTGCATGACAAGCAGTGAGTACATAATAAAGTCTTCTCCCACTTAGAGGTGAAGTCTGGAAAAAAAACCCAAAATGGAGAAGTACCCATTTTGTTTATGTAGCTTTATGTTATTATGAGACATCTGGTAGCTTTTCTGAGACCCTGCCCCAACATCAGCTTCACCAGAAAGAACTGCTTCAGAGACCATTGAGTAGTCCTTTCAATACTGATGTTCTGGCTCATCTGGTTGTGGTTGGAAGTCATAGCCATACAATCCAGAAAGGCACATTTCCTTCTCCCTCTAAGGATTTCCTTTTAAGATGGCAGTTGCTGGTGGATAGACACTGTTATTTTAACAAATGAAACCTTAGAAGAACAGATTGAGAAAGTTCTTAACCACTTAAAGTGCATCAGGGGCAGCTTTTCCATGTTGGTGCTTCCATTTACAAAAACCCTTACCAAAGCTGTCACAAAGATTAAATACAGATAAGCCCCCCTGCATAGGGGCCAGACCATTCTAAAGCTCACTTTATTTTGTTGCCTTTTTTCTCTGATCATGTGACTGTTGAAATCCATCTGCTATGCCTTGTCTTCCAGGTTGCAGGTTTTTGCTGGAGTTTTGTCCCTCACAAGCTGCAACATTAGGATCATTGGTACATCTTAAACTCAACAAAGCTGAGGGATACCTTTCAGCAACATCCTCCTGCACAGGTTTGGAGAGGCTTTGAGAAATGTCATATTGCAGATGTGTAACATGGCTAAAATAACCATGTGAAGAAATTCCATTGGAAAAGTTAAGATATTTGAAACCATTTAGCCAGCCTAAGCAATCTGTCATTATAGTGGAGGCTCCCAGCATTCATCATGACTCTTAAATGTACTTAATTTTAACATTCGCTGTGCTCCACCTTGCACAGGTATAAAGAGCAGCCAAAGGAGTAAGTCAGTGACATACTCCCCCCAACACTTCTTTTTAGAGTGAAGCATACTTTTGCTCCTCCTGGATTTATTTTCCCCTAAGGCAAAGATTATGTTGACTTAAAGCTGCAGTGCTAGAGGTTATAGAAACACATGGACATAGTGTTTGCTTTCTCTTCCACATGCCTTGCTCTGCTAAGTCTGTCTCTTAAAAGGCAACACCTTTGTTACAGAAACACGTAAAGGGAACTTGTGAGTGACTGCACTCACGCTCAGGCAAGTGGGAGAGGGGTCATAGATGTCATTGTGCCCAAAGCAGAAGAAAATTCTTCCAGAAGTGAAAATCAGCATGTTCAGACAAGCACTGCAAGGGTGGTACTTCACTCCAGCAAGGATCTCTCTATATCAGCAGATGCAAGCGAGGTAGTTTCAGCATGTGGGCGTCAAATGAAACCTAAAGTATACGGTGGACTTAGTGACTCTCCATTTGTTAGCTTTACAGACCTGAGTTTGCAAACAGTTTGGATAATTCTGTGACCCAAAAGAAAAGCCAGCTGTTTCCAGGCTTCACTTTCAATCACTTCTTCCTACTCTCTAAAAACAGGAAGAGGAAAAGAGTACATAAAAAAATATAAAAGAAATTTAAAAACCTGCTTCCTGTCATAAGAGACTTCAATTGACACTTTGCTTTGTTTGATAAAAATCAGTGTCCTTGTTCCCTAGGGATCAGCAGACAAATGGCTACTGCCCAGCAGGGAGAACTGTGTGCCACAGAAGAGATTTATGATGTGATGTCCCAAGGATTCAAAGGATTTCTCTTTCTCAATTCTTCTCTGGAGTCTGCCCTACCAGGAATACGAGGTAAATCCCCTACTGATCTCTCCAATTTGGGAATTGCCATCAGCTATAATGGGGAATAAGACTGGAGCAATCCAACATCCAAACATGTATAAGTGGTTATAAAGAAAACACTCTGCAAGTGTTTTTTCAGTGTTTTTGTTTTCCTATTCTGGATCTCAAAGGTCTTTACAGGTAGTTCTCACCATGTATCACTGAGAAAGGTAAAACCACGTCCACAATGGCATGACTCCTGAATAGGCCAAATAATTTAAGAGCACTGAACAAAAAATCTAGAGCTGTCAATGTCTTGTGGGTTTGATACCACCATGGGGCATATCAAAATGAAAGTAAAGAGCCAGCAGGCTCTTTACTTCAGAATTTTGAAACAGCATCCAAAAGGGTACTTTTGATTTGAACATAATTTCTCTTTCGTGTTCATCTCCCCAGCAAAGGTGCGCCTCAGTGGGTAGACCTCACTCCTTCTTTTTGCCATTATATAAAGGAAGTTTCTTGCTGTATTAATGTGAACTAAGAAGCCATGGAACTAGGAATGTGTTTGAGCCATTCAGTGAGGATTTCCTGCGTGGAAATGCACGAGACAGAAATAGGATCTGTTGTGGGACTGGGGCCGTGCAACCTGGATTTCCATGGAGCCTGTTTCTGAATGCAGAATCACCTTCAGCCAAAAAAAGAATTGCATCTCAGGATGATTTATAATCCTTTGGCTGTATTGTGACTGTAAGTACAATAATGAACTCTCAAGGCAACCATTTATTCTGCTAAGATACCCTTTTGCATCACCCTGACAGCATATTGTAGCTTTATATTGGTTACACATTATATTTACACCCTCTTTACACTCCTGCAACAATGTAAAGAGAACACACAGAAATTAGAACCTTTTTGTTTTTCATACTGAGGGAATGTAATATTCATTATGAACTTCTACTCCAGTTCAATGTTAACCACACAGAAAGCTGGTTTGCTTCTGGATACACTTTTTTGTGTTGCCCAACAGACCCGGTGACTTTGGCCACATTTTTTTTAAAGTGATTGTGATATGAAGGAAAATGTGACTGCACTGTATTTAAAAGGTGACTGTACCTTTCCACCATTCAGCAGCTTGTCATAGGTGTGTCTTGTTCTTCTGTAGGTGCCAAATTCCATGGTATCACTGCACTGAGCCACTGACTCTTTCCAGGCACAGCTGAATTCAGGACCACCTGGACTTTGAAGGTCCATCTCTGGTTGCCCCTAGGCCTCAGTTTTCAAACTGATGTCTGTATGGACAATTAGGCTTGGGATCAGCATCCCCAAAACCATCTGAGAGGTGTGCAGGAAACTGTATGAATATGATGCTTCTAGACTTTTCCCCTTGCTAGCAAAGATGGTAACTGATTTCCCAAGCATCACAGATAGTCCTGTCCTTTCCAATGTTAAGTGCCCAGAAAGGTGCTGGAGTCAGCATTCCTGGAGGTGTTCAAATCTGGTGATGTGGTTGAGGGGTTACAGTGGTAGGGGTAGGTCGACAACAGGATTTAATGATCTCAAAGATTTTCCGAATTCAATGGAAGTTTGATGGATTCTGTTGATTCTATGATTCGGAGCAACAACAAGGCCTGTGGGTGCTCTGCCTGTCTGCCAAAACGAGAGTTTGATTTGGTTCAAGTAATCTGTCCTTCAGCTTCCCACCTTATGAACCCTGTCTTTCGTTTGCACCTGCACACATTGACTGCAAAGACCCATTTTTGCTGCCTCAAAGGTAAAATTGCCTAAATAAAAGGCTACATTAGACCTTGGAGCTCCCATAGCAATAAAAGAGACACTAGTCTGCTTCACTTCAACAGGAAAGAAAGGGAAAATCATCAATCAGACTGGATATTGGACTGGACAATTGACTGCTAAGTCATCTGTCCAATCGATTATCCACTTGAAGTAGTCAATCTCTTTTGTAGAAAGAGGAATACATGCAATTTCTTCTGACATCAAGCTGGTAGATAGCTACAAAAGCTTCAACAAACTCTGAGGAAAACCATGCAACCTTTTTTAATGCACCTTGAAAGCACAGCAAATCTATGGAGAATTGACTTTAAGGTTTTGCTCAAAAAGTGAAGAGAAGAAATGCACTAGAGATTTGGTAACTTTTAAAGAAAACATATCCAATTCAGTTGTGTCTTGTAATTTTGAAATACTCAAAGCAATTGTTGGTTTTCCTTCAGATGCTTCCAACTACCTCATGCAAGGTGCATATGAATTCTCTACACAACTGGAGCAGTTTAGGTCACTGCACAGATGGATTTCTTTTAAATCTATAAAGCTGAAGTTATTCCTAAATGGACCAGGAATGTCCTTTGCACTGAGGTGCAGTAGCGCTGCTCCTGTAATTGTAGGAAGCCATGAAGGCCATTTCACACTACCATGAGGTGCAGCTAGGATATATGTCTCTAAATCACAAGCTCTGGTGGTTTCATCTGCTGTAGGTTAAGAGCAACCATGCTCTGCCTTCCACCCCCCGATTTAAACTCTGTATTCAGTGGGATGTGGCATAGGCATGTTTCTCACTCCATCATGGGAGTAGCATCTTCTGACAGAGAAGCAGTATAGACAGCTGGGAGCAGTAAGTTTGATTTGCTGCAAATGAAGATACCAGAACTCATGGCTTGGAGTGCTGACTGTAACTTAGAATCAGACTTATTTATGATTCACCTTCAGGTTTTGTGCCTGATTCTTTTATGCCATGTTATTCGAGGCACCAGAGCCCTAAGGGCAACCAGAGGAAAAAAAAAAGGCTACAAGCTCTTTACAGACACGATAATGATGTATATTTGTGATTACAAGAAAGGCTGGAAGGTGCTATGGGGTCAGTTGTACTTTGCTGTCTTCTAGCTCAGTACCTGCTCTAATTATAACTTTTAGATTGCCGGTCCATTTAACAGCAAATATTAGCAGAAGGGCAAATAAAAAAAAATCAATACTGTATTTTCAAGAAATCAAATCAGTCTTCAAGGTTGAGAAGTTATTTTCTTAAATAAAAAGACACCAAATAGAATTTGGGCAGAAGTCACAGCAGACCACTGATGAGTCACACTGCCTAAAGATGGTTGTGTACTGAAGCTGAATAGCTAGCAATATATCAGGCTTTTAGCTTCCCATAGGGCAGAAGGAGTGGGTTCCCAGCGCAAGGAGTCAGCAGCCCCCCTCAGTCTGTGTGATGCCTGCTGGCTGGCAGGCCAGGTGCCTTGGGAGTGTTTCAGGATCTTGGGCAGATCCTGCACCTGCAGGAGGGCAGACGTGTCTGGTTCAGCAGTGTGAGGGTCAGCCCTCTCTCAGGGAATAATCTCTCTCAGCCCATATGGAAACTGGCTGCCTTTGCCACCAAGGCTGGAATATATGGGGACTTGGATTAACAGGGCAGTCAATGAAGAGCAAGCTGCTGGGAAACATCAACTTCTTTTACGTCATGTGTGCAGAAAACATTTGTCCCATTTGGTTCCTGTTGACAATGAAGAGACATGATTTT
This sequence comes from Ammospiza caudacuta, assembly GCF_027887145.1. Lineage (NCBI taxonomy): Eukaryota > Metazoa > Chordata > Aves > Passeriformes > Passerellidae > Ammospiza > Ammospiza caudacuta. The sequence continues at coordinate 24,389,104 of NC_080632.1, forward strand.
CCATAATTTTTTGAGTCCTGAGGCCATGGAGGTGGCTGTATATGGATACCTAGAAAAAATCTATTGGCAGAAAAGACAAAAGCTAATTTGAGGCTACAGTTTACTAAATTTTAGGGGGTGGATGACTGCTGGTAGCCAAGTTGTTTCTGGATCTTCCACTCCTTTTGTTTTCTGGCTGTATTTTTCTTCTGTGTTACATTACATAAAAGTATGGATAATACTGCCTGGCTTCCACTGAAATTGGTGTTTTGCCTGGTGGCTGTGAAAACTCTGCATTTATTTTCTTTCAGAGTTTTGAATTTCCCAGTTCTGACCTCTGAGAATCACACCAAAAAAAAAGAGCACACTTCTTTTTCAAACTTAGCACGAACTAATCTTTAAAAATCACCAAGAAATACAAGAAATACAAGAAATACAAGTGTTGAAGATGGGTAGGGGTGAAGATCAAAATCACCAACATTTCAGTCCAGGAGATGGCAAAAACTGCAAGTGCAGATCTGTGCAGGCTGTTTGAGAGTGGGTCCTGATACACACTAGTTCTTTTTCTAACTAGCTCTCCTGCAGATACATTCACATACCTTCTACAGGATTCTGTGCTCTGCCTGTTACACTGCGAATTCCAGCCATGCTGTCAAGTGTCTTGTAGGCACAGTTTGTCAAATCTCTTGAGCAAAACTTCTCCTCATGTTATGAACTGTTATTAGTATTTTGAGGAAGGGAACCTGCTGAGTCAGGAACGAAAAAAGGTCTTACTGCAACTCTCCTGGGACACATAGCTGTCCTGTGAGAAGGAAAGAACACCATAGTCCCCAAAATAGTGGTTTCAGAATGTTTATAAAAGGACCCATATGGTCAGAATAAAAGTTGAAAAAATAGAAGTCTCCCTGTTTCAATGGAGTTTTAATTTTATTTATCCTTTCTTGGCTGTCATATTATAGATTACTTTTTTCTTGGTTCTCCGTCAACAATTTTAAGGTGTCAGTTCTGCTTGCACATTTTTCCAATTTGGATCTTGAAGGCCAGGTGCAGGGGAGCCATTGTAGCCAGCATGATGGTGCTGGTGCCATGCCTTACAGCTGCACGCAGATTCTGGCACTGCACTGAGCTGAGCCAGGTGATGACATTAACATGCCCAAGGGGCTTAACACCACCTCAAGGAAAATCATCCAGGTTGGTTTACACATGTAAACTACATGGCTTAGGCTTGCACTATGCCAGCTGTTTTTGCCTACAGCATGCCAGGAAACCTCTCTGCCAGCAGAATTGCAGAAGTGGCAGCTTCCACTGGGGTGATGCTGACACCTCCACCTGAACAGCTGACTCAAAAGAGTGCCTGAACAAAGCTACAGAAGGCATTTCTGATCCAAAGTGTAACGTGTGGATTCACTATTCAGACACTAAATTTACAAAGATATCTCCGAGGATCTAAGCCTCATGTAGTGTAGGGCATTATTTAATTCCATTCTTAAACTGAAAAAAACCTTTCTGTATACCTTGACACAAATGAACTTGAAACGAAGAAATAGATTTCTTTGAGGATAACCATCACAAGGTCTTTCCCTGTGCCTAGGTTCTGTTCCCATCTTCACACTACATAGATAGCAGCTCCCATGTCTTTATACTTTACAGTATTGTGTATCTAAAAACAGCATTTAGGCTCATCTTTATGCTACAAAAATGTGCCTGATTTGTCTGTCTTTTGTTCCATTTACTTCTCAGGGATGTCTTTTGTTTCCTTTTGAGTCTCCTTAGGTTGCTTAGATGTTTCAGAGAAAGAGTGCAGAACAAAGGCAAAGGAAGGGACTAACTTTGACAAGATTTATCCTACCAAGACAGGTCACCAACTGATATAAATGGATTTCTTAGGGCTTGGCTCCACTAAGGGAGCTTTATCCCCAGAGATGCAGTATCTCCAGAGAAAGTCCAAAGGTGGAAGCCAATCAAGCTGTGCTGGGTGACTCCTGAAGGGCCGCCTGTGACTGCCCCACACCTGCAATAAGGCCATTCTATACCATTTATCATGGAAATTTGGGTTATTTTGATGGTTATTCTAGTTCTTACTAGTAATATGTATTTGTCTCTCTTTTTTAACATCCCTTTATCATTCCATTACCATAATTCCTCAGAAACAATGGAATCTTCTAATGATTGTATATGTGGACCCAGACAGGATATAGAAAGGATCCATTACCACCTAGTTTTAGTAAGCAAATACTTGAATGTTTATAGGGCTTAAATTAACCAGTATTTTTACAGTCTTAATCACATAATAAATTTCTCTATACCTTGATTTCTCTTTCACTCCAGACCTTTGTCTGACCAGTCTTTTGAATATGTTCTGCCCTTTGATGTAGGGTTGACATAGCTCCCATTTTTCCTAAATGAGCCCTGGTTTAGTGTCAGTTTAGTCTTTGGTTGTTGGTTTTGAGCATCTAATAAAACCTCTTCAAAATATTCAGCTTCAAATCCAGGTGACATAGAAAACAGTACCTCAATAATAGCCATTTACCAGAATCCTTCCAATTTTCACTTTATATCTCTTTTCTTTAGAAGCACAGTCCAGGATTTGTGCTGAAAACTACTTGTTGATTACAAACGAATGAATAATTCACAATAAGTGAATTACTGTATGAGTTTTAGCAATTTTGAGCAGAATGGCCACTGGCACATAATTTCTGCAAATGCAATTTATATTTCAAATATGTTTGATTAATCATGGCTGTTTGATCAAATGAGTAATTTTTAATTTCTGATGAACCTCATAAATATTATTAACTTGAACAGGGACTGAGGTATGATGGAAACATAAACTTTATTAATGGATTCAGCAAAGTACTTGCAGACACACATTCTAACTTCCAAGAACTTGCATTAGTTTCTTAGAAATCAAGAAGAGTTAGGAGGTGTTAAACATCTTCCTGAATTAAGACCCAAGTGTCCAAGTATGAACTTGTATTCTGAAGTGGGGTTTGCTAGGTTTTAGTGCTTGTCCATGGTGCATGATAAAAGCTAAGAAACTGAAGTCTATATTATGAGGAATCCCACACGCAATATATGCTTGGAGAGAAACTGTGCTGAGTCATTCCTCATTACTGAGGCAAGACTGCAGAGTGATTACATTACAGAAATCCACCAGAATCACAGAGTCACGGAATGATTGGGTTGGAAGGGATCTCTGTAGATGTCTAGTCTAATCCCACTGCTAGAACTAGTTCATCTTAAGCAGATTGCTCAGGGTTGTATCCAGATGGGTTTTGAACATCTGCAGAGGAGGACACTCCTCAAATTCTATGAGCAGTCTGTTCCAGTGTTCTGTCACTCTCAAAGTAAATAAGATTTTCCTCATCTTCATATAGAAATTGTTGTGTTTCAGTTTATGCCAACTGGCCCTTGCCCTGTTGCTGAGGACCCCTGAAATTAGCCTGGATCCATTGTCTCAATACCCTTCCTTCAGATACTTGTATGCTTGATAAGGTCCCCTCTCAGGCATCTCTTCTCAAGGCTGAACAAGCCCAGCTCCCTCAGCCTTTCTTCATAGAAACATACTCAAATCCTCCACTCTTCCCTGGCCTTCTCTGGCTCACCTGCAGCTTCAATGGGTGCTGTCAATAACCTTTTTATTTAGAGGTTTTATTGGCAAGAGAATGGAGAGATCTCACAGGCAAATCATCCCCGTGAGGATCTTGAAACCACTGCAATAGCTCATTCACAAAACAGTCCATCCTTCCACTAACCTACCACTGTACTCTGATAAAGGGAGCATTGTCACAAGATGACTGTCAGAATGGAAATTCTTCGTGTGATTTCTTCAGAGAATGGTCACTAGGAGTGTCAGGGTGGTAGTGTGGACACACATCTGAGAGTGTGTGTGTATAAAAACGCGTATATTGTATGTATGTATATACTAGCCTTTGTACTTTTATATTACATACACAGATATATTTGTATGTAGATGTAAATTCATACATCAATTGATACATACCTGTTTAAAATTATGAATATATAAACTAGATAATGTTTTTCTTCAGCAAAACTTCATAGAAAAATGTCTGGACAAATACATTTTTTTATTATTCCTAACTTTGAGAGAAAGAAAGAAAAATAAGAGCAGGATTAATGATTCCATGTTATTTCAAGAGAGAATTGGAATTAGCAAACAATAAAATATCTTTCCCTCCAGGAAGGATCAAAGGCCATAAGACACAATCAACTATCCTGTATATCAGAGATAATTAAGTTGATCTTTCGCTGTATAAAGAGGCATATTTTAATACTGCTAACTGAGCCTTTCAATCTGTATTTAACAGTCTTTTTCTTGCCAACATATTGCTATGGGTCTGGCTATGATCTCAGCAGTGTCTCCAGGTCAGCAGTCTGTCTTCTAGGTAGCAGTTAGCTATATGTTTATGACTGATTGTTTATAACGGCACTGATAGCTCTTCCTCATCAGCTCATCAGCTAAAGTAAGCTTGGAAAATCAAATAACCCCCCACATTTACAGCAGCTAGAAATCACTCCATTACTACCAAAGCCCCTTGTCTGGGCTGGAGAGAGAGTTGAAAAGTAAAATATATAACTGCTCAGTCTAAATACTGGCCCAGGTAGCATGGTCTTGAAAGGCTACGCCTAGACTAAAATAATTTATAAAGACTAGGAAAACATCCATATGATTGAGACTGAACTGTATTTTCCATCTAAGATGGTCCCCAGCAAGCTCTGGTTTTTCTGTAAGGCCCTCATTGACAGGGTTTCTCAATCAGAGGAATTCCTCCAGGAACTTGGCAGACGTCATGTATACCTCTAATAATTTGTATTAAAGGCTTATCCTTATCCAGTTCATCAGCATTTTCCTCATTTCATGGGAGATGCTCCATGACATAGAATATATTTTCCTAAGTACTACTTCAGTAACAGAAGAACTTGTGACACTGAGGAGGTTTAATGGGTTGGGTGCTGGTCAAAACCTTGGGAAATAGCTCTCTAAAATGTTTTTTGAGGCACAGGGACAAAAAAAGGACCAACACAGTGAAGACTGCAGACTCTACAGTAGTGCAATCCAGAAAGTCCTTTGCTGACAGCAAAACACCAGCTGGTAAGGGCTGATTTCAGGGCAGCATGAGAGAGGCTACACCCACCTGCACATGAAAGTCACACAAAATTACATGGTCTTTTTTGAGTGGCACATGCAGAAAAAGACAGGCATCAGATCCAGCTGTGGAGAAGACAAAGTTAAAGAGCAAAACCAATGACATGGGATGAGGATGCTGGCCTTCTCCTTTTTATTTGGTCGATTCTATTTAAATTAAAGATTTTACAAGCAGATGTAATTTGTTGGCAGTTCAGTGCTCTACAGAGTTTACCATGGTCAGACAGCCTTCTTGATATCATCCTAACAAAAAAAGCAATCAGTTCAGCATGTTAATAAGTGAGGGAGAACTCTCAGGTGAAGACAGCTGTCTTGTTTACAACTGTCCTTATGTTCCTCTTGCTAATGAACACTGATGTCAGCCTGAAATGCACTCTTAGAGCGCTCAGTTTTGTGAAGTAACAAAAAATGTGGGTTTTTTTTTTTTTTTTTTTTTTTTTTTTTTTAACTTCAGGCTGTCATAGTCACAAGCTAGGTATTTGTCCTTTTCCTCTCTATGGTCCCAAGGTGAAAGCTCCCCCTCAGGTAACACCAGGCTGCTGTGAACTGCTGCTGAGTGGAGGTTGACCAGAGCTGTGAAAATCCCTTTCACCAAGGTAAGTGACTTTCTAATGTCTTTCTAATCTTTCTAAGACATCTTTCTAATGTCCTTCCCCACCTGTGTTGGCAGCAAAGCTTGGTTTCTTACTTGCCAACATCGCATGTTTACAAATCCTAAATCAGGGCGCCAAACCTCACAGGATGTTTAAAAATACCTTGGAACACCAACTGGAACCAAGGTCTTTTCTGTCCCATTCCCATACTAGGACCATATAATCCAGTTAGAGATTCCTAGTTTTCTCTGCAGCATTAAACAGGATAGAATATAATGTCAAACCAGAGCATGTTCCTAATCTCTTAGAGAACGTCTTGATGGTGATAAGGGCTGTTTTGACCCTTGTCATGCAGAGGAGGAATTTGAGCTAGAGACTCCAAGGTCTCCAACATGGAGGGCAGCTGCCAGATCAAGTCTCTTGGCAGACATGAGGGAGGTGGCATGTCCAGTTCCCAGCCTCCAGGAGAGCAGCATCCCGCTCTACCTCACTTTCAGCCAGTGGCTTAGCTAGTGGAAAGCCCCAGTCAATGTTTTACTGCTCACCATGACAACTGACACTTTCCCCTACTGCAATGCATCCTGGATCTAGGGCTGTACTGAAAGGCATTTAAATCCACATCTTAACATCTCCAGTAAAAATAGGGGGGTGGAGAGGGTGGGGGGAAGAGGGTGGAGGGAATGCTGGTGGGATTGCACTGTAATTTTACACGGAAAACTCTGAATTATCTGTTTAAGGACGCAGTGATAAGGAAGAATCCAGATGTTGCCTTCCAGCTTCTAGTACACCCCATTTCTGGAGTTACCATAAATGTTTTAGGCTGGTGTCACAACACAATGTCAACAGCAATCTTTTAAATGACAAACCATCCCTGCAAAATGACCACGTTTCTCTGAATTTTAAGGCAAACACTTTATCTCAGTTAAACCCTTAGCAGTCCTCTGGTTTTGCCCATCTCCTCAGGAACATTTAAAGCACTCTTCTTCTTTTAAACAGTTTAAAATTGTAATGGTAAACATACGGGCCTAAAGCTAAACTTCCATTCCTTACACTTGCGTTGGTTATTTGCAGCAATACCAGAAATGTTTACCAATCCACCAGCACAGTTTACATTGAAATCCCCCACTAATTTACCTCTTGTGCCATGATTAATTGTTGGCCTAAATGAAGGAAGTGAAAGACAAGGATATGGCTTGTGCACCAGATCTTCTGCTGACTAAACTGCTGCTTTCAAATATGATTCAAGAAATCAATTCTAGACTCAGAGTTGTAGATTTATTCTGGCTTTTCCAGTAGATTGCAGGGCTTTTAGTAAGTGTCTCAAGAGCTGCTAAAGCACAGGAAAGACAGTGGTGATAAAGACTTTGTGAGGGATAGCACTTTCTGGACAGGTAAAACAGGTGAGATGCTGGACAGCAGCTTTTAAAAACTGCACTGTATTACTTCCTAGAGCCTTCTCCCTGTTGCTGTGTACTGTGCACTTCTGGCACTAAATTGAAGTTCACTATGCATCAGAACAGGTCACATCAAGATGCCTTTCAAAGGACATAATGGAATGTGAGTCCCAGACATCACAGAAAGATGCTGTACCCCCCAAAGAAAACTGTCAATGCAAGATTGTGCTTTCCTCTCAAAGAGGATTTCAGGTCTATAACTTAACAAATCACGCTTTCCAGCCCTAAGTAGCAAATACAAGTGGGGTATAATTAGGATATCATTAATTTTCACCAAATACAAGGGCAACAGACAACCACATCACTGTTTAAGACAAAACTGGCGCGGTTATCAACAGCAGGGCAGTCCTGCAATAAACATAATAGGGAAACAATGAGAGTTGGAAAAAAATAGCCACAACTGCAGAGAAGAAGCATGCAAGTTTCTAATTTTAATTAAAACCCTCTGTCTAGTTTTTCAGCAGCCTTAGAAAAAAATACTGGGTCTTTGCTGTAGATCCTAGTGACCAACAATATGGAGATATTTCACAGTAAGTTCAGTAAGAGCCTTCTAGGTTTTTCTTTGATTCCTTGAAACAAAACATGAAACAAATAAATTATTCCTGCAGTTGATTCAGATAAAGAACCATCTCTGAAAGCCTACCATATAGCACCATTTTCACAGAGTTGCTACTTCCAGGTGATGAGTGTTAACTGGAAGAAGAAATATTGATTTCAGAGGGAATCTGGTATGTAGTCCAATAGAGATCTGGTTGTATTTCCATAAGACAAATGCTATAACCTCAGTTAAAATTATACCAAGCATTGCGTAAATTACATCTGCATAAAGCGTTGTCTAACCATGGGTCTACTGTAGTAGAGTCCATTAGTAATGGACTCTAGAGCCATCTTTTGGAAATTTCCCTATAATTTATATTATTTTAGTCACTACAATTCAAAGTTGTAACTTAAGTTTACTAGCTGATATCTTTGTCTGTTAGATATATGAGTATTTCCTAAGCTTCTATGTGATGGATAGGTAAAAAAGGAAGTAGCAATACGGACCCATCCTCGAAAAAAGGCCACTTCCTAATGATACTGATGATTCCTATTAATACTGGTAAGCAGTATTTTGGAATATTTTGGGTTTAGCTCCTAGTGATTGTCTTTATTTTAGGTTGCAGGCTGTGATTTTGAAGAGTGAGCACAACAGACACAGAAATCAAGATGTATTTCCTTATGCCTTGAACAGAAGCCAGATTATAAAAGCTCCTATTTAAAAATAAAGAAAAAAAGGAAATATCTTTCCATTTTCCAAGTGTCTACAATTAGTTTAGCCGCTCACATTTTCCAGGAGCTTTTGTTTTCTTTGCTTTTCAAATGTATCTTTTTTTTCCAGAACCCACACACAGGAGTTCCACAATCTCATCACTGCCCTTTTAGGGCCATTATCACCTCTTTCCAAAATGCCTCTGTCCTAGAGCACTCCCAAAGCACATCCTGGAGAGTTCATTTCCTCATGTGTCATACATGTATTTTTGTCCTTGTGAAAATGGATTTGGAGCTCTGGACTAGATTTCTACCAAAAAAACCCCAGTGACCTTCATTCTATTTCCTCCTATTTTATAGTCTCTTTGCTTACCTGCAAGAACCCAGCTCATTCTTACTCCAATTTACTTTATTGCTGCTCTATTACTTTATAAAGATTTTATTATATACTTACTATGTGTTTCATAAAGTCTCCTTAGAAGATTAGAAATGTAAGATTGCTGGAAAAACTTTGCCTTGCCTTTAGCCGTGCTCCCATCTTTGGAAGTGGTGTTGCTGCTGATACAGAGCAGTGTAATGGCAATTTAAGGAGAGGCTAGGGTTAAGCACAGGCATCTCCTGGTGGAAAATCATGGTAGGATTAGTCAGTTCCTCTGCCCAGACGCCACTTTTTTGGGGGTAAGCATTCTAGAGGCAATCTGGCCTTTGTGAAAAGGACAGAGATATATCTAGTAATCCACACAAAAATAGTTGTTAGCTCCAAAAGTAAGAGAAAATACAACATTTAAGAGACCCAGCAAAGATCTCAGGGCTAAATTTTAATTATTAAATTGTATTGTAGGATCAGTATGAAAATCAGTATGAAAACAAGCACAATGTATACTCCCGACATGAATAAGGGGGAGTCAAGATGAAGGGGGCTAAAGAACTTTTGTAACATGTAACAAGCTGTTCGGATGAAAGACACACTGATCTGGAGCAGGCAATGTAGAAGAAGGAGACATTAAAGGCGTTTGCAGTGGCATCTAGCTATATCTGAATATAGCACATATTTTGTGGTTTTCCTTGCTGCTATATGAAATATGAACTCCCATTGCTCATGGGAGATTACAACTGAGAATGAAATATATTTTACAGTATTAAAATGCTTAGAAGTCATCTCACCTGTGTCCTTTTCCATATGAAGGCTTAATCAGAACCACATGCACACATGTCAAAACAAAAGAAAACAAAACAATTTAATCTAAACTTGCATTTAATTTGCACATTGCTGTGTTTGTTTAATGCATTAAAAGTAGTCCAAGCCCATGCAAACAGTTATGGGTCATTGGGAATCACATAAATTACAAAAAGAAAATACAGGCTGATTCTTCTCCAGGACATTAAAACAACTCAGGCAGTTTCTTCACATTGAAAATTGTTTATACTCACTTGGATAAAAGAGTTACTTACAGTAAGGCCTCAAAGAAGACAATAGTTTTCCCAATAGAATTTGGTTTTGGTCAGGTCCCTGCTCATAAAATTCTCAGTGGTTTGGATAGGGTTCTGAAAGCATGTACATGGAAGGATGCAAATGGAGTGAGCCAGCACCTGGCTGGGATTTTACCCATGGCAGATGAGGGTCAGGCAGTATGAGCAGGGTACCAACCCAGGCCAATCTGTCTGAGGGACTTGCACAGGGCTGAGTCTCATTGTACTTCTTACTTTTCCTCAAGGCATAAGCATGCTCCCCCTTTTGCAGCAAGGGGAAGAAGGTGCATCCGCTTTCCTGCAGACGCTTCTCAACTATAGAGCAATTTCAAAGTCACCTGCCTTCCCATTTCTGTCCCCTTCATTTCTTCTTGAGAGGATCTCTGTAGAGTCTGAGTGAGTGCTATCTTATAAACTTTTTCTTGTGCTTTTTTCACGTACCTTATTTGTTGCATTGATCATGCCTGTGATTTATTTGTATAAGGGAACAAAGAAAGTTATCCCTACTGCATGAAAATATGCAAAGCTTTGTCCTGATGTAGGTTCACATATGTATAGGTAATAGATATTTTGATATAAACCTGGGATATTCATATTCCCATCCATCTGATCTTTAAAGAAAAATTACCCTCGTCTGACTGGTCCGCTTGGGTCTACACTCCTTTGAAAAGTCTGTATAGCAGTGACACAAGCATTCATTCTATTGTATGCTTTCTTATAATATTGTCTGGGGAATGCTGCTGGCCCATCAAATCTTTTTCAGTCTTTCTTTTCCATGCCTACTACTTTCTGCTGAAAATTTTCTAAGAGGACACCTAAAAGAGGTTTGGGACTTCTTAAACATCACAATTCCCTAGAAGGCCACAGTTTTTCTAGGGAGAATCCCTGGCAAATCTCTCTTCACACTAAAACAAAATAACAGCCTCTACCCCAGCATTATCTTCCCAGGAGAGAGACACCACAGGTGCTCCAGAAAATTCCATGGCCCAGGCTAGCCCTAGTGTGTTGCAGGGTATAATGTTCTCTGAGACATCCTGACGAGAAAAGAGACCCCACAGAGACTCAAGCAGTACCCCCAAGCTGTATCTTATTTTACACTTTCAGTAGGAGTAACCTGATAATTGAGATTTGCTAGACATTTTCAGTGTAAATATTTTTGACACTTAGACAGAAGGACAAGCACCACATCCTGATGCACAGTTTGGCGTTCGATGCACAGTAATGCAGTGGAAGTGATGAATTCTCAGGGCACAGGATGTGTCTGAAGAAGATGGTACTGCAAAGGGGAGGTGGTGGGAACTGGGAAGAATAGAATATGAGAAGGACACTTCATATGGGGTTGCAGTAAGTTCACACGCAATTTGCTCTTTTACCTAAACTCAAGAGGGGACAAAACCACTTGATAACTCCTTAGTTGTATTTATCTGTATGAAATAACATCTTCTGTTTCTGCACTACTGTAGAACTTCCAAGAACTAGCAAACTTTGCTAAGCACTAAGTGCAGATACACTGTGCAGAAATACAATACCTGCTGAGAGGGGCTTCCAACCACAGTGGATTTCTGTTTACTTTGTGACTGAACCTGTTTACCTCAACATTTTTTCACCTTCTGACATGGAAGAATATGTTTTCAGTGAACTACAAAGGGACTTAGGATTTTGGGATCTAGTTATTTCTCATTAGGTCTCTCCTGTATTTTATGGTATATCAGAGTAACAAGAGGGACATCTTGCTGCAGGAAGCAGTACAGTGATCTAACAGGGAATGGTACCCCAGGGTTAGGAAGTAAAGAATTTCACCTTGTACAAAGGTTTCAAGGAAGATGCAAACATGATTTTGAATAGAGAGATGAATGAAAGCAAAAACTAAACTCTATTTTTGCTCCAATTACAACATTTAAGCATTTGAAGCAAATTGTACCAAGAGCATGTTGTCAGCCAGGGATTTGCATGTATGGGTATTTTCTTAGCCCAGCACTACCCACACCTCATGGATGGCTGTGGGGAAAGCTACCACGAGGGACAGAAACGAAACTGGGCCCTTATGGCAAAGTTGCTGCAGTGACTTCCTTGAAATAATTAACGGTTAGGAGGAGGCTGCCGCTGCTCCACATGTGAAACAACAACAGATGGGCAGCGTTATATTTCTCTGATAATAAAATGACCTAATGCTCTATTTAGAAAACTAGAATACTTCTCCCTGACTGTTTACAGATTTTAGAAATATCATGATAAGCAAACCCAGAGTTCAAAGCTGTGATATAAAGGACAAGTGGATAAATAATGACCCAAGTTTGTTACGAAACATAGTGGAACTGTTGTATAGTTAATATAAACACAGATGACCTTTATTTTTGCTCATTTTTCTTCCCTGAAACAGGAAACAGAAGATAATCTTTGTCAACCATTAGAATCTTCCACTTCGCTTCGACTTTGGAACTGTGGGGCAGATTACCATGCTGTGTTTAGGAGTATGACAATGCTACTTTCTTTTCCAAGCACACACTGAAAAAGTTTGAGTTTGAGGAGACAGATGTAGATACAATTTTGGGTAATCCAAGGACTGCACCCACTACATCAAAAATTACACACTCCTATTGCTCAAAAGTGGGACCTAACTAAAACTACCACTATGATCAATTCGCACTTAAGTGGTTTGTGTATAAAATAACCAAGGAAAGCAAATGGAAATAACCAAAGAAAGCAAATTCTACAGCAGGAATTATTTATGTTCCTTGGAATGAAGAATTTAAGTTATTCTCTTTGTGAAGGTTAAGACTGATATCCTGCAATATGTTTCTAAAGAGGTTGTGCTGCCCTTCTGCTTTGGTTTTTGGTCCCTTCCTTGTATTGACAACAAGGGACAAGCAAAATAATGTGACAAAGAACAGACCCTGAAAAATTATTCTGAGAGACTTTGAGTGCTAACTTTCAAGGCAGATCAGCTCTCTGATCTGTCTGGTCATATGTACATGGCACTGGAGTTGGTATAAGGTACCAACAAACAGTTGGGAACAGGACCATCTCCTTATTTTCTACACAGACCTTTATTGCCTTCAAGAAATGCTGAAACTGAGATAAATGACTAATTTATTTCTACTACTACAAAGGTGAGGCCTCAGCCAAAAATTGGGTTAAATAATTCTGGGAGCTGCTAAAACCCAGAGCATGCCTCAGTCTGTATTCTGAAATTCTGGCAGAAAACCTACTGGAGAGTATGCATGATTAGCTCTGTTTTCAGATGGGACACTGTAGTTGGGACACCTGTATTCCTTCATAAATTTCTTTTGAATTTCTTGATTATAGGTACCAAAGCAAACTAATGGAGACCCAGGACAAAATCAAATTTTCCACCACATAAGTCCAGTGCTTTAATATTAATTTTACTCAGAAAGATGTAAAGGTGAAACATTGTTATCTGGTGGGACTTTTTCTCAAGCTTGCGTTGAACAAGTGCAGCTCCTCCTCCAGGTTGAAGTCCTCCAACGTAAGGGTGTAATAATACATTTTGCTTCCTAAATTGGCAGGAATATGCATTAGGCAGGCCAATCAACCCACTTTTGGTTGCCCTTCAGAAATCCTAAAGTACAATGAAACACAGACAATGGACTTGCTGTATGACTCCCATACAGACCTCCCACCACTTCCTCTCTCCCACCAGGCAGGCAGCAAGGCTAAAACAATCCTGCCCTTTCTAGAGATGCCAGATATCTTGGAGAGACTCATGATATCTGAGAAAAAGTGGACAAGAAGGCAACATACAGTCTATGGGTGGAAGGCGGATCTGTCTGTGGGACTGGAAATCACAGTCTAAAGAAAGACACTTTTCTCTACACCAAGAATCAGCAGCTGTCATCTGTGATGTCTTCCTAGGGTGTCAGTTCAGTCAGGAAGATATCTACATCACTTGTGGAGGTCTAGTGAACCTGACCTTCAGGCTATAATACCTGCATCTGTTTGAAATGTCATGTTCTTGGCCCACTGGGGCCAGATGCAGTGCAAGGGATGAGCACTGCGCGCCCATCTCAGCTCTGACCAGGAATGAAAGCAATGCTGTTCCCAGGGGGCGGTAGTCTTTCCCATCAGTAGGAGAAAGTGGATCCAGAAAGTGCAGTTATTGCCTTTGTCCTGATACATTCAGCATTGTGTTGATATCTCCTGCCACAGGTGCTGCACTCTTTTTCACCCCTGGTTGAACTGAGCTGTTTTCATGTTTGCCTGTGCGCATAATAGAGCTGCTTTGGCAAGTCAATTCTAATTTTATGACAAAATCCCTGAATTGTGAGAAAATTAATTCTGCCTCACTCCTGTCGCCATTAAAATAATTTAAACTATCTGCATAGGGCACCAATTAATCCCTAGTGGAACAGGGCAGAGTGTCAACATAAGCAGGATAGGTCCAACAACATAGGAATCTGCTGAAACATGAAATGGATGCCACTTTAAAGTGGAGGAAGCACTTTAGAATAAGAATTCTTTGAATGCACCAGTTTCCTGGGTTCTATGTTAGGAAATTTCCAGAAAAATAAACACAAGCTGCTCAGAGATTAATCAGTTCTTGATGCAATGGAAAATAAACTCCATCATTTGACTGTGTTTGCCACAGTGACGTGGGGCCTTAGAGTCATACCAAACAACCACAATTGCTTCCAGGACACCAGAACCTCCCAAATGAGTAATTCTGCCAGTAAAGGTTTGGCCTTCACAGGCTGAAAGTGACTTTCTCTTAACATTTTCAGTTTCACTAGGTAATGGGAGATGCACAGAAATGAAAACAAAAATCCCAACTGAACCTACGTGAAAATTTATTTTTTTATATATCCCAAAATGTCCAGTTCCCATTGGTTTGGTTAAAACCAAAGCATTCAGATTCATTCTCTGTATCTAGCAAAACAAGTAGGAAACACCACTTTTCTGTTTTCAAAAAACAGGGTCATGATGGAGCAGTTTCAAAATGGGGGTGTTTTATTTTGATGGTGGAATAGGGATCAAAATCCTTGGAAAGCATACTGCTATTTGTGAGAGTTCAAAAATCAAAAACTGAGTCAGCTACTCCCTTGCCTCATCCCCTTCTGTTTTGAAATTAGCCTAAGAAATCATAAACCCACAAAATACTATTCAAACTTTTGTAGTGGCTTTCAGGCTTTTTACCAGATTGTATTTTAAATATCTTCTCCCAAATCACAGGTATGAGCTAATTTTTGCACTGACCTTCACCCAGTAACTGGGCCAGGGGAGTGGGGCTTAGGAGAGGCACCAGCGGCTTTGGCTGCAGCGCTGCAGCTCTGGGTCAGTTTGTAACAGTTTGTGTCCTGCGAGAGCCACAATAAAAACACAAGGTGGTGGGAGGAGTGCTGTCCTTTGCCCTGGATGGAAATTTCCTATGTTTGTGCAACATCCTTAGCACTGTTAACAAAGATAAATGACTATCATTTTTGCAGAGTGTACTCAACTCCTACGGGCTCTGCAAAGTTTCCTTGTACTTGAGCCATTACTGATTCTAGATAGTGACCTTGCCACTTTCAGAGAAAAAGTGGGAAACCAACGATATTTCAGTGAAAGACATGGGTGCAGTGCAAGCCACACAAATTTTGGATTTGCAGAACTTTGGTTTGATGTTGGATTTTGCAGTGAATGACCAGCTCTAATGCTATACCAACTTAATCAAGCCCAGCACAGGCATTTCAAGGTGCTCTGGGGCAGCTGCTCTCTGAGGTATTGAAACTGTATCTACCACTCCCATTGAACAAGATAGTATAGAACTATCACTTTTTATAACTATCACTTTGTACAACCTGAGATCAGCAAAGAAGCTGCATGCCTGCTTCAACAGTAAAATATCAGCCAAAGACTCAGACTGAACCCGAAGCATTTTGCTGCCTCAAGAGAAGAGGATTAGACAGTCCTAAGATTTTGGGACAAGTTCCTTGTGAAAAGTCTTTTAAATTTAAAATTCATATTTTGGAGACTTAGACCAAGGCAGAGGTCAACCCTCAAAGCCTTTCCAGTGGAGTCCATACGTGAGGTAAACCACTTTGTGCCGTGTTTATATGAGGAGCATGTGTTTGCTCTTCTGTGATTTTTGCATTTGAGTTTACTATAATTGAGTTGGAACATAGATGGTAATGGCAAATAAAATGTACTTGAATAGCTTGTAGTCAAGGCTACAGAAACCTATATGGTGTACTTTATTTTTGTCTTTATTTGAGAAAAAAATAGTTCACTTGATTCTGATGCGTATTCTTAGAATAACAGAATGATTCAGGTTGGGAGGGAGGCTAGCCCAACCTCCTGTTCAGAGCAACCACCTATTAGTTCAGAACAGGTTTCTCAGAGCTTTGTCAAGTCAGGTCTTGAAAACCACCTCCAAGAGAGACCTCACAGCCACTCTGTACCCTGCTCTGATGTCTAGTATTTCTTGCAGTGTTTTTCTCCATCCTGTATATCCAGTTACAAACTCTCCTGTTTCAAATCATGACCACTGTCTCTCCATCTCCTGTAGGCACTGCTGATCCCCACCCCGCAGGCACTGGGGTGCTAATACAAGCCCAAAGTTGCTCCTGCTCCTGGCTGAGCCAGACACATCCCAAAACCCGTTTTTGCAGGGGGAGTGCTCTAGCCCTTTCTCAATTGCCTCCATTGAATTTCTTCCCGCCAAGTCTTTCTTGGAATACTTCTATATTTTTAGCCTTGATTTCTCCGTTACTTATACTAAAAAAGAAGAAAAGAGTTGAGAGAAAAGGAAAAGGAAGGGAAGGAATAAGCATGAATATAAGTTAAAACCTAGGAAGAAAATGGTACCTCACTTGAAAAAAACTGGCAAAAAATATAGGCAGAATACAATTTAATCTCCTCTGGATAAATATATCAAATTGAAACAGAGGATGCACTGAATGGCCACATTGCCTCATTTCTTCTACTTAGTAACATTGATCACGCAAAGAGCATCAGTGTAATTTCATTGCACATTTCCTTCCACATTGCTTCAGAGAAATAAGACTGATAATTTCACAACAGGCTGAACTGAAGGATGGATGGAGCCAGTCTCCTATTATTTCATTGTGTGACAGAGTGAGAGATTATCCAATGAATTAGTTCAGTGGTGTGTAGGAAAGCTGGATAACTTTCACTTTGAAATTAAATTCCTGGTGGTTTATATGTAAACTACAACTGAATTCCCAAAGAAGGGAGGCAGTTTTTGGTGTAGACCTTAAAATTAATTGAAAAATTGTGTTTCAAAGATCTGTTCCTCAGGTCCTGACATCAGACTCAGTGCAGATAAATGACTGTTCCTGCAACCCAGCAAAGGATCGAGTCCTTATCTTGGTACCACCATATGGGACTCCTGATTTATACCTATGATGCGCAACCAATGGCAGATATTTGTGTGTTGACTGCTTATCGCAGGAAGGTGTAGGTGGCACAGAGGAAAGACAGCTCCTCTTTCCATTGCGTTGTCCATCAACTAGGAGGCAGTTATGTGACTTACTTAGCTCCTATCCCCTCCCTGCTCTCTTTATGGTACCTCACTCCCCTAAAAAAAGACAGAAACTTCACCTTACACAGCTTTGATCTTTGCAACAGATGTGGAGGAAACATCAGCACAGGACATCTGAGATCTCAGGATCTACAGGAACACGTGTTTCTCTCAGTAATACTATGACTTAAATCTGTCCATGTTTGGTATGGAAATTGTGACTTCTTACTTAAATATAAGCAACATTCCTTAAATGTACGGATATGTTGTAAGTTTCATCAGAAAGCTGCAAGAATTAAAATGATGAAGCTTTCTGTTTGTGCTGAAGTTTCAGTAATTTGCTGGTTTAGAAGAAATCAGCCTGGGATGAGAGAAAGAGCCCTTGCAAAATACATTTGTATCCAGATCCAAAACAGTAAGAGACTTAGGTAAAGTTTTTTTTCTGTTAGTTTCTTTTGTCATTTAACAAATAAAGAGAAAAAGAAAAAGTTCTTTTTATCTAGTTGAGAAATGGAGAAATTTTCAGGTGTGCAGACCTTGAGTCCTGTCTTTAGGATAGAAGTGCTCTGAGTTCTGGACATTGTTAATTTCATTTTACTTTGCATTGAAGCCCTTTGTCTGCCTTTTTCAGGACTGTCACAGTTGGTTGTTAAAGTGTGTGCTCTACACATCCCGCAGAGCATCATTTACCAATGCTCAACTGTTGCTGAACTGGGAGTGCAAAGTAGCACTCGATCTGTGACACAGATTTCTCCTCTGTTTCAGTGCAAACCTGGTGTCCCCATAGCCACAACAGAGAGCTGCTGTTGCAGTTTGTCTGTGAAGTGCTAGCATCATTTCCCTCATCTCCTCACTGACTGCCAGGCTGTAACTCTGGGTGAACATCTTTGCCTGTGTCAATATGCAAGGTGTCAAAAGATCTCTTTTCCAGCCCTACAGTTTTCAAGCCCATTCGCTGCACTGAGAGCACAAAGGTCAGCTTCTACAATTGTAAAAAGACTGCCTGTTTGAAAAGAAAGTACTCTTCACCCTGGTCACAGGTCTGCTGTGAAGATGCTTTGCACAGTTTGCCACTCAGGCTGGCAGGAGAGCACGGTGCAAAGAGAAGGCTTGAGTAGCTTGGTGGAGTTCTGCATTTTCATAGAAGCACCAGGCTTAAAATAAAACTTGTTAAGGAGCTAACCTCTAAGTCTCATTCTCACATTAAATGGAGTCTACCAGAGAGTTCATGATGGGACAATATGAACAGATGAAGAGGTGCTGCTGGCCAATCTCTAAAGCTGAAAGCAGTGGGGAAAATGGAAGAAGCAGTGAAGAGTGGTGGGTAATTTCCCATCACTTATTTTTTGAAGGAGAGCTTTTATTGATTCGGAAGTGAGCGTAATTGTCTTACATGTTGTTTTCAGATATTTCTTTCCAGCATATCTCCCATGAAACTAGACCAGGGTGTTAAACAGAGCTGTCTCAATTGTCAAAGGGCAAAATTTGTTAATGGGAAGAAAACCAAAAGAGATATTAAAGAGGCAGAAAAAGAATGTTTCACATTTTCCCCTTTCTTTACATGGTAGTTGATAAAAATGCCCACAAACTCTCACACATGATGCTTTATCCCAAGGGGTGAACAGGTGAACAGACTATGAGTTAACACAGAAATGCCACAATAGTTTATTCTTCATACATTACAAGCACCATCTGCTTTGGCCTTAGGAAGTCTCTAAGAGGACTCATTTACTCATCTGCTACATTTTGCAGCCTCTTATGTCAAACTCTAGTGATTTTTGCAAAGCTAAGCTGAAGTCTGCCTTTGATGCATCCAGTGCAGGGTAATGTAGAGGAGCTGGAAGGTATTTGAGTCAAGGCTTGTGGCCTGCAAACATCCCAATGTCCTGTGCTCTGAACACTTACTCCTAATTCCATTTTGATGCCTTTCCAGGCAGGGGTCTGTAGGCACTTAGGAACGAGTATCTCCCTGACAGGCAAAATGTTTTAGTCTCATAAGCCTGTCATTTTTCCAAATGATGGCAATAAGTCCTAAATCACTGAGATGGTTTAAAAACATTTCTTTGATTTTCTTGCTTTGTGTGGTCCATATCATATCACTTTCTTGCACTTGTTTTTCCAGCACAGACAGTGAATTTGCAAGTTCCTCTTACAGACCTTTATTTAGAAAAATTACACACAAGTTTGGGCTCTTTACTACAAAATGCTTTTGGCAGATCTCACAGTTTTGCTTTTTTCCTTGAGCTTCACCAATGTTAACATATTGCTTGTTCCTAACCATTTGTGTTCCTCACCTAGGTGCAGCTCAGTAAAACATCATGCTTAGATCACTTTTCAAGACTGCTTTAGAGTCTAGAAGAGCCAATTTGTCTTGTCTAACATTAATGACTTTGTTTCCCAGATGAAGACAAACAGCACAGGTCATTCCTTTTAGTGACACTACAGGAATCAGAAACAACTCAATGGGTCATACAGGTCCTCATCTGTTAATTTCAAGCTAACCCTGAACACATGTCGAGATCTTGCACTGCCTCATTAATACACAGCAATGCTGCCTTGTTTGTCAAGCTCAACAAAATACAGCTCACATAAAACTGGAAAAAACCAAAAAAATGAAAAACACATGTCTCAGGGAATGCATTCACATCCCATTATGGGATGCCAAGTGAAGAGCAAGGCCAGGGAAGGAAGCTGGGACTGAGAGGTGTGGTCTAGAGCCTGTGGGATGCCACAGGAAACATCCATTGCTAGGTCACAAGTATGTTGTACTGTACAGACATTTGCTGGTTACTTAAAATTACATCACAAAATTATCCTCTGTATATTTACCCAACATGAAACTTGGGACCAACAACCAAATACTGCAAACTTTCACCATTCAGCCATTTGGAGAGGGATCAGACCAGAGTATTGAGGGGAATATAATTAGTAGTAGTGGGTAAGAACCTTCTGAATGGTGTGATTTTTCTTTCATCTATCAGTATCAGCTTTGCATTTATCAAGGCTGAAACTTAAGTGTTTGTGCAGTACTACCTCTCTGAACATTAGAAGAAATCCCTGTGCAGGCTGGAGCTGAAGAAGATTCTGTGCTTAACAACAAGCATAGAACCAAGTTGCATAAGTTCCTTCGTATATTAAGATTCCATTTATAAATAGTTTATAAAGTATTAATACATTACTAATAGACATTAACCAACAGTGATAAAGTTTGACAAGTTGTTTATAAACATTGGCTTAGAATTAGCTACATTACCTTTCCCTGCTTTGTTTATAGCCATTTACAGCGTAGACTGATCGTGCCTATAACAAGCTCAAAGCCTTCATTAATCACATCATGCTCTTGCAAGAATGTAACTTTAAAATAAAGCTTGGGCAGCTCTTCCCCTTTTCAATTCTGCAAGGAAAGAAGAGCCCAGAAGTAAGAAGCTGGTTCTTGTACAGCTAAGTGCTGCACTATAGGCAGTGCCTGGATTGAAAGGGCTTCAAACTTGTTTTCAAAACTACCAGTACTGATCACAAGCCATATATTTCTCTGAGCCAGCTTTGTTTCCAGAACATAGTAACATGGCCAGTTTTGGACATGACACAGGGACATAGACAAACAGTCATATGAAATCACAAAACACTTTCTGTGACCAAAAGTTACACAAGAGCAAACAGCCCAAAAAACATTTTGGAATAACAGAAGCTCAGTAGATTTTACGGAAGGCGAAAAAAGAGTGACAGCTTCTCTCAAGTGAGGCTTTTTCCAGCCTCCTCCAGACCACAATAATTGCAGCAAGCACGTGTATTCCTTATAGCTGACATTCTAAGTGATGAGGGTCTGTGAAGAAATGCTGAGGCATGGACAGAGGTAATTTACCAGAAAGCCAGGTCCATGACTATGGTAGAACAGTGTAAGCCTGTGACATTTATAGAGGGTCTTCTCAGACATTGGGGCAACACTGAGTTTTACCTGAAAGTGAGCAACAAGTGCTAGACCAAGGCAGTGCTGTTTCTGCTGTAGGAAGCAAAGTAACTGCTGAAATTGCAAAACTGGTCTGGAGACTGCAGCTCCCACTAGTACGGGCAGAGACAGGTGCTTCTGGGAATTTCTGTATGCCTAAGCCATGCGTCTGAGTCCATCCTTCCTCCAGCAGCACTAGCCAGTGTCACCTGGCATCCAAGGTGTTGGCACAAGGTAGCAGGGTCAAAGATGATGATGAATGCACACTCCAGCCATGGCTGAGCTTCAAACCTCTCAGGAAAATAAACCCAGGGATGCACACGCTAACTAAAGGCTGTGAGATGTGACTTCAGAAGCCCACATCTTTTTGAAAGCATAAGTGAGAACCATAAGTTGTCGCCACTGAGTGATAGTCCAGAAGCCAGTTCTGAGCCATGACTAGCTCATGGGCCTGCCTGGCTGGACAGAGAGTTACTCCAAGTTCAAGTCACCTACAGAGCTCTGGCACTGCACTTGTTCAGCTGCAACTGCAGCTCCCTGCAGTGGTGCTGCAGCACAGCATCACTCACGCTGCTGTGCAGACACGAGCCCTTGCTTACCAGGCCATGCAGAAGCCACTAAAATGCACCAAAGAACCCCAGCCTTAGACATCATCACTTTGCCAGAGGTACAAAGAAAATAATTTTTTTTTTATGCAAGAGCTGCCATCTAATAATTTAGAGCTAAATCCAGTGCAACTATTTTTCCTTCTCCAAATTAGTGTTATTGCTACTTGCAGAGCAGCAAGTGCAAGAGTCAGTGAAAGCCTCCGTATTTATTTAACCACGGAAAGAACCCTTGAGATGTATACATAGCAGATTAATCAAACTGAACAGAACAGACTGAAAACTACTGTCTTGAGATGCCTTGATTCCTTTCTGATGAACTCTGTGGAGGAGTTATCAATGCAAAGGAAAGGAAATCTTTTAAAAGTCATGGATGCTTGTAAAAATTCTGCAATAAAGTCCACTAAGTTAAAAGTGTTTAGGGGAAGAATGTAATTCTAGTTTCTAGGCACTATCTCAAGACAGATTTATAAAGACTCATAAAATATTCATTTGATTATATATTGCTGTGTTGTTTTCAGCACCCTTATCATGGAAGAGTCTGCTGTCTTCATTAATGCCTACTGCAAACTTTCAAATGCTTTTGGACACGACAGCTTATTTGTTTTGGCTTTTCTAAAATAAGCTGTTTCATTCTAGAAGTAAAACAGTGCTTCACTAGTAGTAGATGGAAGTTAAGAGCCAAATATTTCTGTTCCAAGATGTTTTTCTAGAGTTAAAAGTACATTAAGATGGAATTTGATATACAGGTCCAAACAGATTTTTAACTTCCTGTGATCCATTAACTTATTCTTAGAGATGCTATACATAAAAGTACCAAATGACATTTTTTAGACTTCTTACAGAATAAAAGACTTATATTATTCTCAAGAATAATAGTCACTTAATCCTTTGTGTGGATGGCTGCTCTCAGCAATTAGTAGGCAAATGCAAACAGCTGAATTATTTAACTTTGCAAAGTGGCTGATGTTAAACTTAATGGCTGAACTGTGCAATCATATGTCTGCTGAAATTCAGGGCAGCAACAAATGTCAAGTAAACAGCAATTATCCCACAAATACTTGGCATTTTAGGTATTTCTCATGTGAACGTGACAGTAATTTTAGAAGGTTTACAGATTTCAAGTAGGATGAGTTTTTAAAAATGCACAATAATAAGGGGCTTGGTTAAGATACAGACTTGAGTTTCCAATTTCAAACAACATTTATTTTTTTAAAGATTTCTTCACTGAAGTTTGGATGGCATTAAGTTCAATTTTTTTTTTTACATGGAATGAAAATAATTGATAATTTAATATATAATTATTGGTAAATTTAATAATTTCTTCTTTTTTTTTCCACTGACAACCTTCCACTCAAACTGCATATTCTTTGGATGCTGGTGTAACAGATGTATATGTCTGGAAAAACCATGTCTTTTCAGCTACAGCAGTGGTACTCATTTGCAAAGTCCTCTTTCTGTCTCAGTGACAGTTCTGAAGGATCTCTGTCCCCTGAACTGTTTTAGGCAGGGCTTGTTCATGCAGAGCAAATAGTGCAGGGGAGGGAGTTTCCTTTGCATATTCTCATGTGCCTGCTGCTCTGCATAGCACAAACACCTTTGTGACAAATTCCCTTGAAAACCTCCAGGTATGCAGAAAGTGAAGGATTGGCATGCTTGTATCTAGTGTCTTCACGCAGGGATATGGAGGCAGCTCTTCCACCAGTGACAAAAACTCCAAAGACAGAGAAAGTAAGATCACCTAATTTTGAAAATTGAAGCTATGATATTCATTGAAAAATTAATATCCTTAATGTTCGTTGCAGTCAGTAGTCCTTACTGTAACTTCCCTTACTTCTGATCAGAGGAAGTATCTACAGAGTGGTTGTTTCTGTTGTTGTTAGGGGTTTTTTTGTGGTGTTTTTGGTTTCTGGTTGGGTTTTTGTTAGTTTTTTGGTTTGTGTTTTTTCCTATTCACTACATAGGAAATGGATGGAGAAGGCTGCTTTCCAGAAACTGCATTCAATCATCAAGTTATATGGAAGGACCTGCTTCTGGAAAAGTTATGACTAATAACCGTGAGAAGGAAACCTTACCGTAAGAGATTTCTGAACATCTCTAAGACATCTGAATCACAATGTTATTCATAATATGACCTAAAATCTGATAACTAAATATGGGGTTAAAGACAACTTTCTGCAGAGTTTTGATGGGTGCTGTCCCATAAGGCTGGAAGACGGTTTAGTAGTCAGCTACCGATGAATAACCATTCTTAGTCACTATCCAATGACTCAGCTTGTAAAATCCCAAAAGGCTGTCATGTCTTCTTTGTATACTAGTGAATAAACCTACACATCTGGCTGCCAGAACATCTTGTAGGCAACGATGCTGTTTATGAAACAGTCTTTGGACACAGTGAAGCAGTCCTTAATAGGTACAATGTGAGGTCATGGCAGTCTAGTGCATCCCTTATCTTAGAGATGTAAGCTGTGCTAAGCACACACTTGGAAAAGGGACAAGGAAAGATCAAAAAGCCCAGAAGCCCAATTTGGATCAGACCTTTTCCCTGCATTCGTCCCATTCTGTTGCAAAAGTAGGACTGGGAAATCTCAGTCAAAAAGCATTGCCCATTTTCTTGAAGTTAAGTGTGAAACTGTAACATAAAAGAAAAACAAGCCATGCAGTCAGCTCTGCCAGGGGGTACTTAGGAATGCTGGGTCTCTAAGCAGCCCTTGAGGCAGCTGGGAGGGAGGTACATAGTGCTCAACAGGATCAGCTGTGCTCTTTTGCCACAGTTTCAGGCAGAGGTATGAAGAAGGACAGTCCCTACTGACAGAAAGCTCCAGGTCACCCCCCTAAAGATAAAATTAGATTGGAAAAACTAGAACATAGCCATCCTAGCCTGTGCCAAATGTAGCAATGGAAAAAGACAGTACTCCTCATACACTGATGCAAGTAAAATACTGCTGGTGTAGCTTTAATGTGTCTTTTAATTAATTAATGTATCTAAGCCCTTTGGAACAGGAAGAGTGATTCTTCCTATGTCCTTACAGTGCCTATACAGTTGGAAGCCATATTTAAGACCATAACCAAAGACATACATTTCTAAAACTCTGAAGAATTTTTTCTTCTGACAAGGTCAGAAATACCACAAAAGCTACTAGTCACAATAATGGATAGCTTTGTTCTCCTAAGAGAGGATACAAAATATAAACTTGGTTTATAAACCAATAAACTTGGTTCCTGGAGAGAGTGGAAGGCAACCAGACACAGCCTATAAGGGAGCCTACCAGGGCTGGCCCAGCCAGACCTGCTGCTCACAAACAGGGAAGGGCTGTGGGACATGTGGGGGTCAGAGACCACCTTGGTGGAATCAGTCATAGAGTTTTGGATTCTTGGAGAAGTAAGGAAGAGAATCAGCAAAATACTTGGACCATGGACTTCCAGAGGGTGGACCTTGGCCTGCTCAGGGCACTGAACATGTTCAGGGACAGAGCATTTAAAAACAAAGGGGTCCAGGAAGGCTGGGCATACTTTAGGAAGGAAATATTAAAGATGCAGAAGCATGCCATCCCCATGTGCCAACAGATAAGCCGGCAGGGAAGAAGACCAGGCTGGCTGAACAGAGACCTTTAGCAGTAACTCAGAGAAAAAAATGTTTATGACCTTTGGATGAAGAGGCAGGCAGCTCAGGGAGAGTACAAGGATGTTTGTAGGTCATGCAGAGAAAAAACCAGAAAGGCAGAAGTTCAACTAGAACTCAATGTGCTGAAAACTGTTGTAAAATATAATAAAAATAATTTTCATAAATACACTAAAACAAAAAGAATGCGAAGGAAAACACCATCCTTTATTGAACCCAGGGTGGAACACTGGAAAAGTAAAAGGCCTAATGCCTTCTTAGCCTTAGGCCTAGCGCCTGCCAAGTCTTTAGCAGTGAGACCAGTTATCCCCAGGGCAACCAGCCCTCTGAGCTGGTCAGGGGGAAATCATGACTGACCTCCTGTGGCACTTGGCCCTCACAATCCTGTGGGACTGCATGGATTCCTCCAAGGGAATTGAGGGAGCTGGCAGAAGAGCTCACCATCATTTATCATCAGTCCTGGTTAACTGAGAAGGTCCCAGATGACTGAAGGTTGTCCAGTATGTTGCTCATTTACAAGGGTTGGAAGGAGGATCCCGGGAGCTACAGGCCTGTCAGACTGCTCTTGGTATCTGGGAAGGCCATGGAACAGATCATCTTGCATGTGATCACAAGGCAGGTACAGGACAGCCACGGGATCAAGCCCAGCCATCACAGGTTTAGGAACAGCAGTCTTCCCTACCAACCTGATCTCCTTCCATGACAAGGTGAGCCATCCAGTGGATGATGGAAAGGTAGTGGGTGTTGTCTATAAGGATTTCAGTAAAGCCTTTGACACTGCCTCCCACAACATTCTCCTGGAAAAGCTGGCAGCCCATGACTTGGACAGGAGCTCTCTTTTCTGTGTTAACTGTCAGGATGATTGAGCCTAGAGGATAGTGATAAATGGTGCTGCATCCTGTCGGTGCTGTGCCTCAGAGTTAGTAGTGGGACCAGTCCTGTTTAATATCCTTACTGATGGCCTGGATGAAGGGATTGAGTGCACATTCAATAAATTAATGGATAAGACCACATTGGGTGGTAGTGCAGATCTGCCAGGAGGCAGGAAGGCTCTGCAGAGGGATCTGGGCATGCTAGATCAATGGGCTAGGCCAAATGTATGACATTCAACAAGGCCAAGTGCCTACACTTCCTACACTTCATCCACAAAAAATCCATGCAGGTTTAGGACAGAATGGCTAGGAAGCAATTCAGTGGAAAAGGACCTGGAGGTGCTGGTTAACAAGCAGCTGAATATGAGCCAACATGTGTCTAGGTGGTCAACGGCATCATGACTTATACCAAGGACAGTGAGGCAAGCAGGACCAGGGCAGTGATTGTTCCCCTGTGCTTGGTGCTGGTGGGGCCACACCTTGAGTGCTGTGTTCAGTTCTGGGCCCTCACTGCAAGAAAGATATTGTGGTGCTGGAGAATGTCTGAGAATGGAACAATGTTGGGGAAGGGTCTAGATTATAAATCTTATGAGGACCTGCTGAGGGGGCTGAGGTTGTTTGGCCTTCAGGAAAAGAGGCTCAGAGGTGACCTTATCACTCTCTCTACAACAGCCTGAAAAGTGAGTGCAGCCAGGTGGGGGTCAGCCTCTTCTCCCAGGTAATAAGTGGCAGAACAAGAGAATATCGCCTCAAGCTGCCCTAAAGGAAGTTCAAGATGGGCACCAGGAAGAATTTTTTCATACAAAGGGTTTTTAAACAGTGGAATGGACTTCCCAGGGGCTGGTGGAGTCACCATCCCTGGGGGTGTTCAAGAGATGACTGGATGTAGCACTTAGTGCTCTGGTCCAGTTGACAATGTCTTGATCAAAGGTTGGGCTCAATGGTCTCAGAGGTCTTTTCCAACCTAAATGTTCCTGTGATTCTCTAATACACATCCAAAGTATTCTGAACTTGCCTAGGTCTGTGAGAAGATTTTGGGGTCCAGGGTCTCCTGAAAAGGTACGCAAAAAGAGCAGAGTTTTATTCTCATTTAACACAGATTTATTTAACTGGCAAAGGCCTAAAAGAAGTTGGGAAAAGCTGTTTGTACAACTGTGTGTAGCAGTGAGAAATGGCAATTTCTCAGTCAGAATCAGGAACTTCAGTGAAACAGTCTTTGTTCATGTTCTCCTGAAATCTCTTCCTCAATGACTGCATTCACCTGATGGGACAGGACCTGGGGAGCTCTTGCCAAGGCGAAAGCATCAGGGTAACTGATAGTCAGATGTGGCCAGTTCCAGGGAGATTTGGGACAGCTCTGCAGAGGAACATCTGGCATGCCACAATGCAGTAGAAAAGTGTCTCCTTTTTCTTGCTCTAAACTGTGTTAGTCCCAATGAAGACCATGTGCTAGTACACTGTGGTGGTTCAGGCCAGTGCCTGGCAGGGATAGGGAACATTCATTTACCCTACAAAATCCCTAAGTCGCAGGTCAGGTGGAATATCCCTCCACTGCCTGTAAAACAGTACAGTAATTTCAGCAGTGACAATGACTCAGGTCACAGGTAGGAGGGAAATGTTAATGTTAACCCAAGAAGGTAGATCTCTTTGTTTGTATATGCCTTGAAGATAAATACATGCAATAAACAAACTCATCCCATCTTAAGAGCAGGAAGGCAGTCTCCCGACACACAGATGGTGTGTTACAGCCACAGCCCTGCTGCTGGCAGTGCTGAAGAAAGGGCAGGATCCAGGCTGGCCCATGTTGGCTTCTGTCACCCTAGCAGAGTTGAAAAGAGCACACAGGTAGGCATGAATATTTATCCCCACCCAGTGCAACACACATCCTTCATGAATCACATGGATTCTGCAGATAAAATCTATAGGGAGGACAACACCAATAAAACTACCATTAAATCAGCACTCGGATTACTTCAACAAACTTCCCAATTTCAGTTCTTGCAAGGTCCTCCTAACTGCATGCACCTTGGAGATACGGCATCTGGAGTTTTCATCTTGGGGTCTCTGTTGCCATTAAAACTTTGTGACAGAATTACAGCTGTATTAATCACAAATATGAGATTATCAAGATCTGTATCTCAAAAGTAAAGAGGAACAATATTAAGCTCTTATCCTCAGTATTATTTTTGTATAGACAATCACACAAGAAGAAGTTTAAACTTGCTTTATTAAACACTGATTCCCCCACTTGTATGTTTTTTGTATATGGATCCCAATCTGTGCTTCAACAGCCTGACTTCAGATTTATGTGGTACTTAGGAGAAAAGTAATGTGGTTTATGCAGTAAGAATATATAATATTTTCTCATTCCAATGTGTGGAGTTACCTCCATTTTGATGCTTATACATTTCCCTTTCCCTGTTTTCTTTCACTCTCCAGTGGTTACAAAGTATTTAAAATTGGATGAAAATGAACTGCTATATATTTCCTCAATTATTATGGCTTTCATTATTCTATTATCTGAAAGCTTTGTAAACATGCAATTATCACCCTGATGACACTAGAGGCTATTATCCTCTTCTCACAGTGGGGGCTGAGAGGAAAAAAGGTAAAAATATGCTTAATGTGTGCTGTTTGAGATAGGTTTGACCTCTGTGGTGTATCAGAGAGATTTGTGTTGTATACTGCTGTGAGACCCAGGCCTGGGTCAATGTTAATTCCCAGGAGCTTAGCATACTTAAAAACCAGACTATTAGCTCTCAAAATTGATTTTCTCAAGGGAAGGGAAGGGAAGGGAAGGGAAGGGAAGGGAAGGGAAGGGAAGGGAAGGGAAGGGAAGGGAAGGGAAGGGAAGGGAAGGGAAGGGAAGGGAAGGGAAGGGAAGGGAAGGGAAGGGAAGGGAAGGGAAGGGAAGGGAAGGGAAGGGAAGGGAAGGGAAGGGAAGGGAAGGGAAGGGAAGGGAAGGGAAGGGAAGGGAAGGGAAGGGAAGGGAAGGGAAGGGAAGGGAAGGGAAGGGAAGGGAAGGGAAGGGAAGGGAAGGGAAGGGAAGGGAAGGGAAGGGAAGGGAAGGGAAGGGAAGGGAAGGGAAGGGAAGGGAAGGGAAGGGAAGGGAAAAGTGCAACCTCCGCACCTTTCCTCTAAACCAGGCAAGCATTGTCACTTTCTGAGCTCACTTTTTCATCTGTCAAGGAGAGAAAATGCAAATTCCTGCACCCATGATTTAGTCTTGATCAACACTTCCTTCATTCCCAGTGTTACTTGGTACATCTATGTTGCTTCCTGGAGTAGCTGAGGGGACTTCTTGAGGCTGATGGAGGCATGATAGGAGGGGAATCATAACACCTGAAACAGCAGTGCCACTGCCACCACTTTCATTAACTCACTAGATGAGACAAGAATGTTAGAAATAATTTGTGTCTGTCAGGGAAATGCCCCAGTGAAAACTTCAAAACATGTAAGGGAGATAAACTCCTCCAAACCCTGCTTATTTCCTTAAATGTATTTGGGGAGAAAAAAGAGCAGGCCATCAAAAACATTAAAGGGAATAGTTTAACCTGTTACTATATTTTCTGAGGATTTGTGCAGGGTCAGCAGGTAGACCCTGTTGTGGAGACCTTGCCCCACATGCTTTGGGATATTACTTTGTTTTTAATTCTGGAGCTGGCATATGGATTGTTACTGTTTCCTTATTAAACATAGTCACCTGAAGTAAAGCTACTTGGCTTAATGGACCTCTAATCTGATCCTCTGTGTCAGTAGTGATGTTCAATTATAAGCAAAGGAAGGATTTCCAAAGAAAGGCTCATAAGATTGGAATTGCTTGCGTACCAAATACTTATGGGGAAGAGAAACAAACCACGCAATGATGTGTCCTCACTATGCTCCCAAGTGTTTGCAACACTGGCAATTTTATATTTGCTTTTGAAACTTTCTCACGCTTTCCCCGCTGTCTCAGACCCACAGTAAGTATAATATAGACTGCATTGATGTATCAGTTGAAAGTTGTGCCAGCATGGAAATCCCAGTTCAGTGGCACCAGAAGGAACCTAGGGTGTGCTTCTCCCAGGACTCCTGACAAAATTCTTTATTAGAAACATTCCTGTTCTTCTTTCAAAACATGGCACCCTGACATAGCCCAGTGCTATGAAGGTATCCAATCTGGCCATAGCAGGTGGCCTGAACTGCAGGCAGCACTGTCTATCTGTTTTCCAGGTGTGCCTGCATTATATTGTGTTTCCTT
Source organism: Ammospiza caudacuta (assembly GCF_027887145.1). Lineage (NCBI taxonomy): Eukaryota > Metazoa > Chordata > Aves > Passeriformes > Passerellidae > Ammospiza > Ammospiza caudacuta. The sequence goes on from NC_080632.1 coordinate 24,419,777, forward strand.
GATTGGAGAATTCTCCAATTCCAGTTTGTGGTAAGCTGCCTTTAAGCTGTTCTGTAACCTATAGAAGTGTAGAGACCTTTTGTGTGAAGCATAGGGAATGAAAATGGCTAAACTCTCAAAATGTGGGACGACATTGTGCCATCTAAATGGTATCAGCAACCCCAACATTTTATAACCTTTTAAAACCAACTCAGAGAAGAACGTTTTTTGCAAGGCACAGTAGAGTACTTCATTGTTTTCTAATAAGAAATGGCAAATATGTGATTTAATGAAAATGAGTTATTCCCAACTGAGAAGTGTAGATAAGGAGAAGATTATAATTTCAGATGTTGTGTGGTATGATCCCAATTTCCCCTGAAAATGCAACCTTGGAGGGTAGATGGTGTTTAAATTGGAATTCAGTCAAACTACATAGCTGCACATTCTGCTTCCTTGGGATTTCAGTCTAATTGTCTAATGGTTCACCAAAATAAGTGATTCTTTCTTCATCTACACATTGTTACAAAGGTTACAAAAGGTCAAAAAAGGTCAATGGTTTATAGTGATTAAGAATTTAGGTATAAGAACAAATTTGCACTAACAAGTTTCCAAGCAGTGTCAAAGGATGCTTTTTCAATGTCCGTCACATAAATATTGCAAAGAGTATCCTTGAAGTTTGTTAGGGCAAGCACTCATCTTTAGATTGCCATTTGCATCAGACCAGCTGTGTGTAAACTGTGAAGAATCTCCTTTTTTTTTTTTTTGTGGTAAGTATACTAATGTTTGATCTCAGAATCCTTTTCATATTTGTACGACTAGTGTTCTCGCCCTCTGAAGGAGGACCTGCAATCTTTGCCCAACATGACTAATGTAAGTTCTAGCAAAGGCTACCGTAAAGGAGTTATGCCTTCCAGAAAAACCAAACACCTGGCTTGACTTCTGCCATTTCAGAGACTAGAATTTCCAATGCTGGCAGCATCGTTACAAGCTCAAGAAAATACATTGCTTCTGTTAAAGCTCTTTCTACTAGTTTTAGTTACTACTTGAAAACTGCAGCTTTCTTTTTACTCAGAAACATTTAACATTTGAGAGTTTTTGACAGGATCTGTAGAATGTAGAGGGGCTTCAAGTTGCAATTCTTGCCTTGCCCCAGGATGAAAATTATAGAGCTACATAACTATAGTTGGTATTTTTGTATGGGGGAAAAAAAGGAAGAAAAAGAAAGAGTTCATCAAAATGCATTTTGCTGACATTTTTTCTCACTAGAGGAAGGAACCTTTCCTCCTCACATCCATTTCATGCCCAGGTCTATAGGTCTGTCTATACATGGATGATTAAGAAATTCAGTCACATACCAAAAGTTCCATAAGCTTTTTCACCCCTTAATACCCAACAATGTTTATCTAGTTATGTCAATTTTAACATTACTTCTTTATCTCTTTTTTTTGTGTGTGTGTGTGATGGAAATACACTGTTGACATTTGCTATGGATTTTATCTCTTGTTTATTGACTGGATGGTAAAGATTTTGAGGACCACTGAATCTCTTCTGTAGTGAGTAGTGTTAGCGTTTTAGACTTTTTCTGTAGTAACGGTTTGGTACAACTGAAGAGCATTTCAAAGGAACTGCACTGTTTGGTATATCTGTTTTATAAACAGCTTATTTTTCTCAGGAAACCCTGGAAATAAACAAATAAAAAAAGTGAGGTCATTTGTAAGGGAGTACCCAAGTCTTCATTTAGAATTGTGGCATTTGATTCTCACAGCCGGAGAAGATTTCACCAATGAGTGATGTATCTGAGAGATGTGTCTAGGGACATGATTCACACTGCGGGTGACCTGAATGAAGCAGCAAAATATCTGATTTCAGGAGGTTTCACATTTAGCTAACAAAAGCATGAATTAACAGACAGAAAGTGATGATGAGGGAAACCAGGATGGCAAGCATGAATTTACTAAACAAATAACGCAGCTGATCCCTTTAACCATCTTACTGTGAGGCCTGTCACAATACTGGAAGAGCAACCATCTGCCCTTTGCTCAGCTTCAGATCGGTTCCCATCTCAACCATGAGGCAACATTTCAATCCTGCCATTTCAATACCTGTATGAACAATTGTGGAGAAAAACAATAATGGAGAAGAAAGGATCTTCAGCTCTGGACAGGTCTTCAGCAGTGGGATAAAAACACCCTTGTAGTTATGGTCACATGGGTCCCCATGTACACATTTTTGCTCTTCCTGCCTGCAGTGCTATGAGTCTTCACCTTGCCCCTGAACTTTGAAAGAAGTCAGGGAAATGCTTTGAAAAATATCTGTTTGGTAGGCACCTTGGGAACTCTCCTTTATCTCTCTGTCATTCCCTGACTTCATCATGCACTGAGTAAAAAAACCAAATAACTTAATACTAAAATGGTCTGACTGAACAAAACTACAAACCAATGTTTTTATAATTCTATACAAAGTCAATAGTCAGTTTTTCTGGCATTCCCTCTATACCCCTGTGAGAAGTACATGAAATTCAGTCAAGTAATTTCCATATATATATATATATATATATATAATTAAAATTTATAATATCCACAGGGCTATATTTTCTTTAGTTTTTTCTTTGCTTTGGTCAATTTCACTCTACAGTACTGAGAACCAAAGACTCTGTGGTGACCTTTGAGACTGTTTGTTTTTGCTTTTACATATTTCCCTTGGTGGTTGCTGGCCTTCAAATTGCAGGGGCAGTAGGAGGGAGGTGGGAAGTAAGGTAGTAAGAGGTATATGTATGTTGTTATGTAGCTTCATGAGATTTTTTTAGGCATATACGAATCCAAATACAGAGATTGGCCTGCACATTTAAAGTCATACAACATGTGTAAAGAGTCCGTGTGGCTCTTTGTGAAACTTAAAATCTTTACCAGATATTTTACTCCCAAAGGATTTACTACTTCACATTAACAGGCTTACAAGTGAATCTTTTCAAGGAGAATTATAAGTCTTGGACATATGCTTAAGTATAAGCAATTAAGCTCTTTCTTTTTTCCACCATGTGTTTAATCATGTGTCTTGCTGTCAATGCATGCTTCTTATGCCTCAGAGCAGTCAAAAGAATATATGTGTTGGGGACATGGCAAAGGGCTTTGTGAGTTGGTACCATTGTCATGATGAAGATGTAGGATGATGTAGGTGATGGTTAAAAGGCCAGTCTGGGCTCCTAAAGTAATGACTGGAATTCCCCACATTCTTGAAATAAAAATGTAATTTCCAAAAATGTCAGAGTTCCTGAAAAGCATGCATCCCACCGAACTGCAAGGTCTTTTAGGTGTTTTAGTACCTAAGAGCATTTGAATGTTTCATCCTGTTTTACTTTTTAATCTTGTTGCTTAACTGTCTGATTACCTGTTCCCTGAGGCTGGTATCGCAGTTTAGTGTATTCCAAATATATTAATCTCTACAGATGCCAGGAAAAGGCAGCATGCAAACAATAGTCTCCTTTCAGAGTTGCAGAAGCCTGGGAATGCAGCTAATTGTGTCGGCATAGCTCCCTCTGCTGCTTCAGGACTAAAATATTTTTTTCACCCAGAAGCTTCAATATCAGTGTATTGCATCAGAATTCATATCAAAAGCTTTGAAAAACAAAATTGCATTGGCAATTTTTTATCTATAGCTTTTTGGATTTAGGAAATCCAACTAAGAATTTCTGGTTCTCCTGTCTATTTGCATACGTAAAGCATATAATCCAAAGCTGATTTAAGAACAAATGCTTTGATCATCTTCTTGTTAAAAGTAAATACAAAATCAAACCATGCGCCTAATCCCATGAGATGTGCACTTGAACCAGAAAAACAGCATGTTAGAAAATACATGTGTGGATAAAAATTTAAAAAAATGTTTTTGTCTCAAGCTACTAAAAATTATTACAGAAGATAGTGCTCTTACAAAATTTCACATAATCACAGAACTATGAAATCACTGGTATGGGTAGGGACCCTTGAAGATCTTTTAGTCCAACCCTCTGCTAAAGCAGATTGCCCAGGATCCCATCTAGGTGGGTTTTGAACATCTTCAGAGAAGGATATGCAACAGCCTTCCCCAGGAGTCTGTTCTGTCACTCCCAAAATAAGGACATTTTTCCTCACCTTCATATAGAACTTCTTGTGTTTCAGTTTGTGCCTAGGGTCCTTGCCCTGTTGCTGGGCACCACCAGAGTCTGGGTCCATCCTCTGACACCTCCCTTCAGAATCTAGTATGCGTTGATAAGGTCCCCTCTCAGCTGTCTCCTCTCAAGGTTGAACAGGCCTGGCTCCCTCAGCCTTTCCCTGTAAGAGAGATGCTCTGGTCCTCTCTTCAGCCCCCTGCTGGACCTTCTAGAGTAGTTCTCTGAACTGAGGAGCCCAGAACTGCACACAGCACTCCAGATGTGCCTCACCAGGGCTCAGCAGAGGGACAGGATCACCTCCCTCAACCTGCTGGCAATGCTCTCCCAAATGCACCCCAGGGTGCCATTGGCCTTCTTGGCCCCCAGGGCACACTGCTGGCCCATGGACAGCTTGTTGTCCACCATGAACATGAAGGACCCCCAGGTGCTTCTTCACAGAGCTGCCTCCCAGCAGGTCACCCCCAGCCTGTGCTGGTTGTTCCTCCCCGGGTGCAGGACCCTGCACTTGCCTCTGTTGAATTTCAGATGTGTCTTCTCTGCCCAGCTCTTCAGCCTGTCCAGGTCTCACTGAATGGCAGCCCAGCCCTCTGGGGTATTGGTCACTCCTCCTGGCTCTGTGCTGTCAGGGAACTCGCTGAGGGAACTCTGTCCCTGCCTCCAGGTCACTGATGAATAAGTGGAACAAGACTGGACCCAGAACTGACCCCTGAGGAGCCCCTCCAGCTACAGGCCTCCAGCCACCTCCTGTGGCACTGGTCACAGCTCTCTGAGCTCAGCCATTCAGCCAGGTCCCAATTCACCCCACTGTCCTCTCAGCTAGCCAACACTTCCTGAGCTACCATGAGCATGTTGGGGAAACAGTGTCAAAAGCCTTTGCTGAAGTCAAGGCTAACAATCACTGCTCTCCCCTTCTCTCCTCAGCCAATTGTCCTACCACAGAAGGCTACCAGACTGGTCAGGCATGATTACAGCTTGGGTGAATCTGGTTACTCTTGATAACCCTCTTTTCATCCACATTCTTAAAGATGACATCCAGAATGAACTGTTCCATCAGTTTTCCAGGAATGGAGATGAGGCTCACTCACTTCCTGGGTCCTCCTTCTTGCCCTTTTTGAAAGAGTGACATTGGATTTTCCCCAGTCCTTGGGGATCTGTGATATTCTCCATGACCTTTCAAAAATGATGGATACTGGATTAACGCTTGCAAACTTCAGTATTCACAGGTACATTCTATCAGACTTCATGGTTCTGTGAGTTTCGAATTTGCTTAAATGATTTCTAAATAAATCCTCCTCTACCACAGAGAAGTATAGAGTCATTTTCCAGACTTTCTCTCTTGCCTCCAGGGCCTGGGATTCCTAAGGATAGGCATTAGCTGTAAAGAGAGAAGTAAAGCGGGCACTGAGCAACTGTCTTCCCTCTCTCCTTCATCACAAGAGCACCCACCTCATTCAGCAGTGGGCCCTCATTTTCCCAAGTCTTCCTTTTGCTTGCCTCCTGTTGTCTTTGACATCCCTTGCCAGATTCAATTCCAAATGAACCTTAGCACACAGCCCTGCATGCTTCGATATATTTGCAATATTCTTACCAAGTGGTCTATCTCTTTTTCCAGACTCTGTAAAATTTATTCTTCTGATTGAGTTTTGCCAGAAGCTCCTTGCTCATTAATAAAAGCCTTCCACCCCCTTTGCTTTCTTTCTTACTCAGAAGTATACAATCATCTTGCTCCTTGCCCATGGAGAGGGTGATGCTTTAATCACAACAAGCTTTCTTAGGTGTGTTTTCCCTCCAGGGCTTTTTCCTATGATACTCTATCAAGCGTATCCATGAGGAGGCCAACGTCTGCTCTCCTGAACTCTAGAGTATTGGCTTGATGTGCACCCTTCCTGACACTATAAGGATCCAGCCAAAGCTCCCACTGGTCCTCACATTCCACACCAGACCCTCCCTGCTGTTAAGAAGATCCAGCATAGCATCTCTATTTGTTGGCTCCTCTAATGCTTCCAGAAGAAAGTTATCATCAACACAATCCAGAAACTTCCTGGTCTGCTTGTACTCTGTGTTGTCCATCCAACAGGATTGAGGTAGCTGAATTGCTTATCTGTCTAGATGAGAGGGGCTCATCTGCTCAATGTTCCTGGTCAGGCAGCCTGTAGTGAGCCCCTGCTATAATGTCACCTGTCTCTGCCCTGCCTTTAATCCAGATCCATGAGCTCTCAGCTGGCTCCTCATCCATCCCAGGGCAGAAATCCATCCACTTCAGCATGTTCTTGGCACAGACAGCAACACTCTTTCCTTGTCTCTCCTGCCTGTTTTCAAAAGGATCTGTAACCTCTCATTCCAACGCTTCATAGGAGTGTTGGCTTGTAGGAGCCACCCTACCATATCTTTGTGGTGCCTCTTAGCCCATCTCTAACTCCTCTTGCTCATTCCCTGTGATGTCTGTGGCATAAATTCAGTCCCTGATGAAGCAGACCTACTGGCTGGAGTGTCAGGAATTCCTTCATAACTTTTCATGTATTCTCCTCCTGACCCGCCCCAAGCTCTGGCCATGTCTCGCTGACTTCCCATCAGACTGGAAGGACTAAGAGGGACTGAGGTTCCAATCCCCTGACACCTTGAATTCAAAGCCCTCTTCACCAGCCTGGCAAGCCTATGGCTGAAGATGCTCTTCCCCTTCCCTGGCAGACAGACCCCATGAGCCCTCAGTACACCCAGTTTCCCAAGGTGAGTTATGTGGTCCAAGAAACCGAAACCTGGACTGAGGTACCAGCCTGTAACCATTTGTTGATTTACCTGCCTGACTGGCCCTTTCAAACACCTTCCCTTTGACTGTGAGGATCAATGAAAACACTGCTTGAGCTCCAGAGTCCCTTACTGGGACTTTCCAGGGCTCTGCAATCATTGATGCTCCTCAGAATACTTTTGGCTCCATCACAGGTGCCCACATGCATCAACACAAGCAGCAGTTAGTGATCAATGGACTGGGCAAGCCTTGGTAGTCTCTCAATGACAATTTAAGAGGAACATTTAAGCTCAACACACTAAAATAAAATATTTTAATTCAACTACCTATCCACATTGGAATACTTCAGAAAATATATGCAAAAAAAAGTTCAAAAGCTGCCTACTGACCTATTTCTGAACTTTTTGTTTCCTTCTTAATGGTTTTATTCTTCCCTAAGAGACATTCCAAGAATTGTTCTATGGAAGACAGCAAAAATCTTGCTTTCTGTTTGCTTTAGATTACAGAGTGGTCTGCTTCCTTAATATTTTTCAAACATTAAGACCCTCCTAGACACTGTAGGCTATCCAAAAGAACATCTGATGTTTTGTTCTGATATTTATATAGTAGTTTATATAATACCTTTTTTCTTTCATTCCTTTGTTCAACCCAACCCTCTAGCCAGACCTTGGGAAACAATTCCGCGTTGACCAGTGTTAGCAGGAACGTCTTCTGGGTTTTTGCTGCTGCTTAAATTTTTTTTTTTTAAGCTTTTTTTTTAATACCCATTTTTGAGATAGAAAAAATATACTGTTGCTACAGTGCTACATAGTTTTTATTAACAAAAACATGTCTGCAATCATGCAATATTTTTTAATTCAGTGAATGCTTAATGCAAGAAAAGTTTAAAAATATTTGTGTGGCATTTCTGGATTTTCAATTCTATCTCCTGCAGGAATGCATGCACAAAGGGCTTGAGCTAGAGTGGTAGTATTTGACAGTGCGGAAGAACAGTCCAGTACCAAATTCATGTATTTTTTGCAACAGATTTTGGCTCTTAGCTGATAGTCTGTAGTGAATGAATTAATTTTCTTATTCCTTGTCCCTTCTCTGCCATGCTGCTGATGAAGTGATATTTGCATGAGAGAGCCTGTGATGCAGTACAGATTGTATAATTATCCAAAACTGCAACTTCAACCTTAAGACAATCATCTTCCCTTTCCTGTCTACCACCAGCACTTAATGATTAGTTGAAGGCTTGGAGGTGAAAATGCCATCTACAAGACAAATTTTCTGCTTCTCAAAAATATATTCTGTTACTCCCACCAAGCCAAAACACAGAAAAGACAAGGTCTTTGGTTCAGCATTGCTCTGATCTGAGGGCACCAGGGGGGCAGGGAACTGTCAGTGACACATGGGAAGGGGAAAACAGGGTGAGGTTAAAGATCCACGAACCACCATGCTCTGCTCCTGCACTTTTCCTGCTGTTCCAGGACCAGAGCCATTAGAGGTGTTTAACCAGGAAACAACCCTTCTGAGGGGCTTTCTTACTGAACAACTGAAAGACTAATGGGCACGTGATGCCTAGAGAGGCTACCTGGAACAAAGACTAGGCAGTGTTAAAGGAATAAAGAAGGTATTTATTAAAAAGGCCTCCAAAGGATACACCTCGGGCTGTACAAGAGCCTGGCCAGGGCTACACCCAAGACAGACCCAAAATGTGTGTGTCAGCAGTTTTCACACTTTTATAAGTTTTGGTCCATTTACATATTGGGGTTAATTGTCCAATTACAGTTTCAGGTTATGAAGTCCCATCCTCCCAGATTGCTCTCCTCCATTCGCTGTTGTTTACACTTTTTGGGCCTGAAGCTGCAGCGGTATCCTTGGTTCTCAGGCTGGAAAAGGATTGTTTTGTCTAACTAAACTGTGAAGACAACTTGCTAACACTTCATATGAAGTTTGGAGTTATGTAATAATGCAGTACAGAGTCTGGAAAATAGGAAAACTAAAAAGGCATCCTCTTCCTCCTTTAAAGGCTTGCCAAGGTTTTTACCTTGTCAAGTCTCTATTCTAAAGGTCTACTAATAATAGGTATTTAATAATAATAAATATCTAACAATAGATAAATATCTAACAATACTAAATATCTAATAAGCACAGTGAGAGTCATGGAAGTCTCCAAAGCTGTCGAAGTGCAGCTAGCCTCTATGCCCATGGCATGAAAAATGAACAGTGTGAATGGAATAGCACATAAACCCCCTATGGTGAAAGTGAATCCCCTTTCCTGCAGTTACTGAGCAGTTAACAACAAGCACTTCCATTGTGAGAGGCAGTAGCAAGGAATAGTTTGCCTTTCCTTTTGCCTCTCCACCTTCCACGCTGGGGATGGGTACTTTCATTCGTGACATGGGTGATTCACAGGGAAACCATTCCAGTTGTGTGGAAGCATCATTGCCAGCCCACCTCTCTGGCACTGTTCCTGTTCTCCCCCTGTGACAATATTGTCAAGTTAAAGCAAACATGTTCAGGAGCAGATGTGGCGGAAAAGAACACTAGGAAAAGTCAATACGCCTCTGCTTTAACTTGTCTGGACAAATCCCCAGCACACTTGTAATTTTTTTCCTTTTGGTCATAATCATAGTTTGCTTGAAGCTGCAGATTAAATTTTTTTCCCCCTAATGTAATATTGAAAATGAAGGGGATTTTCAAGCTAGAAGGCAGTTTCAGTTCTGTTCAAAAGTGGGATAGAAGTTGATTGTATCCCAGCCTAACAACCACGGCTTAGTCATTAGTAATATCATAAACAGAGAACAATCATTAACATTTACGTATGAACTACTGAAGGAAATGCCCTCCTGGTGAGAGATCAGATGTACTTAAAATGGCTTTTTAGTAATGTGGCAGCACTCTAAACCATGCAAAATAAGCATAATGAAATTGAAACCTTGTCAAGTACTTCTCAAAATATCAAGAGTGTCAAAGTGTGCGCCATATTTTGACAGAAGTATTCTCGTAAAATATTGTGGTAGTTGCTAGTAATTGCATTGAACTGCAATTTAGGATATTGCTGGACTGTTGACATGAATGTATTAGCAAAATTTGAAGGCCCTGTTAACTTGCAATTATTTATTACTTTTGAATTATAGCCAACAGCTCTGTCCAATTCATTTAATAGCATGGCTGTGTATTTTTCTCCGGCATACTTTTCTTTCCATGAGACCCTCTCTTTCAGTAAACAGCTGAGAAAAGAATCTACATGACGAGCAATGTTGTGGTTCCCCTATACTTTAAAACTGCCTGGGTTAGGATGGCTAATATTTTCTGTAAGTCTGAGTTGATGACATATATTGTGTTAGACACTAAGAAATTGAGACGTCTTTTCAGCTCCTCAGTTGCAAAGGCATCCTTTGCTCAGTTTCTGCAAACAGAAAAAATTTGTGGTTCTTTAAGTTTATGGGCTCAGGCCTCCAAGCTCCTGAGGAATGTCACAAAATTTTACAATCAGCTTAATTCAGAATATTGTAATGATATTGTAATTCCTCCTTTTCACAGCACATGGGCAATCCACTGGAACACAAGCAAATTCTAGAAGTCATTCTTTTCAGAGTATTAAAATGCCTATAGCTGCAAAAACATGCAAAAACCCCCTCACCATTTGATTAACTAGTTCTTGCCAGTTTCACTAAGAGTTACTGTAATGCATTCAAATTAATTAAGTGAAATTAATTCATTTAAGTAACAAACTTCCTCTTCAACATTGTGTAGTACATGATCTCTGGGTTCATGGATGTTAAAAACCCTTTTTACTGCTGAAACCCACATGAGTACCCTGATTTGGAAAAGAGACTGGTACCTGTGTCTTGGGGAGCTCCCTTTCTCTCTGACTGAGGGGAAAAATTTGCCTGGAAAACCAGTAGTTCATTAGGCTAACAAAAGGTAAGAAGACAGGTTAGCAGCTCCCCAGGCCACAGAGAGGACCTCCTGGGGAACAGGAAAACATAGGAGTTTCATTTCTCACCACAAAACTCTGCATTATAATGTGTGCACGCTGAATACATGAATGTCCCTTTCAAGACAGCCCTAATTCAGTTGTTTCTTTCTCAACACTGTGCACAGGGGACACGCTGCATGCTTTGCACCAGCAGCATGGGTTGCAGCATCGTGGAGGGTTGGCTTCGGTGTGACGCAGTGCCTAGCTTTGCCTTCCTGATGTGACCAAGGGCACTGTCCAGTCCTTGCACAGAAGGGGAAGTAGGGCAGAAAGACTGTGATGATGAAGGAGTAACTTCCTCTCTGTTGGCAATGTGTGACAGCTTGGTAGGAGAATACAAATTCTCCAACCAATATAAAATCATAGGTTGACTTGGAAGGGACCTTAAGGATCATCTATTCCTAACCCCCCTGCCACGGGCAGGGGCACCTTCCCTTAAACCCATTTGATCAAAGCCCCATCGAACCTGGCCTACTGCCTTTGGCAATTTCTTGGTACTTGCACACCAAGCTGCTGAGAAAGAGAGATTATACATCACCACATTCTCGTGGTCAATAATATGGAGCAGTGATGGCTCTGTTAGCAGAAGTCATTTTCATCAAGCAGAAGTCATTTTCATCAAGCAGAAGAGAAAAACATTCCTAGGTAGTTGAGAACAGGTACATATTACAGACTCCATCTAAAATGCAATTTCCCAATAGATGCCTGATTGAGACCAGCTGGCAAAGACCCACAAGCAAGCCATGCAAAGTTTTTCTCTGCTGTCTTATGGTGGTTGTGCTGTAACAGAAGCCAGCAAGAGTTATATAACCTAGGCCAGGGCTCCCCTTACTTCTCTGCTAAAGCCATGGCACATCCTCAAACTGCCCAGAAACATCAGTACCCTGTCATTCTGCAATTCCTTTGTATCATGCCATCTGTATGGAATCCACACACTCATTAGCTCATGATGAAAACAGGGAAAAAGGTGAGTTCCTTCTTGAGTTGTGTGCCTGCAGGAGAATTGACACACTTGCAAATGTCACAGCTTAGATGTGTTGGTGTTTTCTTGCAAGGTGGGTCTCTTTTACACAGCACCTCAGCCAAGGACCTTTTAACACAACCAGCCTCCTCCCTGGGTTTGGTTTACTGTAACATAGAAGCTGGAAGGTCTGCTACAAGGAGCAGCTGGGATGAATATCCCACAGGAAGTGGTTCATGGTAATATCACATTTTACTGGTCGCTTTGTCCTGGTGCTTTGCCTTACTCTCCCTGCACTCTCTGACTCAGCCTCCCTTTTCCAAAAATTTTGAAGTGTTTTGCAAAAAGTAGTTAAGAAATCCCCATTCAGTACATGGGGAAGGTGGTTCATTAGGATCTAAAATTATGACTGTAGTGTAGCTGAGTGGAGAAGGCATTGAAGGTGTATCAACACAGCCCATACTCTTCCAGGTTCCAGCATGTGAGTGACTTCCTAAAATCAGCTACAGAAATAAGCATTTAAAACCTTTGCTGTCTCTTCCAGCCTGAGTTACTGACCTTCAGTGGTTCCTGACCTCCTGCTTTTCATCTGCTAGCTGGAAATGAGTCCTGTACTGCTAGACACTGCTCTGGAGAATAGTTAATGAACTTAAGTGTTCAGAGCAGGCTGCTCACAGACCTATCTCTCTGCCCTGCTAATTTAGCCGCATACTGAAAAAAGACACTGCAGGGAGGAAAAGTAAAAAAAAGATATGCTGGAAGAGGATCCACAGCAATTTCTGACTCTCTGACCCACTCTGATGCCATGTTGGGAATAGTAATCCAGGACTTGCTGATAAGGAGTTGGACTGTAGAGAGAGTCCTCAGATTCTCCACTGGGACCTAATTACATAAGGGCCTCTCTGCCTTTTCCCCTTTCTATAACCTGTGATGCTCAGGGTTACACAAGGAACCACAGAATTAATTAGGCTGAAAAAGACAGCCAACACTCATCATCCAAAATGGAGAAGCTCTGACTGAACCTTGAAGAAGGACAAACAAATGGGCTTTCTTATACTCAGCATAACAAAATCAGACTTTTATTGAAGAGAGAAGGAAAACTTTGGTGTCAAGATCCATCCCTGGCAACGTAGAGAGCACTCAGAACAAACCTGCTCTTTTTCTGAATCACTATGCAGACTCGTGTACGCTGATGGAGTGACAGAACTCTACTTTCAGATGCACAATGTTACTGTGAGATGCAAAAAAGGAAACTTGTTGGCCTCCTGCCACCTAGCTCACTGAATAGTGATTTTTTTCCCTCACATTATGACTATTGCAATATTTTGTATGTATGTTCACTGTCAAGTACTGCATAATATATATAATAAATCATTTAACACAGTCAAGTACTGCATTAGGAATAAAAAGAGGAAACATTTTGCTTTCCAGCTTCTATATTTCCTATCACTACTACTTCAGTCATTTTATCAGAAATTAGATTGATTTTTTTTTCTGCAGAAACACATTCAGAAATGCATCTGATGGTCTGGAAATAATTTCTGCTTCATGCTTTCATTTGTCATGTCTTTGCAGCTTTGTAACTTGCATTCCCTCACTAGTTATTTCTTCCAGAAGACAGATTTTTACTACAAAACCTGAGCAGAACATAGCAGATACTGTATCTTTTCAATACTTGTGCTCAAGCCATAAAATTAATTTCTACACAAATGAATAAGTAATAAAGATATTGGTTAGTAAGAAAACAGTTTAAAAGGTGTAATGCTCACCGTAGTATCTGAGCACAAGTTATTTCTAAGGACCTTGGAACATCACAGAAATCATCTACTTTGTTATCATGTTAGCTACTCAATTTTAGCAAATTTGAACTCAGTGATAGTATTTCTGGTATTATTTGCAGACTTTCTCCAAGTCTGCAAATGCAGAAAGATCTGCCATATTGCTCAGGGAATTGTGATTCACTTTTTATAAATTTCTTCACTTTTTTCTGGTCTGAATTACTGTAGCTCTGGATCCTAGCCATGGCTTTCTTCCTTCTGCTTTTGTTCACTACAGAGAAGAAAGGCCTGTGATAATTTCTAGAGGTAATGCTCTAGAGAGTGACATCAAGTTGATTCCCTTCAACATATGAGATAGACCAGGCATCTCAAATAACCTCACAGTAAAGGGAATTTTACTGACTTTGGGTGATTTCTGTAGCTCTTTTCTGTCTCCCTTCACAGGTTTCTAACACCTTTTTTGATGCCTAATGCTGCATACAGCCACGACAGTCCCCCTACTCCTAGTTTGTTCCTGAATATATAACCCTAATTGTCTTAGAGTGCTTCTTTGGAAGTCCCAGCTCAATAAGACTTCTGCCGTGATCCATTAGCTCCCTTGCAGTGTGTTATAGGATATAAATCTCCATTTTGCAAGAAAAGCTTATTTACCTCTCTTCTGGGATATTCAACCTGTCATTTTGCTGAATAAAAACCCATAGTGTTCGAATGAGGCAAACTACCAAGCAATACAGACGTCCCAGTTTAAAAAGAATGAGGTAGAGGTCAAGAAGCTTTATTCTAACATATTTCCAGATGAAACTGATTCTTTAAACATTACCTGTAGCTGGCTCTTCATGACGTCTTTTTTTAAGGAGGCCTATCAGGGTGATGTAGGAAAGTGCATGGTTGGGGTAGTGGGAGAGAGCTCTTCAATGAACATCCATTCTCCTGCATGCACTTTTCCCTGGGTATCACTCACTGGGATTGAAAATGCCTTCAACCCCTAAAACCTTGGGCTGGGATCTGTTGTATGGCCTTCAGGTGCACCTTTCAGCCTGTGGACTCAGTGAGTCAATTCTGCTTTGAGAGACAGATCCCCAGTTACACCAACACACCCTCTGGTCTTTGTTCACACATCTGTTTTCCCTCACTCCAGTTTTAATCTGAGTAAAATCTCTGATTTTACTCAATACTTTTCTTTGGCTTTAGCAACAATCTGTGTCCTTTGCTTTCTCTTCTGGTTAAGGGAATAATGTGGGAGGCGTTTTATCCCAGACTAGATGCTTGCTCAGCTCCAAATTACCTCTGCAACTCTCTAGCAGAGTTACAGGCTGCTGGATGACAGAAAGAGAGGGTCTGCAGGGGTCCTCTGGCATGAGTGAGAAGGCTAAAATGGCATGAGTGAGAAGGCTAAAATGTGGTGTCTCACTAAGCTGGTAAGGAGTGGGGAACAGGGCTGGAATGCCTCCCAGGCTTTTCAGTACTTTTTATCTCCCAGCCTGCACATTTTTCCTTAGCCTCTCCAGGAGCACTTGGGGTCCTGAATCTAGTCCCAAAGGGGTTTCTATAGCATTTTCCTCATAAAAAATGATTCCACAAGGCCCTCTAACTACTCTCAAACTGACAGACCACCAGCTGTGTTAAGATAACATGCCCGTATTTCTTAAATACAATGAAAAACAAACTGAAGGAAACATACTTGTTAAACTTTTGAGTCATCACCAGTATCGGCTGATTTGCAAAAGCAGAATCACACCACCTGAACCTAGTCTTTACCTTTGGGTTTGTACTTGGTACTAATAAGATTGACATGCAGGCACCAATTCAAAGACAGAATGGACTGCCACCAAAGGATAGCATAGAGCTCCTACAGTATATAAGATTCTGTAATTTTATCACATGCAGCTGCTCAAACAATAATTCAAGATGGGTTAGAAATGCTCAAGGACTCAGTCTTTTCAGAGTGCTTTGATTTGGCCAAAGCACACTTTTCAGAGTGCTTTGATTTAAACACCAGTTTAAACTGGTGACCAACACAAGAGTTCAAGGAGTGGAAAGGTAATCTGCTAGTAGCTTGAGAAACAGCTCTGTCAATCAGGCTATCCTGGCTTTATCACCATTATCATCATTATGGACAAAGTTGCTATATGTAGATGAGCCAGCTCTCTGCGCAAGCCTCCTAAAAAGTGTCTGCTCCCAGCAATGGGGTACATGCAGAGATGTGTGAATCTCTTCCACTGACTGTGGCTACAACCCTGAGATTTGCCTCAGCTTCAACAGGCTCCTCTCTCTTCCCTGGCATGCACATCTTTGGTGAATCCAATATGTGTATGCACAGGTCCTTGCACAATTGAGCCACCAGGTTACTATTTTAAGTGATAAGTAGCCTAACCAACTTCTACTGGATGCAGTGTATCAGAAGGATTATGTTGTATTCTGCTGCATGTGATTACTGCAAGGACCTTAGCCAGTTATACTCCGCAATCATGCTCTTTGGAGGGCAGCAATATCTGCTTTGCCATTTTCACACCATTACAGGCTCAGTATAGGTACTGTCATGAACTCAGGAGAACAGAACATAAACAATTCCTTAAGAGTAGGACAAATATTTTATTTGCAGTTTTTCCAAAGCAAAAATGGGATTGACAAGAGTGCAAATGCTTGGTATCCAGTAAGCGACAAGACATAGCCTCTACTTAAACTCATTTCATAATAACTTCTCCCTAAGAGGAATATTAACAAAAATTACAGGTGTAATGGATTAGCAGAAGTGGAGTTTAAGCTGTTGTTTGGAGAAAACCAAAATCAAAAAGAGTATAAACTAATTTTTCTGGGTGGAAGGTGAGTAACAACCTAGGCAGGCAGGAAATGTATTGTTTCTGATGTAATATTGGACAAGAAGATACAATCTCAAAAGGAAATTACTTCCTCAGAAACATATGGGATGGCTGGATAGGCTTTCTCATAAAGTTCTTGATCACCCTTCTCTGCTAGCCTTCCTTCCTTTCTCTATACTTCTATCTTATCTGTTTTCCCAGGTACTCTTTGGGGCAGTCATATCTTGCTGCTCTTATTCTTACCTGTCCTTTCTGCATCTTGAGAACAAAGCCTCTACAATGTGATGGTTGCAGACCCAGCTCATGTGAAGTGCAAACAGCATCTTATCTTGATATGAGACCAACCTCTCATCTCTTTTCATAAGCAATATTCAGTAAAGGTACTGCTGCCATGTACTGTGCAGGAATTAGGGAAACATTTAAAAACCACTGTACAGACTATGCAATACCTTTCTGTTTGCATTGGTATTCCCAAATGTTTCTTGGAGGAGACCCTGAACCCTTAGACAGTCCACTGTGGTCTCTTAAACACCACAGCATGCATCTTTCCAGAGTCTGCAGCGTCCTAGTACTGGAAACCCAACCTAGAAGAGAACAGGGTGAGTCTCACAGCACGCGAAAATATCCGTAAATCGCTCATCACATTGTTGTCACTATGCAAATACTGCAATTACTGTCATCTTTGTCAGTGTAGCTATGTGGTAATGATTGGCAAAGGCTGACATTTTAACAGCTTCTTTGGTATTGTATCCTTACCTGCCTCTCAATTTTCTAAGAAACAGATGCACTTAGAGAACTGATACGTAGAACTAAATTAAGTCTTGGTGACTGGTAAACAGCATTTGAAAAGTATTTACTTTTCCATGTTTTGCTGGCACATTTCTCCTCTCCTGCTCTGAAATTCCCTTTAAAAGAAAACAGCACGCTACGTGTATACTGAATGCACTGCAGTGCAACCTCCACTTTTCAAGTTTGGGCAAAGGGGAGAGACACACCTTTCTAGAAAGACTCAAAGCATGACAAAGAGGTCCCAGTTTCACTCACTCCTGCAAGTCTGAGCAAAGTTCTGTGAGTGGCTTTGACCTGACTGTTATGACATGCTTGCCTGCTGCTAAATGTGTTAATTCCAAAGTTCATGAGCTTATTCATGGTTCAGAGCCAAAATGGGGGAAAAGCATGGAAATAAAACTCTGAACCTTCCACTTCAGGCTCAGTAACTAACAGAGGCTTCAGGAAGACTGTAAGTGAGAAGAGGTAAATGAAACTGTTCCCAAAACAGAATAGAAAATAATATGCCTCTTGGCAGAATAAAAACTAGGTCTGTCAGCAATTTTCTGAGATGAGCTTGGTGTCTTGTATAGCGGGCTAAAGCAAGTCTTTGTATGGCATGTTTTATGAAATATGGCAAAGTCCAAGATGACAAAGATAATTTCTTTCTGCCACCGTTGCACAACAGTGTTTGTTTTCAGTCACATCTTAAAAAAGTATCCTGGGGGTACAGGAAAAGAATCTAAAATAATGTCTGAGATGATACAGAAAATCTGCCTCTCAGGAAAGATGAAAAGAAATTTCTTTAATTTTGCAAAGAGAAAGGTAAGAGATGAATTAATGTTAAGTATTTCCTGCCCAGGGGTTCCCCGGATGGAAGAGCGCCAATGACATCACCGGGAACCACCTTCTCCTCACTTGCATGGTTTGCGCATGGGAGGGCACTCGCCCACTCTGACAGCCAAGGGCTGAAGGAGGCGGCACGAAGGGGCCGGGCAGGCGGAAGGAGGGTGGTGCAGGAGGCCCTTCTCGTTTTACCAGCTCCTTGGGCTGGCGACAGAGGTGTTGCAGCAGAGATTCAAAGTGTGACATCCCTAACAACAGACGCTCAGAGTCCCTAGGACCAACTCCACCTTCAATTATGTTCTCCAGCCTCCAGGACTGGTGCTGAATACGAGAGTGAGCGTTGCCAAGGGAACAGGGAGGAAAAGCACTCGTTCCCTTCTGCAGTTACACTGAAAGCCAAGCGGTCAGCTTGCACCCTTCAAAAGTGATGTGCCTGAGAGGACTGAGCTACGCCTTTCTTGTAAAGAGACATGAATTCCCAGCATGCCTACATTTCATCAGAGCACAAATAAATACTTGGCCAGACTAATTTTTCAGACAATCAGTTGTGCATACAACTGTCCAGGGAGTGGGAGGAATAGCCGGTGCTGAATAGCCAGTGTCCTTCCCAGTGCCCTGAGAGCACAAGGTTACACAGAAAGTGCCCCCACTCACCCCGTGGGCTTCCCGGCTGTCAGACAACAGGGACCACTCATCTCAGCAGGAGAGCTGGCAATGGGTATGAGAAAGAATCCGATTTTCTGCCCTGCCACCCCTCTCCAGATTTTTTATTAGTCACTTTTACAAACAGGTCTCGGAAACACAGAGAGGGACTGTGCTCTCTGAGTCCCTTCAGAGTGGGAGTAACACAGTTGCATGCCACCTCTGCCAAAAGAATTGTGGTAAAGAATGGCACAGCCCAGTCAGCCCCCTGAGCCCAGGCGAGCACCCTGAGCAGTCTACGTGCTCAGAGGATGTATCTATCTGTGTTCCTTGCTCAGATAAGCTCACTGGAAGTCTTCTACCCCTATCAGTCTATATGGTAGAAATTACATTCTTGTTCAGAGACATTTGTAAGGTCTTATTTCTAAACAAACCTCAGGTGCAGATACCACCTAAAGTGCATATAATTTAAACAGAAAAAATATATTGTGTGATATAGGTTTGGTACCATGTGCTTAAAACTAACCAAGGCAGAGGAACTGATTAGTCTCTCAAGATAATTACCTCAATATCACCCACTGATCCAAACCCCTTAACTTTTTAGTGACCTGAGATTATTAGGTGATGTGTTATTCAATGATATTTTAAGAGAAAAAGGCAGAAGAAGGAGAAATATGAGGATGAAGTTACCTATCCAAGTCCGTTCAATCAGACAGAAGGGACACAGTCAGAAGCAAACCCAGGAAAAAAACTAGCATTGTGGCATACTTGGAGGTTGCAAGAGGGCCACAGCAGAGCCAAGACCTTGCACTTACTGTTAACCAGTGAATGGCAAAATACTGAATTCAATAAGACTTCTTACATTTTTGAGCTAAGAAAATGTATTTTCTTGGCAAAATCTAAGATGGACATTTGTTGCTACAAAGCCTGTCTTTGTTATAAAGATTTTGGCTGAAAAAAATTATCTATTGGATGGTAAAGATACTAAAGTTTTCAGATCTACACTATAATTATGTGAAAGCACCTTCCAAAACTCTCAACTAAAATATTTACTTCTTAAGTGATGAAAATATTTCTATGGATGTGCATTCAAATATTCAAATCCATAAACTGAAAAGAAAGCCTGCCTTCACAGAAGAGTCTCTTGATGCAAAACATAGAGGAATGGTGTATGTTACTGCTAATACTTCCTGTGACTAATTGATGATCATCAATCACTCCTTTTTATTTCTTTCAAAAGTGCAGACTGTGCATGTTCTCTGGATAGCATATTGCTATATCCTGTGTCACACCTAAATTGACAAGTTTGTGAATTCTGTTATAGTCACTGCAGTTCCAATAAATAACAGTATCTATAAAGTTTTCATTCCCACATGCACACACAGAGACACACAAACATACACACCTATCTGTGTAGGGAGAGAGCAGAAGAAGCAGCAATCATAGCATATTTTGTGTCTCATCTTGCTGTGTTTTCCTCTAAAACTGGTTCAGATCAAATATCTTGAGAAACAGTCAATACACACTGATATTGCTCACTGAAGCCTGATGAAAAGCAAGGAAGTGACGATGGTAAGAAGCGTCCTGAGTTTTCTCAGGCTTTTCTGCAAATGATTTACATACAAGATCAGTTATCACTAAAGAGAAAGAGAGTCCCAAAGTGAAATGAGAGGCTAGGACACACAAAATTCACTGGACCCTCTATTGCAACTCCAAAGTGTTTTGGAGGCCTGATCACAGAAACAGAAGTCATAGACACAAGTTCAGAGATCTTATATCCAGAGAAAAGGCTACAGCCCATGAGGTATTCACCTGGGCCAGAGAAAATGCATCTGCTGCTTATAGTCACTTTCTCAGCCACTTCATCTTGCCATAGGAACACCACTAAACTACAGATGGTCCTCTTGGGCTTGGATGTATAAAGTTGGAGTGGAAAAGGCTTTCCACTGTAGCAGTAGAAGCAGTTTCCTGAGATGGTCCATGTCCATTCAAAGACTATCCATTAAACTTACATAAACATACTGATATGTGGAAAAGATGAAAAATTCACTACTAATTTTCAGTGTTGTCTCCTCAAATCAGTGGCATTCAGTCTTCAAATGCATTCTACAATTCATTCATTCTACAAATGCAGTTCTCTTTGACACAAATAATGATTGAAGTAGCACCACTCATTTTCCTCAGGCCACTAAAGACTTGTGAGTGATTTTAGCAGGTGGTTTCTTTCTATGGAGGGCAAGGGAATGAGGCACTTTGTGGCAAATTTCAGGAGGGAGCTATTTTCCTCAATTTCCTACTGATTGATTTATTTCTTTTTGAAAACCTGCCCATGAAAAGCTGTCCCAATACTTTTATCTGGAAGATAATCAAACTTCAACAACAGAGACCCTGAACAAGGCTTGCAGGATCTCTTTCCATCTCATTGCTAGTGATGGTCACATCTCCCTCTGTAAAGCTATTGCTTTGGCCATTCTTTGGGCATTTAGTTTACATAAAACAGTTTTCCTGAAGCAGCAACAAGACCCCAATATCTTATGCCTACAGCAGTATAAGGCATCTAGGGCCAACAAGGTCATTTTCCCTGTGAAATATCCTGACGAAATGACAGTGTTGCCATTTCAAACGTTTTTTAGATCTTACCACTGAGTAGCTCCACCAGGCACATATATTTGAACCAAACCTTGTCCTGCCTAAGGGCAATCTTTAGCTGAAACTCCCTCAATATGTCACAAGATTTTGTGCTCTTTTGCAAAGGTTCTTGAATATATTGGCAGAGATGGTCATGTGCTAGTTTTCTACCCATAAAAAGAAAAACTTTCGTTTTATTTTGCATTTATATGGAAGATAAAAGTACTTTTGAGTTGCACAAAATGAACAATTTAAAAATATTAAAATTAATATTTCACTCTTTGCCATGCATATTTCTATGCCAAACCAAAATTTAAATGTCTGTGACATTTTTCTTACAGGAACTGTGTCACCTATATCCATACACCTAAATTAAAAAAAAAAAAAAAAAAAAAAACAAACAAAAAAACTAAGTACAAACCAATAATTTAGGAAAAAAACAGCTTTGAAATTTGAAATTATTGAAAATAAATTTTTATAAAGGAAGAAAAATAATTTCTTACAAAGAATTGGATTTTGATTCAAGCATGCATTCCTGTGCAGTAATTTTAAGATGAGAAAACTGCAGGAAGTTCCGAGGTCTTTTTTGCACCAAGCAAAGCACATGCCACAATTCAGGTGTGCTTATAAATTTATCAATACTCATATTATGCCTCAATAATTCTGTTTGGTTTTCGATCTCTGATTAGGAGCTATAATATTTTTTTAAATAATTGGTACATATCATGACTAAGAGCCAAAGGCTAGAAAGGAATCACAATATTTGCAAAATATTCTTCACATATAGTTGGAAAAGAAATATTGAAGTACTATAGAGGAAAACCAATTCTTTCTTAGGTGAAGGAGTCAATTTACTGTACACGCCCAGCAGCACTCTCCAAAAGGTAAAAGAGTATCCATTGTACTTCCAAGAAAACTCATATTGCTTCTCAAAATGCTATAAAAATATGTGTGGATCAAAGAAATTGCACATAAGTGTCACCCTGCAAGTGTGAAAATACTTCTTTTCTGAAGGAGCACACCAGCAGAATTCTGCGACAGGAAAATAAAGAGGATGTAACATAATAACAACAATAATATAAAAAACCCAACCAACCAAAAAAAAAAAAAAAAAAAACCACCAAAAACCCCCTCCAGTGAATATGTCAGTTATAGCTTTGGTAATTTTATTACTCCCAAAATAATACTTACTGTAAGTGTGACAAGTTAGAGTTAAATAACAAGTTAAATAACAAGTTAGAGTTTATAATACACCTACGGCCACATTGTGCTTCTGGTTACAATACTGTGTTTTCACTCTGCTGACTGAAAAAGGAATTTGGCACAATATACAAATTCTTTCAGTTATTCCAGCAAAAAAATTCTTGTGTATATTTTAATTTGTAATGAAAATCTCTGATGATTATTATTGATAAAAATGACCTCCCCCTTTCTGGAAAGAGCTTTTGAGACCAGATTAGATGTTAAGACCTCTGAAACTTGCTGTCAGAGTGCAAAGAGGTGTCTCTTAACTTGCTCTCAGTGCCAGCTGGCACCTGGAGAAAGGAGTCATTAGAAAACAAATAAAAAACCAAAAAAAAACAAACCAAACCCCCAAAAAACAACAAGAAAATCAAACCAAACCAAACCAAGAAAACCAGACCAAACCAAATATGCAAAAAACCCCCAAGCAAACAAACAAAGAGCAATTAGCTAATTGATGAGCCTTCTGCTGGATTAACAGAAAGAATCTCACAGTACATATTCCTGGAAACAAAAAAAAAAGCTCTGTGCTGTTGCAAATGAGCACATCAAATGCATAAAATGCAGAAGTAGGTCCAAAACATTGACACATTAATGAGGACGAAGAAGAGCACACACATCACAGAAACCAACGTTTCTCTTTTTAGTCAAATAATATAAATGCTGCATCATTCCTGCTCTGTGGTCCTGCAGAAATCTGAATATGAATAGAAAACACTGCTTTCAGAAGTCAAATGTAAAACTATGAAAGCTAAGAATGAGTTAACAAGAATAACAAGAAGATACTGAAATACTTGGGCAGTGTATGTCCTGCAATTAGACAAGTTGTCCACATAATGCCAAAGTTAAAAAAGGCTTATGTTGCCAAACAGTGCTAATGTAACATTCATTTGGACACCTGCTCTGACCAGATTCAAGAGTCTGCATATTTATTTTCTAACTGTTGATTTATTTTTGCTCTAAAAGAAAGTCTGCGGCAAATACATGTTTACACAGGAGCTTGTGCTCTCTGTTTTCAGCTGTTAACCTTAAAATCCAATAGATTTTGTGTTTCCTGTTTATAAGGGTGAAACATAGCACTGCCTTTATTTTTCTAAAATTAGCCAAAATATAATTTAAAAGCAACTTGATAAAAAACTTATCCAAGGGATAAATTTTGTATTTGACAGTAGATGATTTATAAGCTCACAATATGAGCTGCCCTCATGCAAAGATCCAAAGAGCCTGGTATTCTATCTCGTACAGCTAATTTAAGAAAATACATTAATTATAAAGGCAAGCATAGAGTCATTATTTTCTGTAATGCTCTTCAGCTGCCATTTTGAACAATAAGTGATAGTTCTGACCTTAACATATTGATCCTTTTCTGAATATCTAGCAGTAATGAAGTCTATGATTTCACAGTGACATTTGTGGAAGAAGAGTAAGTCTTCTACCAGACCAAATAATATTGCTGGGGAAAAAAACCCCTACAAAACAAAACAAACAAACAAAAACCCCGAAGACATGATTTTTAGCCTGTGACCCTTTTTTTCCCAAGTATAAAATAGAGAAAGCATTTTTTAAAAGTAGAGAACAGTACTTTGGATTTTTACTGGACATGCTAATTAGTCAAACCATCTAAGACCAAAAAAAGTACTTGGCTCTCATGTGGCAGAAGAAGGATTTTAGCAGCAAGAGAGGTGATAAGATGATTATATTTAATAGTAAAAAAAATAAAATAATGTGCAATACAATAAATATCTCTTCAGAGTGTATGACTTCATTGTTAGACAGTTTGGGAATTTAATTGGTTGGCTTGTCCTTTGAAAGTGTTTAGTGAACACATTCATTTGAGGATTCAAACCAAAAGTTTACAAACAGGGTGATTGCTTTGTGAAAAACTATGATTCTGAGGAGTTTTTTGCATTGTGCTGGTTATCTCCAAGCTCTGGCAAGTGGTGGTTAATAAATTCAAAATCTGCAGAAAGTTGCTTCAGAGCACTTGATACTAACACCTAATTTTGCAAACACATGATAAAGGGACACTGACTGCTCAGTGGTGTCATGGCTCTGGAAATGTGCTCTCTGAAGAGTGCTTGTCCATCTAGTTATTGAACACAGCAAAGCTGTGCCACAATTACCAGCTTTCCTTGTCACCTCTCACTTTACTTTTTCTTGCAGTAGTCTAAACCTTCTCAGGTGCAGGACAAAAATGTCTCACAGAATTTGAAATCCAGATATTCAAAACAGTGACTGCATTCTTCAGGAGCCCGGGCCACATCCAGTGGTGACCACCCCTGAGCAGGAGGCTGATTCCTCCCAGGGGAAGTTGTGAGTCTCTAACAGCACACAGGACACACTGGGTGAACCCAATCCTTTGCTTGTGATAGAGAATCATATAAACATAGCATCATTGAGGCTGGAACAGATCTCCAAGGTCATAGAGTCCAACCTTTGACCAAACACCACCTTGCCAACTAAACCATAACACTAAGTGCCACATCCAGTTATTTCTTGAACATTTCCAGGGGTGGCGACTCCACCACTTTCCTGTGTTCCAGTACTTGACCCTTTCTGTAATGAAACTTCCTGATGTCCAACCTGAACATCCCATGGCACAATCTGATGCCAGCCCTTTCAGAATGATGCTCACCTGTCAGTACTGACTGACCCATGTTCTACCACTTTGGCCTCTAAGCTCTTGGCTGAGTATTTGCTGCTGCCACCAAGACCTGCACCTGTAGCAGCTCCACTCAAACCCGGCTTCCAGGCTTTGAGATGTATCGCAGCAGGTCTTCTACTCGTCACAGCCACGGCTCCTTGGGTCAAAAGGGTGTTAACTCATCATGATGGTCCTTTCTGGTATTGTTGGGACTCTGTCTGCAGACATTTGGCTATGGAAAAGGACTTGTACTCCATAAAATTTTCTTAATTCTTGGTATTTACTAATGCAAAAAGCCACTCATGCAAATAAGCCATGATATGCTATGGGTATCTCACTCAAAACACAGGTAGCTTAAAAGATTTTTTTTTTTATGCTTGTTTTTCTCCAAAGACAGCTTGGCTTAATACATGTGCATCCAGGTAAGTTGACCATTAAAACTTCAGAATTTATAACTGCAAAATACTTCCATCACATGAGAGGTAATACTGCTGGAAACTCTAACCAGAAGGAATATGATTTAATCACTTTCTTTTCAGATCATATGTATCTCAAGTTAGTTTTTAAAAACTCACTTGAATGTTTGAATGCCTAAAGTTTAGGCAGGGCCAGGGCCACAAAAAAAAATGCAACAAACCTTTGTCAGTGAAAGAGCCTCCTTCAGAGTTTCAATAAATGCCATTATCACAAAATGCAATACTGACCTGAAGCACCAGTTTTAGAAAACACTTAATTTAGTAGTGCCAGCACTTCTCAGTGCCAACAATATATACAAAATATTTCACTTGCCTTTCATGTCCATGCTGGATTTTATTAGTGTCTGTAACATAGAAGAGTATATTGGAGACATTAATACCAACAGTCTGCATTTTTTTCATGTGGTAGACACCTATGTGTATTGCAAGGAGATGCTTTTTCTGCCAAATCTAGTAATCACTTTTTACATTTCCCCAAAAAAGGCATGATAACCTCTGGTTCAGGTCCTGCTTGTAGCTGTTCTGCAACCTCCTAAACGGTTTTCTATCTCCTCAAAAGATATCCATAGTCCAAATATTCCTAATTCTTGCAGATTTGGTGCAAAGCAGATACATTTTTCCTACTGACTTTCAAAATATCTGATGCTGTCAGACAGCATCAGAGGCCAATCTTGATTGACATTGGGAAACTATGACATTAATAAGCAATGAGTTTTATAAATTCCAAATTACAGCTGTAAATGAATTAACTGTGAAAACTCTAAGGAGCTGGCTCAGCAAAATCCCAAACCCTTCTATCCCAATGACACAATCCAAGATTTTGCTGACTGCAGTATCACAGGCACAGACCTGATCTATTTGATTTGCACATGAATGCTGACATTTTTTAAGAATTACAGCATTTATAGGCAGTGCCTGTGATAATTACTAACTGAATAACTCCGTCTTTGTGTGCTTCTTATCTTCCATTAAACCTTTTTTTTAGCTTCTCTTTCCCATGTATGTGTAGTATAGAGTGTCCCTCCATGTGACCAAGGCCCAAAAAAGTGGCCAGAATATGGAGGAAGATTGTGTTCTTTTATGGGAATTATTTCCTCAGCCTTGGTTTGCAAAAGTCTCACATACCCTGCCAACTTTCCCCTGAGCTCTGCAACCACTGAATATTTACTGCAGAAGCCGACCCCAGGGCCTGTGTTATACAGCTGGTCTTTGGTTACTTACGCCTGCCATGGAATTACACGTGAGACAAAGTTGTCTAACAAGATGCCTCCAGTGAATATCTACTCACATCTGTCCAAAAGCAAATGTCTTCTTTTCTTCTCTGTTTGAAGGCTGAATAGAATCAGGTGAGCTCTCTGTGAGTGAAAAATAATGGCTTTCACTGATATTTGAATTGAATCTAATGCAATTGGCCACTCAAACATGACCAGAACTTGATGTTTTGAATTTTTTTTTCTGTGAGGGGCTGAAATGTTAGTTGTTCACATTCCCCCTGATTTGGAAGGTATACCATACTAAAGAAAAAGCAAAGCCTATGCTACATGTATGAGTAGACAGGGTGTCACAATGTGAATATTTTTGAATTATTTTTTTCCTTTTTAATTCAAGAATTCTGCCAGCAGCTAGACCCCTATTTACATCAGGCTGCAGCATTTTCTGCCATATAATGATGCATAAATTATGCATGCCTGAACTAGAAATGTTTCTAAGAGAAGCACTAGAGCCACAACGAGATCTAGAAAGATCAATTTTGAAGAATGCTGTTGCCCTCATATAGTGGACAGGGAAGGGAGGTGATGAGAAACAGAATAGATTTTTGATGTATAATGTAAAGACAGGCTTGTGAGAGAAATCTCAGTTTAGGAATATGGGATTCATATCCTGGGTCTCACCACAAACCTCAACATTACTGGGCAAAATATTGACTAGGTCAAATTTAGAAACACACTCTATCTCTCCCTTGCAAATGCATAATCTGTGATATCCATATGAACTTTAAAATATTTCTGTCAGAATATTGGTAGGACTGGGTAATTGAATATCAGAAGGCAGGAAACCTTTACTTTTAGAAATCTGATTCTGCTTTGTACAGGAAGACTGCTGCAATTGGCTTTTTCTGGTAGCATTTTTGTGAAATTTGTTTTTCAAAGAGTCAAGCACAAATGCTTAAGTATAAACATGCACAAAATTGCTAGGATTTGCAGTGTGGTATCCTACACACACAAAACATATACTCCAAATATCTAAATGGTTCCTGTTCTTAGAAAGAAACCCACAGTGGGCTCTGTGTACTCCTTCAGAGTCTTCTGGGAGTACTGGGTTTCCTGTTGTCTCTCTCTTTCTCAGTTGCAGCTCTGGACAGCTTGAGTGCTCCCTGCCACAGAGGACCACCAACAGGACCATCTGGCCTGTGATAACAAAGACACTGGGGAGAGCAGGAATCATAGCTTCTACTGAGTCACATGTTGGTCACCCATGGTAATTAAAATCAACTCATTGCCACAGACGATTTTTTTCACCTGAGACCATGAGGTACCATGTCTATTTCTGTTGGTCCTGTGACAATTTCTACAACAAGGAACTTTAAATGTCTTAAAATTATTATAACCATTGCAAGTTATTCCCTCAACAATTTGATGGTTAGCTGCAGTGGAGCTTCGATCTCCCTTTGTGACAGTCTTTATTTTAGTTACAGACACACCTCAGCCTTTCTTTGATCAGGATGTCCTTTTTAGGATGCTTTCTCCATTAAAAAAAAAAAAAATTGAGTAGTCACAGGAAGGGAGCTTCTGAAACTCCCCATTGCACTTATGGCAGGAATTCTTCTGGCACCACACAGCCTACAGTATGGAATTTGTGACTTACTTCCCTAAAGCTGAAAAATCTGAGCTTGTGAACAGCCACAAGCATGGGGGTGCATCTGAGCATGACCGGGCAAGTGCCAGCAATCTGGTCAGTGTGCCTCAGGTGAGGGCAGCCTGTCCTCACACGGGCAGTTTGCAGGGCACTGGCAGCGAGTGAGGGATCAGCAGCCACATTTCCCAGGCGGTGACCACGGAGCACTCAACAGCCACCAGTGATCACCCGTTCATGCTCTTGGGAACTGTTCTGAGCAGCCAGTTTTGCAATATTTGTGCAGCACCTGTTAACAGAAAGACAGGGAGTGTCTAAATGCACACACTTCTTCTTACTTAGATGGAGACACGGTATAGGTCAGAATTAATTGCACTGATAAATACAAGATTTGACACAAAAATGATGCTTTTGCTAGAATCCAACACTGAAACACCTCTTTTAAGAGCTGAGTCCATTAGTACAATATTTGCTCCCTCTAATTAGTGCAAGGTCCAGAGCAAAAAAAAAATCATATCTATAAGCATATTTTTACAATCAATCACCAAAGTTCAGAAAAGTAGTTCACCCCCAGTGAATTATACACCTTTTTAACCTACAGACAAAGGGCCATTTAGTATGAAGTCACAATGTGCCCTTCTGGGAAGACTGAGGCCACAAACCAACAGGATGTAGGCCTCAGCAGCAGCTAAATGAGAAGGGCTTTACTTCTAGGTTTTCATCAAAACTGGTGTCTTCTAAGGTTGGGTTTATTTTGAGCAGTGCGGGCACGTATGCTTATTTTCTTTACTGAGTAATTGAGGGGTTTTTGAAGTCTCAGTTAAAAGTTCCAGAAACATTTCTTTGTAGTAGGTAGTTTTACAGACCTGAGAAGAGTCATGGATACTGCGGGAATTGCTTTAATTAGTAAGAGAATTGTTAAAAGATTCTTTCTTATTTTTTAATGACCATGCTGGAATGCATAATATCAAATAATTGCAGTGCAATGGTCTCTAAGCCAGAGAAAATCATCCTCTGAATTGAGAGGAAGCCTTTTGAAAACTTTGCCTTTTAATTTTCATTGCATCCTGCATAGTGTACTAGGTAAATTGTCAGCATTTGCTCACAAGAATTGCAGTAAAAACAGTTAGGGTGCCTGAGAGAAAAGAACTACAAAAATGCACATTATTGAAGGTCTGTCTTTGATTATGGATGATAGATTAAAATGATAAATTGTGATGTACCTAATAAAGATTTTATAGATTGTGGCTTATGATATCATATAGCACTCCTACCCCATTTGGAGCAAGTTTTCAGACAAAAAGCAGCCCATGATGACACAGCATCATTACAGTGGTAATAACTCACTTTCTCATAAAATCTGCAAATTCATTATGTAAGTTAATAATAGGATAAATCCATGGTAAAATGGGTCCGTCTAAACTCTGGTTAACAAATCCAAAGGTCATGAGATCTTGGACAGTGTGTAGCAAGTTGACCCTGGCTGCAGAATATGCTACAAAAAAGGTCCCAAACATCTCTGAACTCCCCTTTACCCAGCAAATAACTGGCACAAGCGTATGGAGAAAGCAAGCAAGCAAGGCTGGTTACACCAGGATGCTGTAGAAGCAACTACATTTTAATGAGGTGAAGAGGAGAGAAGGGGAGAGGAGGGGAGAGACAGTCTCACTGTCCAAAGTTTAACAATTAACTTTCTTTGTTTCCTGACAAAATCTGAATAGAATGTTCAAACCTGGATATCTGAAGTTGGACTCCCAAGCCTATCTCTACAGTCAAGCTTCTGTAACCTCTCTGCGGGCGGATCCCTCCACTCAGCCGTGCAGAATGTGATGTGCACAGAGACTGGCAGAGGTGAAGGCTGGAGCAAATAGAGACGTGCCCTTCAGAAGCACAGTCAAGCATCTCCCCACGTAATTAATTACACAGAACATATGCTGCGCAGAGTTACAAAAAGTCTCTCCCCTTGGAGGAGGAGAGTGCCCAGCCACGTTTCCTCCCCACATCTCAGTGTTCAACACCTAATTTAATGCACAATTATGTCCTGCATAAGATAAGAATCCCAGACAGTGTTGCAGTAGTTCATTTTTAGTTGTTTACACATTTTGGCTATTTTTCCTGTGGTTTGACCTGTCCAGTCCTCAATTGCAAGTCTAGATGCAAACTTCTTTGCCACCAAATGATCATTCCAGATGTATTTTTAAATAGTCCCTCTTGCATTGGCTTATCCTGTTTCAGCAATGCTTGTTCCCATCAGAAATGGGATCCTATAAAGGTGCTGATATATGTTTTTCACAAAACTGTCAGTGGAACCCTGGTTAAAGGACTCCTGTGTCTCCCCAGGACTCATTGTAACAAAGATTCTTCTTCTTTCTTCTATGGTGCCACCAGTTTACAGCTCTCACTGCAAATGCACGACTTTATTACCATCACAAATGACAAATTAAGGACATAGTTAAAATTACATAAAACTACTAATATAAGACATTAATAGACACAAGCTTCTTCTTCAGGGAAGCAAACTCCTTTTTTTCAATAAGTGGAAATTTCATCAAAATGGTATGACATCGATACCAAAACCAGTGAAGGCAGCTAGGGTACAGTTCCTGAGATGCAGGTCTTGGATGGGTTTCCTGTCACAAAGGGGCATGGTCTTAATGTGCAGTCAAAGCCTTGAGAGACTTTGTTGGATGCTTGACTGTATCAACATGCAGTTTCTTGCTATCTGTCACTACTGACCTGGCTTAGCCACTCTCTCATTCCTGAAGTATGTTGCCTTAGGCAAAAAACAAAGGACTAACATAGCAAAATGGAAATCAGAAAACCTGGACACAGCATAAAATGCTAAAAACTCCCCGGACTAAGCAGAGGATGGGAACTTGTGGTGGTCTAAGAAAGAAAATGGGGAGATTGTCCAAGTTTGTAGTACAGAGCAGGTCTAGGATAGTTACAATGTAAACTCCGTCCCAAAGTGGAATAGATTGGAAGCTGAAAAACTTCTCCCACTTATTTTTCACAAAGTAAATTAGACAGACTTATTGGTTCAATTCAGCAGTTGCTGGATGAAGCCATAGCTGAGGCTGTTGCATCCTGCCAGACCAGAGGCAAACACCCACTTGGCCCAACAAAAATGTTTGTACTATGAACTGCTGTGTCTCTGGGATTTCCTGTAACTGCTAGCAGACCTTTAAATGCCATGAGACTCACAGGCCAGAATTTTCAGAGGTGCTCTTAATTCTGCAGCTGCGGAGCTGGACAGCAAATCTTCATAGCTTGGAATATTCCATGGCAAAAACTCGCACTGGAGTTTTGCTCTTATTTCAAAGATATGTTGCAATGCACTAACATGACTGCAAACTTGTGTGCAGGGTCAACAAGTCTGAGAGGAACTGGTTATGAGAATAAAAATATTCCTCATCACCTTTATAAATCTGACCCCTGAGTAGAGAAAACTAAAACACTGGAGGAGAAGTGATTTTTTTAGAATTACTCTTGAAAAAACTCAAGTGCCTGTTTTCTCTAGTTTGTTGTAAAGGGTTGTGAGACTGTGAGAAAATGTCCTATCCATGGCAAAGCAAGAAAACCACGTGGAGTTTTTCTGTAAGAAGCATTGCTTTGTAACCACTGGGCGGGAACCTGAAAAGAATTTCAACAAAATTCTCCATAAGAGTATCAGACCAGACTAGCAGAAAATAAAAAATAATTACACAAAATATATGATGCTTTAAAAATATGTCCTTTTCCATGACATGACTATCAATGTTGTGAAAGTGATAGGATCTGAGAGCATGGCATGTTCTGGTGCCAGCATCATTACTTCCAAAAGTTGATTGTGCACTCTTAACTGCTCCCAACCCTCTCCAGACCCATCTGTGTTACGGCCACTCTCAGACACCATTATACTTCTCTCTTTTTGTTTGCTATGGACAATGGTTTTCATTTTCAGCCTTGTTGGGTCTATCAAATGTTGATCATTATCAATCTAATTCCCTGATGGGCCAATCTGTAATGAACTCTGGCTCCTGTTGCTGGATGGCATTTGCTTCACCAAGGAATGGTTCTCCTTGGTAGTCAGTGTGAAGCCATGGTACTTTCTTGGCATGGGCCACTCCCATCCAATAGCAGTTGAGCTTCCAGGGCTGTGTCGGAGAGATTTATTCACTTGGGAACTCAAGCAGAAATTTCAGTAGAATAAAAAGGAAACTTAAGCATTTAAACCACTTTCTGTGCATATAGTTGTGCAAAGATTTCTGTGAGCAATCATGGAAAATACAACTTTGGGACTGGGTTTACTTTTTCTGAAAGAAATTGACATATGTTGAAAGTTCTCCTGTCCTTTAGAGAGTCTTTTTTGTGGTGAAACTCATCCACTAACTCCTTTCTGATCAAATGGAACATGTCAATTCACAGGGCCTGTGAAGATGATGAGAAATAATATTCTTACAATGAAAAGAGAATAGATGTTGGGCAGAAAAAAAGGGGTTTTTTCCTCCTATGTAATTATTTGCTCTCAATTTGTTCTCAATTTTTACAAAACACTTCAGAAATACCAAGTTCTATTTTCAATTTAGACTTCTAGAAAGGGGCCTACACTGTTACATTCAAAGGTATAGCCACCCATTTTACAACATTCATAGACCAGACTAAACTAGGCTAGACTAGATTAGACTTGAATGTTTCAGTGCAAAGGGACCTACCGTGGTCAGGCAGGCCATCTGCAGATGCTGTCATGGTAATAAAAACCAAGTTCAAATAAGTTAATCAACTAAATAAATAATATTGACATACTAAAATTCTTATAGGAACTAAAGGTCTCAAATTTCCCTTCTGCAAAGTTAAAAGTTAAAAAGTTCACATCTTTGCCTTGTGCATGAAAGAGTTGGATACTTTTATGTTACAGCTGTGAAACATAGACAGGGTATATCACACCTGGCATGATTTATGAGCCACCAAAGTTACTTGCTAAGATGGTTTATGTGACACAGGGATATTTATAATAAGCTCACCCTATGTAGAAATAAAGATGGACTATGTCAGAACAGTATGGAAATGCTCTCACCAAGCACAGAATGCCTGCTGCCATGAACACGTGTTGGAACACAGCCCTACATGCCCTGAAATTGCTCACTTCTGACCCAAAAATACAAAGTTCAAGACACTAAGAGCTAAAATCAGCTCCTCACAGCTTCCCTGCTTCCCCTCTTGTACCTTTTCAGTGATCCCTGAAAGAAGGTCTCAGGTACCAGAGCAGTTAACCACCCCACTTAGCTTTCTTCCCCTTATTTTATTCTCTAGCATGTTGCCATTTCTGTTCATTTTCATGGAAACACTGGCTTTACAAAAACATAAACTAAGAGTGTTAATAAACATGGGTTGAAAATCCCACTTCATCCAGAATTACTGAAAAAACCCAGATGTGTTTGTTATAAACACATGCCTGGCCAACTTCAGCTTTGCCTTTAGCTCACTTTTATTCTTGATACAGGATTTAAAGGTTTAATGGAGCAGTCAGGAAAACAAACACATATATGTGGTTGCCTCCAGTGCACCCACAGCAGGAGGGAGGGGGGAATGGTTTCTGCTGCAGTTCTGCCTTGATTGCTAGGCTAGGCTGTTGGCTGGACACCTGCAGACATGTGCATGCATCTTGAAATTTGGGAGGACACTGCACCTGTCTCAGACTGCTATGGAGGGGTCAGTCCTGATCTACAGCAGTGTAAGGGTGAGTAGACAATAGTGCTATTTTGGATTGTGCCCTCCACTGCGCTGTGAGGACTGACATAAAGGCAGGCCCTGGGGCTGCAGGAGGAGAGACACTATTCCTTTGGTTGTCTTGAGTCAGGGTCGTCAAACTCATCTTGGAGGCATGTGCACAGTTGATAATATCAACAATGTCTGCTTTGGACAGGCTTCCAGATTCAATCTAGATCATCTCTGCCTTTTCCTTTCATATGCAGTGACCTGCTTTTGCTGGCTGTCAGAAGAAATTTCAAGCCACCTCTGATTTTTTTGTTTTGCTATACAGACCTTTACTGACCTTTGCTTACTGAAGTTCAATTGGTGCAAAAGAAGAAAAACTGAGGAATCCTTTCAAAATTCTGCACTAGGAAAGATTTTCCACATCCAGAAGCCAAAAGACAAATTTCCCAATGCATAAGCAGTGCAGGGTACGTACAGCCAACTCTACAGTTCTTTTCATGCCTTGTAGAATAGGGATGTCCCTATTGGTCATTTTTGCAGCAGGAGGCTGTGACAAAGCATGTATTTTGATGTCAGTTCCATGACAAGTGCACATGGGGAAGAATAACTCCAAAATGTAGCAGTACAGGATGTGGGCTGAGATGCTGGAAAGCAGCTCTGCTGAAAAGGACCTGGGGGTCCTGGTGGACAATGAGCTGTCCATGAGCCAGCAGTGTGCCCATGTGGATCAGGGGGCCAGTGGCACCCTGGGGTGCATTAGGAAGAGCATATCAGTGATTGTGGGAGGTGATCTTGTCCCACTGCTCAGTCCTGGTGAGGCACATCTGGAGTGCTGTGTCCAGCTCTGGGCTGCTCAGTACAAGAAACACATGTAGCTCCTGGATAATTACAGGATTGGAGCATCTCTCTAAAGAGGAAAGGCAGAGGGACCTGGACCTGTTCAGCCTCAAGAAGGGATGACTGAGAGGGGACCTCATCAATATCTACACCTCTACAATATCTACCAAAGCACAAAGCAGTAGGACAACAGACCATGGTAAAATGATGCACAGGAAGATCCACCTGAAGATGAGTAAGAACTTTACTGTGCAGGTAGCTGAGCAGGTTGCCAGGAGAGATTTTGGACTCTGCCTCACTGGAGATGTTCAAGAACCATCTGGATTCCATCCTGTACCATGGGCTCTAGAATGACCCTGCTTGAGCAGGGAGGCTGGATCAACTGATCCACTGTCATTCCTTTGAACCTGACCCATTCTGTGATTCTGTGATTTGGTGGCTGGCAGTTCTGAGTTGCTCAGTGAGGTTTGAGTGCAAAAATTCCACCAATTTAACCCACAGACTATTATGGCTATGCCAAAACTTTAAGGCCAGGAGATTCATTGAACCCTTGCAATGATTAGCCATTAGGCTGTGACTAAATCCTCACAGCACAAATTGCAAACAGTACAAGCAAGAGGAACTTCTTTATCATCAAGCATCTGTTTGCAGTCTATTTTAATCATGGTATGTTCAGGTTTCCAAAGAATGGAAACTGAGGACACACTTACGCGGTCCAAATTGAAGAAGAGATGCCAGCTGATGCCTGCTGGTAACCTTCAGTATCAGAGAGGGAAACGAAACCCTATACAAAAGGCATTAGCAGAAGACAAGTGATTTATTTCTCTGTAGGCAGAGCATTAGTTGTGCCTTAACTGGAAAGAGAACAAGAAATTTTTGAGCTTTATTCCTTAGCTCATGCTAACAGTCTTAAGACACGATAGAAACCTGGCAAACTTGACTGCTGTACTTACTCTAAACAAGACACAGTTCCATGTCACTCATGCTGGTAACAGGGTGACAAAACATACTGAACTCATTTTACATTGAGGACTCAACCTTCTGTAAAGCTATATTCTGGATTGCATGGGAGCTTGTTACTGTAGCTGTGGCCTGGCTTGTCTGCCTCTCATCTCCAGGGTGTGTCCAAAAAGGACAATGGAGCTGGTGTAGGGGCTGGATCACAAGTCATGTAAGGAGTGGTTAGCCAGGAGAAAAGGAACCTCAGGGGAGATCTTATTTCTCTCTACAGCTACTTGAAAGGAGATTGTAGTGAGGTAGAGTCTCTTCTCCCAGGTAACAATGGAGAAGAAATAGCCTCAAGTTGTATAAGAAATTGCCTCAAGTTGTACTTTTTGGCAACAGACACTAATAGGAAGACAATGAGAGTCATCCTATTGGGAAAGAAGTCCTATGAAATGTCACCAAGCATGAAGCTTGAGTCTTTTCTATGTGTTGACATGTTCCAATAATAACAGAATCAGAATGGTTTGGGTTGGCATCTTGGTTGACCCTTAAGATCACAGAATGGTTTAGGTTGGAAGGGAACTTCAAAGGTCATCTCAGTCCAATCCCCCTACCATAGGTCAGAACACTAGACCAGGTTTCTTAGAGCCCCTCGAACGTGGCCTTGAGCACCTTCAGGGATGAGTTATCCCCAGTTTATCTGGAAAACCTGTTTCAGTGCCTCACCAGCCTCCCAGTAATGTCTGCAATGAACTGAGTTGTTCTTGCTATCCTACCAGTACTGTGGACTAAAAAATAAACAATGGAGTTTTGTGGTGTTGCATTTCACAGCTGAATTCTCCATGTGTACAAGTCTTTCCCCACTTGAGCCTTCCTAATACAATCCTTGTTTTGACTTTAATGCCTAGTAAGGATTGAGCTGAAATATCTGCCTTTTCCTGAGCAAAGACGCTAACAGGCTATTTCTTTCACTGTTGATCCATTGATTTACCTGAAAACTATCTCTGTAGTTTTCACTAGTTTTTCAGCCAGTTCTTGTAGTTGAAAGAATGGGAGGAATGACAAAAGAGAGGCATCAGGGAAGCATGGCTGGATGTTGGGGCGAGTACTGGCCTCCTAGATTTTGGATGGCTTTAAATGATTGTGTATTTATAGGACAAACATGCAGAGATGTTGAGCTAAGACTGAATTTGAAGACATTGTACAAGTATAGTTGGGTAATACCAGATGTTCGGGGCAGCAGCTTAAACACCATATTACATGTTCCACATACATGCTCCATCTCTGGAAGTGTTCAAGGCCAGGTTGGACAGAGCTCTGGGCCACTTAGCAGTGTAAGTGCTGAACCTAGATGATCTTTTAGTTCCCTTCCAATCAGGCCATTCTATGATTCTGTGATTCTATGATTCTGTGCTTGTATGTCCATTATTATGGACTGTCTGAACTGGCATGTGAAAGATCTGACATGTGAAATGACCTGTACTGTGACTCCTTCCTCCTTCTTATATAAACCCCTTCACATTTCTTCACCTGTAAATCATGGAAGGAAGGACAGAAGTGTTTTCTCATTTTGTGATCACTTGTGTTCATTGATTTCTTCACTAAGGAGAAAGTCTGTTGCACAATGTGTCCCAGCAGACCTGAATATATATGTTTTATTTGCATTCCTAAAGATCCTTAAAGAAAACCCACCTGTCAGTTTCCACAACTTGCTTCTTCACAAGATGCACAGGTATTGCAAGTTGCTTTTCAGCTTGCTAATAAACTTGGACACTGCTATTATGGCAGTTCTGAACAGTTCAAACTCTACATCTTGATCACTGGCTTCTTGCTGGGCTGGGAGTCAAACCTATTCACTTGTTTTCTCTGAGCTGTTATTTATGACAATATTCAGGCTCCAAACACAGTTAGCTCAACATGATACTCCTGCAACTGCCATTAAAAATTCAGTTTTCTGGACTCACCAAGAATCAGTATGATCAGCATCCTTTACTTATCAGCAGCTGGACACCTGAAATGCTTAACTCATAAAAATGAGGATAGAGAAGTTCAAAAAAGGAAGCTAGATCAAGTGATAGCTTGGATATGACCTGCAGTCATCTAAATCCTATGTCTCATAAACACTAATCTCAGACAATTCTCAGTTAATTTTCTGTCTGCTGCATGTTGCCTGTCTGCTAGGTTATCTCATCTTGATAGATACTAGAATATTAATCAAAGTACAATATCTCATATCCTTCACAGACTTTTCCTCATAATTACTACTTCTCTAGTTATTCTTGTAATTAATGTAAATTACTAATGCTTCTTTGACTTTAACTAAATCCTTGGCTTCATGCTCTTTCTTTTGCAGTGAATTCCCCAGTATCACATGTTGTGAAACTGACATCTTTAATTTCTGTCTCTGTCTCTGAATTCTTATATTTTGATGTAGAAATATCTATTCCTCCATGTTTAGATCACTCTATTTTATATTTCTATCACCTCCTGTTTGTCCTATCAAAAAACAAAGAGATGCAAGAGCATTCACGCAATTAATACAATGTCTGCATAAAACAGGAAAAGTCAAAGTTTTAACTTGATCTAAAAGTAAACCTCTGCAGTTTATGCCCTTCTCCTGTATTCCATCCAATTCTGAGCATTCACACACTGCATGTCTAATACCTGCTATGGACAAATCTCTACCCTACTGAACACTTCAATCAAGTCACTGGATAAATCTCAATTTTACTGGCTGAGGACATGTTTTATAGCAATTTATCTCAATGAGATTTTCATAAAATTTGGATGAAGGTAAATTCTTCTTCTGTCTTCATTGTCTTACATATTCTGCTCTTGAACTTAACCCTTTATTTTAGTTTAGCTTAGTTCTGAGTGAAAGTGTCCACACATTAATTCTGTGAAATAAATGCATTTCAAAAACTAATTTTGATCCTATTGTCTGAATATCTCCATGAAATATCTGTGAAATACATTATATTGCATATATTCAAAAAGAAATTATCGGATGTTTTTATTTTTTAAATCTGTCATCCAGAGGCAACCATCAAAAAAACCCAAACCCTGAACATTTCACAGTTTTAACACCTTGAAGTGTTTAAACATCAGATTCTGCTCTTTCTGAACCTTATGAGTACTTCTTCCCTGTCCCCCAATCTCAAGCAATAGTCATGTCTTGCTGGGGCTCACCTGCAATGGTACTGACACTTTGAGACTGTCCTGACTTACCAGTCTCCTACCAAGTGCTGGCATGAGCTTTTATCTGATTTCTGCCATCACCTCTGCCCCTCACCTGAAAGAGCAGGCAGGTTTCTTCCCATGTTTCTTCAGTGTTATAGCTAAGGAACTTGAGGGGTGCAATCCAGCGGTGCTGTGCATCATCACCTCAGAAAGAGATCAGCGAGGTTAGATCCCTGTCATCTCACAAATTCACACCAAAGGTGTCGTTGTACATAAAACCCCACGAGCTTTAGGAACCTGTAACTGCAAACTCTTGGTGTCCAGCCATCCTTAAAAGCTGCTTCACATGCACCATTGACTCTCTCTCACAGGAGCTGCTGTTTTTCTGCTGCTTGCAGATCTTTCCACCATGATATGTGTCAGACTGACATTTCTGTTGCAGCTCCCATTAACTGGAACAAAAGCAATAATTTGAAATTGACAACTGTGATAAAATGAAATGTTTCCATAGTAAGCATGGGCAATTATTTCTTGCTAAAGCTAAAATAATGGGCAGGATGCTCCTCTGAAGACTTTCCATCTAATTTGTATTGTGACAGACATGATTAGGAGGTGGACAGAATCAAAGCATCGCGGTGTATAAGTCAGAGCACAGAAAGGATAAGAGTTTAACTCTTGTAAGAGCAAAATCAGATGGCAGCAGCGCTGTTGGCAATATAGATTAATTTTCCAAATTTTCCCTATGAAATCTGCCAGTAGAGTAAGCAGTCATTAGCAGAAACACCTTGGCATGTCTCAGAAAGGCAACTGGTTTTTAATGAAGGACTAAAGAAAAAGCTTCTAAGGCTATATAGGTAACAAAAAAACCCAAGAAAATATTATAAATGGAATTACAATCATTAATCTTGCTGATGTAATACTTATTCCCAAACCCACTAAAATAAAGAGCAGACACCCAAGCAGCCTCAGTGGCTTCTGAATACAGATTTTAAGATGAAAAATACAAGAGCCAAGAAAGCCATAATGCCACATGGCAGCTTGAAATTTCTTCCTTCTGTTTCAGAAGGAAGATGTGGATAGTGGCTACTGTCCCAGAAAAATTCTGTTTTTCACATCTATGTCAATTGGTAAAAGAGCACAACTGCTATTACCTTTTCCACAGACCCTGCCTCAGGTAATGTTTAAGAGCTTATTTTGCACAGCAGGAATTTATAATGACCTCTCTGTTTAGATTACTGTCACTACAGAAAAATATCCCAAAAACCTCTTAGAGCTAAAAAAATCTGCTGTCCATCAAAACCAAACAGGAGCCCAGGGTTTGAAAGCACACAGTAAAAGAGTATTAGATGTGATATCACAAGTTATTACATTAATGCAACAGTACTTTCTTCCCACTGAATGAGTCCAGGACTTTATCACAAAGTCACATCAAAGTCCCTGGCATTTAGCCTTAGGAGAATATCTAGCTCTTTTCTAAACACTGGTGTAGACCTAACTGGATTGACAGCTTCAGGACCTGACCCATACAATTTAGCTACACAACAGGAACAGTGCTGTCAGAGTGAGACGCCTCTAGCTCTG
Organism: Ammospiza caudacuta; assembly: GCF_027887145.1. Taxonomy (NCBI): domain Eukaryota; kingdom Metazoa; phylum Chordata; class Aves; order Passeriformes; family Passerellidae; genus Ammospiza; species Ammospiza caudacuta. The sequence goes on from NC_080632.1 coordinate 24,460,516, forward strand.
ATCCCCAGGACATCTGTGAAAGAACAGTTTTGTCTTTCTGCTATTTAAAAAATTCAGTCAGGGTCAGTTTTATGGGGAGGAAGATTTCTGTACCTGTTTGAGATTGTCAGCTCAATTTCTAGCCCTTTTTTCCTAAGTTCTTAGCTGCTCTGTTTATATAGCAGATTTCACTTAAATTTAATGCGAAAAAAAATCACAGCACATTTTTCTGTCAACTGCATGTTACCAGAAGACAACATTCATCTGGTGGTTTTGGAGGAGACAGCTTAATTCCAAAGAAGAAGGACTTTTTTGCAGCTTAGGTGCTAGACCAAGTATCAGGCTATATGGAGTTTAAATACACAGGACTTTGTTACTGCATCTACCACAGACAGTAGAATTAAAAAAATTACACTGTTTGGAAGGCCATTCCGTAAGACATGTAGTCCAACCCCTACTCAAAGAATGGACTCCAGGTTCAATCAGCATGCTCTGAGCCTTTTATACTGAAGTTTCGAGAATCTCCAAGAATGCTCAGCCCCTTGTTCTAATCTCTTAGAGGGAGATTGTTATGGGCATACATGGCTTGAAACCCTTCCTTTTTCTTGCCCTTTAGTCTGTCTGCCTAGATAGACCATCTTTTCTTGTTTGTACAGAGCTTGTCATTCAAAGGAGACTTCCTTAATAATAATAACAACAAAGTTCTAAAAACATTTTTAGGTGCTTTTGTGCATCTTCATGAATTGCTTGACTACAATAATTTCAACACTAAGTGGTGCAAAATCAGTGGAGACTAGGAGACTCAGAGAGGCTACAAACCAATGAATAGAGGTGAAAAAAAGACATTCATTGGCCCAGTATTTTAACAGCCTTGATCAATATCTCACCTGCTTGGTATTACTAGGCTGTTGCTTTCCTTGTCTGAATTTTACCCCCATACAGTACAGTCTCAAACTGTTCTTACTAGAGGGAAACCACAACAAACATTAACATAATCAATCATTGTGCAAAGAAGAACCTGAGATGTAATCACAGTCCATCTTGAAGTTTGATTAAGTGCTCTAACAAACTGAATAAGAAAAAAAGAAAGCCAAAAACAGAGTGCTGCTCTAGACAAGTACAGGATGGACTACCAGGTAAGCTAAAAGGAAGAGTAGGATAGTTTTCAGACTCTAAGTAAGAGATCTGCTTTGAAAGCAATTTTCTCCGAACTATGGCACTATACTTGTCAGAGGATCTTGTCTCTTTTTTTTTTTCCCCTTTTTTTCTTTTTTTTTTCCCACATAAAACCTGGTAGAAATGTAATCCCAGAGTTTTAGTTCATGTCCACTCATTAACTGCTATAGGTATTCTATGACAAGTGAAGCATCAGCCTGAATTCTGTCCATAGACAGCTTCCCATCTTTGGGAGATTTAAAAATTTTTTAAAATCACTTCCACCTGGTACAAATTCTAGCACAGATTCCTTAACTGTGAGCTGCAATTTAACAGTGAGTCTCCTATTGATCTCAAGGCCCATGTCCATGTGCTTACACAGAACTGCTCACAGGCTTGGTACAGCTGACAAACCATCTGGTTTGATGCACTGCCCAGGATATCAACATTTCCAAACAATAGCTTACAGAAGGGGCCATCGGACTGCAGGAACTGTGGGACATAAACAAATCATGAGAAAACTATAAGGCAGGACAAATACAGTATGACTCAAGCATTTGAGATGAAAAAGTATGGTTTGAAGAAATTCTTTGCTTAAGAGTCAGAGGTCAATGACATATTGGCATGTGTTGTGAATTTTCCATTGATCATTGTGCAGCATAAAAACAGAATAAGCTAAAAATACAGAATACAGCGTTATTTATAATAACATTATTAGTCGCTTTTACAGATTGTGAGCAAGATTTTTACTAATCTATTCAAGTACATTCATGAAAAGCTGTATCTACATATATATATCAAAGACAATTTTTAGTAGAATCATGGAAAATGTTAGAACTCTGCTGAGGACAGTGCATCTAGAAAAAACAGTGCTAATCCCTTCACTGTTCAGTATGTTGTTACTGCTTTATACTACCTTTCCATGAATGAGTTGATACAAATTTTATAGTTCTAATAGTCTTGAGCCAGTACTTTCTCAGTCCCTGACAGAGGATGTAACTTATCCTACTCTCTTTGAAGTGCAGGGGTGTTAGACACGTCTTCCTTTTTTTTTGCCTTCTACTGTCCTCTGCATTTGCCATCACATCCTCTCAAATTTTGCAGCTGACAGAGTTGGCCACTTCTCCTTTAAATCACTGTCTCCTTCCTCAGCTGCCTTCTCTGTGATGCTGGGCCAAAGCTTATTGGGACCAGGAAAGTCACCAAGAGGAAAATATGGGAGATTAGTACCTTCCAGGAACAGTGAAAAGCAAAGGTCATTTTTCACTTGCTCTGTATAATGGATATTTTTCCCCTCCTTCAATTCCATTAGGAATATCTTCACTCAACACACATATCAGGAGCATGGGCACTGGGGACTGGGATCACAGGTGCTGGATAACTTTTTGTACATGCATAATTACAGAGAACTGCGCAATGTCTTGTCTTCCCCCTTGCAGCGAATCAAATTGACAGCAGCCAAATTACCTCAAGGACTTCAAAACTGAAAGCAAGGTCTCTTCACCTGTCTGAACACAGATCAGTGCTCCTATACAAATCTGAGACCGGCAGCTCTTGTCTCTAGCTGTGAAAATAACAATTCAATGAAGATCCTTGTCTGTGGCATGACTTCTAGCCTCTTCTCTAGTCAGACAAGGTTTCTTAAGCTTTCTTGGTGGACAGTTTCCTCTGAACAGCATCCAGCTCAAAAAATCTGTTCTGCTAGTAGAATTCCCTGGCACTGGCACTCACATATCAGAATCCTTTATGCGTATTTCAGGAGAAGCTACATTTATCTACTGCTTTTTAGTAAGACATCAACAACTTGCATGCTACTCTAACTAGAGGGAGCTAGGGCTAACAAACCTACACTCTCCCTGTTCTGGAAGCGCTCTGCAGAGTCCTTGCCGCTTCTACAAGCACATAAACCAATGCTGCTTCAAAGAGTCCCCCAGTTGCAAATTGACTCACAGTTGGAACTGGTGTTGACGTCCGTCTGTGTTGGTGCCAGGCTGTACTGAATTGGCCCTTCAGACGTGGCCCTTCCTGACAGCAAATGGCAGAAGAGAAAGAAGGAAGGGGAGGGGAAAAGATGGGAGAAAAAGGGAATGTTTAGATAAACTCACTGAACAGATATGCAGACACCGTCTCATGTTTTTTAACACAATCTCTTACTGTAAATTCCTCCCCCCTCCAACACACACACTTTTTCATGCACACACATGTCCCAGCCAAAATCTGGGGGAAATGGTTGCCTTCATTTGCTTTGTCTGCATGTCAGCCCACTGGAGATTCCTTTAACAGGGGTCATTAAAGAGGGTGGAAGACATGCAAGCTGCAGAATGGATGATGTTATTGCACCTAGTGTGTGTGACTTCACTGTCAGATGAGATCTTTGCAGATCAGACCCTCGCAGATCAGACTGTCAAGACTGAGTTTATCTTTCAGCATTTCTGTAAGGATAGATGTATGTGATAAGACCTGGATGTCAAACATGAGCATGCCAGACATGCTGTCCTGTTCATTAATAGACATTGGATGCAGCAGGAAAAAAAAAATGTATCTTTGCAGGATTTCTTGTTATAAATAACTTTACCTTCAGAAAAGTGCAGTTCAAGTCTTTTCTCGCATTTAGATCAGCTAAGGCTGTGTTATTAAGCTGACATATGTCTCCTTTGCAGATTGCATTTGTGAATTTGCTATGGAGGGAATACTCCCTGTCATAGAAGGTGCAAAGGTACAGGCATCAGACAGCTCTGATGTTTTTCATTCCAGATGTGCAGCTCTGTAAGTGAGGCACCAGAGGTGGACTGAGAACCTCTGTTTGAGGTTTGAAAGCATTTGAGTACACATATTTTGACATTTGAAGTATTGCTCACTGCATTTTCAATCTACTTCTCCACTTTTTGGTTCTTACTGCCTTCTCTGAGGCGTTGATGTATGACCATTGGGTATGTATGTCCTTTATTGTGAGCAACTTAAGGAATTGGAAAGGGTCATGGTGTGTTTAACAAATCAAGTTTCTGTGCTGCTGCTGCAGTATAGTGAAACCACCAGCACCAATGGCAATTGCCATGTAAACAGTAGAAGATTTTACCAGTGAGGAAGAAAGGAGCTTGGCATCTGTTCTTCAGCCTGACTACTATGGCAACAGTAAGGGAACCTGAATGCCATGCTATAAATAAGCACTTTCCTTACTGAGTTCTAATCTCCCTGCCTGATTAATTCTTACAGAATCTGACTGGGTCTTATACTTCATTACTACTTAGTAATGAAGATGGATGACAAACGTGAGAGTAGGTTTAGATTAGATATTAGGAAGTATTTCTGTACTTTAATAGAGGCGAGACACCGGAAGATTGCATAGAGAAGTTGTGCATCCCCCATCCCCAGAAGTATTTAAGGTCAGGCTTGATGGGATCCTGACCAAGCTGGTTTAGTGGAAGGTGTCCCTGTTTATGGCAGGGGAGTTAGATCTTAATGATTTTTGAGTTCCCTTCCAACCTGAAACATTCTTTGATTCTATGTAACAGCATTCACATTAGTTATGGGATTTTTCGGAAAGGACATGTAGCATTAAGCTTCATTTGAGAAAGCTTTAGAAGGCATACATAAGCATTACAAACATTCATTATACTAATTGAAGAGCAATTAATGCTAAGTGATTGCTGACAGACTTTCACCCATTTATACAAATGCAGAGAAATAGTACTGAAGTAATTTGTGTCTTAAAAGTCAAAAGACTGAGGAGGAATTTCACTTTTATAATGCCTACCTTGCAGCAGAATCGCTGAAGCAAGATATAGAGCAACTCCACCAAATTGTGATGTGTTATAAAGTTTTAATTCACAATTCTTGAGTTACTTTGACTGAAGATCTCAGTCACTTTGGAGTTTTTGTATACTTATTAGTGTGCTGCTTTTTATTTATATGCCTGCCCCCAAAAACTTTTAACTAAAAATCACCAACATTACAAATGCATCCAGACTCTTCAGATTTGCTTAAACAATAACAAAAAAAAAAAAAAAGGAATTTGGTTATGAGCTCTTGTTTGCTTGCTGTTTTACATGTGACAAGAGCCCACATTCTCTCAATGAGAGGGAAGTGAGGTGATGAAACACTCGCCTATTGTTTTTTTGAAGATCACATTTTATTCAGAAGTACTCTTTATTCAGTGCTATTTTCTTTGCTTTTCCAAAACAGCCTCCTCAAATGTATTAAAAAACATCATGCTACCTACCCAGGCTTCATTTGTTCCACATTTTTCTAAGAAACCGCTTCTAAGGTCTTATTGTTTATAAAGCTTTCCCCAGAACTTGCCCACCTCTATTCCAAGCCCTTTTGATCTCCAGCATCTGTTTGGGCTGTTCATAACTTTTCTTAGCACAATAGCTTTGATTCCTCTAATTGCATATTACTTAACACTCATCCTTCACAGATTGTTTACCCTCTGCTTTTCTTGCCTTTGCTTCCTTACAAATGTATTTTAACTGTTCAACATTTTTCAATAACTCACTACTTCTCCAATGAAGTCTTTATTTCTTGAAATATTTTTTGCATGTTACAACTGAAATGTTTCAAATAAAAAGCTTATAGAAGCCTCACCGCCCAAGTACTGGGATAACATATTTTGCCACCACATCTTTATGTAAGTCTCTTGAAGGTTTGCATCTTCAAAGCAAGAAATAAGAAACCAAAAGTGGGAGTTTTTTTAAAGGTATAAGAACACATCATATCATATATCATATATCATATATCATATATCATATATCATATATCATATATCATATATCATATATCATATGTCATATGTCATATGTCATATGTCATATGTCATATGTCATATATCATATATCATATATCATATATCATATAATTTCAGTGCTACTGAAAAATGCTTATTACTAGTCCTTTGTCGGCACTCCTCTTTTGACTTTGCTTTTTCCTTTCTTTATGGAAACTGTGAACTATTTCAGAAGTCCTGAAGCAAATATTGACATACTGAAATATGTTCATATGCCTACAAAACCACTTTCAATTAAAACTGCATTTATAATTTCTTAGTACAGCTTATTTACAGCTTAGCTTCTTTATATAAATGAAAAGTAGAGAACTACTGATCTAGAGAAACAATGAAAAGCTCAGACAAAAAGAACAACAGCTTTTTAAATTGTGCATTAAAGTCTGAAAACTTGATCCCTTCCTGCTCAGAATCCAAACTCTTAAAGCCATTAAACTTATATTTCTTTATGCTAGGTAATGATTTTTAAGGCAGGTTTAAGAGGAAAAGGTTGTCAGGCATCTACTACTCTCTTCATCAACCAGAAGGGAAAAGATGGAGACAGACTCTTCTCAGAGATGCACAGAGAAAGGGTGAGAGCCATCAGATACAAGATGCAACACAGGACACTAACGTGAGAATTAGGATTTTTTTTTCCCAAAGAGTAAGACTGCCACTGTAACAAAGTCTTAGGGATATCATGGATACTCCATTTTTGGAGCTACCTAAAAAACCAGCTGGTCACTGTGTAGAGCACTAGCTGGACTAGTATTGAGGATGGGGAGGCAGATCAACCTCCACAGGTCCTTCTAACATGCATAGTTTTGTGATTGTGACAGAGGTATTTAGCAATACTAAATGTCAGCATTTACCTGCCACACATTTGAGAGAATAACCACTGACAGGTGCTATGGTGCCTTCAAGAGAGATACTTTCCACCAGCTAAAAAAAAGCAAATTTGCTTATCTGTTACATTTTCTGCCTGGTTTCACATGAAGTGCTCCGTATAATTCAACCTGAGATAGCTGGAGTGAACAGTGCAAAACTCAAGATAGAATCACAGGGAAATCAAAGCAGCAAAAAAGATGCTGTATTGGCACAGATATAAAATTCAAGATAAGGATATGTAGAGAAATTGCAGTCCCTAAAATCTCTTTCAGTGAATAGCCTTCTGCTCAAGAAATGAAACAGGAGTTACTACTTCAGTTTTTAAAAGATGGAAGTGTAGTTTACACAGCACTAGATGAGTGTAAATCTGGCCCTTGAAAAAATTAGCAGATTACTGGGTATCCTGGAAATGTACATCCAGCAGAAGCAAGCTTCCTCAGTGCTCTTTGACAACAAGCCAGAATTCAGTGTTCATCTTCAGCCTCCCAAATTCACACCATGGCCAAGAGAGAACAGCCAGGACAAGGAGTTCCCTCCAGAACAGAAGCAAAGCCCTGTTGGAAACAAACACCATCTGCTGATTTCTTACAAATTCCTTATCCACCAAGTGGCCCATCTATCACATCCATGCCTCTTCAGTGCAGAGACAAGGATACTTTGTGGGGCGGTGCCAAATGCTTTGAATAGATCAAGGTAGATGGCATCAGTCACTCTTTTCTGATCCACTGCTTCTGTATTCCCATCATGGAAGGCCACCAAATTTCTCAGGCATCATTTGTCCTTAGTGAAGACACTTTTTCTGTCATCAGTCACATTCTTATTTTCGATATGTTTTAGCATAGTTTCTAGGGGGATCTGCTCCATAATCTTGCAAGACACAAAGCCAAGAATGACCAGCCTGTAGTTCCACAGGTCTTCCTTTATTCTCTTTTTAAAGATGGGTGTAATATTTCCCCCTTTTCATTCAGCAGGAACTACACCAAATTGCCACAACTTCTCAAGTATGACAGTGGCTTAGCCACATTCTCCCACAGTTCCCTTTGGATTCATGAATGCATCTCATTAGAACCAATAGACTTATGCACCTTTAGGTTCTTATCATCTCACCCTTTTCCATGATCCAGTTAACCACACCTTTTGTTTCCTTCTGGAGAGGTCCATGTTTTTTCCTTTAATAATTGATGTATGTATGAAAGCTTTTCTTATTTCCCTCAACATCCTTGAACAGCTTTAATTTAATCAGGTCTTTAGCTTTCCTAACCTGATCCCTGGCTGCTCAGACAATATCTCTGCACTCCTCCCGAGAATACTGTCCTTGCTTCCATCCCCTGTGTGCTTCCTTTTTGCGTCTGAGTTTGTCCAGAAACTCCTCATTCATCTGCATAGGTGTCCTGCTGCTTGTGCCTTACTTCCTCCTTACTGGGGTGCATCATTCCTGAGCTTGGAGAAGGTGATCCTCGAATATCAACCAGCTTTCTACGGCCTCTCATCCCTACAGGGAGTTATCACATGGTACTCAACTAAGCAAATCCCTGAGGAGGCCAAAGTGTGCTCCTCTGAAATCCAGAGTAGTGAACTTGCTATGTGCCTTCCTCACCACCCTGAAGATCTGAAACTCCACATATTATGGTCACTGGCAGCCCAGGCTGCCCTTGGGCTTTACATCCCCTCCCCTACTCCTTGTTGGTGAGAACAAAATCAAGCATAGCACCTTTCTTTGTATCTCTTGGAGAAGAAGGGTATTATCAAGGCATTCCAGGAACTCCCTGGACTGCTTATGCTCTTCTGTGTTGTCCCTCAAAAAGATATGGACATGGCTGAAGCCCCCCACGGGGACCAGGGCCTGTGAACAGAAAGCTGCTTCAATTTGTCCATAGTGTGACTTATCCAGGAAGTCTTCCCAGTTGGGTGGCCTGTAGCAGACTCCCAATATAATGTTATCTATCACATGCTGCAGGGAGCTGCAGTCAGAACCCAATGCTCCAAGCCACAGAAACTCTGCTGTTCCAGCTTTCCTTATGAGAAGCCTCCAAAACAGAGTGGATTTTGTATGTTTCTGTTCTTTGTTGGCGGACAGAACATTGTTGTGTTCATCTTGAAAATTAAAAACAAAAAGGATTGTCAAAAAAGTGGAATGGGATCAGGTTCTTATTTCACTTAAGGAACCACTGAGATAGACAGTTCCTGGAATTTGTCAGCCAGAGCTCAAAAAGAGTTATTTGATGACACTAGCCAGCCTACTCCTTACATGCTTTTTCTTTGGAGTTCACGTGTAGTAAGGCTGTATGTGTGAAAGACTTCAAGGTGCACTAAAACTAAAGCATTCCCTGCAAGAGTTTTCTTCTTCTGGGGTATGAACTCAAAACAGGCAAAAACTCTAGTGCCTGTGACATGTCTCTGATCCATCTTGACAAAGAGGTGTGAACTCCAGAAAATGCCACCCCTTCAGATTAAAGAAAATAAAGCAGCTGAGGAATTACATGATGTCTAAGAAAAGATAAGCAGCAAAGGAAAATGAGCAGAGATAATTTTTTAGTCAAATAATAAAATGGTGACAGGCTTCTAAGCACATATCTCTGGCTCAGGAGTTCCACAGCCACTACTTTACAAAAATTCGTGTAATGATTATGAAGCAACATTAAGTCCTTTATTTTGTTGTACAGGACACTTGGCTTAGTGAACAGTGGTTTCATCTGTTATGACAGTTTCTGTGTGATTCCATAAGGCTTCTGGATGTGATGATGTTTAGGATCAGGGCAACTACACTTAGTAATTTCAAAGAAGAAAAAGAAGTATATGAAATGGAAGTTAATTGACAGACACCTGTTTTGGCATGAGTATCCATCTGCAGAGACTGAGGCTTCAAGATATACTGCTGATAATCACATCTTATCTTTGTTCTTACTTGGGGAATGGACACAAACAGTAATGTGCAATCACCAGGGGCTGTGAGAGAAGAAGACAGCATCTCTCAGCTGTCTGGAGAGATAGGAGTCAAGAAGCAGCGAGAAGCTTGCAGGAAGTTAAGACTAACCCCAGTTTATTGATATAGCCTTGTTTGGTTCATGGCTGTGTGACAGAAAAATGAGACTGATTTCTAGAGTCATGAAAAAAAAGTCATGCACAAACAAAGCTCTGTGGCTTTGTTTAGCAACAAAAGGGTCATCCTAGGGAATATTAATCAAACAGCAGCAAAGAACACTTACACAGTCGCTACCGTATGTAAGAAAAATAATTAACTTGAATGCTCTTACCAAAACATTATTATAGTTCAAGGATGGTTGAGTACAGTTTTTCAAAGTAACCAGTGACTGCACTGACTTTTGTTGTGGGAGACAGCCTGGGTTATTTAGAGCTAGTTTGCACAGAGTGCTGAGTCCACGCACTCTGAAGATTCACCCACACTCTTTTAAAATCTTTCTAAAAGCATGCTTGGAAACAGAGAAACCTGAACTCATAGCCCACTTGAAAAAGTGGCTCAGACATCCTTCAAGTCTTGCTTTTCTATAGCTTCTTACATTCCGACCACCATCTGTGCATTCAAAACAGCTACTGTCTGTCCTCAAAAATCCCCCACCAGCCTTGCCTTCATCATTCCCCTGCCCCTTCTCTCCATACCCATCTTCCACTGCAGGGAAGCAATTACAGTTACCTCTGTTCATATCCCTTCTCCTTGACATGTACATCCTCACTACAAATCAACCTTCCTCCAGCAATGTTGAATACAGTGGGCTGAAGCTCAAGACAATTTCTTACCAAGTGTCCCAGTCTGAAAAGAGAGAACAGTCTTTATGAAGAAGAGTAGTGGTTTGGTTACACCTACCTGGTCCAAGCAAGACAACACTGTGGGTCATTCTCCCCCTGTAACCACTGCAGTGTTCTTCTCTGTTTAGCATCCAAACCCCTTTTCTACAGTGAAATTTCTCAAATATTTAATGAAAAACTTTGCTTTCAAATCACTTTTTAAGCTTTAGCCACAAAACTAAAATCTAATATGTTCTCTGGATGTTCTTACACACATCCATATTGCAAATGAATCCCAGCTTTCCTCTAAGAACGACATGTATGTGGCTGCATTTGTTATAATAATGTATCAGGCAGAAATCAATAATTTGAAGTTATAAAACTAATTGGAAATGGACACTTGAACAGGATGATTTCTAGTATAACATTTTTACATTACTATTTTTCTATCTGTCCATTTTAACACTACATACGGCTACCAAAATCTGCGAGACCAGCTACATTCTGCCCATATTTTTTCCTAATCCTTTCCCACTTTCATGTGCCTCAATTTACCTGCTGTGTTTACTTGCTCATATAATGAATAAAGTTATTATCATTCAGTACAAATAATAAAAAATTGAAATAATTTCAGCCTCTAAATTATTTAAAGACCAGATAAAACAGAGGAACATATTCTGGCTCAATTGCTTCCTACATTGTCAAATTAGGTTTCAAAAAACTGAGAAAAAGGTCCTGTTTTTATGGACAGGGTATTGAAAACCAACATCAAGTCACATATTTTTATAAAAAGGGCTTTTTGCAAGATTTTTTCTCATTTTGATTGCAAACTAGCGCTAAACTCTTCATGCGTTATGGTTGAAAACCATCTTAGAACAGCCGTGCAGCTTAGGAAGGTCAGCTGGGCATTTTAAGTATCAAGATGTAGGATTCAACACAATTCTATCTGCAGTCTGGACAACCTAAAGTACAACATAGAGTGAGGCAAAAGTGTCAGGAACACGAGGTAACTCCAGTGATGTGCATTTTTCTCCATTGCTATCATGGACTACATGCTGCTGAGTTTTGGGAAACTTTTCTCTGCCTGCCTAAAATCTGATCAGAGCTCAAAGCAGCTGCACAGGCAGCAGGCAGCACCACTCATTTCAGTGGATGCATTTCCAGCCCATTTTTATACAGCTTCTTAGCTTATAAAGAGGAGCTGAGCAGCTACTAAAATGAGAAAAAAAGGAAATCTGAAAGACCCAGTTTTTGTCAGTGTGTCATCACTGCTGAGCTTCAATTACTCACTTCAGAACAACAGGCAGCTAAAAACTAAATCTGCTGTTATCAAACTGGGACATAATCAAAGTCAATACACTAAATATAGCACCCACCCTGATGGCTTGTGTAGCTCCATAAACTCTTCGTACTGCGGAAGCAGGGAAATGTGTGTGGCTTGTAGATGTTCCTCAGAAGCTTCTACACATGGGACTATTTTTAAAGGCCTTTAGACTAGTCAGAGTGTATAGCATTGCTGGATATGCAAGAATGAAGCATGGCTTAGAACTGACAGTCAGACTTAGAGTTTTTAATCATAATTAGTATTATAAAAATAGCTCAGAAATCCATAAGAGAAGGATTATGGCATTTCAAATAACCTGAGATACTCCCTATGATGTAGTAAGCGTCATTCATTCTCTTTTCACCTATACCAAAGCTGAGCTAGTTTGAGCATGCCAAGATTATTCACATTTTGCTGTGATACATAATAACTCCTATCAGATGAAGTGTTCATCGTCCACAAATGTTAATTAATTAACTTCCAGAACTATCTGAGAGATAAGAAAGAAGGTGTCGGTATACCAGTTATCTCAAAGACCAAAAGCTTAAAGACAACTGATGTTTGGGATGAGAACAGCATAGCCCACGATTTCTTCTTCTCTGTCCCTTATACTGAAAATTTGCTTCATTTCCCAAATTTGCCAGTGCATGGATGGAAAAGACCTTTTTCCTGTGAGTGCTCCAAGCACTCCCTAAAGCTTCCCTTCACCAGAGCCAAACTCCTCTACCAGGCAACAGCCGAATGTGTTTAGCTGATTGAAAGTGTAGGTTCAAAAGTGAGCAGAGAGCTGAGTGAACATCCTCTGACAGGCACAGGTTGAGAGTTTGGCCTCACCAAGCAGCAGCAGAGGCAGAACAGAGGCCAATCATGCAGCTGTAGAAAGGTAATACCAAGCAGTAAAGGCGTTTTACCATGATTAGTGGGAATGGGGTATGCAGCAAATTCATTTTCACTTGGAGTCAGACCAAAACCTGGGTATCTTCTCAGCAACCTTATTCCATGTGCACCATCAGTTGTGGCCTGAATAAAGACAGAGAAATAATTCCTGTAGTTCTGGATTTGCTGAATGAAGTGAGGAGGTTGCAACACTGCAGGGATCGAATGGGATAATCAGAGGGATTTTTTTTTTCCTTTCCAGCTGTAGGATGGATGCACTTGAGACACTTGGTTTCAAAAGGCAGGTGGGTGTGTAAATTAAATTGCAAGCATGCTTATTTTATCTGGTGACTGTTTGCTAGGAAGAAAGAAGTAATTTCAAATAAAGTTTGAAATATTTAGCTGATTGGATTAAGTATCTCAGAGCTCCAGTGATGCAGTCATGGACTGCTCTGAAATAATTCCCCCTGATCCTGGAGCTCAAATCCTCCCATGCATGGAAAGCAAGGCACTGCTGTTGCTCCTCTGCTTGCTTTTTTGTCTTCATCTCACACAGGCTTCTCTTCACTGTCTAAGCAGTGAAACCTCAGGAGAAAGGCAGATCCAGACTGAGCAGGCTCCTTTGTCTCTGCTTACTTCCTTTCCCCATAACTCTTCTGTGGGTGAAGGAAGTAAACAAAGGCCTCTGCCTACACATATCTTGATATATAATACACACCCTAGGACTGACAACATCTGACCACAGTAAGGCATGACATCTTTGCCCTTTTCTTGGTTAGATTCTGGCTTCATTGCAAGCCGCAGATAACCAGTGTCATGGATATAAACACATGATCTGAATAGCCTTTGGCTCACAGAGTTTCAGTAACTTCTCCCAATGATGTTAGTATTGGTAACCTCTAGATCATCTTTTAACTTTTCTTCTTGCCCCAATAAAAAGAATCAGAATCTAGAGCCATCTCCAAGCCTTATGTAGCCTTCAAAATAAAATTACTACCCTGATTTCTTGGTAGTGCATTCAGATAATTAAGTCCAAATGGAAAACTTTGGACAGTGCTATTTGTATTCCTGGCTTCAGTTTTAATAACTTTGCCCTATATATAAAAAGATTAAAAGGCTTTAGGAATGGGATATGTGATGCAGATAGCTACATTAATTTCCAATATCTGTACAGACAAACATTCATTAACATTTAATGTTTTGGTGAACATTTGAGACTGAATTTATGCTCCCACTTGTGGGCATTTTTCTGGTGTTATGAACAAACCTCTCTGTACTTTGACACTTAAAACAGACACAAAGATTGACAAAAGAAGAAAACTGTTCTGCTTCTTCCTTGCATGGGCAAGCACATGTAGTTTATTCCCTGACTTTAAGTGCACTCCTAGGGTTACACTGGATGATTTATAGTCATGCGTTGACCCTGTCTGGATGCCAGGTAACCCACAAAATCTGCTCTATCACCTCCCTCTGTAACTGGATGGGGAGAGAAAACATAACAAAAAGTTCATTAATTGGGATAAGGACAAGGACAAGATCACTTTTTGATTCCCATCATGGGCAAAACAGACTCACCTTGGGGACATTAACTGAATTTATAACTAACTAAAATCAGAGCAAGACAATGACAAATAAAACAAATTTTAAAACCACCTTCCTTCCACCTTTTTCTCCTCCCCAACTCTACCTTCTTCTCCAGCAGTGCAGGGAGACAGGGAATGGGGATTATGGTCAGTCAGCTCATCACGCCCTGTTTCTCCCACTGCACAGGGAGAGGAATCATTCCCCTGCTCCAGCATGGGTCCCTCACACAGGAAATGGGGACTCTTCTCATTAATCCCTGTTCTCCAGGAACTTCTCCAGCATGAGTCCTTCTCAACAGTGACAGTTCTTCATAAACTGCTGTGGGTCTCTTTTCACAAGGTACAGTTCTTCAAGGACAGCTAGGTCCACTGTGGGTCCTCAAAAGTGTCACAAGTCCTACTAGAAACCTGCTCCATCATGGGCCCTTCTCTCCATTGGTCTGCAAGTCCCTGCCAGCACCCTGCCAGCACCCAGGCCCCCACTAGGTCACAGCCTCCTCTCAGGCATCCACCTACTCCAGTGCAGGGCTCCTCCATGGGCTGTGGGTGGATCTCTGCCTCCTCATGCACCTTCATGGGCTGCAGGGGCACAGCTGCTTCACCATGGGCTGCACCAGGGGCTGCCAGAGAATCCCAGCTCTGACATCTGAGGCACCTTCTGTCCCTCTTTCTTCCTGCACTAGCCTTGGTTTCTGCAGAGATGTTCCTCTCACATACTTGCACTTCCCTGAGCATAATTACATTTGCACAATAACTTTTTTCCCTTCTAAAATATGTTACCACTGAGACATTATCGCCATCTCTGGCTCGGCCTTGACCATCAGTGAGTCCAGCCTGGAGCTGTCCTACACTGGAAAGACTGTTTGCTTTCACTGCTTCTGTAACAGTGCAGTAACCCACTTTTGCTTTGCATTAAGTGTTTAAAAAGATAAAGTTGTATTGAATTTGTATCTTAAATTTCCAGGTTTCTATAGAAACTTTATCTTTAGAAAGAAAATTAGGAAGCTTCCAGAAAACATCCTGCCAGGTACAGCAATACTTTTTTTTTTGATTCTCTTCACGAAAGTGTTCAGTTCCCTTTTTCATTTTTCCCTACAAACTTGTTTCACACATGTCTTTGCAAACAATACCAGACACTATATCTGACCACTTAGGTATTTCATGCTTAAAATAAAGTAGTTCTTTGAGTTCCATGAACAGTGACCTTAGTTTAGACCTCAATTCCACTCAAAACTGAAGGATACTTTGTATGCTAACAAGAACAAAGTCATAAAAACAACTACAGGTACCAGTTAATACACAAGACTTTCAGATCCCACAGATGAAAGGGCCATGGCACACTTAGGGCCAAAACCCACATCTTTCCAGCTGAGATGGGAGTGGCACCTCAAGGGCTTGGCTCTCTGACCAGCAGTACTCGTTCAATGGTTTTGCTGCAAGGCTGTTTTGCTTTGTAGCTGTTGCAGTCAATGTGGGATGGTATACAGCCAGCTGCGCATCAGGAGAAACTGCCTCCATTCATCCGAAAAGCACTCATACAGCTAATATTCCTTTAGAAAGATATCCCTGGGTAACAATAAATATTTTAGCTGCAATAAAAATATGTCACTTGCTTTTCTCAAGAGGCTGTTCAAGCACCAAATAGATAGCTTTGAGCTGTAATGATAAATTATGGGTTTCATTTTCTTGCTTCACAAATGATGGGATCAAATTGTACATTACAGGCTACAGAAGCAGCTATGCTAATTCACCTCAACTCTGCAGATAGTTTACACTGTATAAGAAAGCACTTCTAGCTGGGACATAGCTCTCACTAAACACTGGTGTTATTCTGCATAAGGCAGGCAGCAGCTATCAAATACCCAGTCCAAAAGAAAAATCCACCCTCTTGGTTTTTGCAGTCTATTAAGTGTCTGCAAGTCCCATGTTTAGAATTTCTGCAGTGAAAAAGATACTTCATTGAAGTGCAGAAATCACAGACTTCTTTCTGTATGGATTTGAACACTACATTATATCATGTGCCAAATGTGCACTCTCTAGACTTAGTCATCATAATTCCTCCTGCTTGAATCACAAATTTTGATAAAGGCTGATATTAATACCTTAGTCCTTCCACACTCAGCTGTCCATTTTAATAAGACTTGGAGAAATTCAAAGATTTGGAGATCAGAATCCTGCTGCCAATTTTACCTGAACTTCATCAATAGTCTTAAATGTTACTTGGGAG
Source organism: Ammospiza caudacuta (assembly GCF_027887145.1). Taxonomy (NCBI): domain Eukaryota; kingdom Metazoa; phylum Chordata; class Aves; order Passeriformes; family Passerellidae; genus Ammospiza; species Ammospiza caudacuta. Next base: position 24,477,051 of record NC_080632.1, read on the forward strand.
ACAAAGGCATGGTATCAAAACTTACTGACTGAAGTACCCACCAACACATAACCTTTCAATCTTCATTTTCTTAGGAAACCAGAGTAAAGAACCATGCGTATAATATTCATGATTACCAAAGAGGGATATTAAAAATTTGCATAGCCTTTTCCCAATTTAGTGTAATCTTTGCAGTTTGCAGAAAATCTCAGCTGAGAATGTACCCTTTCCTGAACTCTTTTACCTCCTGACTAACACTGGCTATTGAATGAGAAAATGAAGAAGTATTGGGTGGTAAACACTATGCTGTCTGGCAGCTAATATATATATGTGTATAAATTAATTTTACTTGCAGAGTTTTTGGCACTGCAGTCTCCCCTATGGACTCTATGCCATTTACTGTAGCTCAGCTCATCTGTCATTAATTCAATTCACTTCACTGTGACAATAGTACTGCATCTCTCTTGCTCTGTGGACTGCCAGGTACAGGCTCTGTGAATGGGCAGGCATTTCCTAACAGACCCATATCAACCAAACACCAAAGATGTAAATCTGTGAGAAAAAACCAGCTGGGTCAGCAGCAAAGAATGCTTCATCTGTGGAAGTACCAAAGGAAATCTGGTAGATTCTTCCAGAAAAAATATCCAAGTGGGCTGTGAGGAGGCTTCTTGGGTTTTGCAATGGGAGAAATAAGAGCAGAGCAGTTACAGGAAGAAGACATCGGAGAACCATGTTGCCAATACTGGTGCACTTTGTTAGTTGATCCAAGCCTCTGTAAATTCAAAAAATCTGCAACTAGCTTCAGGTCAGACCCACTTGGACATGCTCACAAGACCCAAGCATTGTACCAGCCAGTTGCTCTACCATGGGTAGGAGAACAGAGCAAACTGAAATTCAAAATAGTGACCTTGGGCTTTGATGGTAGCAGAGAGAGATGGACTTTAAGTGCATTTAAACACACACATCCCCTTAATCCTTCTTCTTGGCTTTGATTTCTGTTAATTAGTCTTTGAGGGTCTGAAATTACACACAACTGATCTGCAGAAGACAGGTAGGCAATAAAAAGTTTATCAAACTAACTTCTGATTAAAGGTCTTGCATAATCCAGTTATTGAGACAGGGTGAAAAAATGGCAAGGGATAAATAAGGAAGTGGAAAGAATTAGAAAGATGTAATTTCAATTTTTTTTCACTCAAGAGCTTAAAATGATAAAAACCAGAGACCTCAGGGCATGAGGTAATTTTCCCTGGCATCCTACTTTCTAAAAATATCTTCTAGCTCTCTTCTTTCTCCTTCCATTTAAAAGGACTGATGTCAGAGCCTTCAGTTATATCAGCAGCTGCTCTGCCTCTGTTTTGCTTCACTTTCCTACCTGTGACAGCAGATGCCATGTCTCTGCAAAAAGCAGAGTCACAGAATTTCCCCTGGGGTGTGTGTGAGGGAGGGGATCAAGGAAGGAACTCCACAATAGTGCAGTCAGGCAGAAGAAAAAAAGCAGAAGGGAAACCCTGACCAAACCCAAAACTTGTACTTTCCATACATTCACATCTTCTATGCTACAATTTGTGGGACATTCTCAAAGACTACAAAGTCTAAAAGAAGAATGTAGATAATGTGAATGTGAATGTGAATGTGAATGTGAATGTGAATGTGAATGTGAATGTGAATGTGAATGTGAATGTGAAGGCTGATTCTTTTTGGGTACTGAAGGATAGGTTGAAAAATCTTCAGGGACCACTTTCCTCGTTATGCACCTGTGAATATTTACATTTCATGGTCAAGTAGCAGTCACTTTATTTATGAAATACTGTGCATTCATCAGTGCCTCTCCCAAGATATTTTAGAGAAGATTGTCAGCACTGTCCTTACCAAAATACAGTGCTGAAGAAGTACCTCACAAACAAAGTGTAACTGCTGGGCATCTCATATGTTTCCCTGTAAGATGCTAGTAGACATTGAGGTGAAGAATTTAAACTGAAACTTAAAGATTAATGATGAAACACTGAAATCTGGAGCATGTGATCTCCTAATTTCATTTACAACTTTTAGAATCTCCACTTAAATATATTCCAGAACTGGATGATTTTGAGAGCAAGCATCTTTAAACTCATCCAGTGAACACAGATTTTCTATGTGTGTTGCTTTCTAAAAGAAGAGGAGACTTTGGTGGATCTATGCCTGGAAAACATAAAGAGAAAAGCCCCTCTTGAAGATATTGGAGAAGGGCTATGATAGGAAAAATTGGTAGAAATAAGAAATATTTTATCAGAAATATACTAACAGGATTCCTTTATCATTTGGCAATCATCAATCACATATGGCTTTTTATCCTCTCATAATTACAAATCAAAAGATGAAGCCCATGTTGTTATCCTTATTTTACATGGGCTTTGGCTGGCAAGGGGTCTTTCTGGCTGCTTTTTAAACAAAAATTTAAAAGGTAAATAGCAATTGCACTGACCCTAGCAGTGAGGAGAGTGTAAGATTTTCAGAGCTTAAATCTGCTCAAACACCATTTGTACACCTGCAAAGGCAAGGTGGGCCCACTAGATCTTACATGCAGCCTAAAGGTATAAGTAGTAATCAATTAGTTGAAATCCAGAAGATCACTGCAACCTAAAGATTTCATATCCAAATGTCTTGTTCCCTGCACCACAGGTGAGGTCTTTCTGCACACCACAGTTCAAGGTGTTTGAACTTCTCCTCAGAAGTAACTCCTAACTCACAGAAAATGGGATTGAACACATTCATGAAAAGTTATTTACATCTTTCCAAAAATTCTTCCTCTAGGCTCTTTACAAAGACCGGAGGAATGCCTCATTCAGAATGCAGACTCTGCTCTTAATCACAGGTGGTAAGCCTACATGACTGGGCTGTATCTCTCTGGGTGTCACATCCATCAGTTCCTGGAAGGCTTCACAAGAACAGAGGCAAGCTCTCTCTTGTGAAGGAATCAGTACCAGCATCATTACTACAACAAGAAGGCTCTCCTATAGCAAGAAAAAGAGCATGACTCCAAGCACCTTTCAACTACAAATTTAATTAGTTAATTTCATACTTTTAAATTGTGTCTATATTGGAAACTCCAAACACTTGATGATCTCCAGAGTGTGAGAAAAGAAGGCCTCAGAAAGAAGCATTTGAATTAAGGCACAAATTAAAACTCAGTACATGACAAAGCAACTGTAAGTGCTTCTCCTCTCAACATGCTGTTGCCCAGTGTGTTACTACATTGACTTGCAATGTAGTAACTCTGTGAGTTAAGGTCTAACTGCTGGGACAAAGACCTGGAAGAGTAGTGAATACATGGTGTACCCTTGGCTTTGACACCCTTTTCTAATACTAAGCACACCTGATCAAGTGGGAAGGAGAAGTTTTGGAGGAGGTGAATTTTCTATCTGTTTCGAGAAAGGCGTAAGGGGAATGAAAGCAAATTTAAAAAATGACACAACAAGAGTAAATTGACCAATGACTGAATTTCAGCACTGAGCAAGAGCAAGAAAGACAGCGTCTCTACCACTGAAATACTTTTGTTTGAAGTGCCATATCTTACTGTCCTAGCCCTTGACTTCACAAGTTATGTGCTATGCTACTGTGTAACCAAAAATAACCACTGTCAGTTAATTGATTGAATTAATTGTTTTTGTAGAATGTTTCTTTCCAAACAAAATGCTGTGAAGTAAATGAAAAATATTGGACCGTTGGCAGGACTACTTGGAAATTTATAAATATTGTGACTATTGGCAATTCTTAATTTGATACTTAATAATCTAAATAATTTATACCTCAATTTTCACTTGTTGCAGCTGACTTTGAAGACATCCTATTGTAGTAGAAGAAATTCTCTGAGAAATAAACTATACCTAGTGTATCATTCCCTACTGAAGGTCTATATGAACTCTCCCAGCCTTTTCACAAAAAAGGACTAGTTTATTTTTGTCACATTTAATGAAATAATCATCTTCAATTTATCAATGGACAGGAAAAAGTACCAGAATATACATAAAAATTACATAAAGTATTTCCTTGATTGCTTTTAAAATGAACCTGTTTGATCCATATTTTACCAAGGCATGAGAATGAACGGGTAAAATTGCAATGGATCTAAGACATCTAACAATCCCGAGCACAGTTCTTTGCAAATAAATAGATGGTTCTAAAGCAAAGACAAAAGAGGGTACAAATAAATACATACAAATTCATAATTACAAGAAAGCAAGAAATGGCAGTCAGAAGTACTCTGATTTTAACTGGCATGTCTGCAGATAGCAAGCATACAAAAATGTAAATACCAACATGGACCATAAAGCTGTTCTTGTTTTATCACACTCAGTGACATGGTGCTGAAAAACATCTTGCTGTAGAGACTGAAACAGGAGTTGTTTAGATTCAATATAGGGTGCCTCTTTGATCTAAAAGTTCCTTTTGTCAATGCGAATTTCATTGTAAAGAGATGTGCTTTATTTCCTAGGATGTCATTCACTTTGTGTCAGAAGTGTAAACTCTGTTTCATCTCACTAACTGCAGAATATTGTTCTTGACAAAAATTCAATATAGTCCCACTGATGGCAAAGGGACAATTACTGAACAAAAGAAAGAAGAAAGCAAATGTTTTAGTTGCCCACTCCAATAGGAGCGTGTCCTTTTCTCATTCCCTAATTTGTGCCAAACAAGCCTAATGGTATCTCACTGATTTGCTTTTAGTCATTTCAGCAGCATTTAAGAAACGCTGCTATTCTTTTTTTTGAGGATTTTTCCTCTGTTCTTTAATTTCAGTGTGTTTTCAGAGCTCCCCAGCCACAAGCATTTGAGCATGGGGTGTCATACATCACTCTTATGGTGTCTGACCCATGGGAAGAGGGTGTCTTATACTGCACCTATGCAACATTATTCCAGTTTCACAGTTGTGTGAGGCTCCCAATCACTACTGAACCATTATAAAGGTAAAGGTTCTGAAAACACACTACTTTTTTGAGTTCATCTCCTACTTCATCTACCTAAGATGTGGGGTACCTCCAGGGGAAGCAGAATAGCACAAACTCATGCTCAATGTTTCTATTTTTTGACAACATCATCCAGCCTCAGCCTATAAGGAATGTAGCATCGTAAAAGGATGACCTGAAATGTTAGAGGAGACCTCAAAGCCTATGCTTTACTGATTAACTGTAGTTTTCTCCATAAAGAGAAGAGTCTAGTAATAGTATATGTTTTTTTGCTGTGGCATAAAATACCTATTTAATGACTAACCTAATAAGCATGATACAGTTCTAAAAGGTCTATTTTTTACACATGAAAACTCATTTCCAAGTAATTTAATGCAAAATTATATGCAACTAACTGACCTATAACCAATTAAACAACAGTGACTATTTTCTAAACACATACACATCTGTAGTCCAATTAAGTCTGAGGCAAACTTGATTCTGCTAAAAATATGTAGCTGTCTTTCCTCTGTAGCTGCCCAGAGTCACAATGACAAGTCTCAAACCCATGCTATTTTTATCTCACTTGCAATAAAATGCACCAGCATAAAATCTCCTACACACATAGCTATTAATTCACTTAATGGATTGGCATTCACCAAAAATATGAAGCTTGGTAGCCAGGAGGGCCAGCTCTGTCCTGAGGTGCATCAGGCACAGCATCACCAGCCAGGCAAGAGAGGGGATTGTCCTGCTCTGCTCTGCACTGGGGCAGAATCCTGTGTGCAGTTTTGGGTGCCACAATATGAGTAGGACATAGGGCTACTAGCATCCAAATGAGGGCCACAAGGATGGTGAAGGGCCTTGAGGGGATACCTTTCAAGGAGTGGCTGAGGTCACTTGGTTTGGTCATCCTGCAGATGAGGAGACTGAAGGGAGACCTCATTGCACTTACAACTTCCTCGTGAGGGGAAGAGGAAGGGCAGGCACTGATCTCTTCTCTGTGGTGACAAGTGGCAGGACCCAGGGGAATGGCCAAGTGTCAGGGGACACTTGGTTGTTAGGAAAAGGTTCTTTACCCATAGGGTGGCTGGGCACTGCAATAGGATCCTAGGGAAGTGGTCACAGCACCAAGTGGATAATGCTCCCAGGCACATGGTGTGGTACTTGGGAACGTCCTGTGCAGAACAATGAGTTGGAATTGGACTCAATTATCCTTGTGGATGCCTTCCAACTCAGAATATTCTGAAATTCTGTGAAGATGAACCCCAGGGTTGTATTTTCCCACTTACAGTTAAAACAAGTTCTCTTTCCAAAAAGTCTTGAGCAATGACATATATACTACCTCTTGCTGTTCCATTGCCACTCCAATCACTTAATCAAGCTGGCAGTGATCCCAAAACATTATTTTCACCCTGAAAATGGCATTAAGTGAAATACAAGCAGACTGTCCCTGTCTTCCATCCCTAAAATTAAAGCTTTTCAACTTTTTAATGCAACCACCTCCGAAAGCCCCTGTCAGGGTTTCTAGCTTTGATACTTATCTGAGACTATCACAAAGTACATGTCCATGTTTAGAATTGCAATGGCATATATCCACTCTAGGGACTGTAAACAATCCAAGAGGCTCAGATAGGATGCTGCTTTGTAGGAGATAATTTGTCTGATAAAGGTTTCTTCACCATCGGAGATGGCCTGTTTCTGATGTCTGATCTAAATCAGGTATACCAAGAGCAAGTGCATTTTGCAGATTAATGAGCTCCATGCTTACATGAGTCACATATGGACACTGGCTGTACCACTGATGTGTACTTTTCCTCTGATACATTCTCACAATTCCCTGCAGATCCAGAAGAAAACAGTCCCCATGAATTCAGCAATAATACTGTAATTCACTACTAACAGTCATAGGAGATGCCTCAGGAATCTGGTAATGGACACAAGCAAAGGCAGCACAGACAAAATAAGCCTCAGTTACATTACACTTGTCCACATACTTGGGTGGGTTTAGCAGCTGAAAGGCTGAGCAGCACCAGTTATGCTCGAAATACCACTTAAATCTTTACTGCCTGAGGTAGGAGTGCTGTTACACTTTTTTACATGGGTTGGATGTGTTAGGTCAATTCAAAAAATTGACAGTGACGACAAGCCAAACAATTGTCTTGCTGCAAGGCAATCTTCTCAAATTGCACTTTATTAAAATAATAAAATCAGATGAGCAACAGGGAGCACCATAATCTGAAGAAAAAAGCATCTGTACTGTGGTATTTCCATGGCAATTATTAATATGAAACTTACTGTACGTCCTGCAAAGACATAGAATCTGGTGAGATCATGAAATCCAAACTGGATCTTCTAATAAATATTACTTAAAGCTGGTTCAAACAAACACCAACAATCCCAATCCTAATAACAACATTGAAATTTTCCGTGTGTGTGTGTGTGTGTGTGTGTGTGTGTGTGAAATAAATACACATATAATAAAAACTTTAAAAGCACAACATTTGAGTCACCTCTAAATCTCTTGGGAGAAAAGACTTTTCACTTCAGTGAGTTGAATTTCCTCAGCTAGTCCGTGTCAGGAGCTTTCTACTGTGTGGGTAGTTGCTGTCCTCTTTGATGACCATATCTGTTTATATGCAGACTTAATATTTAAGCATTAACAGATTCTAGGCTGGAAGTCTCTGTGCATCAGCGAATGTGGACATCAACCCACAAATATAACTGACAAAGCGGGCCAAAGCAGGTGAAGCCTCTGTGGATGAAACAAGACAATATGTGTCTCATGGGTATGGATGTTCTTTGTGTGCTACCTGCTTTGGGACTTCTCTGGAGAACAGAAGTTAAATGACAAAGGTAGAGGTCCTCACAGTCTGGACAAAAAAAAACCTCCAATGAACACACCATTGAAAATATAGCTGAGTATTTCCTGCTTTCCAGTGAAAACATAGCTCCACTCTCTGCACTTCAGTGGGCCTACAAACATACACATGCTCTCTAACAGCTAAAGACAATGCACAAAAAAACCAAAGAGACACGAGTTAGATTTGTGTAAGTAGCCAGAGAAAAATTTTCTAGATCAATAAGCTCCATGCAGGCACACACTGGGAAATTGCCTATTGAGCATTATCCTGTGAGAACAAAAGAATCAGTTTGCCTTCCATTACACTGTATACATGCAGTCAATGCTGCCAATTTAAGCTGTTAATTGAAAATAGCTAATCTGTTTTTAATTCACAACCTGTTGCAGTCCAAATTAGCTCTCCAATATAGATGTGTATTCAGGCAACTCTAACAAAAGCCAGCTTATTCTGGAGTGGGTTTTTCCAAACGTTCAGAGGCATCTGTGCGATGCAGCCAGCTGAGAGCTCAATGATCTTCAAAATAGGCACAAACAATACAGTCAATTTAGGGATGATCCAAAACTACCAAGTTGCCTGGCTGCCAAAGAAATCAACCTAAAATTGCAACACTTATGACTTTATGATTATATCTCAAATGCTGGCAGAACTGTGATCCTTGGGCAGAGTTTCTCAGTGAGAAGCAAGATTAATCTTTAGCCAATATTATTTTAGCCATGGAAAAAACAACATTAAAATATGCCTTGCAAAACTACCTAAAGCTGGCCCAATAATTTCTGTCTGGGATTATTTATAAATAGCCAGGATCTGACCTTTTGAAAATACTGTTAGAATATGTACTGCATGGGAAATTGCATTTTTTTCTTTGATGTTGACAAGAATTTATGTTCTTAAAGGTAATTATCATCTGGAAATAACTGCTATTACAACAACTGCATGATAAACAGCAAATGTTTGTCTATGCTATAGAAGCTACACAGCTATGGTCTGCAAAACACAGATAACTGAGAAGCATTAACCATTTTTAACAAGGAGAATATGCAAAACAATGTAATTGCTGACATCAGCTATCTGAATTTGCAGAAGGAGTTCAAAAGGTTCCAAGTCTCATTATTTGGATGAAAGATACATTTATGTAAAAAAATTGCATTTGGTTCTGCCATTGACTGCTGTTGATGGTGATCTACTTTTGAAAGCAAAGAGGATTTTGTTAAACTTACCAACTTGATGGGAAACTCAAATGTCTGCAATAATTTAAAACACTGAGGTCAGCATTGGCTACTGACCTGATTTTATTTGGATCCATATAGTTTTGGGGGGTTTTGCTTTTGTTCCTTTAATATATATAGTGGTGCATTTCCTGCAGTCATACAACTCAATGGGGATGCCAACAATTTTTTTTTTTTTAATTTAACAGTAAATATCTTTCTTTTGCTGCTGTGGAGACACTCTTGCAAACAGGAACCCCTTAAAGTACACAGACCAAGAGGTAAACACAAAAGGACCCAGACAAAAACCTGTGGGCTTTTCTATTTCTTTAAAGATGTCATTGATATTTTTAAAAACATGTCACCAAATCAGACAAACAGTTCTGTTATTTTCTGTAACAAACTGTAAATACTGGAAGGTTGCAAAATGGAAATACAAATGGAATTGCTCCTCGTATATTAGAACACACTAAGTTCTAAGCAGGCCTGAAAAAAAGGACGGGTAAACCAGGAGACAGGGTGGGATTTTACAGAACACAGTTGCCAGTGAAACTAGCCTTTCAAGGATGGGATGAATATGCACTCCAGGACTTGTCCATCTGAGAATTTTTTTCTAGCACAATTTTGCACTGTCTTTGCTGATTACTGCGTATTGGGACCACAGAATCACAGAATCACAGAAGTTCAAGACTGGAAGAGACCTATAAGATCATCAAGTCCAGCCGATGTTCTAACTGTTCAACTAGATCATGGCAGCAAGTGCCACATCCAGTCTTTTTTTGAATTCTTCAAGGGATGATGACTCCACCACCTCACTGGGTAAATGATTCCAGTATCTGACCACTCTTTCTGTGAAATATTTCCTTCTTAATTCTAACTTACATCTCGCTTGACGCAGCTTGAGACTGTGTCCTCTTGTTCTATCTGTTGTCGCCCGGAGAAAGAGGCCGACCCCCAGCTCACCACAGCCACCCTTCAGGAAGTTGTAGAGAGCGATGAGGTCGCCCCTGAGTCTCCTTTTCTCCAGGCTAAACAACCCCAGCTCCCTCAGTCGCTCTTCATATGGCTTGTGTTCCAAGCCCCTTATTAGTCTCGTTGCCCTCCTCTGGACACGCTCAAGTAACTCGATGTCCCTCCTAAAGTGAGGGGCCCAGAACTGGATACAATGCTCCAAGTGAGGCCTCACCAGTGCCGAGTACAGGGGAAGAATGACCTCTCTGCTCCTGCTGGCCACTCCATTTCTGATACTGGCCAGGATGGCATTGGTCCTCTTGGCTACCTGGGCACTGCTGGCTCATATTTAATTGACTGTCAACCAGCACCCCCAGGTCCCTTTCCACCTGGGCACTGTCCAGCCACTCGGTCCCCAGCTTATATCGGTACAGGGGGTTATTGTGGCCGAAGTGCAGTACTCGGCACTTGGACTTATTGAAGCTCATCCCGTTTGATTCTGCCCATGCGTCTAACCGTTCCAAGTCTCTCTGGAGAGCCCTACACCCCTCTAGTAGATCTACACTCTTTCCCAATTTAGTGTCATCAGCGAATTTACTAATAAAAGACTCTAAGCCCTCATCCATATCGTCAATAAAAATATTGAACAGAACTGGCCCCAACACAGACTCCTGAGGGACACCAAAGGTGACTTTACCAGAGTAAAAATAGTCAGAATAAAGAATCAACTATTTGTTAATTAAGTGGAAATAAAATGTCGGGAATATCTTAAAATTGATTTCCAAATGGTGGAGAGTACATAAAAATCTGTTTTCACATAAAGATATTAGCTGATTTTATGGCTTTTAAAAACTATCTGCTATAAAGTGATTTGACAATTGTTTAGTGACATTGCACTCTTTGAGTTCAGCATCAACTACTTTTCATTGTTTGTAGACTTGAGCAGGCATCTTGGAGCCCATGTTTGGTGGACCAACCAGAAAAGGTCCAAAGACAAATAACAAAAATTACATGAAGTCAGAAATAACAATAAGACTGATTTGCAAGTGAAATTACATTTTTTAGAAGGGAAAAAGACATGAAAAGATACTGCAGTTTCCAAAACCTTGTTGTGAAGAGGAATGGAGCTCTCTGTCTCTGCACCGGCCGCAGATGGGACATGCAGTTGTGGACTTATGCAGCAGAAAGGTCAGGCAATGCAAGGGTTTCCTGGGGGCAACATGGAAAGGCAGGCCCACCATTACAGGTCTTTCAAATGAGTTAAAAGCAACCTTTGGATAAAAAAATAAATTACTTTTGAAACTTTCAATACCCCGTCTGTGTATATTTGACACATACCATGGCCACGCAACAGCAGAATTCCTGCTCTCCCACCACCTACACCAAACCACGCAATTTTACAGCACATTCTCTGCACTATCTCCAATGTCAAAAAGGGACAAAAAGGAGACTAAGTTACTGCCAAAATGCAGTAAACTGATGAGATTTGGTGGAGTGGAGTGATGAGTATCCATTCTTCCTTTACCTTTATGCTTGAAGAGGCAGCATTTGATGCAGAGACAAGGTATGCAAGAAACACAAATTGTCCTATGGCATGGCGTCCAAGAAAGACCAATGACCAGCCTTCTGCCATGAGGGCTGAACGGGTTTCACAGTTCCCATTGCCCTGCCTGTTTTTCTGACTAAGCTCCTCTGCCCTCTTTTGGTCACTAGGAGTACTTTTCCCACAGGCTTTCCCCCCTGCATTACATACACATCTAGTGAACTAGAAAACAATCAGAGACCAGCTGCTTGTCTTTTATTGCACAAAAGTGTCACTCACTTCCACAAGCAAAGAAACAAAATGGATGTGACTTCTGCCTCCTGCCAGCTACTCACTACTCTGCAGTGTGTAGGTGTGTTCCCCCTCTCTCCCAAAAATCCTCAGCTTCAGCAGCATTACCCTTCCTTCCATGTTCGTGTTGGCAGCATCAGCACCTCCACATTTCCTCCGCCTACTTGGCACATCTAAGAGCTGCCTAGAAAAGGTCAATACCATTCTAGCTGCACGCCCTCTCTTTTCAAGAGAATGACATGAGCAAATATTTCATAATCAAGGCCTGAATTACTTTACAAATAATTACACCTACCTCTGATAATTCACTAGGGTCACTGCACTGAAATTTCTGCACAGTTAACAACTGCGTTACTTTACAGAACTCATTATAGAACCCATTTAAGATGCTGCCAAGAAGCAGAAGGGAAGAAATTTTCTCAAGATGAAACATGCATGGATTTCATTCCCATCATTCTCTACTGGGAAGTCCCTGAACAGCAGTTGGGGCTTGCAGGCTGCTCCTTGCAGACAGCATATTTTACATCACTAAGCATAGTTATTTCTTAATCTGTTGCCCCTCTACCACCTTCAGCTTGTGGCTAATCCCCACAGGCTGAAAGGATAAAGATGCAATCTGTAATTTTTTCTCCATGTTACCAGCATACTAAAATCAACCCTGAGCTTTTTTAAACTAGCTTCACTTTGTTTCTCTAAGTCAGCACTTTGCCAATACTATAAAAGCTTGAAATTGCTGTATTTGGCAGTCCACAGTTGCAAATGGAACTAAATAAGTTAGTCACCATGAACGAGGTAAGGAGGTAGTCCATTCAGTTTCTGTAAGACAGATACAAATGCAGTGGAATGGAGAGGTCAAATGGCCTTTACACAGTGCAAAGAAGCAACAAAATATAGATCTGGGCACATAAACCTGGAGAAAGCCCACAGACGAGGCACCCAGGAGGAATGTCCTACAGCCTATTTAATTCTCTCCTCTTAATAAAAAGATGCAAGAAAAACAAACACTACAAAGCCACTATCTTGGAAGATTCTAGGATAATTAATATGAAGAAAACAGCATAAAGTCAGACATGTGCATGTATTTACATGCAGATACAGATCCTTCATAAGAAGGCTTCTCAAAAGTTCCTTCCATCACTTCTATAATATTCTTATTAAAATGTAAATACAAGTGACAGCGATGGCTTACAAGAAGGCGTGATGGGACATTTCTAAGGCATTACCAACCTAACAGAATTCCCAAGAGGTCAGGTTAAAGTTTTATGCATATATCCATATGTACATACACACACACACACATCATAATGGTGCTCATTCCCACCATGTGTTGGACATATTCCCAACTGCCCCAGTCCCACAAGTATACTCCAGGCCACATAAGTAGTTAAAGGACATCTGAAGGCAAGTGGGATCTGACAAAGATGGCATGATTTGCTCCCAGGAACTCTTTTGTCTTCTGACCAGTACAGGTGCTACACACTTCACAAGAAGAGACAATATATGAGGCAAGGTCAACTCCAGAGATAACTTCCCCTATCCTTTGTCTTTTCCAGTGTATTTTGGGTGAAAAACACACATGAAGAAACTGAAATACAAATGAAGAACAACTCAAGAGAAGACAGCTGTCTTTAGAATTTGGAGCCTATTCTAGAACTTCAGTTCCTTCACACCAGACCCTATGACCACTGCATTTTGCCTCAAGATACTCCATGACTCAGCTGCTGAAAGACAACAATCAATGAAAGGCAAGAACAGGAAGGGGGAAATGTCAGGCTGAGAGTCCATAGCTAAGAGAGCCTCAACTTCAGCACAATACACTTCAACACACTTTTCCATCTTTACCACTGGCATCTGGGTGATTCCAGGAACACAGACAAACAAGCAAGCTTTGGCCCCTCCTCAACCTTTTGCTAAGGAAGATGCTACAAAAGTTTCACTCATGTTTATGTCCGCTTTTTTTCACACACAAGAATTACTCCTCTCAGCACTCCTAATGCTGCACCTCAAACTCCAAAGATTAAAACAAGGAGCAAGAAAATAAGGCAACATCTTGAAAACTTAGCAGAAAAAAAAAAAGGTTTCTAGGAGTTAGTTATCTGTAACAGGTTGTCGGCTACTGCTTTCTTCAACTCCAGTCCCACTCACTGCAAAAAGTGCCCCTTCTTCACCATTTATTCACAACTCTGGAAATGTTAATGATACTTTGGGAAGTGGTAGCTATAAGATACCTGGAAGAAAAATGGCATTACTGAGAACAACACAAAACATCTTGTCTTCCCTCAGGTCTTAGAAGCATAAGGAAGTTGCAGTAGATGCTGCTGCAGAGTTTGCCAAAGCTGCCCCAAAACAGATTCCCATGCTGCTACCTACACTGGGCACTGGAGCAAGGGCTGGGTACAGGGAGCACAGGCTATCCACCACATTACCTACCTTCACACTTTCTCCATTTCTGTGTCATTGAAACATTGCCTTTTAAAAGCTACTCCACTTAGCACAGCTTTAATACAGCATCATAGGAATTTGTACACCTGGCTTTTCCAAGGTCAGTTCTGCCTGATCCTATACACAACTTGGTCTGACAGGAACATTCTGTCATAGCTTCAGGGGATTATCTGCTTGCATTTTTGCAGATACCAGGGCTGGTAAGAAGTGCCAGGTGTCACCTGGCTGCAGTCCCTGGCCTGGCACTGTTGGCACCACACTGGCATGCAGTCTACCATCAGAAACAAAATTTAGTCCACATGCACAGCAGGGCAGGGCTTTGCATTCCCTCCTGAAAGGAATAAGCTACTGCATAGTGCTTTATGCTTTCATGATTATTCCACCACCAGGACACAGGCTACACTTCATTGGCCTGTGCCCTTTATAATAGCACTGGAGCAGATCTAACAAGGCCAGAATTTTGGCATCTGACTCATATCAGATGGGATTAGCTACAGATTCACTCTCTACCCAGTTAAATCTTTTTTTCCAGTAGCATTTTCCTCCAGCTGGCCTTTTATGAGCTGTAGCCTAAGTCACATTCCTATGTAGCCTGTCTCCTTGCCTGCATCAGCAAGTGTGGCACCACACGCTAGAAAAGACCATAATAGCAGAAGGTGACTGACAGGCACACAATCCGGCTTTTGGACAGTATGCCAAAAGATAAAATTTATATTAATAAGAAAAACCTATATTAGTAACTTTCTTTGTATCAAGTGCTTTCTGGGCTTACAGAAACAAAGCAGGACCTTAAGAATAGTCATTATTGTTCTTCAGTGTTTTGCTGATCTGGGAAAGGCAGGACCAACACAGGCTACTGAATGCTTCATGGGTCTGATGCTTCCACTTGGTACACCCTCAGAAGACTTTTCCAGAGATAATGGGTGCCACAACAGCTGGTACACCCTCAGAAGTCTTTTCCAGAGATAATGGGTGCCACAACAGCTGTGGCAAGACCTGCCATGAGTTCATTCATCATAACATGAATTATGAGAGGACACTGCACAGCACTCTTATTACATTGTTTTCATGACGAGGCATTGATTGCCCTCAGATTTGTATCAGCACAATGCTGAATGCTTCTTCTGCCTGTAAAGAAATGTTTGCTGTAATACTTGTTGTTGCTAAACATTTGCCTTGCTCTGGATTTCTCTGCACAGTCACCAGTCTATTATTTATCAGTACCCACTACACTAAAAATAGAAAAAGAAAAAAAAACATTTTAAACAATCTGCAACAAAAAAACCCCATAATGCCAAAAATCACTCTATGTCATCAGCATCATAATGAAATATGATTTTTAAATTTGTTTTTCTTTCACATGTGTGCTAATATTAAACACTGAAGAATAAATTTGGGAAACTCCTGTGCTTGTGTCAGTAGTGGCAGCTATGATTGCATTTTACGTAAAGAAGACTAGTAAATATTCCCATAGCTATAGAGAAAGCAAATGTTGAAAAGCAAATGTGAGAGTCTGGAGCAGATACAAGATGACTTAAAAGGTGGTACTTCACCCATTTTTGTGTATTTTTGAAGAGCAAGTATGTTGGTTGTGCTGCTCGTTTAAGCCTGCAAAAGCATTGCTAGCAAAGGGGAGGCAGAAATAGTTTCTTCATGAATTGTAAGACAGTTCTCATTCTGTCAGCACCTCTTTCTCAATGAAACTGTGGAGGTGATGAGTCCTTTGAAAATCTCTTCCCCCAAAGCTGAAGGGTGGATCAGGATCCCTGATGTATGAATGTTTAAAATAGATGCAATTTAATCACACTGGGGTGCCGTTGGAACAGGAATACATTTTCCATATACTGTCAAACCTGTTACTGAACTACTATCTGGATTTGCTTTCATATACTGTATGTAATTCTTTCACAAACACAAGTATTGCAAATGCATTCAGCGGCAACACCCTTTATAAGCAGACTGTGTACCTCTTTACCTGAAATGGGGTTGCTTGACTTGGAAAAAAGGGGTACATCTTATGGTATGCCCCACTTTTCACAGGAACCAGTGCTCAAACAAGGAAAGAGTGAGGTTGGAATATTTTCCTCCATCCGCTCTGAATGCAGGTACAGGCTGTCAGGGGATAGCACATTCAGTATGTAAATTCTCTTGAAATGCCCATGAAGAAAAACCCACTACCTCAGATTTCCTTCCTCTGCTCCTTAGTATGCACTAAGGATCTCTGCCACAATGTACCACACAAGCCTTAATGAGCTATATGCTCTCTGAGATTTCAAAACACTTGATTTCTTCATTGTTGGTTCATTGTGCATGCTCTGTTTCCACTGAGCCATTAGGTGAGTTCTCTTTTCCTCTTCATAACTACTTTCTCTATTGATTTATCATGCCGATTATCAAATTATATTTCTCCCTTCCTCTTGAAGAGTGTGGAGCAGGAATATATATAACCTCAGGGATTTCACTTGCTCCTCAACGTTCTAAGGCCTCTGGGATCTTTCAACAGTTCAGCTGGATACCAACTGGAACTCCATGGGACACCAAGTGCAGGGAAGCAGCCAGAGCAGACATTTGGAAAGAAAAGACCTCCACTCTATTTCTGCCCATCACATGCAATCATCCCTTCCTTCCTGATAATCCTTGCAGAAGCAATGGTTTCTCACTGTGTACAGTGTCTGGCACAATATATACCAGATCTCACACAGACCCTCTACACAGGGCCATATTTTTCTTTCTGAAGTTCACATCAAATGAGTCTAAGGCACCTGGATAGAGTGAGGTGGCCTCCATGAGGACAAAATTAGAAGTATTCCTTTTTGTTGGTCAGGTGACATACACTAGGGCTAACCTGAAAAAAAGTAATGACAAAAATATGCACTATAAAAATAAATGCATAAATAATATATATTCCATCTGATAGATCTCAGAAAGGATGCAGAGGGCAAGATATGATGCAGTGATAAAATGATACGAATTTTTCAGTATTTGAAAATGACTGGGCAGATGACATTCTGGTTTGCTGACTTTCCTGAATTTGGAACAATACTGGCCTCACAGGGATTATTCCTGAAGTTTCCAGAAACAAAAAACTACCTCCTACACTACAAAGATCCCATTGCAATATTTAGAGCATATGGCAACTATTTTAAAACAAGCCAAGCAAAAACACAAGCCCAAATCCTGAAAAACATGGAGTCAAGACTAAGAGTTAATCTAAAGCTTGTAGACAAGGCAGTGTGCCACTTTTAATTTTTCTCATTGGCTCTCTTACATCTAAACCCACCCGCTTCCACCTGACAAAACTCAAATAGTTGCATTGTGACCCAGATGAAGTAAAAGAACTTTGACTTCAGAAGCATGTAATTATTAACCTTCAAAGTAAGAAGCCAGCTCCCTTTTTTCCTGTGGGACCGGGACTGAGGCTCCCAGCTGAACAGTGGTGATGGGAATTAAACACTGACACCAGTTTGCAGGAATTCTTCCAGTCACTATCTAACTTTTCTTGTTTGGGGGGCTTTTGAGTTACTACAGACTGACTGTAAGAGTAATCCATGCAAACGAGGGAATGTGCTGTGAGGTCAAGGCACAACCTTGTTTTGCCATGCACTTGAGCTACTCTCTGTTCCCAGGCCATGGAACTTAGATCCCCTCCAGCACACAATGACCTCTGAGTATGGATATATTTTAGTGGTACAGAGATGTCTGCATTCTAAAGCCTTCTTCAGAGGCAACAATGATGGAAGGCCATGCAGACACCTCCAAGCAAACACTGAGAGTACTTTCATCTGGGAGATAGTATGCCCTATGCTCTTCCAGCTGGGACTTGGCAGCTGGACTGTTTTTGCCTCCCTGGTCTTTACTACTCCACTTCACTTACAGGAAAACCTGCCCCAGGACTGCCAGAGACCAGCCTTCCTCAAAGTCTTCATTGTTTCTGTCCATGTTCCCTTTCATCTGCCCCCTCTCTGGGGCAGCAGCAGGCTCTTCCATCTCCAGATCACCCCTCCTCTTCAGACAAACCTGCCATCCTTGCTGAGGTTTTTTCTCCAAGGCAGGAAGGCAGGAGGCTTCTGATGACTGGCTGCAACAGGGCTGAAGTGAGTCCAGCACGCTTCCAGAGCTTCTCCCCTTAGTACTGTCCTTTCCTTTCCACTCTGCCCAGTCCTCCCCAAGGTGCTTCACAGGCATGGGGCTAAGCTGTTTTGGGTTCTCACTCAGCCAGACATTCTTTATAGGGAAATGAAACTTCATCCCAGTGGCAGATATTCCTGTGCAAATTTTCTATGTGATAAGTTATTTGTGCTGGCTTAACTACAAATACAGCTCTGTACCCTCACTGATTCAATACTTCTGCAAATGAAACAACATCTCTACCAGACGTTAGCAAAGAGTCCCATAATGTCAGGCACATTCTTGTAACCTAGAAGGCCAAAAACTCCTGTCCTGGGATAAATTATGCACTTGCAAAAAGAAAAATAAAAAATATCAGAAAGATCTAACTTTCACTCTGCATTGCAGATACACAATGCCTCCTGGAAGAGTTAACAAGATTGTCCCAGTTCATTTTAAAGCACAGTTTCTCAGAGAGGTCAGAAGTATGTAATTTCTAGGTTGTTCTGAGTAACACAGTAAACGTTGTTCTCAGAGCAATACACGGGAATGCAGAGACTCTTTTAAAAACCTGTCCAGCCCACGCTGCCTTGAAAGATACGCCATCCACTGCACTCATGAAAATGTGTTCTGCCCTCATGTGGGATGATTCTTCACAGTGCTGCACGTGAGACTGTCTTTACTGGAGCCCTTCCCACCCGACAGCTTTATTTGACACTCCCAGAGGGTCCTTTAAAATTGCACTGGGAAATTTGAAAATTCATATCCTTCCTTCCATGCCTAAAGAGAGAGATGGCCAAAACTCTTACACCTGAGGCCTGACAACTACAGGATCAGCTTCCTCTGGGACTACATGAAGAGTTACACCCCAGAACTGCAGTGTCCCCATAACCTGGAATTTTACCACAATACTGGTGCTGCATACCCTGCTGAAACAGCATGGGAACTCTGTATGTCTCTGACTTTAGTAAAAGAGAAAGAGAAACCGTGCAAACTGTCCACTCTCCAAGCTTATTCTGCATCCAAAGCACAGTGATTCTCCAGATTACTAAAATGTTTTCTCTCTGGATTGCCTGAGAGACCAAATAAGGCCATTAGAGTATTCTTGGGTGGTGATGGACAGTAAGCACACAAAGATACCAAAGACTCCAGGAGTGGCTTATTCTTGGCAAGTTGTGAAAAAAAGTTTTTAGATTAGCAACTCAAAGGACTGTAAAATTTTCTGAAGACAGCGCCATGCTCAGAAGGACTCCTGTGGTTAGTTAATATCCAACAGGTATGTGTGAAATCAGGTCTATACCTGCAGGTAAGCACATAGAATTTTCCAATCTCAGTTCATTTTTATTAAACTGATAGTGATGATGTCACTTTTCCTTCTAGAACAACATGCACAAATAGTCAAGGGACTGAAACAGAGAAGGAGAGGCATCCTACCTTGTTTGTGTCATTGATTTCAAATGTTTTGAGCAATAAAAACAGTGTCACACAGACACTGAAGACCTGTAAGTTTAAGTACATTAACCCTAACTCATGAAACTGCAGGCAGTCCACAAGCAAATACTTAAACTTTGCTGTATTTCTAGTTCAGAATTGCTGTGCACTGAAGCTGCCTTTGAAGATTTTATCCCCTTTCACAATACTTTTTTTTCTATTTTCAATTTCTTTACCAGCCAAGTTTGTCTTTGATGGAAGTAAATTAATAATTTTAAGGTGACTACACACATAGTAAAAATCATGGAAGAAGGGCCATGAAGTCTGGAATATGTATTCTTAATTACTGCTTCATTTGTAACACACAGCTAACTTTGCTCATTGACATTTTCCCAGTGCTGTGTTCTTAGGGTACCATGCTCTTCTCAGCAATTTTGAGTCCTTTGAGAGGAGTGAGGGATTCTTTTTACTACAGTGAACATATTTTGCATAGTTATAATTTAGATAATCACTTTTTTCAGCAATTTCCCACCTCTTACACTTGAGAAAAATGTTTTTATCTAAGAAATAGGCTTTGATCCTCCTGAGAGGAAGAACTGCAGAAAGGACTTCAATGTATTGTGCATGATAAGTAAGATTTCCTGTACCTAAATACTTTCCCAATCTTTCAGGTTTCAAACTGGGAATATCACCAGTTTAGAAACTAAGGTATGAAGGGACCTGTAAAACTTACTGGTTGGTTTGCATAAAGGTCATAACCATCACTAACTTCATAGTTAGACACAGCCAAATTCAGGTACTTCTTTCTCCAGGCCACTCAGCTGCAGTATAAGGATGTCACCTCACATCTGGCTGTTCCTGATTTCACACACTGGTCCATGTGCAAAAGTAAAAAGTCCATTGTCATGTGTAGAACAGAGGTCCAGGGGTGGTCCTGAGCCATTTTCTGTGGAAGGAATAGTGAAATAGAGAAAAGCACCATCCCAGAGACAGGCCACCCCTGACACGGAACAGCAGATGGAGTGGGACAGCATCAGAGATACCAACAAAACCCTGCAGCTATCAAGACAATGCACCTCAAATACTGCACCCAAGGAAGTAAATTCCCTGGGTTTAATTTATTTCAAGGAGGATCTGTCTTTCAATTATTACAAATTACTCTTGAGACAAGGGGGAAGAGGAAGCCACATGAACATACATTTACAACTCAAAAGCCAGTATTCATGCTGCTAGCAAATGGATCTGTCAATGTCCAGAAGTACCATGTTTGGATGACAGCCATCACTAACCAGCTCATTGGAAATATCACTCATTTCTAATTACCAACTGCTTTGGAAAGTATGCATGTCAGTCTATCTAATAAAATTATTTCACACACATTGTTACTAAGTACAGCATAGTAAGCATTTCAAACCTTTTCCTTTGAAAAATAGCCACGATTTGACAATTCAGATGCAGTCCATACTTATCTAGGCTGTGGTTCAACATAAACTCTTTTACTGTCCTTCAATTATCCAAAACATCAGTTAACAGAAGGAATTGTAGGGTTTTGGAGGAAATGAAATGGATAGAACTTCCCATGATGGAAAAGCTCTGTGTGCTCAGTGCCATCACTGAATTTGCTCTGATCCATGTCAGTATTATAAACTGGCAATTACACAAGCCATTTGGGATGACAGGCTTTTCAAGTGAGAAATTCAAGAACAGCAAACTTAAATGTTGATTTAAAATATTCCTCTCTGGTGAAGTTTACTCTTGGTAATCTTTAGCATATAAGATCTTCTGAAAGCAAGTATCCCCTGTAGCTAAAGCTTGCCATTCATGATGGACAGACCAAAACAGCATAGAGTCCCAAATTCCTTACACAAGAGAGATTTTACTCTAGTAACTGACAAGAAAAGACTCACCTTCCCTATCCTCTCCGACTTCATCTGAGGATGTGGGTAGGGATAGTTTATACTGCTTTTGACAGCTTCAGTACTACCTGGAAGTTAATGAAACTCTAAGCTTGCTGTGGAAAAGAAGACAAAAAAGATAGGGAGTGACATACCTATAAAGTAGCAGTTCTTCTGATTAAGGGAAAGATGGAGAGAAGGGTACACTAGGGAAAAAAGCGGATGAATAACCTTGGCCAAAGAACAACATAACAGTGCAGAAATGCAAGAGAAATGCCACCTATCAGCAACAGCAAGCAGTCTGCATGAGGCAGTCCTGCTTGGCAAAACAAGGCATCCCATAAGCAAGGCAATCTTCTGGCTTCCCTTTTTGTTCCATACCCCCCTTGTCTCAGTTAAAAAGCAAATCCAGAGAACAGGTACTTGACATGTACTGTAGCTAAAATTGTAGGCCAGTTCTTCTAAGTAGTCCAAGAACATTTTTAGGCCATTTTCTTCTGCAGAATATTTTTCTGCTACTCAAAAGAGTGCTTGAAGTGCATCCAGAGGAGTATTTGTGTTGTGGACCAGCACAGACTGATGAGGACTCACTATAATAAACTGTCTCTCAGTGCTGGCTGAGCAGCAGGGCTAGCAGCCCAGGCTGAGCCACTTGCTGACATATTTTTAGGAAGGCTGTGGCCCCCAGGTGCAGACCCAAGCAGACCCAGGTCTCCACCCATGAGCAGCAGAGGTGTTGCTCATGGCCTGCCTCCATGCACAGCAGCGCACACAGCACTCTCCAAGCTGTCAGCCCTGGAGCTCCTGCCAGGCTCGCAGGATTAATCAGTCAGCGGAACACTGAGAAACCATTGTGTGCATGTTTCCCAGAGCCTATGGGTTGCATTTGAAACCAGGATGGCTTGAGGTGATCAAGCAGAGGTATCTTATAGGGACATCTTATTTTTCCATGGATGTGGTAAGGGAGAGTGCTGAGTACTGAAGAATCATTCCTTTCAAAGTATCAAGGGGATACCCAGCAGCTGAGACTGCTTTCAGCATCTACACCTGAAAGTCTTGCATATTCCTTACAGAAGGGTTGTGCAGGAACATAGAAGGTTTTGGATTTTTCCTATTTCTGAATGTGAAAACTCTAGCTGGTAAACTAATAAAAGCTAGTAAAACTCTAAACATGTACGTGTTCAACATAAACCTGTGAAATCTCTTTGAGCTTTACAGCTGTAATACTTGAACAGACAACACACTATACTTATTTTTTGAGTGTGCTTTGCCTCTTTGTACACAATGTTACTAATCTGTTAAAGGTAAAATTCCTACAGCATAAAAGGACAACAGCAATCTTGTAATAAATCCCATTTTGAGGGGGAGGAGAGGGTAGAGTGCAGACAGTTTTGGGTACAATGCAGTGCCGCAGGCCACCTCATAGCTTTTGCAAACACTCATTATTTTTTCCATAGCCTATGTCAGTAGTAAATTTCCTACAGCTGCCATGGAATCCTGTGGGACTCAACAGGCTGAAGCAAGCCTTTACCAGAACCTCCTCCCACCCTTGTATGTGCTCTGCACTTCAAGGTATCCCTGCCTTGGGGGATCCCTGATTCAGTGCCTCTGCCAGACTATTAAAATCTTAAAATCATAGAAGATTAAGGGGTTGGAATAGACCCTAAAGAGCATCTAGTCCCAACACCCCCTTTCAAGGACAGCAGTGTGTATAACAGGCCTTGAATACGTTAACTCCCTCATTACACTTGCCTTTATCATTCACCTCTCAGATCAATCCCTTGCATCTGTCAGTTTCCATATCTTCCTCCTTAAGATTTTTGTCCTCCATAATAAAGGTAAAAACTTCTCAGTTGTAGGACTAAGTCAAGCCCTTGTCCTAAACACTTGCCCTGTCAACCCTGTTTCCACAAGCTGCCCCTGTTCTGCACACTTTCATGTTAGGGAGATCCAAAAGCTAAGTTTGTCACCTCTCTGATCTGGGCACTAAATTCTCAGGTAGAGAACCCCATGAAACTTGCCTATTCTGTTTTCATGGCAGAGGATTCCTCTGCTTTTCTGAAGCTTCTCCACACCCATGCCATATTTCACACCTCAGCTGGAGATAACTCCATCTCCCACCTTTTCTCCTTCCCACAGCCATCACTTTTCCTTCCTTCAAAACTGTTGCCTGCCACAGCATACAAGCACAGCAGGTCAAGACTCTGCCTCTGAACTCCTCCAGCCCTTGGGGCCCACAAGCACAGCTTTGTGGTGTTCTCATTGCAACACAAGCCTTCTCACACGAATGAGCACTTTCCACACCTAGCCAGAATTTGTAGCCATCACTCACAAAGGCTGAGATTGCTGCCAACTGACCTGCTGCTTTACAGGTGGATTGGCACATTCTTTTTTTGAATAATAGTTTCAGGGTTTCATATAAGAAAGATCCACATGGATCAAGCTGCCTCTACCTTACCAGATCTCCAAGGGTTGCAGTTGGTCCAGCTCATTGTATGCAGAGAGAAAGTCCTCCATCCAAGCAAATTTCTGATATCAGGATAATTCAAGCAGATGTTTTACCAAATTGAGGATGTGGCAATAGAAAGAGCTGCAAAAGGCAATTAATCTTTCTGTGTGGCAAACTGCAGATTTACAACCTCTCTTTCTTTGCAATTGCTTATACTCATGCCTACCTCTAGTGAAAAATTCTGGTGGCTCAGGCACATTTAAGCACAGAAACATATCGAGACCCAGGTGGTCTTGAAGAGGTTGCTGAACCCATGCTACTGCAGCACTTAACACCTACTAAGTAACTGTGGAAGAAAGACCCAGTACTTAGATGCATCATTCACATTCAATTTTACTTGAGATGTCTTGCTCTGCTGCCAAAGTGGTGGATAAGAGAAAAACTGAACATAGAAGTTACCATGCAAGTTCTGCTGGAGATAGGAACAAAAAATCAGGTGCTGTAAGCTGTGATACTGTGGCAGGTAGTGCTCAGCTTTCTTCTGAATTACAGTTTTCCCCAGAGTGTAGTAAATGACAATATATTGCTCCAATACAGGTACCACTGGAGGAACTCAAGGTGTTTTTCAGGCAGTAAACTATAAAGTTGAATGAACATATTTTTTATCAATTACCCCCTTCTCTAGGAAAACTTTTCTGGTGTAATCCTGTTAGACTCTGTGTAGTTGTGTTAAGCACTGAATACAACCCAAAATTTTAAGGACCTTAATTGGGAAGAAAGTGTATTTAGAACACTGTCTCTGTATGTTAACTTTACTACAAGCAACCTGTGTGCCCACAAATCCATCCTTCCATTTCTCCTGGCTGTTTGCTCTTATAACTTTAATTTTATACTACCGTATCTCTGGAGTGTGAACTCAGGCACTTGATCTCAGCAGAAGCATGAGGATGCTACTGCTTGATGGGCTGAGGTGCACAGACTGGTTGCTCAGAGTAGCAAAGCATGGGGGTGATGAACTTCTGTTCTTCCTTCGATACACAAGCAAGAATGTCAGCGATGTTCTGGACATGACAAAGATGCTGTTATTTACTGCTATCATCTACTCGATTTGCAAGAATACGGAGAAATAGCTCAATGGAAAGTTTTTTAATATTATTTCCTTTCCAAACTACGGCTTCAGTGTGTAAAGAGGCGAGACCCAGATCAAAGCACACCAGCAGGGAATACTACAGGCAGCAAAGAAAGGCCGTATTCCTATACACGCAGCTGCTGTTAGCAATCCCTTAAAATTCGTGCAACATCTCTGAAGCAAAATACAGTACCACTGGGAAACACTGGCAGACAGCAAGGACTTTCAAGCAAAACTAACACTTCCACCTACCTTAACTCTTAGCACAACAAACAGACATTTTACTAAGGAGCACATCACTTTTTCACCTCTATTCATACAATCAACTTTTTTCTCTGCATAAGAGAAATATTCATTTTCTATATCTGCATCCCAGACTTAGCAACTCCTTTTCCGCCTTCCTCAAACTCATCAAACAAAACTAGAAACAAAGACAAAACAACTACCAGTAGCAGGTTTGAGGATAAGATTCTCAAAACTGCCTAGTCTTGCAGTTCTGCATCAGAGATCTCAGTCCTGAAGCATTTAATATTATCAAAGTGATTAGGGGCCTAGAGCATGACCCAGGAAAGAAGGTGAGGGAGATGGGCTTGTCTGGTAGAGATAAGCCTGGAGTTCTTTAGCAGTAACTTAAAAATATGTCAAGGACATTACACTGAAACCTTACCATCAGTTGCAGGTGGAATAACAAGGCCAGGGATTGCATTTCAGGAGTTTTGGGCAAAAAAAAAAAGGAAAATATTTTGGAAGGTGCAGATGATTATGAAGCCCTGGATGGGCTCACCACAAGGAAATAGAAATATGTTTGGCTTTTTGGAAGGGTCTGAGGTAGAAATCTCACATAGAAGAACCAGCAAAATTGTCTAGGGTAAAGTGCAGAGCGAGGAAGAAAGAAAGCAAGAAGGACACCGCTGGTAAGCTGTGAAGTGGGGGAGTTCAATCATTAAAGTTAGTTTCTTGATTCTTGGGATAAACTTTAATATGTCAGACTATCTCACAGAGGTATATCACTTGTCATGATGACAAATGAATGACATTTTCCTCCCTTAAGGCCATTTGACTTCATCACATATTTTGACAGCTACATGATTCTGAAGACAGCACTTGCCAAGAGATGTCATCATAATTCACAGATACTTTCTTCACAGATAGAAAGGAAATAGTTTAGTGAACATTCAAAAAGAAATTAGAGGAGAAAAACTACCACATGCCCCTGAGCTTTTTGTTGGAGCTTTATTATCACAAATAATATCATAAACTAGCGATTAACTGAACTTCTAAAAACTATTTGAAAAAAAGAAATATGTAGAGAATCATACTTCATAAGTTTGACAGCAAGTAAAAAAAAAAAAAACAGGAAAGAGTTTAGGAAGTTTTTCAGATTGTTTCCAATTTTTTTTCTTTCTTTTTTCTTATCTTCCAGAATTGTAAATTCCTAGTGCCAATGCCAGATTTTTTTTTTTTATTTTGCGTTAAATTCAAGTGATCTGTACTAACTAGGTTAAAATGGTATTTTCACTCCGAAGGACAGAAAAAAATCCCTGCATGTGACTTCAGAGTTGAAGTCACATGGAGGGATTTTAATAATAATAATACAAATTATTACTATTAATAAAAATTTATATTATTAATATTTTTATTTTATTATTAATTTAATATTTTAATAATAATAAAAAAAATGTCCGTGACCTATTCAGGCAGAGAATTCCCAATTTGTCTCAACACCTACAAGTGTGGTGATGCTGGTTTACGTTTCTAGATTTTATAACAAAAATATATATTCAGAGCTATATTTCAACCTGGAACAATGGAGTTATCAAACTCCGTTCACACCCACACTGTTGATGTGTGGATATTAATTTACATAGGAAGAAAACAACACTGGAATTACTGCTGTGAAATGGAACACAGGATGCCATATGTAGTGTCATGTAGTATTATGCACCATGGCACCTACACCTTGCAGTGTTTTGCAGAATTCATGCTTTGAAGTACGAAATATCAATCTCTTTGTTCTTGTCTGGTCAGAAAACTCCACCTGAAAACAGTTTCTATGGCTCATTGTCCAAGGCAATCTATCTTTCAGAGAGAAACATTTTGCTTCTCTTAAAAGGCAAAATGCCAAGTGGAGCACATGTAATTTATTGAGTATATTCACTTTGTTTATGGCAATTTGTATGTGGGAAGAATAATGTAACACTGAGGAAATTATTACCCATATTTCACCTAAGCAGCAAAACAGTGTGAAATTCAGTTATGCAAAAACCCCATCTTAATTCCAAGTACTTGTTTTTGATAAAAGAGTTCTTAGAGTTTTCTCCAATTTACCTATTCTGGAATTTTATATCAATTAATTAGGAGGAAAGTTTGAGGTTTATACACTATTATTACAGTATAAAATATTTAAAATTTTAAGAAATTTCTTTTCATCCTTATTTGAAATCCACTCACCCTCCTTTAGCCCTGTGTTCTAGGGATATCCAATCCATTCATTTTGTTTATTACAACTACATCCAGAGCATATTCTATTCTGAATACCCCCAACTCACTTGCTATTTTACAAATGCAGAATATGACTGTCTTCTAAATTTTCTACTGTTTCCCAGGATTGCTTGATCAGCAGTTGGTAGATCATGCTGCAATACACATGTTTTAGAGGCCCCTATCCCTTCTTCAAAAGTTAGGCAGTGGAATGTAGAGTTTTGATGGTTGGGGCAAGAGGGATATGGCAAGCAACAAAGAACTGCAAGACCACTTAAAAATCTTTCTGAAAGCAAAGAGAATCTTCCAAGGGAAGAGCTGCTTGCTTGAAGAGTCAAGCTGCTTAGGCTGGGATTGTGGAGAAAAGGTTTTTTCTGTGCTTCTTTTCTGTCCAGGGAACACTACATACAGCATGAATAAAAAAGCTGAATGTATCTAAGTGCTCACAAAATGCCTTCTCCTAACATTCCTTTTCCAGCAGGAAGCCAGCCTACCACCCCAACTTCCACCCCCAGTGCCCCCTGCTACACAGCAGTTTCTTGAGCAAAGCATTCATGCTTTGGTCAAATGATTCTGCCTCTCCATTATGCATCAGATTTTAACTCACACCTATCAAAGTTGTAGTGGAGACAAGACAATTATTACATATCAAGGACTACCACTAACACATTAATTTGTGTTAATTTGAACACAAATTAACATTTGCTCTGTTAGCCTAACATATCATAAAAATCACTTTTCTCTGTGCACAATAAAGACATTTTTCTTAACTTAAGCCTGCTTTCACTATTGAGAATCCTAAGTAGGAGAAGAGAGAAGTTATTTCACACAGGAAGGAAGTTTATACAAACTCAGATTCATAGTAAAAGAGTTAACAAGTTTATCATCAAATGAAAATACCTGTCAGTTTTTTACAGATCCACTGTCTAAAAACAATACAAATATATTACTGCTTTGAGGAAAATATTTCTTCAAAGACCTGTAGAAGTTAGAGATGAACTTTTATGATAATGTCAAGCTGGTCATTAAATGCTGCAGATTAACAGCAATGAGATGAAAGACACTCTTGGGCAATATTGGGTGCTGTGTTTCTCAGTGTTGCATTTCCCTAAGTGTTTAATGTCTTTCCAGACATAAAGAGTATTTATCACTTCATACATGGTTAAAATTAAAGAGCTGGAAACACTGTTTTCTTTGATTAGCCCCAAGACCTAGTTTGCTGGATGGCTCTGGGCAAGTCGTTTTCATTTCTTGGCCATCTGCAAAAGTGTAATAACACAGATGATACCCATATTTCTCCAGCATTGCAATAGACTTATGCAACATAGACTGAGTCACATGACATTTGAGAGTCTGCCCTTGATCTCAGAGCATTTTTATGAGCAAGGTAATGTCATGCACTATCACCTGTTCTGTGCTTTTCTTGAATAGCAGTTGAATAAGCTCAAGCTCTGCAGACTCCCTACAAGGCGTGAGTTTCAGTCACACACAAAAAGCTCTTGTGACCTCAGATCTCTTGTGCAAGGACCCTACAGACATGCTACCCTAAAGAATCTGAGATACAACATGGTTTGGGAGAAATAATATGAAATGGTATTTCCCTATTGCAAAACAATGATATGGGGGTACATGAAACTAAAGCAAACCTAGAAACTGCAAATGGCAAAACCAGAGTTTATCTTAGAAACAAGAGAATTGTCATTGGAGTGAGAGTCTGAAATTTATTTCCATGGTGCAATATAACCTCTGATGTCATTTGCACTATGTAACACTTTAACTGTGTAAAAAGTGGGAAACAACAGGAATAATGGATTCACAGTCCTTGCAGAGGCCTTTTTCAATTAGGTCATTCCCACAAATTTAAGTCAACAATCATGGTAAGGGACTTTTGACAACACTGAAAACTTAAACTCATCACTTTCAAAGCAGCAAGGAAGCCATAGTACCGATGCCTGGGTACTATTGATTTCATCATGTTCACTACAGGTTCTGTAGGTACAGAAGTAGATAAGAAGCTCCATTTTCATGAAGGAGAAATAAAACAAGTTTCTAGATTTCCTAGCTGTGTGGGAAGGGTGAAAGACAGGAGAGATGCAACTCAAAAGCTCTGAAATTGGAGAGAAAATTGATAAACTCTGCTATGTCTTTCAAGGCATGTGGTGATTTGGGGGGCTCTAAGATGTCCTGGCAAGACTTAGAGAAAGGGGAATCTGAATGTCGCAGAGTAGAAGTTTAGAAGCAACCAAGAAGAAATCCACAAGCTGCCTTAGATTTTCAGACCTCTGAAAATCTCTTGCAGACAAAAAAAAGAAAAACTCTGCAGAGAAAATTGAGAAAATTGGCTGGCATGAAGCCCAACATAGTTTTGGAGAGGAAAATAATTACAGTAAAAAGTTATAATAATATACTCTGGCTGAAACCTAAACCCACGAAGTTTGTGGTCCCAAATGTTGCTGATTTCATCCTGGGTGTTAGCTCAACTTGTTTACTTTGCAACCAAAAGAAAACTCGCAGATAAAAAAAATGCTATTTCAGGAAGTGGCAACATTATAATTCCAAGAAAAACCCAACTGGGGACTGTGTGGCTTGTCTTATAAAATATCTGCAGAAATATACAGCTTAGAAAAACAGAGTTGTCTCAGATGGGCACAATGTAACTGCTGCTAGGGGTTGTGTAGGTGCACATCTAGATTATTCACAGCACTCCAGGCTGTCTTCTCCTTCCTGAGTCTGTCTCAAGGCTACTGTGCTTTGGCTTGCAACCAATTTAACTCTGTCATTCAGCCAGCTGCTTGGAATAAAACTTCTCAGCCACTGGCTGTCCTGTTAGTCCTTATACCTGCCTCAGCTCCTATTTTGGGCCAAGTAATGCCTGTTTTTTAGGACAGTATTCAAAACTGTGAGAGGAGACCAAAAATTCTCTCATGGGCAAAGAATGCCAAATGACAGAGAAATCACATGGCTGAAGTACCCATTTCTGGAGTCGAGAATGTGATGTACTTATTTACTTCAGCAAGCATAGCCCAATACCAACACTCCAGGTGAAGTTTCTGTTCAGTTACAATATGGGCCTCCTGTCACTCTGTTACTAGATGAAAAATTGTCTACACCTGGTGAGCTAACACAATGCTTATTCACTGGCCTATGAAACTGCTCAATGCCCATTGTGTGAGAAGGAGAACTGGAAGTTCACCAGCCCCAGTGCCCTGCCAAATTAATAGATCAGCTGTAACACTGGGGTCCCTGAGCACTAGGCACCACTGAAGAGACCCTCAAGACAGAAGACCACATGTGTAAAGGGGAGAGAAAATGTGTTAATGATTTTGAGGAAATGATTATCATATGTATGTTTATTCTGGGACAATCAAAGAATATGAAGGTAAAATATAGTATGTAAATAAAACCTTTCCTGCACTCCTTATGCACGACTTTCAGAGGAGCTATCCCCCTGTGCATCTGGTCAAAGAAACAATACCTACTTCTTAATACTATATTAGGTTAAGGAGTTTTTTATTTTACCAGATTCATGGTAACAACTCCATTTTATTTTGTAGATATAAGTAAATTCTTACTTGACAGAAACTAAGAATTTAAGGTTTCACTTTAAGAAGTTTCTAGGCCTTGTAAGTATGCAGCTTTAAACAGGGAGTACACCCAAAAGACTCAGTCCAGAAATCAAATACTAAAGGATTTAAAATCTGTACCTAACTGCATCAGTGCACTTACTGCTATTGCAAAGTTCTCTAGTATAGAAAACCTCCCTACATTTAGAAAATTCTAATTCATTGATTTAGTTGGCACACAGTCAAAATTTTGCCAAAGCATAATCTGCTACATGAAGGAATTGGCTTGGTCTTTTTCTAGATGACATTAAAGTATCCCCTTTTTCCCAAAGACTCATTTTACAAGTCATGGATCTAATTTTTACCTAGTAGAATTTTGCTAATGTGAGACAAAATTCTTTGTGGAGCAGCATGCAGTGAGATTATCTATCTGTATTTTCCTTCTAATGGTCACTAAGCACGTATTCTGGCCTAATACAACTCTGTCATATATAAGTGATGCCGACATTAACACCTGACATGGCTGGCCTGTCTCTACCCTTCTAGGAAACACTGAGATAGCCTCCTGTAGAAGACAATTAAAAGCATAGATCCCTATCATTGCTGGTATCAGCGGTTGCCTGGGAACCCATTTGATTTAGCACCCAGACATTTTAGGTGGAAAAACACTCATGCTCTTGAAAAATAGTGGCATGCCCATGTAGCTCTACACACTCCAGCAGGCGCTGCATGGCTGCTTCTCCATGCCATTATTTTCACATACTCCTTCTTAAGTACATTATGCAAATCCACTTGTGCAGAGACAGTTTTAAAATTTATGTGAGCGGTATATAATGCAGTGAAGAGCCAGTGTGATACAAGTTTCAAAATATTGTAGAGATAGAAGCTACTCACACAGGTAGTCAGAAGACAGGAATTAATTTCAAAAAAATGAAAAAAAAAAGAAATACTAAAATATTTTTTAGTAAGAAGGTTTTGTGTATTTATGCATCTGCTTTCTTTTTTGAATACATGGCAAAACACTGAAAGCTAAAGATAAGCAAACTCACATAAACTGCAGCTAATGCCAGTTCTGACAAGGTGCACATCAGAACCCTGATGTCCACCATGGAATAAGGAGCAAAACTTATGGGGTGGGCAAAACTGTGCAGCCAGGTAACTTTTTTCCACGGCAGGAGTTGAGCAAGCAGAAATAGTATGAGTTACTGGTACCAGACCTTATTCTGAGAAGAGACATGCCTCAAAAGTGCTATTAAAGACTGTATCAGATGTACGTTGGGGTGGACAGACAGCAAACCTTCTTCCTTTGGTCATTTTTCAAGCCAACGGCTTAGCGGCCCCCAATTAAAACTGTAAAATTCGCACGCTGACACTTTCAGATGTCGTGACCCCTCCAAAACGCCTGCAGCGGTACCAGCTGTGCCAGCAGGGGTCGGGTTGAGCACAGCACAAGCAAGCTCGGCCCCGAAGCCTGCTCCGGGCAGCGAGCAGGCCGGGGAGCCGCCCGCAGTGTCCGGGCCGGTCCGCGCCGGCGGCGCTGGCCTGCAGCCCGGGAGCGCGGCCTGCGAGACCGTGCCGGGCTGCTGGAGCCGGCCCGGGCTGCTAATGCCATCTGCTGGCTACACATGTCACGGCCGCGGCCTGCGGGACAGCCCGCGGGCACCTACCGACACGCCTCACCTTCCTCTTGCTGTGAAGCTGCCAGTCTGCGAGATCATGGGAGAGATGACTGTGGGGAACAAGGAGCAAAAGACCAAAGCTCACTATTGTGTATTAATGTACAGAATCACCCTAGGCCTCCTCCATCTGCCTTGGGAAAAGAAGCTTAAGAGGGAGGTTTTTTCACTCCAGCTCAAAGGGTCTTTATATGTTCGTTCCTTACATATTCAGCATAGATCCACTCACGAGATGCATATCACCAGAAATTTTCCGTGTTGGAATATAGTGCTTCTGAAAAGTGAATCTGTGCTGGCAGCTGGTATTGCTGCAGGGGTGGGTTGTAGCTCTGGCACTCCAGTGAGGACAGTGGGTGGCACAGTGTGGGTAGCTGGGTGTGCTTAGCCCTGCAGTGATCCCACAGCAGGCTTAATTTGGGACAAGGCAGCAGGGGACCACTCACTACTCTCACTGATGTCCCACACTTGGGCCCTTCAAGGACCTCTGAACTCAAAAGTTTCCTGTGAACTGAGAGAAACCTACAGTACTAACAAGCACCACTGTGACTTGAAGTCAGATCTCAGTACAGCAGCTCTCCCAGAAGAGTCAGAAGGAGAGCAAATTTACAGAGTACCAAATCGATGTGTTTGTTAAAGTGCAATTACTTGGCTAATGCAAAATTTAAATTACCAGACAATGGAAGTCCCTCAGTGTGACAGAAGCTAAGAAAATTCAAAATGTCTAAACTTTCTGATTTTGAGATTCCATTGTCATGAATGACTTACACTTATCAGTCAGTTGTACTGAATAAAATTTTAAGATGTATCTTGAAGAAGAACAGCAGAGGAGTTCCAGAGAAGTGCTACTACTGAGACACATTTAGGGATGCCTACCCTAAATTCCATTTAGTAGTACTGCTGATGTAGTGATCTCAAAATTTGCAGAAAGTGATATTATGTTCTATTAGGTGCACTGACTAAAGCAGATGATACCACTTTGGTTTCTGACTTCACCTCCCCATCACATTTCATGTTTGATCTCTTTTGCAAACAGATAATCTGATATCTGGGACAAACTTTCCACAGCATTGCAGAGAGGGTGTCACAACTGTGATGGCATCAGACAGGCAACCATTTGGTCCAATGAGAGTTTCACCTCTCCCTATAGCTCTGATCTCATTTTACTCAGAGATAACTTTTTAGGAACCCAGACTGATCTCTCTGATTGTACTGGTGCAGCTTTGGCTGGACACAAAAAAATTCCCACATGAAAATCAAACTCTAGTCATTTGTATTAGCTCCAAATGTCTTCAGAGCTGGTTGCTCAAGATAATGGCCAGTCTCTTACTGTGAACTACAAGATATACCATCTGGTAGACTTAAACTAAAAATGCCTTGATTAGAAAAATGGTAGCAAAATCCTGGTAATTAAAGAATAATATCATAATTCAAATTTGTATTGCTTAAAGTTTACTACTTGTAGGTAAACTTTCTGCCTTCTTCTTTTTTTAATTAAGGTGTTACCTACATTTTATTACAAATCCCTTTACTCTAGCACCTCTTTACTCTCTATTTTTGTGTATTATAATTCCCGGGACACCAAGATGTGGCATGTTATTTTTTCTCAGCCATTTTCCCTTTTCAACCTTCCTTCTGTCTGTAGTCCACCAGCTTAAGCTGATGGATTTTTGTGTTTGGAGAGAAAATTAAAATGCATTGGGAATTAAAAAAGAGCAGGAAGGGAGAGAGCAGTTTCTGCGACAGACTTCTCTCCTGACCTCAGGAGTACTCCTGCTTCCCTTCACATTGTCATATCTGAAAAAAGCCCATCTGAACCAGATCATCCCCTATGATATACATTTTTAGATGATCATGTTCAGTGGAATTCTGACTGACAGGAGCCTCAGTACATGAGTTTCTGTACATACAATTTTTTGCACTGCAAATTCTTGTGATATGATGGTGAAGCAAGCAGTTCTTCACTGCATGCCATTGTTACCATGTTTCATAAGCAAAAAGAACTCCAAATATCAATAGCAGATGGTTGTAAATAGATAAACCAAAGTTTTGGGGATATCACAATAATTTCAACATTGTTGGGCGAGAAACATGATGCGCATTTAATATGAATCAAAAGCAATGCCAATAAGTCACCCTACCACAGGAAATAACATTCCTATTGTATTTGATCATGCCTAGTGACTCTCAAGATCACTCCAACAAATGTTAAGGTTTACAAATGGCCAAAGGGAACATTCTGATACAAAGTTACTTGCCCTGAAAGTGTACTTTTAACAGCTAATTTCATGGAATAGTCAGTGGAGCAGAAAGGATCCACGTCTCTTAGAATTAATGTATTGGGTGCTTACATTGCAAGGTTCCAAGAATCACCTTCATGCATCATGATCCAATGTACACAAAGGCAAAATGTCCAATGGTTACTAGACTACTGAGTGAAAATGCTCAGGACAGAGCTATCCATCATGGATGGACCTTTTTAAAATTTTGCTTACAGTCTCAGGTGAAATTAACAGCATAGCAAAGGTCATCAATACTTTAAAGGCACTGCTACTTCTGTAGAATGAGGCCTCATTAGAGATCATGCAACAATTTGGTTTTGTTTGATGATCAGAAAATCACTCAATAAAGATGCTTCTTTACCTTTTTGGGAGAAGAAGGCATTTATTTCTGTTTATTTCTTCATTCCTTTGAGCTTAAGCTGTTTACAGAATGAGGTCTTACTCCAGCTAATACCACATACCTTATAAGGAGAATAAGTTCAAAGGTTTGATATGAATACTAATTTCAGCACCAGAAAATAAGATATTTCTTTCCCTAACAGGATCTTGAAATGCAGGAAGGGTCAATCTGATGTTGGCTTAGACATACAAAGATCTGCTAGAACGTTTCCATGTGGACAATGAAAAATAATTACAAATTTGCTTTTGTACAACAACACAGGACCATAAATACTCTTCATTTTTAGCAGGGATTCCAAAGAAAATAAAATGTGTTCCATCCCTGCCTTGCAACAGCTTTTAAAATCATACAGGCCAACTCCATCTAAATTTGACTGCAGGGTCAGTTCTCAAGTCATCTCTTTACAGCTCTAAAAGATTTGAAAAGATTTGTGAAAAAGAGAGGGCAAAATAATGCTGCCAAACACAAATCTGTTTTTCTAAAAAAGGCTGGGCAAACATATTATTCAGTGCTGGAGAACTACAGAAATCATTCCACAGGCTTTAGGAATGCCTCAAAACCAGGAAAAGACTCAAGTGTTCTGCATTTTTAAACATTAATAGTGCTGCCAGAAGCACAAAGACCTGCTGGATCATGTCAAAAGAAGATCAATTAAGCATCTGGAAAAAGTCTAGAACTCAAGCCTTATGAGAATTGGCTGAGGTAGTGGGGAGTATTTAGTCTGGATAAAAGGAGGCTCAGGGAAGTCTTTATCACTCTCTACAACTGGCTGAAAGAACAGTGTGGCCCGGTGGGTTTGGCCTCTTCTACCACAAAATTATTGAGAGGACAAATAGAAATAGGCTCAAGGTGCACCACGGGAGACACAGTTTGAATACCAGGAGAGATTTCTTCACTGAAAGAATAGTTAATTAATAGTTAATTAATAGTTAATAGGTTGCCCAGGGAGGTGGTGGAGCTACCTGGAGGCATTTGAAAGACATGCAGATATGACATTGAGGGACATGGTTTAGTGGTGAAATTAGCAGTGTTCGTTTAATGCTTGGATTCAATAATCTCAAAGGTCTTTCCCAACCTAAATGATTCTTTGATTCTGTGAAACTATCTGTTATTTTTGAAGAAATTTTGAACAGATCCATGAGTCCTTATTATATAATTCATGGACAGTAGCCAGTACAGAGACCTATTGATTTCATAGGGCAACAGGAAAGAAAGAATCCAAAATACACAGCTGAGGAAAGACAGCAACTACAGACAAAAGATTATTGAGCTTCAGTGGAGAGTAAAATGAAGACAAGCGTTGTCCTCAGTCCTGGCTCTGAACAGCGAAGAAATGCTCTTTTCAGACAGAAAAGTAATCTTCAGTTGAGCTGATCTGCAGGTCCTTGTACTGTCATAGTAAAAATCAGGTCATCTCTAGAAAGACTGCAGGTCATTAGTGTTGTCTTCTACTGTCTGTGACCATCATGCTGACCATCAAACTCTGTCAACATCTTTCTAGCATTAACAGTATTTAAAATCAGGATAACTTCCTAATTTCTCGTGTGAGGATGAACTAAATCTATATATGCATAGCCCAATTTATGGTGATATTTATACCTGAAGACAAAGTAATAAAGTCACGTAGCATAGTTCTAAATCCATTATAGAGCCCCAGGAACAAAAAACTGTCTCTGTTCTCTACTCAGTGTGTTTTAAGGTAAATTGATGACTCCCACACAGTAATACAAGTCACCAGTGCAGTCAGATTATCAGTAATAAGCCTTGCAGAGACATAAAATAAAAAGAAAATTAATTCTTGCATTTTAAAGCTTCTGTTATCTTAGGGACAAATTGTCTTAGCATATGGGGATGTGTGTGACTTACAGAGTAATTTTAGTGCTCAAGGGAGTGGAGACTTTCCTTATACTTCACTGAAAGGACATGGAAACAGCTGATAGACTGCTCAGGACAGAAGGACCCCCAGATTTAAATTTCCAGATGGCTTGTGATGATCCCTTTCTTATGTTCTCTAGCAATAACACCTCAGTATTTGATAACTTATTTTCTGCCTTTCTTTCTGGCTTGCAAGGGATCATCATAAAATTACTTTTTTAGTGCCATTAGCTCCCTTTTCCCACCTTGTGAAAAGAAGATATTTTTTCTTTCCAAAAATTCTTTCACATGTCTATTTTGCAAACAGTGTTTCCCCTACCACTTATATGAGCAGATATAGAATCCAGTATTTCAGTTTGAAAATCAGATTACATGCCTATGCAAACAAAGAGGATGCAAATCTAGTGAACTAAGATACATAATGATTATCTCAAAGATGAGGAATATATTTGTGTAAAGAAAGCTTTCAGAAGCAGTTCTGGCTCCATGAAAATACACATCAAATTTAAAAGGCAGTCAACTACATGTAAATCTTATCTTCTAGCACTGCAAGAAACTTTCTCTCTGCTAAACCCAAACTGTACCCTAAGGATCATTTCAAAAGTGACTAAAATGCGCTAAATACAGGACTAGGAGTGAGAGATGGTGGGGGTTGAGCAGTTAATTTACTACCAGTGCCAAGAATTCAGCCTGAAAACAGAGGAACTCATATTTTAACTCTTACTTGTTGCTCCTGGGAGCCCAATGCCAATGGTAGAGGAATCCCTCTCTCTAATACTGCCAGTAAGCAGTATTGCCCATCTTGCCCTCTGCTGCATCCAAAGAAAAGATACTTTAAATGGGTGCACCTTAGCTTAACACTCATGAGGAAGGATATTTCAGCCACTGGTACTTATACAGATTTGTAGGTAACAGAGCTACCACTACAAAGGAGACTCCTGAGAAATAATGAAGGGCTGGCACATCCATCTTGCTTCTTTCAGACACAATTTTTTTGGGCATTATCTTAGCAAAAGTCTCTCTGCCATCCACAGGCTGACAAAACTACCACTGTTGGCACCTCCGAGTGAAAATGGCACCTACAACACATAAAGAGATACAGAACACTGAGAGATATGAAGAGTAAGAAGTTACCCTGTTGCAAGAACTAAAAGGGCTGTGGGTATCTCTGATTATAAATTATATCCTTGCCCATTCAGCACATCTGTGAATAATAAAAGCAGGAAATGAGATATGCTTAACACCTGTTGCTTTTTTTTAAGCATTCAGCAAAGAAATGCCCTCAAAACATCCTATTAACCTCTTCTACCACATCTAAATCAAAAGCAGCACCTGGGCTTCTGCAGTATTTCGTCCACCTTTACAAATGTGACAACCATGTGTACGTGACCATCCCTGTTGCTCACTTTGTAACTGGCAAACAAAAAAGCAAACTTGTTCTGGCCAGGCAATTCTTTTTTTTTTTTTTTTTAAGCATACTGTACATTTGTTTCCCATGCTATCTTAACTCTTGCTGAATATCAGCATTCAACACAAGAATAGAATACAAAGCCAGATAAATAATACAGATTGTGTTAAAAATCAAACAGAATGGAGGAGGCCTCTAACTTGAAAATGCAGAGGTAATTTCCAGTTAGTGCTACTATGCTCCACTACACCAAATCAATACTTCTTTAAAATGATACATTGGAACTTTTTTTAGCTTTGTAGTCAAGGCTTTCTGACATATTTCCTCCCTCCACCTGCATCCAATTATTATAAAAATACCCTGACAGCAGAGAAAATATTAATTTTTCTAATTCTAGGAAATCCCTCATTTTGGTTAGACATTCCATGTGTAACGACAGGCAACTGCACTGCAGGTAAGCAAGGGTCTTCAACGCTGTGACCTGGCCGTTTGTGAAACAACATTGGTAAGTTTTGCAATGATTTTAAATCACTAGATGGCGATGTAACAACCAGCTTTACCAGTACTGCAGATGCACTCAGGACAGAAAATTGGTTTTGTGCAAGGAAGGATAGCTCATTTCCAGCGGAAGAAGTGAGAACAGGTAGAATGTAAGGGGAGAACATTTCATTTTGCTTTAAGTGTACTGGAATAAAGGCTCAATTTGGATTAAAAACATCAGTGGAATATTTTGAGTTAAAAGACTTCTCCAAAACCTGCATGAAAGGATTATTTTTTAATATAAGTTCTAATTTTGAATGGTTCTATAAGGAGCTGTTAAGTAATGGAAGAAACACTACTACTGTGTCCCAAAGATTTCCTGAAGCAGACTGTAATATAATGACACAATTCACTGTATGGCTGCTCTTTGAAATAAATATCCTTTAGAACTATTTTACCCTCCAAAATTCCCTCAGAAACAAGAGATAAAAGCAAGTTGAAAATCTGAGGCACTTTGCCTTAAATTCAAAAATAAACAATTTTCCATCTGCCCCTGCTAAAATTAGTGACATTGAAGTGATGCTTTATTGAGGTTAATGGGATAATTTGTGTGCACTCACTTGTCACTGCCAATAAAGAAGGGTTATATGCTGACTTAAACAGCAAGTATCTGACACCTATAAATTAACTGTGGGAAATTACTTCCAAGTACAAGACAGCAGCTGCAGCAGGTCCACGTAAAACTGCAGAAACCTAAGACTGGGAAAAAAATTAGAAGAGGAATGTAAAGCCTGTTCCATATTTGAAACTTATGACAGACAAAATGCTGCTGAAGACTCAAGTCAAAAGATAAATTACAATTCCACATAACTTATGGTATCAGAGAAAGCTCCAGTCAATTCAATGTCTGCAATTTCTGTGAATTAATACTGTGACTTTCCTCCTTTCCAAACCTACTTGGGCTTCTTTTCTGGGTCATCAAAGGAGTGTGCATCAGCTAGGTCAAACATAAATCTCTGTATGCAGAACAATGGCTTTGGGACATCACATCCAAAAGCAGCAGCTCCATATCTTATGGTACTTCTGGAGCACAGAGGAGCAGCCAAAATTTCTACATGGAAGCTGGAGGGGAAGCTCCCAGGACTGGACAAAGGGTGGGGGCACATTGTACTGGCAACATCACTATCACCACAAAGAGAAGTCATACAAGAAAGGCTGCTACAGAATGGATGAGATGAAATGAAATAATTTAACACACAAAGCAGCTGACTTTGAGGAAAGAATTCCTGAAATGAAACTTCTCTCCTTTTAGAAAGTTTGACAAAACATCAATTTCAAAATATTTTGAGTTTCTTTTTTTTAATAGATCCAAATAATCCGTATAATCAAATGTAATCTGTATGATCAAATCCAGGTGCACTCTGTGTAATCTAGTAAGTAATGTCTGTAGACTAATACCCCACTCTTTCGATTGACAACATTCAAAAAGATCTTTGCCTTAAAGATAATCTAGAAAGTATGCACCAAGATAAAAAGTTTTCACTGTCTTTTTGATAGTGAATGTTTAAAGCTTCACCCAGGAAAAGAAACTTTCATCACTTTGTCTTTCTCAGATGATTGCTTGTAGAGCGTGAAAAAGAGCTCAAGATTTTCTATTCAACTCCTTGTTGCCTTATGACAACTATCCAGCTATTAATGGCTAGAGCAGCTGAATTGGCAAGGATTTCTCAAAAAAATCTTCTGCAGGATTCAGCTGACTACTATGTTCCCTTGACCAGAGGGAACAACCGGAGAAATGCAGAATCTCCTAAATGCACATATTTCACACTTCACAGTCAGAAAGCCTGCAACCTAAGTTTGGTCAGTGGAGCAAACCAAGGTCATTAATATTTTCTAGTAGCTGAGGCTTCTGAAAGTAAGGGCAATTTCCTGCCTGTCTTCCAGTTTTAGTGGATTTGATCTGACAATGGAGAATAACACTGAAACTATTCATTAGTTAGCCCCACAAATGAGTTAGGATTACAGCATGCTCCTGGAGTTTATGCTAGAAGCTTGAGAACCACTCACCAGTGCAGTACAGTCAGTTAGATACAGATGATGCAAACATAAGCCTACAATTTTGGAGCGACACAAAAACATGAGAAAGTGCCAGTGAAGTGCAGAGTTGTAGGACACACACTGTCTTCAGTCACTGTGTTTTCATGAACAGAATCTTCACTGCTCGTAAAACAGTATTCCAATACTATGACAATCTCACTTTCCTCCAATAGTTTACACATGATTAGACAAGGAGCAGGGCAATTCTGAAGCAAAGGAGTCAAGTAAAGTGAG
The DNA here is from genome assembly GCF_027887145.1 of Ammospiza caudacuta. Lineage (NCBI taxonomy): Eukaryota > Metazoa > Chordata > Aves > Passeriformes > Passerellidae > Ammospiza > Ammospiza caudacuta. The sequence goes on from NC_080632.1 coordinate 24,518,752, forward strand.
GTCAGAAACATGAGATTTACTCCCTAAAGAAATAGTTGGGGATATCCTGTGCAGATATAAAACCTACCTTGCTGTCCAGTCACACTTTGTAGTGTTTTTTAAAAGATAACATATGGGCAGGTGCTTGAAATGGTAACAGAACTGAAAAAAAGAGATCAATCTAAGCAGGAAATTTTGGGAGTCCTGGTCCTAGGAGTCTTGAGAGTTCTGGTACCTCTAAATACCCCTTTAGGCATCCTCAGGAAGTCATATGTCTTCTGTTACTATAGAATCCAAGTGCCTCATAATTTTCTCATCAGTCTGTGAGAGAAGAATTGTTACCTCGGCTTCCCTTTTTTTTTTTTTTGTGATAGAAAATCTTGAAGTATTTAGATCCTTGTTCTCACATAAAGATTAGACTAGAGATATTATCAATGACAGACCAAAACCTGAATATTTCTGAAGATCAGAGACACAGTTCACAGAACTTGTTCACATCATACACAAACTCTGGAGCTGGACAAACAAACAAAAAAACCAAGACCACAATCACCAAATAACCCAGTAGTACTTTGGTTCTTCAGATCCTGTTTTACCACCATATTCTGCAAGTGCTTGCAGTGCATTCCCAGGGCTGATTTCTACTAGCTCATCTTGCTTCTAATCCAGATTCATAAGTTTTCTGTGGGAGGGGATGTACGATATAGGTGTCCAGTGTCTCGATACCTTCTTGGATCTGATTTTGTAAATTGCCACCCAAACATTTTCTGAGTGTGTCCTTGTATGCAATATGCAACAGTTTTATTTTCTCAGAATCCAGCCCGTGCCTCTCAGTTAAGTTTTTTCAGTCTTAGTATGGTTGGATCTGCCTTTTTTCTGTGTTAGGGAAAAGAATGGAAGAAGTAGCACCTTCTCAGAAATTTGTAAAATAACAGAAAAGGCAAGCATCTCTCAGACCTTTGCAAATGTAGAGCTTGGAGACCTCCCAAGTTACTTAAGTATATTACGTATTAATCACTTCTCAGTGAAGCTAAAGCTTTTTTTTAGCCTGAATAGGTGACTCAGACAGATAATTAGGATTGCTGTTTTTCTCCTGATTCAACCAGGATGCGTAAATAACAATTTACCAAAGACAGAAAGTTACAAGTCTTTACACAGCCTTGTAACTTCTAAAGTAGAAGGGGAATATAAAGGGGAGTGAAATGGGAAATCAACCACATTGATTTCACAGAATCACAGAATTTCTAGGTTGGAAGAGACCTTTAAAATCATTGAGTCCAACTCATGTTCTAACACCTCAACTAGATCATGGCAGCAAGTGCCACATCCAGTCTTTTTTTAAACTCTTCGAGGGATGGTGACTCCACCACCTCCCTGGGTAGATGATTCCAGTATTTGACCACTCTTTCTGTGAAAAACTTCCTCCTTAATTCTAGCCTGTATCTCCCTTGGCACAGCTTGAGACTGTGTCCTCTTGTTCTGTCTGTTGTTGCCCAGAGAAAGAGACCGACCCCCAGCTCACCACAGCCACCCTTCAGGAAGTTCAAGAGGGTGATAAGGTCACCCCTGAGTCTCCTTTTCTCCAGGCTGAACAACCCTACCTCCCTCAGTCGTTCCTCATATGGCTTGTATTCCAAGCCCCTCACCAGCCTCGTTGCCTCCTCTGGACACGCTCAAGCATCTCAGCATCCCTCCTAAACTGAGGGCCCAGAACTGGACACAGCACTCAAGGTGTGCCCTCACCAGTGCTGAGTACAGGGGCAGAATGACCTCCCTGTTCCTGCTGGCCACACCATTCCTGTCACAGGCCAGGAGCCATTGGCCTTCTTGGCCCCCAGGGCACACTGCTGGCTCATGTCCAGCCGGCTGTGGACCAGCACCCCCAGATCCCTTTCTGCCTGGGCCCTGTCCAGCCACACCATCCCCAGCCTATAATGCTGCAGGGGGTTATTGTGGCCAAAGTGCAGGACTTGGACTTATTGAACTTCATCCCATTAGATTCTGCCCATCCATCCAACGATTCCAAGTCTCTCTGCAAAGCCCTCCGTCCCTCTAATAGACTCTAACACATGCTCCCAGCTTAGTGTCATCAGCAGATTTGCTAATGAAAGACTCAATACCCTCAACCATGTAGTCAGTAAAAATATTGAACAGAACTGGCCTCAGCACAGACCCCTGAGGGACACCCCTGGTGACTGGCCCCAGCTGGATGCAGCACCATTCCCCAGCACTCTCTGGGCCCGGCCATCCAGCCAGTTCCCAATCCAGCAAGGAGTGCTCCCATCCAAGCCCTGGGCTGCCAGCTGTCCCAGGAGTGTGCTGTGGGAGACAGTGTCAAAGGCCTTGCTGAAATCCAAATAAACATCTACAGCCTTCCCTGCATCCACTAGGTGGGTTACCTGGTCATAAAAGGTGACCAGGTCCTACCCCTCCTAAACCCATGCTGACTGGGTCTGATACCCTGGCCATCCTGTAAATTCTGTGTGATGGCACTTAATATTAACTGTTCCATTATTTTGCCAGGTACTGAGGTCAAGCTGACTGGTCTATAATTACCAGGAACTCAATTTTTGTGAAAGAAACTAAATTGTCAAAGATCCAACAAGGACATTTTCTTTCCCTCCCAGAGATGAGTATTGACACAGCTCTCTTGGCACATGCAATGTTACCTCTTTCAGCTGCAGGTGTACTGGAACAAACCAAAAGGTTGAGATTTAGCTCTAACAGAAAAAATTCTGTTGTCAATTATTTTCTCCTTAAATTCAGAAACATTAGAGCACTTTTCAGACTCCATTAGACAAGAAAAAAAAGCCATAATCTATATGGCTTCTACTGTGGCTTTCCACACATATTTCAGTTTTTGTTCCTCTGTCAGGCTCACAGACAGCAAATGCTTGGAGGACACTACATACACATACAGGATTTGGCATAAAGGTAGAAAGTCCTAGGGCTGGACAAGGCATATAACTTCCAAAAATTGAGAGACCTTGAAGTACTATTGGTATTCAATGCCAGGCTAATCATTGAAAACAAAATTTTTAGCAACTACAGGCCATGTGCTACTCACTACAACTTTTGTGGCTGGATCATCTCTTCCTTATGCATTATGTGGAACAGAATTCAGTCTTCAAGGACCCTAATGACCTATGACAAGTTACAGGTAGCCATTAACTTCACAGCCACTTAGGCACACTAAAAAGTGATAGTTAAGCCTTTCAGGTGCTCTTCTTCGCATTCAAGTACTGAATAGTTGGAACAGATGTGACACAAACATTGTTAGGTTTAGCTTGCCTAGTTGCAAGGTGACCAGCAATGCAAGAAGGAAAGAAATTCTGCATACAGAGAAAAGGTGACTAAGCTTCCTTTTCTGCCTATGTTCTCAGAGTTGCAAGCCCTAGAAAACACAGAGACACTGATTAACATTTAAATTTTGATAAGAGACTTCACCTATGTGCCACTGGACTCGCATTTCCAATACTCCTGATCATCTTTCTTTGTCCTAGCTGATAAAAAACCCCAACCATACTCAGAGATTATATCTCAAAATAACCACAATTTCACTTTGCTGCCTCCTTCTATTTCTATAGTCCATCAGAATGATGCAAAGCCCTTCAAGACACACATTGTCATTAAAAACAGACAAAAGCTGTCCAAAGCTAATTTTTTGGAAAGGTGATGGTTTCTTTGCCAGCTTCTACAGAAAGTACGAATCATACAGAAGGCTGAGAGTTAGTTAACAAAACTAATTTAAATGTGCTGCATGCATCACTAGGCAGTAGGGTTCCCTACCATTATTCAAAGCCATTCCACCAGTAAATTAGAAAAAGTGTGCACAATTGCAGTGCGCACATCTGGCAGCACTTTCCAATTGGCTCTTGAAGGCATTTGTAGTGTGCAACAGACAGCATTCTTATTACACCTCTGATGATAATTGATCTGATAGGATGCAAGCTAGCCAATTAGAGTTTTCTCCTAGGTCTAGGCTTCAATGTGATTTTCCAGATCCTTTCATGCCTCAAGGTCTAGCTGCCTTTTTCAAGTTATCGCCTACCACTAGAGCAGGACTAATCAGTGTTTTAATAAAAGAGAGTTCATTAAAGCTGACTAAAGTCAAGAACCTTTGTTCATTAAGTGCTTTGAAATTGTCCACACAGATTTTCAAGGTGTTTGTATGCACATTGTGAATTATTCCATATTATGTAGCTTGTCCTCTTTATCAGTGATTTAGACTATTAACACAGATTATAAACACAGCAATCAAACTACAATTTGAAATGTGGGAAGTTGCATGAATTCCATGTCTTTTTTTTCTCTAAGCCTGATTTATGTCACCAAGCAACTGAAGAAATGAAAATTTTGTAATCAAGGGATGTATTTTGAAACAGTTTTTTTGTGAATCTTCAAGCTCACAGTTCTCTTTTTCCAATTAGCTTATCTCAGTATGAGTAGAATCTACAGACATTGGCAAAAAATTGAGAAAAAGCATGGGAGATTATCCTCATGACTGATTTTTTATTTACTTCTGCATTTCCATTTCCTACATTTTCTATTATTTATTTGCCTCTCGAAGCCTAGTGCATAAACACTAAAGGCAGATGACTAAGGCTAAGCACATCAACATGTCAAAAATATCTGCTATTATTTCAGTTTTATCTCTTCATTATACTCAGTTCTAGCTGCAAGAAACATTACATGTATTTTTTAAATTGGGAAATAAAGATTGTTCATTCTTTGACAAGCCATCCCTCCAACATTTCTGCAATGGTAAATTCAAAGTTTCAGCAGGCTGCATTCTGGGAGCAATGCCAGCAACAGACTGGAGAATCTAGGGTAGCTTTCAGTATCTCTTCACTCCCATATGGAGATACTTCAAAACAGAAATAGAGGTGTGCTATCTATAATCACAGCACAGGCTCAGTCCCCATCACTGAAGTGACACACAGAACTTGGTCACTGAGAGGAGCACAGGCACCACCCACTCCTCTGCTGTGTTGCTGTTTCCTGGTTTTATTTAGACATCTGTCAGTGGTTATTAGCCACAGCAACTGTAATGAGCTATATATGATTCCTGTTAAAACTGTGCTAAGTGCAAGTCCATTTTTGGTTCAGATTACATGCACAGGCTTACTGGGTGGAAAGCAGCTGTCATCACCAAGGTTTATGAGAAGAGCTGTTGACTGCCTTCTCCCAGCAGTGGTGCAGACTGGACTATCTTTCTTAGCAATGTAGGCAACATTTCTCACAAACAGAATACAAACAGGATGTGGCAGCCTCCAGCACTGTTCATCCCCTATCTCCCACCATACCACAGCTTGCTTGTGAGGGACTTGCATAGGAAATCTGCACGATCCACCACTGTCTATTGCATGCCAAAAATATCCTTGTGAAATCCTGGTGGTATTTTCACCTCCTGCAAGAGTCTTGATTTCATAGCTGGTCCCAGAGAGATGAAAAAGTGTCTGGTCTGCTCTCTCATCAGAACATGAAGAGGACCTAAGTGCTTCAAAACTGCTTCTGGGCCAGGCCTCAGCCAGACCCTAATATTTTCATCTGGCAGACACCTCCCTGTACATGCGCCTTTGCCTTTGTTTCTTTGTAGCCCAATTGTGCAGGGCTTTCACTCCCGGCTACATGGTCCCTGCTGGCAGGCACCGATGGACTGCCTAAACTAGTTGTAAAACTGCACAGCTTGCCCCTGTCCTCTGCTGGACAGTGGCTGGAAGGTCAGCATACTGCTTCAGCTCAGGTTGCTCAAGTGACAAAGCAAACCACATCCTTGTTCTCCTGAAGGCTGCTCAGCACAGGTGAGAGCAGTGCCTTTTGATAACACACGGATTTTGTGCATAGAATTTATCCTCCCAGAGTTATGATTTGCCTCATAGTTACAGCTCTTTGAAGCCACCCTTTCTGCTCTGCTAAACCCTGCAGCTCTGTCGGCAGCAGATGATCAGATACTGCTATTATCATAATACATTTAAATGTCTTTCGTTAAAGTTATAGGGAGAACAGCACTCTTGGGATGAGCTGTCCAAGCTGTGGATAGCTGTGAATATCCAAGCTGTGGCAAGAGTCAACTCCAGCAGAGCAACAGAACACTTGAAGGTGTAACATCTTTTTCTTCAGGAAAAAGAGCTTTGCTGGTCTTTGGGAAAAACCTTTTGGTGCCTGCCTTAGATGTTGCAATGAGCTGCACAGCTGCTGTGCCATGATAATTCTTTTGTGACTGATTAATGGCTTAGCTTAAGAGGAAACCCTTCTGATAAAACATGAGAAGAGCTCAAAAAATTGGAAAATATAATACAGCCTGAGAATATAAACACATGATCTGGACTTCAAAACACTCATAAAAAATTAATAACTGTCAGCTAGTAGGGCAATCCCTCCTTAATGTTTCTTCTGCTTGGTCTGAGAGAAACAAGCATAATGTAACAATAAATTCCCTTTATGATCCTTAAAGATTAGCAAAGGCAGGCTTTCTTAGCAGAAGAGTTAAGGGATGCTGGAGAGCTCAGCATGAAAAGCATCTCCCATTGCACACTTTCAAAGTGAGGAAAGCCTGACCTCCTCCCTGCTGAAGTCACAGCAGAAAACTTTTTCACAATATCTCCTATTCAGCTCCCCTGTCACCAGACCTCTGCAGTCTATCTGGGTCTCCCAACCCAGGGCTGACAACAGGTTTGGCTCAGGGGCCAGGTGGTTACAATACCTATGAGCATCTCAGGTCTAAGTGTCTTTTGCTGTCTGTTCTCAATGCCAGGAAAGTGAAGATTTGGTTTAAAGTCCTCAGAGAGCAATAGGAAGAGTTTCATCATATCAGTCAAGTTATTTTGTGAATTAAAGAGGTAAATGAAGTCATTTTCAGCCCAGCTTCTCAGAAAGAAAGGAAAAAAGCAATGCTACCAGGAAAAAGGGGAAAGATCCAAAAAGTGCAGTTCCAGGGATGAAGAAGCGAAAGCTAAGCAGAATGGGTTACATAAGTATACAAGGATATCACTTGTTTGTCTTTCCAGGCACCTGGGAAACATGGATTTGATTATAAGCTCAACAATCCAGCATTTCTGTGCATAAGAAGTTTTCTGAAATATAAGGTGTGAATTTAGGTTGTGTCCCACCACCAATAACATTAAGAAATAGACTCAGAACAGTCCTATTTTCTGTTGAAAATATTACTCCAGCATGTTCATTTGGAATAGAATTTATTCAGCAAATTAGGCAGATTGGTTCTTTGAAAGTAGATTTAACCACCTGTAAGTACAAGAAGGAAGGTAAGCTATAAGCTGTGGCCAAAGGCCAGTAGGTACAGCCTGTTTTTGTCTTTCCCAACCAGAAACATGTGGCTGTAAAATCAGGAGAGTTCAGCTTAGTTTGGACCTAAGACAATCAATAGGAAATACCAGAAAACCAAAAAAGTTCTATCCAAATGCTGGCAAACTGAGATAATTTAACTTCGAAACCTGCTTAAGCCCTTACCTATGCACAGGACTGTGTTTCTACAAATGCACAGCATTAGAACATATGGATGGCCATTTTGAAGTAACACAACACAATTCCAGCAGCCCCTAAATAAAGCAAGCATGGTGGCCACAAAAAAGCTGACAGGGTACCATACCTCTATCTCCTTAAGCACTTGCTCTTAAATATCAAGCAAAAAACACTATTATGCTTCCAATGGTTGGAAGAAGAGCTATACTGCATATTTCTGATGTAGTTTGAAAACTGCTTTTTCAGCAAAGATTTTACCTATACTGACTTTTGCCTATATAGATTTTGCATATATAGATTTTACCTATATTTACCTTTGCATAGAAATAAAAAGCTGTGAAACTTTCTTAGAGGAGGTGTATATGGTAATGAAATTTAAAGTGTTGCGCCACCAGTATTACACTGACAGTGTAAAGAAATAATCATAATATACATCTTCTAATCAGGTCTTTGTATATAAAGTGTGCTGAATGACGGGTTAAGAGAATTCTATTCTACTGATTGGATCCTTCATAGTAAGGAAAGCTTCCAGCCTTGGTTTTGCATCACTGAGAGCAACATTGTCTTATACCAAAGGTTAATTAACTACTGAGTAAAAAAGATTTCCTTTCAGTATTATTGAGAGTCCCTTTCTAGTTTTAAAAGGTGAGGAAGCCTGAGTAGACATCCTGAAGTATCTTGAAGTGCCTTGTTCCATTGAGGATTATCCTGTCACTGCTTTCCAACTCTTGCCTGACTTGGAATGTGGTATACGGCCACCTCTACCTGCAGCCATCTTTCCAACTCTGATTATTTTTGCTGCCTGTTTACAGATCCCCTCCATTTTAAACAGACACAAAGTGCAGCAAGGTTCAGGGCAAGGTTTTGCATTTATACTTACACTATTTTTATTTCAGCATTGTTTTACATTGTATTCTGGTCCTTTTCTGCTTTGATTCTCTTCTGGATTGTTTAGTTGTTACTACACAGTGAACTGACAACCCTGCAGCAGCAAGGAGATACTCCCCTCCCCTTTTTTCATCTTTCTACAATTTAGTAATCTATGGTTTCATTTCTCTCCCCAGTAAAGCCTTAATTTTTTGGTACCTCTAAGAAGGGTAGACAAAAATGGAGGAAAATTCTAGTCAAGATTTAAAAAAAAATTTAAAAGATAATAAAAGAAGAAATGTCTGTATGTTAGAATTTTGTCCTCAGAACACCCTGACTTGTGAAGCTATGTTTTTATTACAGCTAAGCCAAAAATTTAGGAGTATTTTTTAGAAATGGAAAGCAATTAGACATACAAAAATATAATGCAACTGGAGCTGAGACAGCTGATCTCCTAAGTCACGAAGTTGTTAGTCATGGTGGAACTCAGAGAAAGCCAGGGAAAAAACCAATTTTCATCCAGGCTGATTAATAACTCTGCTTTCCTGGACAAAGAGATTCTGTATTCAATGTAGCATGTTTACATTGCATACATGCACTCTCTGAGCTGGTGTAAAACAGGAAAAGCCTCTTGAAGTATTTTAAAATGCACAATTTTTCCAGGCACAGATCCACCTGCAGAAACAGAGTAAGGGATGGTTTTGAGCAGGAAAAAGTTTTAAGTGCTACCTAAATTCCCCCATCAGCACTCCTGACTTGGCCACTGTCATAGCTCAGCATGAGGTACAGTCACTTTTTGCCCTACTCAGATTTGGGTCATCTTCATAGCTTTCCATGTTCCTTTAGACAAGGGTTCAGCACTACTTTTAATCACACTCTTGACTTCAGATGTTCAAATTTATGGGCATGAGTATGTATCTTGAATTTCAGCTCCTGCCAAAAGTGAATAAACCATTTTTCAACAGCTGGCCAGAGGGAAAGATTCTCTAACAAACCATAATGAGAAAAAACTCCCTAAGCTGGCCCCAACAATGTGCCAGACTTCTGCAGTCCTAACTGGTTTCACTCTGCTTTCACTGCAGACCAATTAGACCCTATGAGCAGGTCACCAGAAGCAAACTTCGGAAGCAGCTAACCGGGAACCTGTTCCCCACTGGGACTCTCACTGACATTACTGTAAGATTCAGCTACTTCTGTGATTAAGCCTTCATACAAACTTAATTATTTTAATAGTTTGAAATCAAGAACTGAAACCCAACTAATTAATAGCAAGCACGTGTTAGCTTATTCAAATCCCATATGGGACAATTGCCTCATTTCATCACAATGATTTCATTAGAAAATGAAATTAAACTATGGGAGAGTAGGCCAGAAAAATCTGAGAAATGCCTGCCAGAGGAGGAGGTTCTCTTGTCACAGAGAACATTTTCTGTGTAGAGCAAGGATTGAGCATTGGAATGCTTGTTTCTTGCAGCATCTTATGTGGCAGTGCAGCCTCAGGAATAGGGACAGTCTTTGAAGACACCTCTCTGTGCTAGCACAGGAATTTCCCATGTGGATGATGCTGGCATGATGTGCCTGCACTTCCTGTCCCCTTAAGGCAGGGTGTACTGCAGTTTAAAAAAGCAGAGGATTTCAGCAACACCTCCCAGCCCAGCCTGTGGGTTTCTATTCTGGATTCACCCAGACTCTGAAGCATGACAGCTCTGCTAAGCACCTTCCTGTTCTTCCCACTTGCATGGCAGAGCAGTGCCTTTCCACATAAAACATTTACAGTACAAGGCCATCAAGACTGATAAAATATACAAGAAGCATTGCCTAGAATTGTGGGGGAGTAACTGAGGAAATGGAGAGGGCAAGGCAGCTGCTCTCCTGAGCAAGGGTGCTTGCATACTACAATGTTGCCTGTGCACAGCAGTGTTACCTGAGTGTGAGTGAGAACATGGCTTTGAGAGCACGGTTTTTTCTGTAGTCACTTTCCTCAGCCCATCTCACATTTGTCACATAAACATAAACTACTTTCTGAACTCAGTAAAGTCCTCTGCCCCCTGCTATAATAAACAATGTCAAAGTACTGACAAAGAAATTAATTTATAGCCCATCTACCCTTTTTCAACAGTAGGAAGTACTCCAGATACAGGTAAGTGAGTGATTACCACAGAACTCTGTGTATGAACTCTGTCCACCCAGATGATGTGAGGGGCAGGGTCTTCACCCTCTTCCCACATTATTGCTTCCTGGTCAGTCCAGTACTTGACTTCCAGGGCACGGCAGACCTGGGCTTATGAAACAAGCAGCTGAAGCACAGTGGTGGGGACCACTGCCAGCAAACAAAATGTCCCCTGGGAAATCATCCATACTGCGCCATACTGGGACCTGTCTTCATAATAAGCTTTGTCGTTTCCAAGATGCAGTCTGTGACTGAGTGATTGAAATGGCATTAAACCACCAGTAAAGACAAAGAGTGGCACCAGAACACCAAGCATAAGATGCCTGTAATAGCTAACCTGAATTCTCAGACCACCATGTGTTACTGAACACAGCAAAAACCTGGGAGTCACAAAGATGCTGCAGAAAGCCCTGTCCTGAAGCAGTGCTGTGCAAGACAGCTCATATAGCTTGCCAAAGCCACCCTCTCCACAGGTGTACACAATCCAGAAGACCAATCTCAAGAATATGCATGGCACATCATATTGAGCTTTATGACTATACCAACAGCTGTGGCAGCAAGAGAAAAGACTTGGTGCCTGTTTACATCATGGGTATTGAGGAATACCCCTGGTGCAGGTAGCTGGCTCTGCAAGCTGCAGTTCGGGATGCAGGTTGAGTTCTGGCTGAGAGCCCACAGAGGCCGTGGGCTGCTTACCCTTGCACGGCAAAGTGCACCAAGAGCGGTGGCACCGGCCAGGGAAAGGGACACCGGGACACACAGCGGGAGCCGAGGGCTCGGGAGGAAGGGTGAGCTCTGGGAGACTTGAGACTTGCTCACGGCTCGGACTGTGAGGGTGTAAAAGCCCAGGGGTTCCTCTGCTCAGGATCCCCCTGGAGGCACCAGCTCAGGCCGTTTCTGTGTTACTGTGCTGAGAATAAACTTTTCTGTGGAACGAGAATCTGAGACTCTGCCCTGGGAAGTCTCCTCTGGCCGAGAGCGGGGTGACTCAGGTGGGGCTGCCAAGAGCTCAGGGCAGCCCCTGCTTGCAAAGGGGCTGAGGTCCCAACAGTGACAGTCTCCGACACTGGGACTGCAACTGCCAGAGTCTCATCAGTGGTGACACTGGGAAGTTTCCTTAACAATGGGTAAGAAATTTATTTTTTAAAAATGTGAGCACATTAAGTGGTCACTTTTGTAAACAGATTAGACACTGCAGGGCTTTGTGAAGTGATCCCTTAATACCTTTAAATCTTGAAGTCCATGTGTTTCCACCTCTTCACATCAGTCAATGCTCTATGCAACAGCTTTCCAGCTGACATTGCTATTTCAACCCTGCCCCTTATATTTCCCTTCCTTAATTTGTTTTGCTCTGGAGCAGCATGATTGTTTATTTAGCCAACAAAAGCTCTGTTGCTCTCCAGCATAACCTTTTGTGCTTCCACTGAGCATTCAAGGCTGTTTGGCTGCCTGTCTGCTGCAACCACGCCACTCTACTCAATCGACTTACGAGCTCTGTGCTCTCAGGACCTGTCAATACAGAGAACTTACTGTCAAATAAGCTCAGGTGTGAATCTAATGGGCCACAATTATTCTTACCTAACTATTTCTGTGGATTATCAAATTTCACAGAAAAATGCCTTTGAGCTGTTCAACTTAATCCACTTTGGAGGAATCCAAATAGAGCATTGTAAAATAAATGTTTACATAAGTATCTAGTGCTAAATAGCAAATAGTTTTTTTGTACTCTTACTGTAAGACAAACCATTAGTTAGCATGTGCACACTGGAAAGCCTCTCATCTAATCCCAGCTCTAAACTAAAGTGATGGATCAAATGACCATGAATATGACTTGTCAGCTCCACTTTCTCAAGGACTATATACATAGGAGGTAAATCTTGGATAATGTAGTGGTTTGAATTGAAAGAGGAATACCTATCCAAGGTTAATTCTCTAATGCTTTGTATTTGCTCCAGACTATGTTACTGATATCTGGTTCGCTCAGGACTGGGCCCTTTTCAGTTGACCACACTTCTGACCTGGAACAGACATTCTAAGTATCAGAATAATACATATGCTTAGCAAGTGCCAGGGAGGCAAAACTTTAATTTATCTAGCTTTATATCTAAGGCATTAATCACTGTGATGTTATGCTAATCTGGTATCACTTAAAAACTTTCCAAGTCTACATTATTGTAAAAATATAAACATGTTTGTTTGTAGGTTTCACAAACACCTGTGAACAGTGGCATAATCTCAGACAGCTGCCCTCACTTATTTTGCAGCTATTTGTTCCTTTAGCTGTTTTTCACTGTCTCCTCTTTTAATCACAGTTTTATTATTTGATGATGACTTAGTCTGAATATATGATTCAAAGGATTTTGTTGCAGATTTTTTAGCAGCCCTGTTCCCCTGTTTACTAAAATATTCTGATTTTTAAGAGCATATAGTGTTTTTGAGGCAGAGTTTTCTAATTCAGGATGGGTTTGGCATCTCTGTCCACAACACCTCATGAGTGTTTCACTGCTTGGTGCCCCATTGTTTCTCATGGTTAGGTCTGATGTGTGGTGAACATTTTCATTTTCAAAGCTCTGCTGTTGACATGGATCAGCATCAGCTCTGCTTTTCTTTGATTTTCTATCAATCTCTTAAGTAGTTAAATTGTGTCTGTCTTTCAGACAGCACCAGAGAGCTGACAAAGTGATGCCAGAATTACATTCATACTTAGGACAATACAGCTTGGTTTTTTACTGCTATAGTTATTTCATATTTACCACTGTCTTTTTATCAGATTAATAAAATATACTTTTCAAAAATAGAAAGACTTAAACTAGATTAGAAAGATAGATTTATTACCACCGAATCCTTTAGATTGAAATAGACTTCCAAAATTAACAGTTCCAGCCTTTCACTGATTACTACCTTGTCAACTACATCATGGCACTGCTAGCTATATCCAGTTGTTTCTTGAACCCCTCCACAGATGGTGACTCCACCACCTCCCTGGGCAGTCCGTTCCAATAATTGACTCTGCTTTTCCTGAAGAAATTCCCCCTGATGTCCAACCTGAACACCCCCTGGTGCAGTTTGAAGCCATGTTCTCTCGTCCTGTCACTGGTTTCCTGGACTGACCCCACCTGGCTACAGCCTCCTTTAGGGCAGTTGTAGAGAGTGATAAGGTCACCCCTGAGCCTCTTTTTCTCAAGGCTGAACAACCTCAGCTTCCTCAAATGCCCCTTACAGGATTTACTCTCCCCAGCTCCGTTGCTCTGTTGCCCTTCTCTGGACACGCTCCAGCCCCTCAATGTCCTTCTTGTAGTGAGGGGCCCAGAACTGAACAAAAAGCTCCAGGTGTGGCCTCACCAGTGCCAAGTACAGGGGGACAGTCACTGCCCTGGCCCTGCTGGCCACACTATTGCTGATACAGGCCAGGATGTCATTGGCCACCTTGGCCACCCAGGCACAGCTGGCTCATGCTCAGTTGCTATTGACCAGCACCCACAGGTCCTTTTCCACCAGGCAGATTTCCAGCCACTCTGTACCCAGCTTGTAGCACTGCCTGGGGTTGTTGCAACCCAGGGGCAGGATCCAGCACTTCGCTGTATTGAACCTATCATAACTATGCACCAAAATTACTGCGCTCCATCATTGCTGTTCTTGAAACATTTCCATTGCCATTTCTGTAATTGCATATGATGCCAAGACTCCAAACATTGACTGTACACCAATCATCTTTTAGTACAGAACACCTCAGGAGAACAGCTGTCAGTTACTCTGTTTGTACTTCTCATAGCATGGTAAAATGAGCAAATGACTAATTCAATATACCAGGCTTCAAAACCTTCTTTTCTGTCATTAAATCTGCAAGATGGGAAGACCAAAGTCAGCTGAAGAGTGTTGCTTGTAGAAAGAATATATGTATTTTTCTATCATACTAGCCTTCAAGAAATGTAGAAAGCCACTATTTAAAATGACAGTTTTGTGAACACTTGCTATATGGTGCAGTACCTATGGGTACTGCCACTTTCTCAAAGCCATGAGAAAGTCAGTGCATTGCAGCATTTTTGATTGATCATTACAACTTTAATCCAGCCAGATTATCTGAGACTCAGTGTGGGACAGAAGCTTGATGAATGATCTCACCATAGGAAAAGGAACATTCATTTATAAGACCAGAAAAACCCCCAATGGAGGGGATACAAACAAAACATCAAAGTGAAATTATTTCCTTCTTTGGAAATATTTATTTATGATGAGCTGAGTTAAGGATACCTGTAACACAAATAAAGCAATAGTCATTAGTAATGTGAAGCACTATATTTGGACCAAAGTTCCCAAAGTTGCAGGCAAAAATGCAGGAAATTCTTCAGTCTTGTTCATAGTCCTGAGTAATTTTGAAATATTTGAAATCAAGTAGATAGTTATGGGAGATTTATTTTAGAGGTCTTTCTAATTTCTATGCAATTATCTATCACTTAGAGGAAGAGAGGACATGTAACCATGCATTATGAAAACATAGCATAAGTTCAGGATTGCTACATCTCTTAACTGCCAGTCTGAACTGCCAGCCTGAACCATCATTTCATAATGGTTCACAAATCTACTTCACCCAGATTCCATTTTACACAGAAATATTTCATATCTCATAGCACCATTAGTGATGTTGGGGAACAAAAGTATTGAAAAAGCAATCAATGATGACAGCTGCAACAGACCTTTCCTTACAACCTACACTAAACTATTTCAAGCCATTTGAAATAGAGGCATCCAGTTGCTCTAACTGTTTTCTGGTGACTTTTGAAAAATGAGGCATCAGAAAATATGAACAGTCTTTTAGTGGACAATGCCTTATTCTTCTACATTGTGCCATCATTTAGGAGAGAAACACACACACATCAATGACAACACCCTAAATGTGGAGAACTGCATTTGACACTGTTGATTGTTTATTATGATTATTAATAGAAATTCCATGTTGTATCATGTGGAAAACCACCTGGCAGAGAAAAAAAATAATTTTTATAAGTATCTGAAAGAATCACATTATACCTCCAGGCTTGAATATAAAATTTAACAATTTTGAGAAAAAAAAAATCTAAAAGACAAGTAAGCCATTAAAGTATAATTAACACCACCATAATTATCCTAAAGCACAACATTTTATCCCTCTTCTGATTCCTTGGAATTATTATTTTGAATAGCAGACTGGGAAGTGTTTTGACAGATATGTCATACCTCTAGGACACAAAATACTGCTCCCAGCTGTTAAGTGGGATTGGCCATTCATTTTATTCCTCCTTTTGTATACTTCTGAACTTTGCTGTCTTGCCTAGTAAGACTTCAAGTACTTTGAGACAGATAATGCCTTGTAGAAATCTGGACAGCAGGCAGACAACTCGACAAAAATACTATGGAACTAACTCTTTTCAGAGTCCCTGCTGAGGACTGAGGTGTTGCTCTAACAGAGAACAATGACTCACATCAGCTCTGGGAGCAATTAAATGTTCTTCCTTTAGACAACACAGCACCCTCCTAGTCTGATTGCCTCTGAAAGCTCTAAAATAGCCTTACACTAGCCTCCAAATATTTCTGCTTCATTTACAGGTATTAAATAGATTCCATTCATTTCAGCTTCACAAAGATATTGAAGAACAGATTCTTTTAACATTTTACATTTAAAATAGACTTTCACTACTAATACAGATTCACTTCATGTGTTTTGTATCTGCAACTGCAATACAATTCAGATTATCTGCTTCTGTCTTCAAAGAGCTGTTGCAAAAGGTTAGAATGACAGTGTTCAGTAAAATGCTTTTCTTCTCCAATAACTGTAATTCACAGGAGAATGTACCTGTTGTGCTTTAAGATTATGATGACGAAGAAGAACAGGTAGCATTACAAAGGAAGTAAAATTTTGCATGGTGGTTCCAGCAACCCCTGCGAATGTCCCCATTTTTATTTTTAGCCATTTAACCATTAACCTTGAAAAACAGCTTGAACAGAGAGAACAGAGTATGTTCAGATGGAATACACATGTTTTTAGCTACGAAATGACAGAGAGATAGCAGAATTGAATCATGTCCCAAAATAAGCCTGCTTCAGAAGTAGCTGTAGGTCAGTCTTGCTTCTTACATAGAGCTTTTTCCTCGTGTCACTTTTTCCTTGTGTCACAGTTTTTTGCTTGTGACTCGAGCACTAGTCAGGTAGTGGTGCCATCCACTCCACATTCCCTTTCTGCTTTTCCAGCTACAAAGTGAGCTGGTGTGCACAAGTGTGAAACCAGCCTCCCAAGGTTACCTGGTAGAGAATCCATCTCTTGTGTTCCAGCCCACTGGGCCACACCACTCTCTTTAAAATAGAACAGTAATCTGGAAGCACTGTAATTCCTCTGCTTCCAGCATCCATCAGACAATATTATAAGGAAGAAAGGCAAAGGTTGAACAAGATTATTCACTTAAAAATGTAATAGCTTTTTAGAAATAAACATATTGGGTTGAATTCCTTTGGTCTGTTACGTGTGTAAACCATTATGGAAACCCAGGAGTGTTAAAGAAACTTGGAAACTTAGAAATCTGTGTGCTCTCAATAGTGACAGGTATTTTTTGCTTACTGGTCTTTACAAATACCTTTACAGAGTAAAACAGCTACAAAGGAAATCTCAACAAAATGAATTTTGTACTTTTTTTTTTTAATGTACTTTACATGACATACAATTTCTTACTATGAGAACCTCTTTTCCTGTTTATAGTGACTTTCTCTACTGGGCAGCTGCTGTGGCAGTATTGTGAGGGTCATCAAATAGTGCATAACCATGCAATGGGACCCCCTTTATCTCCTCCCAAGAAGAAAATGTGTTTATTCTTCCTATGACTTTATATTCAATTTGAGGGCCCTTGTGTGTGCACGCTGAGTAGAGACAAAAGTATTATTCTGTTCAACTGACCAGCTTCACACAACTGGGGTCTTTTTGATACTTCATAGTTTTTTTTTAATTCTTCATGCAGCATTTTCACAAACTTGTTGGTCTCAAGAACTGCCCCTCTTTGAAGTGTGAGCATTCTCTAGCATTTTATCAGCGTGAGTCAATTATCTCATACAAGAGCTGGTTTCCAAATCAGATTTCCATCCCAAAATTATTTTCAATATTTTAGTACTTTCCAATGTACCCATGCTGTTCCCAGTAGAGCGGTTGCCATGGTGATTCCATATGACTGCCAAAGGGGAGCAGTTCAAGTCCTATATTACATTTTGAGCATGAGCTTATGGCTGTGCTGTGTCTGGTCAATAGCACATGTTCAAAAGAGTCCACCCTTTGCATTGCCACCTTGCAATTTCTAGATGCAAAGAAGGTCCTGGTGAGTGCACCACAGCTTTTTTTTCCTCCACAGCTTTTTTTTCCTCATTCCTTGGAATGGTGCCATGCCACAAGGAAGTCAGTAGTATTCACGCAAGGGAAGTGTGGAAGAGGAGTGAAGGGACAGTTGCCTCCTTGCCCTGAGGTTCATGTATCTCTGCACACATGGTGAAGACATGTTCTTCCCTAACTCCTTTTTCTGGTGAAGCCAAATGCTGAGCCCTGTTAGGACTGGACAGGAATAATGGATCTATGCTTACCTTTCCTCATAAGGGAATGCCAGATGTTTTTGGTCTGCACCACAGTAATTCACAGAGACAGCATCTCCATAGAGAGCATGCTGCAAATATGCTGCATCCAGCTGGTAAATGGATTTGTCACAAGCACAAAGTTTAGTAAACTTTGCTGACAGGCTGAGACAGAACAAAAGATAATATTCATTAGAACTTACAACTCTTGTAAATAAGCAATATCACACTGGTGAAAAAGGGAAACAATGGAGGATTTGACTGAAACCAGGAATCTTTTCACAATGAAAAAAATGAGCTCTACTCTCTGGACAGATTCCAGTCTGTTGCAGCCAATGAATATAAATGATGGACTATAAAGGTGAGAGACTTATCACTAACACAGAAATTCAAACTCCTAGTTCGCTTCCCTGGGAGAATTAATTTAAAATTATATGGGGACTTTTTATAGTCTTGGCCTCTCAAAACAACAGGATCAGCTTTCCTTTTTTAGCACCTGGTCCAGTACTGCACAGATTTCTGTGCATGAGTAGTCTTCTTACTCAAGTTAATAGGCCTTTTCATATAATTGATATTTGGATTTAGGATTGAGCTTCAGGGGTGATATAGTGTAACAGTGTAAAAAATAGTTTGTTGTATCAAGAAGAAATTATGTGAAGCTGGGGTAAACTCTGAGGTCAGTGCAGGAGGGTATGAATATACATGCCTCACTGCCTGTCTCTGCTTCCTTGGTTTGGCTTACAGCCAGCAAACTCATGGTAAAGTACAATTCTATTTATTGCTTTCTCAAAGAAACATAGATATATTTGCACATTCATAACTGTTCTAAGCTTAGATTCAAAGACACCAGTCACCTATTTGAAATATTAGCTGTGCAGTACTTTTCTGGATGTGCCTAGACTCTTTAATTTGGTCTGTAAAAATCTGTCATCACTCAAGTTCAAGGAATTCTCACCTTATTGCAGGCCCTGTCAGGGATGCCTGTAAAGTTGCAAGGATATAACTTTGCAGTATTTGACCAGCAGCATTTTGTCATGGAGCAATGCACAGACAAAAATGCATAGGAAGGAAGAGACAGAAAGCAAGAGAGAGAAGCGGGACAGATGCTCTTTGGTGGAGAGAGCCCATAAAAAATTAATCATTGCAAAAATATGAAAATGCAAGCCAGTCTCCCCAAAAGCATTTAATTATCTTTGCATTATTGTGCCGTATGCCGTTATTCATGCATATGCATACACACAATTTCCTTAACTTCATCAGAACGTCCTCATGCTTTTATAGTGCACTTGGCCCTGTTTTAAACTGCAAACTAATGATGCTTTTGTAACTTGAGATTTCCAAGCCATGAACATGTTGTGACCCTGGCCTCTTATCATCTTGGATCATTTATATTCATATAACTTTTTTTAGGAACATAGTTGGTGTAAAAAGCAGTAATTACACTAGCACAGTGAGGATGTTTGCCATCTTCAGAATATTTTACTAATACTGTGTTAATTAATAAAACAAAAGTGCAGCTTGCATGTTCCTGGGGTGGCTGTCGCTGGCACAGAGTACAGGAAGTTGTGTTTTTCCCTGAAATAAGACAATGATCCTATAAAGGAATATCTAATACAGAGAGAGGATAGCATATGGAGGAGAAGTCTAGTATTTTAGTAGGTCATGCACATTTGAAACTATATTTGAGCTAAAATTCTACATACTTGCCAGAAACTGAAACACATCATAGTAAAAAACCTCACAGATCTTCCTATATTCCTCCTAATTTTCTGCACAAAAAGTGGGAAAACTTAACCTCAAGTTACTGTAACGGCTGCTTGAATAGTGGCACAATATTCAAATCCTTAAAAAATTAGTTTCTTTTCTGACTAGAAGTTGTAAGGTTCCTGACACACCTTCCCTTCCCCTTGACTTCTGGAACTGTACACACAATTCAGTAAAAATTGGGAATAATTCCTGGATACTAACTGAATGTATTATGACGTATTTATTCAAGCCACATAAGAAATAGTACCAAGCTCTGATTCAGTTTTCTGAATTACTGGGTTTGCTCAGGCTGTTTTTCCATGTAAGGCACTGGCAACACTAGTCAAGAATTTTAGAGTTTTTAAACAATAAAGAAAAATACTAATTTGTACCAGCTAGTTAAGGGAGGTAGTGAGAGGTCTTATGGCTTCTAGTAAGTGTACAAGGCAAGGTGGAGACTGCTTTGAGGTAAGCAAATACAATTCAAGCAGATATTCCATAGACAGAAGACAGCCCACAGTATTATATTCTTCAGTAATACCCTGCTCAATGACTCTATCTCTCGTCCTGAATCCTAAATGCAGTCTATGTTGTACATATTTTTCCCAGGTTATAATATAAGAGGAGATATCTTCAGGAATCTTTAAATATTAATATGAATTAATATTAATAGGACCCAAATCACAGAAGATATAATTGCAGAAAATTAAATTGAAGACAAAATCCCTCACTGAGAAGAGGATACATGTATCTAAGGAATACCTTTGAAGAGAATTGTATGACTTCAGGTGTAAGATCAGCTTGCCCAGTTAAGCTCAAAATTGGTCTTGAAGATAGATTATTGAATCAGTCTTTCCCTGCAACCATTCATGTGTTCAGGGAAGTCTGCTGAGTGCTACAAACTGGGGAGAAAAGCCGAGGAGTCACCAGACACTGGATACCTTTGTTTAGGCACCCTGTTCAACACACTTCCACCATAGCCAAAAGGCATGATCACTTTTTAAAATCCTCAGCAAGATTTGCATTTACATGTCCTCTTCTAGTGCAGTGAGGTACTTAGTTGCAATAACACCCAAAGGAATTCAGTTGCCTTTCTTAAAATGCCCAAAAGGCACTGCTATCCTTTTTTTTCCAGCTTATAAACCCATCTATCTTTCAATTGTCTCTATTACAGAGGGTTTAGTATTCTAATATATCCTTTCTTCCAACTTTTTGATAAAATACTAACATTAAAAAAATATTTGCAACAGTAAACTATTAGATGATGGACTAAAAGCAGGGGAGAAATGGGTAATAAGAAAAATACACCTACTGAAAGCAAGAAGGGAAGACTTCTTGTGAGAGAAACATGACCAAGAACTAGTAATGCTGCTATTCATAATAATCATGATAAAACTTATAGATATCACAGGATCAGAGAGGTTGGAAAAGACCCTGAAGATCCTGAGTCCAAGTGTTTAACCCCTCAATCCTCATCAGACTTGTGCTTCAGACCTTTTCCCAGCTATGTTGCCCTTCTCTGGACATGCTCCAGCACCTCAATGTCTTTCTCGTCCTGAGGGCCCACACAGGGCTCAAGGCACAGCCCCACCAATTCCCAGTGCAGGGGACAGTCTCTGTTCTGGTCCTCTTGGCCCAAAGCAAATTTTCCTAGAGGAACAGCAAAAAACCCTGGGAGTGTGACAGCTGTACCCTTGGACACTGGTAAGGCGCAGAGCACCTGGGTGTCTTGTGCTGGGGTGAGGGATCCCAGTGACAATCTGGATGTAATGAGCCTCAGCACTGCCAGCCAGGTGGCATCAGGGTAGCAATGGTCTCTCTAGCCACCCAGGGCAGACTGGGTCTAAAAGTGCTCAAGGAAATGACAGTGGGCACAAAACTCACACTACCAGCCTGAAAAACGTCACTGCTCAACTGTACCAGCACAGAGTGCTGAAACCTGCAGCTTCAGCACTGCCAGTAAGGCAGAGGGCTCCCCCATACCACTGACAGCCACTCTCAGATGGGGCCAGTCAGGACATTGCACACTGTTGGAATCCATAAAATTAGAGGGTTTTGAGAAAGTTGTGAAAAAAACAGGCCCCAAAAGACAGCAAAGACAGTGAAATGCCAAGGCAGCAGAAAAAGTTTTCTAAGCTGTAGCGCAGATGTGAGAAATAGAACAATAGGCCTATGTGATTTACCTTTCTAAGTTGCAAAAAATATATTTTAAGTATACATTTAGAAAGTAAAATATGAATAGGTCTCTGTACTTTGTCTTTTATAAATGAAGCATTGTATTAGAGAAAAAACTGCTATTGTTTTAACCACAGCTACATATACCTCAAGTGATTAGATAGAACTACTGTCAATATGCTTTTGCTCTGTGTGATTAGATGAAACTTAGACTGAAACTGTCTTATGTTATGCTGTAATGTTAAGTTTCCTTAGCATTCTGTTTGATCAGTGAGCTGTTCACATTTTTCCTCTCCATTGTTGTAACAATGTAATGAAACTGATGCCAGAAAAATAAAAGGTCTAGACACTGATTTCGAGTGTCCTACCCTATTCGAGTTTGTATATGATTTGCTAGTGCCAAACACACCTTTTGGCAGCCATGGTGGGGAAAAAAAGCTCTAAAGTTGGCCTGAAAGCCACTGCAGGACCAGCTGTATGACAGTCCCAAGAGCTGGCTGGCCCTCTTCACCTGTCACAAAAAAGTGATGTGTTCATCTGCGCTGGGAGATCCCACACTCATTTACCAATCATTATCTTCTGCCTTTCATGGGATCAGTGTTAGGCGATGGACTGGGGTCTCATCTTCTTTGCCAGGGTTGGTAGCATGTTCCCCAGACCTTCCTCCATACAGACTGGCCTTGCCTGGCTGCCCAGAGCTGTGGCCGTGTGCTTCAAGCCTTGCTGGCCCTGAATGGCTGGTCCGTATCCCTCTGGAGCAGACCTTTGCTCCTAGGGCATATTCACATGCCTGAGTACCATCAGTACCGGTGGTCTGTGCCTTGTCCAGATGCCTGCCTGGGCCCCAGTGCCCTGGCATGTCCCCAGGAGTGACAAGAGCACAGCCAGCCCAATGGTGAGGCTGCAACCAGACCTGGGCTATCCCAGGCTTCCTGCTCGGCCTTCATTCCCTGTCGTGGCCAAGCTGGGGGCCTGGCCGAGTGACTGTCCCAGATGCCTTGGCATGGCAACAGCCCACTGGGCTCGGATTGCTGTGCCCTGCTTGGGCCACGCAAGGCTGCCAGGTGTTGGGAGTGCTGCCTGCCTGAGGAAAGATGCCCCGTTCAGGGGTGTAAATGGGGGGCTCTCTGAACCTGTGGGCTGTTGGTAGATTTAAGATGTGTCCCTGGGTTTGGGTGTACTTGTGGGTTTGGAGGTTGCTAACATGTTTTGGGAGTGTGCCAGAGTGTGGTAGTTGCTACTTTGGGTGAACTTTAGGGTTTTTAGGTGTTGCTGTGGGCATAAGGTGCATGATGCCAGGTTTGGGGGTGCTTCCATGTGTCAGGTGCATCTGGATTTGTTCCTGGATTTGGGCAATGCTACTATGTGTAAGGATTACTTCAGGTTTGGGGGTGCCACTTGGTTAAAAGTTGTTGAAAGCAATTATCTGCCCCACAGGAAGCAAACCCTGTCCCTGAAGAGGAACCAGACACTACATCCCACGGGACACTGGCTGGGCGTGATGTGCTCTCCAGTTGGTTGTTTTGGCAGCTTGCCTTTCCAACTGGCCATCCATGAGAAGAGCCAGGTTGCTACCCCTACGTGTTTTTAACTCGCCTTCTCTGAGGTAGAGTCAGGCCTCTCACTGCCCACTGTGCTGCCTGCTGTGCCTCAGCAGTCAGTGGGTGCTTCTCTTCAGAGTTTAAAGGCCTAAGTCCTCTTTTGGAGTCTCTGGCGATGAATTCTTGGGGCCACTGACCAGAGCAGATTTTCAATTCTGTCTGTTGGTTTGATCAGCCATGCTGTTGGACAGAAGTCAGGCAGTGCTGCTCTGCTGCTTTGCGCTGCAGCAGATATGGAGGGCAGAGCTGTTGTAGTGTGTTTGTTAAGTTTACTGTATTACTCCCCCATTTTCTGTATTGTTTCCCCCTGTTTAATGTAAATGGTTCTGCCCTCCTCAGTTTTCCCGCCGGTTACCCCTGCCCTTGGTAATGTCTGTTACCTAAGTTATATAATTTCTCCTTCCCCTTATCTCCTTATAAGTAAACTTTTCCTCCTCCATGGGCCCAGTCAATCACCCCCCACTCCTCCTAGCTTTCCAGAATCTTCGTCTCTCTGGGGGTTATGGTTGGCTGTGGTCCCGGGGCCCCTCCTTTACTTTGTATTTATTGGGTTCCCCTTTATGTCAGTTATTTTAAGTTCATCCTTCCACCTTTCCCTATTGGTTCCATGTAAATCCCTCCCATATACACCCCCTTCCTTTAAAACCTTACTTCTCCCTCCCCTCATGGCCATTCCCTGGTTGGTGCTCTTTGTTTGGCTACTCCAGTTCCATCAATAAACCGACCTTCACCCCCAGTGAGTGTGCGACTCCTTTCCTCGTCCCATCGGCAGTGAGATCAGTCCGCAAGCCAGCCCAGCCCGAGGCCTATAGACGCCAAGGGGGGCTGGCAGTTTATGCAGCTGGGGGTCGGCCATTGACCCTCTGCTAGCCGGATATTGCCCTGTTGGCCGCATACACCTCGCCGCAAAGAGCCTTTAGGAAATCCTTTCCCAAATCCAGTTGAGTATTAAGAAGTTTGCTGCCAGTGAAATTGCTGTGGCACCTACATCACCTGTCAAGGTCTTTAATTTCTCCTGGGTTCTCCTTAGTTTCTGCTCTGCAGGAGGCTATTGACAAACATTGAATTGATGCTGTCTGAGCTGTTGGAAATTCTTGTTGCTTTTTGTCACAAAGCACTTTGTCAGAAACCTATCCAGTGGCTGCAACTGCTAGTTATCTGTTGCTTTCATGTTGCTATGTATCAAGAAGAGCAATCAAAGTTATTTCTAAAAATGGATCTTTGCAAAGCCACAAGTTTCTGCCAACATTAAGACAAGTGTTTCCCTTTGTAAACAGTATCAGTAGACTGCTCTGACCTGTATTTGGACTGCTGACCATCAGTTGGTCTGACTTTATCTATAACAAGGAGGCCTAATTCTCCACAACTATTCTAAAGTGGGTGCACATAGGTTGCTGATGATGAGGAATATATCTCAAGTCAAATGCCTTACATCATGCCAATCCTTTTAACAGTAAAGGTAAAAGAATTGATCAGTTTTTAAAGATGATTTTTCCACGTATTTTATTCTCACAGATATTGGTAGTACTCAGCATTCAGTATGTCAAAGTGTTGGAGCACAGCTTTTCAGGGACAATGGTCCATGAAGATAACTCATTTCAGTTATCTTCAGTCAATTACTGAATACTCACAAGTTTTGACAAAAGAGAGAAGGGTCTTTTTACAGCCAAACCTTGACTGCTTAAGCAAAAATCTAAATTTCTTACTGACTAAGCCCTGGTTGGATTGCTAGGACTCTGCGATTTATTCTCATTTTATTCATCTTTTATCATTACTGACAAAGACTCTGTAAGAAACTGACAGTTTTATGCAAGGCTGGCAAATTTGTCAAAATCTCAAGAAAATTCTGTTACTTCATTTTATTTTAAAAACTTGATGTCAACTTGTTCTTTTCTTGACACATTTCCCACTTCCCACTTTCATGGAACAAAGGTAGGGTAAAAAGAAGTGAATGCTCTGAATATTTTCCCTGTCATGACAAGGTAATGAGCCTGCTAGATTACACTGATCTGGTGAATAAGTAGAGATGCTGAGCACACAACAGAGACTACAGTGGAGATATCCCACATGAGGTCCTGCAGTATTAACCAATAAGCCATGTCAGCTTAAGGGCAGATCTTCACCCACAAATCTATGTCCAACTCAAGGCAAGTACTAATAAATATTAAGGAGAGTACTAGTAACATACATTACTAGTACTTACGTACATTAAGTTGTACTTAATGATAAATTAACACTGTTTTGTTTCTACTGTTAGACACTTCTCCTGTCTTCAGAAGCAGAGTGGGAGACCTGTAACAATTTTAAAACTGACAACTAAGCAAAGAAAATATTTACTTCATCATAGGGGTAATAGGATTTGAGTAATTGCAGTGGAGTTATTTGCATTACTGTGGAGGTCATCACAGGGTTTGCAGAAGACAGAAAATATATTTGGTAATGATGAGTAAGACCAGATTTGTTAATCTGCAGCCTTCTTAGAAATTAAAAAAAAAACATGCAAAAACATAAATATGATCAAGCTGAAGCTCTAGAGAGTATTACAGTTCTCTGTAATACTTTAATTTCTCATTGTGGAATTATCTAAGAAAAATGGTAGTAAGAGCATGAACGTTTTCTATGACTGCAGTCCAGTCTTTCAGTGCTAACATACTTTATTATATCATTATTCATCTTCAGATACAGTGAAAACAGTAACAGTGCGTTGAAGGGGCTGTCTATTAGACCTCTGATCCTCCTTTTTGCAAAAGGTCTCCTCACAAAGGTCTTGTACATGTCTAGTGCACATCAGTGCAGGGAGATAAGGCAGAAGAGCTCACCCACTTAATAGAAGAGTCATGTGTACAGGAATTAGGTCATCCAAAAGGTGTTCAGTGTGTGACTATCATTGGAGTTAACTGTTTATTTCCATCAAAGACAGATGCTCAACTAATACTGACAATCTACACCTGTGCAACCTATCCAGAAGCAGGGGACTAAAGCAGACTAGTGTCTGCATAAGCTGTCCTTCCCAAACAGCTGTATCCACCCCTGGTCACACCAA
Organism: Ammospiza caudacuta; assembly: GCF_027887145.1. Taxonomy (NCBI): domain Eukaryota; kingdom Metazoa; phylum Chordata; class Aves; order Passeriformes; family Passerellidae; genus Ammospiza; species Ammospiza caudacuta. Next base: position 24,545,396 of record NC_080632.1, read on the forward strand.
GACTGTCAGCCTGTGTGAAAAAATGTCAGGAAGAGTGTCCAGACCAGATCAGAGACTCTCCTGCTGTTCTTGATGTGAATGAAGAAAAATGAAAAAAACAAAGCTAAGAAAATGGAGACCTTTGTTGTCAACTCTAAAATTAAGATATTCATCGTTGTTAATACCTGTCAAATGAGAGATGTGAGAACTGCTGCAAGATCCCACCAAAAAGCTGAAGATAATCTTCAAATCCTTTGGGCTTTTCCCCCCTACCTGCCACCATTTAAAATACTTGTTTCAGATGTACTGACTAACCTATGTTAAAAGCTGCCTGTTTTAGTCAGATGCATTATTAAATCTATTTGACTATAAAAGAAAATAATTAACTGACAGCAACCCATGTATGCATCTTTGTTAAACATTAAAATAAGAAGTTGCAGCAATCCTCAGTACATGTCAGAAGCAAATCAAGACAATGGATCTTGATTTCCAGAATTTGCTTTCTAACTTTATGAATTAACACCACTTTCTGAACAGGACATGCTTAGAAGTTGATTGTTTATGATCTACACCAGGTGGCAGATTACAGCAGTTCTAGAAACTGAACAAATGATATGGAGATAAGCCCATTTACAACTCTATGTGAAGAAGTAGAAAATAGCTTGTGGTTTACTTTCAGCAGAGATAAATGTAAGGCATTGCCCTGGGAAAAATATAATCCAGGAGTGCGGCACAAACTTGAGATTTACCCACTTGGGGGAGCAGCTCTATAGAAAAGGGACCTGGGGTTTTTGTGCACAACAAGCTCAACAGGAGTGAACAATATACTGCTGTTCACTTTGCTGTTCAAAGACCAGAGGATTTTGGATTCCACCAAAAAGGCATCCCCTGCAGAGATTAAAGAAGTCACTCTATCCCACTCTACTCAGCGTTTGTCATGCCACCTCTGGGATATTGTGTTCCATGTTGGTCCCTGCTGGACAGAAAAAAAAAATTCAAACAGGCTGGACAGAATCCTGAGAAGGACCGAAAAGATGAGCAAAGAACTGGAAAGACTGCCATGTGAGGAAAGGCTGAGATCTGGGTTTGTTCAGACGGGGGAAAAGAAAGCTTAGGGCTGACCTTATCACTATGTTCGGGCAGACCTTATCATTATGTTTGAGTGCTCAAAGTATGGCTACAAAAAAGATTGAGACTCCTTTTTTGCAGGGATACACACAGAAAAGGTGAGAGGTAATGGATGCAACTTACTTCTGAGGACATTCCTATTTGACACAGAGAAAAATTTATCACAATGAGAACTATAGGCCATTGGATTAATTTCCCCAGGGAAAGAGTGTATTCCTCAGCACTGGACATTTTTTGGATCCATCTGGACAGGGTGCTGTCTGCCTTTTGACCAATAATTAGCAAGGTAAGATCAGTTCTAAGAATGGTGTTCAGAACCAGAGATAAAACTCATGAAACCTCACCATCTGCTCCCAGCCCTGTACAGGGAACTGAGCAGAGGGGATTACATCCATCTGTACTGTCACTATTAGATATAAACCCCTAAGCACAGCAGTGGGATCTAGGGGCTATTCATTCATCAGGTAACTGACCTGAATCCTTTCGTTGCAACACTCTGTCTTTACAACATGCTTTTAGGACAAGGCTCTTGAATTTGTCCCAGAGAATCTGAAGCAGAGAGGAATTGCCTGGCTACAAAGTCTGCAGGTATGGTGGGAATGAAGCTGTGAGTTCCCTTCCTGTCCACAGCCCCAGTCATTTAGTTAGTCATCACTAACCTTGGTGCTATGCCTAGCATACTGCAAGGCAACGCAAAAACATATATCCTTTTACTTTGGGATGGCAACAGTTGGTGTTCCCAGGCTGCTAATCTCTTGTGTACCTAAGTCAAAAGGGTTATTGCATCTCCCCACTCATCCCCTTCCTAACAACTGTTGTCACTCTTCTCCCACTATTGCAAAGTTTCTCATTTTGCTCTTTGCTTCCTTATCTTTCCCTAGTAGAGAAAACTGCACTTCTGTGCTTGCCCTGAACAGCAAATATAACAAAACTCACCTCAACTTTCTCAGTGTTACTGTGTTGCTGCCCCTACCTGCAGGTTTATTCCAGGCATCCAGACAGGCTGGATTTGCAAATATAGTGCTGCATTCTGTATAGTGAAGGTGTTTCTTGAACTCTGCATCTTCACCAGCAGCTCCAGGCATGGCCTCCACCATCAAACACAACAGCACAATCATTGCAAAGCATTAAAAATGCACAAAAACACACCAAGACAAATGGTAGGCACACCAGAAAGACCCTATCTTAGCTTGGACATCTTAGTCACCTTAGAATTAAAGGTAAGTTTAAAAAGTTTGAAGTGAAAAAGAAATCTAGACTGTGAGGACTTTGGGGACTCAGTTCTCTCCCATACATTCCCATACAATTGATGCTGTGCCTAAATTTTGAGGATATAATACACAAGGTTTTGTTTCAGACTTAGGCTGACAGGCTCTAGTCCTAATGGGACTGCACTGCATTTATTTTTACATATGCTGAGCACATTTTCTTAAACACCAGTCCCCATCTTGTGGGATTACACATGTTCCTGTTAAGCTGGTACCAGCTACTTACGTCAAAACTACAACACAATAAAGTAAAGGGGAAAAAAAGCAAAGAAATTAGAAGACTCTAAGAATTGCCTTTGAAATAATTTACAATTATTCCTTTCTTCTATTTTAAAAGTTAGTATGAAATAGAAGAAAATACTTTCCATGAAGACATGCATGCAGTTCGGAGGCTCAGAGTTTCAGGGTTTTCCATTTTTGACAATTTCTAATGCTACCAGTGTCTCTGTAGCAGCACAGCATGTTAGCCTGGGGATGTGATTTCCTTTCATCACAAAGAGAGGAGAAGAAGAGTTACATCCCCTTATGCCTCTTTGAGACATAGCCAAACACCCAGGCTTTCTGAGAATTCAGACTTTCAAAATGTATGCTCATACTTGGCCTGTTTTTCAGGCTGACATGTAGCTCCCACTATTATGAATACCAATATAAGATAAAATCTTTGTTATTCAGGAATTCAAGGACATTTGTGACCAAACTCGCCAATACAGAACTATGAAGCATCAGCATGTGACACTCAGAATACTGTAATTAACTCAGTGATTCCTTCTCTCTGTTATAAAGCCAAGATTTGTCCTTATTTCTTTACAAACTCTGCTACCCACAAACAACACTCATAGAAAACAAACACACATTTCAATACCTTGACATTTTAGTTTTCCCATTAAAGGTCTTCTCTATGTACATGAAAATTTAAAGTATTTCTTGTAATGGGGATTTGATTGTCATTGTAAAAGCAAGTGACACCCTCTTCTGTGTTGGGAAAAAAAAAATCAGGTCCAGTTGGATTAATTTAAAGTTTTTTCATCATGCTGACAAAGATGTATATAGAAATATTTATAGTGACAGTATATCACTACCCTCTTAATGTGGCACTGGATCCATCAAAGTTGGAATTCACATGTATTGCAATGACAGAAGGTTGTATTGTGCCTGAGCCGGTATGTCCTCATCCAGCAGCTCAACATATGGTAAACATATTTGATTTTATCATAATGACAGGCTTCTATCCACTGTTTTGTTGTGTATTTGTAATAAAGATGTCTAGACTCATGATTTAATTTCTCTTATTTTCCTCTCCTCCAATCTCCTTTGGATTTTTGAGGCCTATAGAAATATATTTCTTTGATGCTACTTCGTAGAAACTCCTGAGTAAGAATTAGGTACCCAACTGTGCTAGAACATCCATCCTGCAGGTTGGCAGCCAGATGATCCACATACTGACAACACTAAGCAGCCTTTTGCATTTCATCCTCAGGGTATGATAAAACCTGCCAGGGGAGTGTGTATAAAAGAGGAACCTATAGACAAGATTGTGAACTGCATAAAAACACAAAATGGACTTTGCTGTATGTAGTAATGGTGTGTGAAAAGTTCAGGCTGACTGGACAGGTATCTAGTTACTTATCTAACTAGACAGCAGTTATCTGCAGTGGTGTCTCTGCAAATCTATATATGACCTCTGGAGCAAGCTTACCCATATGTGTAACCAGAGCTCCGCCTCAGGAAGGCAGTCAGACATGGAAAGTGCCTACGGACCTTACTGAGGCTTCCATTTTCCTGAGTGGTTTGTTTATGTTTAGATAAAATACAAAATTGAACAAAACCAGATTTCATTCACTGGATGAAGTAAATTAAACAGAGGTGCAAGTAGTGTGAAGTTATTTTCAAATTGTTTGCTGATAAATAGCCAGTATTTTGCTGATAAATAGCCAGAAGAATTTTTCTTCTCAAATTTTACACCTTGTCAAGTTTTACACCTATGTACACCTATATACAAATTTTACACCTTCTTGTCAAATTTTACACCTATATAATAATTTGAGGGAATGGATGCACTAAGTACATACAGCAGGTTACCACAAGCTGAGCTTTATGCACCCGGATCTAAAAGACACAGAAGAAAAGGAAGTTAACATCAAACATCTCACTGTTGACCTGGATAAAAATAAAAGAACTATTCTGGTTACAGTATATATTTTTAACTTTATTTATAATCTGTTCTCCTAGAGATTTTGCCTCACAGTTCAGCCAGTGAGTAGAAGAGTTGGGCCTTGTAAGTTTCACTATCTTCTTTTCAATTCTTACCTTTATTTATTTGTTAAATTTAGCATACCCTTACTTACAATAACAGAAAAACAAAAAGTTTACTTTCTTCCAGTTACTCTTACATGAGTTTCAGAAAATCACAGAATAATTTAGGTGGGGAAAAAACCTCAAAGATCATTGAATACAGCTGTTAACCCAGTACTGCCAGGTTTACCACTCAACAATGTTGTTAGGCACCACATTTACACACTTATTAATGCAGGAACAGTAATTCCATGACTTCTCTGGGCAGCCTGTGCCAATGCTTGACCACATTTTCAATGAAGAATTTTTACCTAATATCGAATCTTATCATGAAAAAATGGTAAAAACTGTCACTAAAGCATCCTGGGCATACATACAGGATTTATATGTTTTGGTTATCTGATTCAGAAGGGTGTAAAAGTAGCACCTGCATCAGGCTACACATCATTGTCTGGGATCTGTGTGTATTTGAGGCCTTCCTTCTGTGACCCTTCACACTGGAATGACTGCCTGTTCAAAACGGCCATGGTTTTGTTGATATAACTAGACGATGCAGGTAAAAAGGGACTGAATGTCAATGAAGCAGCCTTAGGGATGTAAACTTTGTATTGTAAATGAAGTGCCATGTGCCCTAAATAAATCTTTGGAAAGCCGAAGCCTGTGGTAAATTACAGGGTCTCGTGATAAATAGTAACACTGCTAGGGTTCCTAGTTTAGAGGAGCACTGCTTGGCACAGTACTGCACTTTCCCCTAAAATTCAGCAGAGACAAGCAGATCCCTTCAAATGGTGATTCATCTAAGGACTGAAAACCTATGCCCACCCACCAGTAAATTAGGCACAGGGTCTGAGCTAAAATGTGGGCCGTGTAAATACTGCTGGTTTTACCTATATCAGAGAGGCAAAGTAACAACTCTGTCTTCTCCAGCAGTATATGGTATCCATGCACAAGAAACACTGTGACAAGGAGGAGGTGTATGTGTGACCTACCACATCCTCATTTGTGTTTTCAACTGAATAATTATTTAGGAACCAGAACTCCAGCCCACTCTGCAGACGATGGTACTGTAAAAATACTGACAGAGACATTTGGAGAACTATTTGGATTTGGAAAACTATTCCTGCACACTTCTGGTTTGGACATGACATAATGATTTGTACTGACAAATCTTTGTCTGCTTGAGAAAGTCACATCACATCTTTCAACAGCCACAAAGATTAACTTTTGTGACCAGCATCATTTTATTGCTGCTTTCTAGGACCAATTAGCACTTACTCTTTGCATGGTCAAAAAACTTGCAAATGCAGAAACACGCAATTCACCATAGAAATCCATAAATACTCTATATATTTTCTATACAAATTCAACTTTTAATTGTTTACTGTTTGCTGCAGAGATTAAATAGTTTGAATGTAGATACATAACTCACGGTCAAAATACCTTCCTCAGATTTACCCATTTCTGAACTTCAAAAAAACTGCTTATTTTTATCTTGGAATGGGAATATTGCTTTCACTACCCTGACTTTTAAGCAGTTATGACTTTATTTTTAGCTGGTGTAAATTGTCATAGAAACGCATCCCATGATATGGGGATCTCATCCCTCCTCTCTCTGTCTTATGTCATATAAAGACAGAAGGCAGATTTTACCATGTGTCAGAATTTTATACCACCCTGTTATGCAAGCACAGGGCATCACATTCACATTAATAGTTGAAATGCAATGGATTTCCTGTAGAACCTGTAAATGCTTTTTTGACAAATACAGCTTGTTCAGGATCTGTCCTCCTTTCTAGGAAATTGTGGACAATGTTTGCACCAGCTCTTTTGCATTGTCCAGCTATTTGGTCTGATTAATTTTTTTTCCAGGCTGGGTAAGTATATAAAACTAGAGGAAGATACTATCACAAATCCTGAGCAAGATTTGATTTAGATCCAGATCTGAAAATTGTATAGCTCCTATAAAACCGCTCCTATAAAACCTATGAAAACTGCTCAGGACCTGGGAAACCCCATCCAAATTGCATCCTCATTTTCCCCCAGACTATCAGCAAATAACCTAGTTGGAGTCACACTTTTCAGTGTAGATGTGCACATGTCATTTGGCAGAGCCATGAAATGCATTTTTTTATTATTATTATCTCGAATGTTGATTGCTTTCGCCCTTGATAAAGATAGAGGAGTGTAATAGTTTCTTAGTATTCCTTTCTATATTTTTTGGAAATCTTCATGATCTCCTATGCAATCAGTGGCTTTCATTGAAACTATTGTAAAAATTACAAGCTTGCCTTTTATAGGTAATGCCTAGATCTTTCATGTTAGAGTCAGATGCTAAAATCCAAAACAACATTTGCTCTTGAAGGCAATAAGGAACACATTACTAACCTTGAATTGTGAATGTAAATGTGGGGATTAAAAAAAAAAAAGCCTTTCTCAAAATACAAAGGGGTGGGAAAATCTTAGATAAAGTCCTGTAATTTTACCTTAATTTTGAGAAATCTGAAAGGACACTTTACAGCAATAAGCCAGCTGGCTATAAGTCAGCAAGTTTCAAGTGGCAGAAAATTTCCTTATGTGTGTGTACAGCTCACCAGGGACATGAACAAGAACATATGATTCCTGCTATGACTAATTGGAACACATCTGAATGAAAATCATCATAACAGAAGGATAGGGAAGCTGTGGTTGATGACATCAGGCAGGCTGAGTGTGAAATGCATACCAGGGCCAGATCTGAGAGAGGGAAGAGACAGAAGATCAAGTGGGTTTTTTGGGGGGTTTTTTTGGTTTTTTTTTGGTTTTTTTTTTTTTTTTTTTTAAGGGATAATTATTGATCCATTCATTTAAGGACTAGCCATTCACAAGTCCAGTGAAAAAATGGTCCTGGTGCTGAGGCAGCAATAGTCAGTTCACAAAATGCAGGAGTGGATAGGTCACCTTGTCTTTTTCCACTCCTATTTGCAAACCCTTGCAGCAAATCAAGAATCTAGTCATGCACAGGGTTCAAAACTGCTGTGGGATGACTCTAAAAATATCACAGAAAATTTTTCACCCCCAAATCAATGTAAATATCTATCCCAAGGCAGAAAAACATAACCCCTGACTAAACTGATTAAACTGCAGTAGGGTATACTTTCTGTTGTTCTTTTGGTCTCTTTCTAAGAGGAACATAAAAGAGATTTTGATAGTTGTCTACAGAATTTAATTCTTACTGAAAAGAAAAAAAAATTGAATTTTTCCTAAATTAAACTTTTCTTAGAAATCCTAAGCACTCATCAGAATTGTTAAAAAGATGGGAGGTATCCTAAGTATGTTGTGCTTCCTGGCAAAAATAACTTTGTAATGCAAGATCAGACTCACCCAGCTTACTTCACAAGTAAGAGTACACATATAAACCTGGGCAAAATGTATCTCCCCATGCAGTGTATAAAACACCAATGATCCTTTTCAAGATATAAAAAGCAGAGATCTTTAATCTGGCTCATATGATCACCTCCTCCCTGTCTTCTTCCCTCTATTTTGTGTTTCAGCTTAGACATTATTTTAAAGCTCTGTTAGAAATCCAGGATGTGTATGAAAAAAATCCAGCTTTAAAGTAACTAAGTGTTTAATGGAAGAAAGAGGCTTGTTTGCTTTCCTGTGAGCACTACTCCTGCATGGAATTCTGAAATGTAAAGTCATTAAATACCTGGATTCTCTCTGTCTTAATCTGTTTTATTAATAGTTCAGTACCCTTACAACCCAGCAGCCTACCCAGAGTGTCTTTTTACTCCAGGTATAAAAAGGTTTGTCGAGATTTTGATGTGAGTATAAATGACTTTAGGACTTAAAAGAGCACATGTATCTTTGTGACAACCACAGGAAAGACACCTTCCCTTTACAGCCTTCCTATATAAAGCTGAGCTAGTATGTGTCCTTCTGAAACTTGAGAGCGTGCAGGACTGAGAAACAGCCTTTAGACTTCTAGTCAGACAGCTGGGACTGCAGCACTACCATAGCAACTCCTTCAAGTCAACAGGGCTTCACGATGTTCTCCTCCCTGGTTCAAAGCACCTCCATGCTTTTCCTTCACAGCTAGTATTGCCATATCATGAGGGAAAAAGTGACTGCAAGCTGAAATGCCTTGATGTATGTTGTCGTAAAATCAATAATGCCACTAATTCATGGGTGATGGTTTTCCTCAAAGCCAGTTACAGCCAATGAAATAGGTCAAAATAGATACAGAACAAAAAACAGAACAAAAAATTAACCTGAAAAAAAATTAATTGCATTGATTAGAGCATTTCAAAACTGTTTTCCATAATTCCTTCACTTCTCCAGAATTCTCTGTCCATTTTAGAGGAATGGATACCAAATAGCACTGTTATGATTCAGCACCTATAGTCTAAACAATGCAAATTAAAGAAATCCCTGTGTTGCAAATGTATGACTAATAATGCCTAAAGTGTCTAAAGACAGTATACAGATCTAACTGGAATTCAGGTGGTAGGAGAGCAACAATATGTATCAGCATATAACTGAGGAGTCTTTGTTAGCAGAGAGTGCTCCCTTCTCTATGCGGGAACAAAGATTTTAACTTCAGGAATACAAGTTGAACCCGATGTTGAAACTGATGTAAAGACACATTTACACTGCAAAAGAGGAAGCACAACTGCACCAGGTGTTCTGCAAGGAGCGCAGATGAGGTGAAAACAACACAGAGAAAAAGCTTCCTATTGCTGCCCTACTAGCAACACTCATAGGTCTGCCCACTGCACAGAAGACCAAGTAAGAAACATGGAGAATGGATGTTTCATGAAAAGGTTTATTTATCTCTGGTGTATGCCAGCTGTGGATTAGAATTCATACAGTTGAGTACCTCTACAATACCAATTACCAATGTTTCTTAACCCAAAACCCTAAGTTTTTAAAAGTTCCTTAGGTTCCTTCTGTGATTTACACCTAAACAAAGCAAAAGCATTCTGCAAAACACGTACACACACACACACACAAAAAAAACCCTCCCAAAAAGAAAAAAACCAAACCTTGGAAAGACTGAAATATTTACATACCAAATAAGTCTTTAACACTACCATCTGGTAGTGACAGTTGCACTGAGACTAAAAATCATTTCATCTGAGAACCTCAGAGTGAAAATTTAGTCCTTACCATATTAGCAAAGTAAATACGTAATATGGAAAATGCATTCTGAATCACAGCAACTGTGTAGTCCTGTATTTTGTGTCCACTGGTAGCAAATGTAAAAGGCTACCTCATCAGCATACATTTGCTGCTGAACATTCCTCATCCTCCCCAGCAATCACCAGTCAGAATATATCTGAGGGCAGATTCCTGCCTGCTGCCCGTAGCAGCTGAGTGAAATAATCTTCAGATATAAAAGCATATCATACATATTGGTTTTAAATCGTTTTGCCAATGATAAAGTAAAAATCCAGATATGCTGTCCAAATGCTGTGCATTAGTAAAGAAATTTTTTACACACTTCTGCTAGTCTGAGTAATCTCAAATTTTCACAGAACGTCTAACATGTCAGAAGCCTAAGCATGACAGAGAGAAGCTTTGTTAAGTTGGTTTTAAGATGATTATCATAATTTTACGGTTGCAATCATTGTTGTTACTATTATTATTACTGTTATTGAAAATATAATATTAAGCCTTACAGAACATAGGTTTTACTTTGAGAAGTAAGAATCAATTACATAGCCACTTTCAAAATAAGATTCTGATTCTTATTAAAAAAAAAAATCTTCCTTTTGTTCTACAAGCACAAGTTTTGACTATACTGAAAAAATATTTTCCCTTACTATTTGTTCTGCTGAACACATTAATTTTTAACTGGTTCCTTGTATCTATTTGTGCAAGGTTCTCACAGGGATAAGAAATGCTACAGCTTGGTTGTTACTGGCAGGTTTTTGTGTGTTTTGTTGTATTTTGTTTCATTTTGGTTTGGTTTTCTCCAGAAACATCCAGATGTTTACTTTTTTGTTTACTTTTTTTTTTTAACTTTTTTTTTTTATCCCCCAACTGTGCTGAGGAATCTTTTTAACAAGGGAGAACATGTGAAGAGTTTTGGGACAGACTGTGTGAGACCAACATAGAAATGGACAGGGAGTGCTTTGTAAAGGTATCTGTGCCCTCTGCTCTCTTGCATTCAGGTGTTACGCTATTTTAATTTGCACGTAGCAAGGTATGAACAGGGGTTAATACACCAGTTCTGACCAACTCCTGAGACCAGCTTCTGCAGAGAGAAGCCTTGCAGAGCCACATTATGTTTTCTGAGACTAAGAAAAGATGTGACACAAGAAGTTTACCAAGGTTCAGTATCAATTAATAAATAACGAGAAGTTTTGTTGTCCCATGTAAAGTGTCATTGCTGCCAACAGGTGAACTTTGCTTCTCCCCTCAGCCTGTTTTAAAGCCTTGGAACTGATTTATAAACAAGAGAGCTAAAGAAGAAGACATCTACATAGCAGGATCTGCAAGGGAAGATAAAACTGAAAGCAAGCATCTTACTGAGAGGATTTGAAAAAGCAGAGAAAAGCATGGAAAAGAGTTGAACAGTGAAAAAATGCCAGGAACAGCACAAAGAGGTGGAAAACAAAGGTGAAAAATAGCAACAAAATCCTTCTAAATCCACAGGGAAGTAGAGAATGGGGATATTCAGTTTTGTGTCAAGTCCTTTGCTTAAAAGAGACCCCATGAGCCCACTAAGTTAGAATATAACTCAGGCATACTTGTTTAGCTGTGACCAATGAGTAATGTTCTCTCTGTGTCTTTCAGCCCTGTCCATGCTCTGGGAAGTTGCTGTGCCACTGTGTTGCGTATTGCAGTCAGACTTCCCTCTTCTTGGCTGCCTACAGGACAGTTTCAGCTTCTTTGGCTCAGGGCTGTTGAGGCAGCCTGACATGAACAGCGATCAGAGTGCCTGAAGTCACTGGCATGTGCTGTGTTTGTTTTGTTCTCCTAAGCACAGAGAGATACATATTGCTGAGCTTCAGATGTGTATTGTCAAGCTTTTCTCCCAAAGCACATGGACAGCTCATTTTTGAAAAAAGAGGGAAATAAAAGCAGAGAACTGTAGTAATGGACTCTAGGAGCTGGACTTTTTAAAGATAAAAAGGGAAAGAAGCAGTCATTCCTGTTCCTTCATTCAGAGAGGAAATCAATTTAATCTATCATGATCTTGTTAAATTTTTTAAATAAAATTATTTCAATATAATTTTCTTCAGTAATGCTTCAAAAAGGCTTAGCACCTAGCTTCACAGATAGCAAACATTAGGAAAACTATTTCTCAATAGTAAAGCACCTACAACACCCTCAGTTTCATTTCTGCCATAAAAGATTAAAGTCAAACTATGGGCAAATGCAGTTTCAAGCTTTCTTTCTGGTTTAAACAAAAATTTTATCAGATAAAATTTTAACCTTCAAACTTTGGATGACTGTGTACAAATGTATACTGTTGACTTTGTTAACATTCATTTGGATGGCTCAGTAAGAAGAGGCCCAGGTTTTAATACAGTTAGTGTATCAAAATACAGCGCTGAGACTTGTCCTTGACCTGCATTAACTTCACATATATTAAAGTGTAATTACTACTTCAAACCCCTTCAGTAAAAAGGGGACCTCAGGACTTCTAGAATCTTACTGTCATGAAGAAACTTTCTGGAAATAGACTTTCTCTCTTTACCAGGTTGAGTCATGGGAATTTCAACCTGGGGCACAGCAGGATTTACCTGTGCAGGAGACCAGGTGGGAGAGAGAAAGTGATGAAATGTACCTGGTCATAGGCTCGTAACATGAATATCCCATACTGGAGAACTAGACATCAGTGCACATCTTGGCTCATCTTTAAGGGTAAATTACTGATTCTCTTTCATAACTCCTGTCAAATCCTGAGTACTCTCTCTCCCTTGTGGTGTTTCAGTCATCATCTGAGAATGCAATTTCCTGTTCCACTTTTTATCTCTAAAAACATCTACAGAAATAATGCTCATTATTCAAATGGTGGCTGAGCCATTGATTCCAAAGGAGTGTGAGTGCTATTAATATTTACTTAAACTTGCTTTGTTTTCTATTTCTCGTTTATTTCCCCAGTTCCAAAGGTTTGCCAGAAGCTGTAGTACTTGTGTTGCAGGATGCCTTTGAATATATAATGCCTTGTACCTAAATTAAAGATGACCACTTCCCACTTTGCTGCCTCCACAGTTTAGGCCAGTCCTGTGCCACATCTTGCTATTCCTCACAGCTCAAACCCAGGTGACACTCACACACCCCGCAGCCAATTGGCAACTGGTTTTTAAAATAAAATGCTACTTTTGCATGCAAATGTAGTATCTGCATTTTAAAGAATCCTTTTTTTCAAAGCCATGATAACTCTTTAATTTGATTTCCAAAAAATGTGTGGTTTTGAGGGAATAAACCAACCATAACCCTGAGGTATGGTAGCTCCTGCTGTAATGTCATTTACAGCTGAGATATAAGTCCTGTTCACAGACAACTTAATTGGGGAGCTTATATCAGCTGAAAGAACTGCGGCTCCTGATGCTGAATCTCTCTTTCTTTGTACCTTCTCACTTCTTTGCAGCATCTGCCAAATTTAGGTTCGTCCCTCTCCCTCTTTTTATAAATAGTGCACCTGAGGAAAAAATACATTGGACTCTGCCTGGACTACATCTGACAGTTGATGCTCCCACCAACGGCAAATAATTATACTTACTGTTTTCTGCTATTCCAATACCCTTTCTGTTCTCTATGTCTTTCTTATTTAATTTCCTAAATGTATTTATTTTTTCTCTCTGTTATAACCGGGTTAAAAAGAAAATTTAAAAAGGAGGAATAAAATCACCTTTCAAGGTTTAAGGCAAAGTAAGTCTGAGTAGTTCTTTCTCAAAAGCATCTGTGATTCATAAAAACACCACATCAAGAGAAGTGATGATGTTCTAATTTGCAGCAGTTGAGTTTTTTCCAGATCCAGACCACAAGAGATAGAAAAGCCAAGTCTGAAGGTAGGGTGCAGAAAACACTTCAGCTCTTTCCCTATCCTGCAGCTTAGATTACACCGCTTGGCATGAGCCTGAGACCTCCAAAACTGGATATGGAGTGAACTTGAGAGCGGGCAGAAAATACACTCAAACCATCCTCAAATGACATTACAAAAAACTAAAAGAACCAGACAAATATATCTATTATGAGATGTCCTCTTTACTCTGAAATATTCCTGATCCTCAAATATGCAGTGCTAGTGGGCTTGAAAGGATAAAAGTGACCAACATTAAAAAAAAAAAAACCTAGAAAGCAGAGAGTCAAAGCACATATTGCCCTATGTAGAAGTTGCTGCATTAATTAGTCATGCCTTTTAATTTCACCTATTCCACCTTGGGATAGAAAAGGATCACTAACCTGAACACTGCAGTGACATGCCCTTGGGCAAGTGGTATGCTTTGGAAGAACCTGATTTTAGAAGGTGATAAAATTTGCTTGATTATGTTAATAATTATGTCCAAATGCTTATTTTCAGCTCAAAAATGCATGGAAATGGATTTCCATTTTGGTAGGAAATTAGATAGAGCAATTATTTTTTCTTCAGAAACTCAAAAAGCCAAGCTTCCTAAGCAACTAATAGCATAAAACGTTTATTTGCTTTAGTCCAAATGCCCTTCTGGGCAAAGCATGGTCTCCACCAGAGATACTATTTTCTAGAAACTACACTGTTAAGTTGCAGTACCTGCCTATCTTGAAAAACACATCAACCACAATTAAGCTAAGTCAGGTCACATCAAGTATCCTTTGGATGCAAAAAGTGTAAGGTCAGATAGGAGTAAGCCTGCTCCTTGATGAGGAGTAAGAACATGATGGTAATAAATCCACAGCACCTAAAGATCTGCCCTCACATCTTCTGCTGAATTTAGTAAAGAATATTAGGCATATCATCCTGGGGAGAAAATAAATTATGAAGTAACAGAAGAAGAAAATAAAATAATTAGGTCTGGGCTCCAAACCATGACACTACAAATAAAGGACAACCTGAATGTGTTCTGATTGGAAACTCCACAGGGTAGCTGTAAATCCAAGTCTAATCAGAGGGTGTATTGTTCCCTTCTCTGAGATGCTGTATTCTTTTTCGCCTTTTTATCAGTCTAACTTATTAGCACACAGATTTAGGATTTTTTTCCAAGGGAGTTGCAATCTTCCCATAATAGTCTCTTCCATCTTTAAATGAGGGAGCTATACTAGCAATGATAAATTGAGCTTAATGAGATTTTTAATGCCTGAAAATTAAATTCCATTTTCTTTAGACTCAACAAATACTACAGTGCTATTTCATTTGAAGATGCTAGGCAATCAGCAGTCTAAAAATTCAAATTTTTTTTCATTTATCTTTGCTTAAACGAAAAATAGTTCCACTTGGTTTAATATTACTCCCAGCTCCACTTTTTAAACTGGCTCTTGTGATAACCTAAAATAACTATCAATGAGAAACGTATACTGGAAAGATTTATTTTTTAGTTTAATGCAGTTGGAAGAACTGTGACGAAAGCTATAGCCTTATTCTTTAGAAGCTACACAGGGAAAGCTGATTTGCAGTTCCTAAGGGGACTGTATAAGCTGATTCTTTTTGGGAAAATAGGTATGAAATTCTGCAGGTGTCCAAATAGTTTATCACTGTCTTTCCAAGGAAGAAAAGAAGTTCACTGCTGAACATTCAAGAAAGAGCTAATGATAATAATGTTCATAAATTATATCTATTGTTATGTTTGATTAAAAAAAAATTGAGATGAACACAACAGTCAGTGTCAGTTACTATAGCAGTAAGTAAAAGGCAGTCTAGCTGCCATGGGATTTTCAAATCTTTAGAGATAAAGGAGGTTAGCCTTCCTTGGAAGCTTATGATAATCCATGAATTAAAGGGATTTAAAATTGCTGAAGGAGAACAGACGAGTGTGGATACCATTTCTATAGTAACACATGTTGAGAGCTAAAGATAGCCATACAGAAAGGGTGTGTTTTGATTTTGATGAGTCAAGTCAGTCATGCGGATGAGTAGGTACTTCAGCTTTCATGTATTATCAAAATGAAAAATACATTTCTTCTTAATTATTACCCTAATTCAAGAGTGTTTTTGTAAAGATCATCTTGCAATTAACAACAACAACAGCAATAAAGATGTATCTTTCAGAGTCCTATTAATGGAGGAAAAAAGCTAGCATTATAAACTTGAACTCGTTGTGGAAAGCAAAGTACTAACTCAGTGTTCCTCAAATTAAGAAAATTAATTCCTGAGGAAAAGATCAGAGTTACATAAGAACCAGCAAATATGCAGGAAACAGAGTGTAACTTAGGGCTAAATGAATCCTTCAGAGAGGTCAAAACACAGAATTGATTCTGAATTGATTTCTTATTCCTTCCCCTCCCAGTCCTATGACTTCCCTATTCCATCAGTATAGATGTTTCCTTTAGAAAAAGTTCATTATTATACGCTAGAGTGGACAGCACAGATTTACTTTCTGGTTACCCTCCTAGGACTTGCAAAGTAATTCAGATGATTCTAACTTTTGATGAAGAGAAGTCTATTGAAAGCCATCAAAGTCTCTGAAGGAATAGTGGTGGTTTCTAAGAATCAGATTCTAAAGGTTTTGTTTGCCAAAGTAGAAATATTGGGGAGACTCATAGAAAATAGCTTGCAAAACTTCAGCACTCAGTTCTGATATATTTATCATCTTAATTTTCGAAAGTTTTGAAAAATGGGATAGATGCTAGTGTCTCGGGATGGTTCTGTGAAGGCAGGAATCATCTCCAAAGCCTACCATCATATCTGAACAACAAGGTAGTTTGGTGTCAAAATGACAGCTGTACACCAACCAACTTTGACAGTCTCAGCTTTCAAACTCCATTTAAGTAGGTGAAACAGAAGTAGGATGCTCTGGTATGGCACCAGAGCTGCTTTGAACACAGATGTATGAGGCAAGAAATTTAGCTGATTTCTGGATAGCCTAACAGCATAACAACAGAAAAAAGGCTGTTTGAGAAGACCTTCTAATAACGCCTCTACTTTTGAAGTGAAAAAATTAAAGCACAGACAGGTCCTTCTGAAAATCATACCCAAGGAGTCAATTAAAATGCCATGCAGCTGTTTGCAATAAAGGCTGATCAATAAAATATGCTTTCATTAAAAATGGTGCTCAAACATCTCTTCACAAATCAACAATTTATTTACTGCATGTTTCTTTCTACCTATTATTTCAACCCATTATGTTTATTTTATAAATAAACCAGTAAGTTGAAAGAGGACCCAAATGTTTCATGCTACAAACACACTGCTAGGTACCTACAATATCCGTTAGTTTTCCATAGACTTGTAACCTCTGTAAGTCCCTGCAGTTCTCAGAACAACCAGTTCACTCTCTCTAAGAATGCTGTATTTCACAGAATCAGTGACTCACAGAATGGGTCAGGTTATCTTAGAGCCTATGGCACAGGATTGTGTCTAGAAGATTCTTGAATACCTCCAGTAAGGGAGACTCCCCAACCTCTCAGGACAATCTGTTCCAATGCTTGCTAACCCACACAGTAAAGTTCTTCCTCATGTTCAGGTGGAATTTCCTGTACATAAGTTTCTGCCCATTGTCCTGTTGCTTGGCACCACAAAGAAGAGCCTGGATCCATCCTCTTGATACTCTCCCTAGACATTGGTGAGGTCCCTTCTCAGTCATCTCTTCTCTGACAAAGCTCAGCTCCCTCAGCCTTTCTTCATAGAAGAGATGCTCCAACTTAATTTATGTTTTATTTTATTTTACTTTTTAAAATATTGGGCCATTTTATTAAGTGATGATATCTCTTTTCATATGCCAGTCCTTTACTTATTATAACTACTACTACTACTACTACTACTATTATTATAATTATTATTACACATGCAGAAAACAAAATTCTTTGGCATTTTAGGAAAATTATGACTGAAATGTTTAATGGTGCTAGGGAAATTTAAGTTGGATGTACTTTTCCCCATGACCTCTCATAAGAAGATTTAGAGTAATGTTTTCTTTTTGCAAGTGGGAGCATTTTGGTTGGTTGGTTGGTATTGGTGCTTTTGTTGCTGTTGCCATTGTTCTTTTCTGTCTTCTGAGGGGGAGGTTTTGGGTTGGGTTTTTGTGGTTTTTTAACTCAAACTTTCACCAGGTTTGTCAAGAAGTCCTACAAAGGAGATCCTTTCAAATTATTTTTTGCTGTCCATTAGGCTAGCTCATAGGTTACATATTCCAATACCCCCAAAGAGAGTCAGTTAGTAATATTACTGTCAGGCACTCTCATGAGAGGGAAATGGTATTGTTTTCAGCATGAAGGGAAAGGGAAGAAGAAGCTGGAGGAATGTATGGCATAACAGTGAGTAAGAGGAAGTGACTGCTACAACCCAGAAAGTCCTCCCAGCATGCAAACATGCAGCTCACCACATTGTTGCTCCATGGCAGGAAATAGGGGGAAAACCAGTGTAAAGGATGATGTAGGAAAGGGGAAAGTGCCAAGAAAAATGCCAAAATGCCAGTGGCATGCTTCTGAAAATCTCAGTACTTGGAATTGAATTCAGAGATACTACAAGAAAGATTTCCATGTCTTTTCACTGACTCAATTTGAAGTGTAGCATTTGACACTAAAGATTCATTCAATTAGACTTTCCTTTTTCATTTATGCATCTACCAAAACCAGAAGTCTGACTTTGTCATGTATTAAAGACATACTGAACTCTTAAGTCCCTGTTTTCATGTTGTCATTTTGACTTAGGAAAAAAAATCTAGTCAGTTGCACAGCACGTGACCCTAAATTGTGTTTCTGGATGAGAAAAGAAAGAGGTAAGAGATACGATATCTTAGTAAATGGAGTATGAAAAGAAAACCTCCACATCAATTTCTTCTGTTTAAAGAGAACCTCAAGGTTTTCCTGTAAGATAAGTGACAACTGTAAAAAAGAAATAAAACTGGCTGTTTTACATGATGTTCTTGCTCTGAGCTCATCTGATATTCACTTGCCACCACATAACTGACTCATTCGCAAAAAGCTTCAAGATGCAGTGGTAAATAAACTACGGTAAAAACAGAAAATGTTAATCTAATACTATGCAAAGATCTGCTAGGACTAGTTCAACAGAAAAACAGCCAATTACTAACCTATGTAAAGATTTTACACTAGAAAAGCTTAAATGTTATTTTTTTCGCCATTATATCAACCTCTCCTTGTGGGCCATCTCTGGCCTTCAGAGTGCTTTATGACTCCATTTTCCAGAGAACTAAAGCTTGGGAAACACACTCAAGCAATTTATTGACATTTCAGCCAAACTCAACCAAATGCTGAAAATTAAAAGTTTAAGTACTTGTACTGTAATAAATCATTTAAAGTAACTGCCTTTTGTTAAGTATTAAAAAAGATGTGATGCAGCACAAAGCATGTGTCTGAAATGAAGGGGTAAGAAGACAGGAATGTACAAGTAAACTGATAACTAACTTATTCATGATCCCCCAACTTATTCATTATTCTGAGGGAAGCATGGCCATGTCCCTTAAATTCCCCTTGACAACAGCTCTGAAATGTACTCTGAACAGAGTATATAGGAGAGGGAAGAAGACTTTGAAGTAGGCTGTCCTCAGAAGAATTCTAGGCTTGCTCTGAAATGTGTTTCTCCTGATTTTATTCATTTTTATGACAAAAAACAGTACAGGGTGCTGCTGAAAGCTGTAATACTCCAGCTCCAGCTGAAGTGTTCAACTCCAACCATCACTACATTGTGATGGTTAATAGAAGGGATACATTTCCTTGAATCCATGGTGGCACAAAGTGATGATGCCATGATGCAGATGGAATAATAGCGTCTCTTGCATGAGAACTGTTTATAGGAGGTTTTTGGTTTTGGTTTTGGTTGGTATTTTTGTTGGTGGCTTTTCCCACAAAAATTTATAATCATCTATTTCACACTGATATTTGGCACTGGGGTTTTAAGTACCATTTTATTAAAAACACTTGAGTCACTCCTCTTGAGTACCTTTATTTTCTTTCTTTTTTTTCTTCCAGAGGGTGGGAGTGCTTGTTTTTTATTTTTTGCTCTAAAATTCAAAGCATTAAGCTTCAGAATCTTTTGGAAATGTTTTTATTTGCTTGTTTGCTTGGGTTTTTTTTCTCTTTTTCTCCTGTTTTTTCCTTTGGGGTGGGGGAGAGTACAGGGACAGTGGGTGTGGTGGTGTGGTTGGTTGCTCTAGAGCCCAAAGCATTAAGTAATACTTCTTAAAATTTAGTTATCTTCAGAGTTATCCCATGAAAAGGAAAAATGAATAATCCAGGGATTACTGAACCTGGCAGAGCATGAAAGGAAGATTTGTGCCCTCAGGTCATTAATTCTGCCATGACCTAAGCTATGTGCAGCAATTTTGATCCTCTAGCATAACTAAATAAAGCACATTTACTTTCTCAGGTGCTAGTCCAGCCTGCTGTTATCAAAGAACAGGCCTTGAACAGAAGCAGGCATTGAGGCACTATAAGGCCTCGATTATTCTTCGGGAATAGACAGTTCTGAAAATACTCCATTTAACATTCTTCACAAATAAATCCCAAAATGTTCTTTACCTGAATTATTAAATATTGAACAGACCGATTTAGCTTTGGCTGGGCTATGAGAGTAAAAAGGCAAAAAACCTCCTATACTGGTAGCCCCAGTTCTATGCTAAAAGCTAGTCTTCCTCTGAAAACAGCAGTTACATGCTTTTTTAAAACAGACAAGAAGACTAGGCACTTACAGCACTTCACTGAGGTCCAGAAGCCAATACTGTATATAAAGCAGATGCTTTAACCTTGGGGAGTTCATAATTCTGATAAAAGATACAAGTATAATTAATAAATAAATGCATTAGATTGGGCTAATAGTTCTGGGGATACCCTATCCTATGAAGTTTCCAATTATTTAATTTTTTTAAGGCAAAAGAGACAAACAGGAAAAAAGCAGGTGAGCTATATGTTACAGGTTTTTTTACAAAGGCAAGCATCTTGTTCTGCAACGATTCCAGAGTTAGGTATTGCACAAATTTTTGCAAGCAGACTGGAGTAAAGCAGACTTCATAATGGGTTATAGCTGCTTTTGGGATAAACTTCAAAACTTCAGGCAATTTAAGCACGAGCTGAGTAGGGATCAACAAAGGAAAGAACTCCATTGTCAAACAGTAGGAATCATAAAGAGTTTTCATTAAAGCAGTCATTGCTAAGAAACAAGGAAGAGGAAGAAGTGTTTGCATTTGGACAGGGTTGGGCTATTTGTACTACATGAGTTAATCCCATTAAATCACTGCAATGTGCTCAAGGAGGAGGAATATTTTCTCAGTTCCCCTTATCATTTTATCCACTAGGGAAAAATTCTCACATGCCAAGCTGAAATTTATAAGACCTATAATAAATTACCCCCCCAAGAAATAAAAGCCAAGCCTGTAGCTGTCCTTTTGGATTTGCAAATTGTCCCAGCAGAACATTCTTAAATATGCATTAAGAACTATCAGGTTGAAGCCAAACTACACAAGAAGAAATGGAAGAGGAATACACTATATTTGATAGACTTCCACAGCACACAGATTCCATACTAAGAATGGCATGTTGATTAAAAATATTTACTTATTTTTACTGATTTCTTCTCTTATGCCATTTTCTTCTTAATTTCATGTGCTTTCATAAGCCTTTAATTATAGCCCTTTTAATAGTTAATAGTTATAGCCCTTTGTAGCCCTTCTAATCAGCGACATTTTCTGGAACAGACCTCCAGGAGGGGTGACCTATGTTAGAAGTGAATGAATGTACACTCACTTTTGTTCTGCTGAGAGATCCATCCATCCGTCCGTCCATCCATCCATCCATCCATCCATCCATCCATCCATCCATCCATCCATCCATCTATCCATCCATTCTGAAGCCTACATAGCTGCAAGAAACTGATAATCTGGGTAAAGATAGGTCAGTTCACTTTCTCAGTCATTTGCAGGATGGAGTATATTTTGTTTTGGCAAGTACAGTGAGGTTTTCCTTCACCCTGACATTTCAACAGCAGAAAAATCCTTTCCAACTTAGTACCTTCACCTGTATTTCTGAACTCAGACCTCTGAGGTATAAAATCACAGAATATCCTGAGTTAGAAGGAACTGATCAAGACCATCACATCCAACTCCTGGCCCTGAACAGGACATCCCAAGAATCACAAAATGCCCCTGAAAGTGTTTTCCAAATGCCTCTGTCGGGCTTGGTGCTGTGACCATTTTCCCAGGAAATATGTCCCAATGCCCAAACACTCCCTGGGTGAAAAACCTTTTCCTAATATCCAACCCAAATCTCCCCTGATTCAGCATCATGCCATTTCCTTGAGTCCTGTCACTGGTCACAAGACTGAAGGGATTGGTACCTGTTCCTCTGTTTCGCCCTGTTGGATGTTGAAGACCTCAGTGAGGTCTCCCCTCAGTCTCCTCCAGGCTGAACAGGCCAAATGACCCCAGCCACTCCTCATACCGCTTCTCCTCCAGACCCTTCACCATCCCTGTGGCCCTGCTTTGGACAGTCTCTAACAGCTTCATGTTTTTTAATATTGTGGCACCAAAAACTGCCCCCAGCACTCGAGGTGAGGCGGCCCCCGTGCAGAGCAAAGAAGCACAATGCCCTCCCTTGCCTGGCTGCTGATGCTGTGCCTGATGCCCCATGGACACAGCTGGCCCTCCTGGCTGCCAGGGCACTGCTGACTTGTGTTCAACTTGCCATCAACTGGGACCCCAACGTCTGCTTCCACAGGGTTGCTCTCCTGCCTCTTGTTGCCCAGTCCATACACACATCCAGGGTTGCCCCATCCCAGGTGCAGAATCCTCATTAAACTTTAAGTTTGGTAATTTCCTGTATGGTTGGTGATTTCCTGTAATTCGTCAAGGTGTCTCTGAAGGGCCTCCCTGATTTCAAGGGAGTCAACAGCTCCTCTCAGTTTAGTGTCATCAGCAAAGTGGCTTACTATTCCTTCGAGTCCTGCATCCAGGTCATTTATGAAGGTGTTCAAGAGAAGTGGGCCAAGGATGGAGCCCTGTGGAACCCCACCAGTGACAGGTCACATCACAGGTCACCCCATTCACTGCAGCCCTTTGTGCCTGACCCCTGAGCCAGATGCTCACCCGTCACATCATGTGTTTATCCAGCTGTGGGCTGGACATTTTCTGCAGGAGGGTCTTGAGAGAGACAGTATTGAAAGCTTTATAAAATAAATAAAAGTCACATCAACTGGCTTCCCTTGAACAATTAAACGGGGTGCCTAGTCATAACAGGAAATCAGGTTGGAAAGCTGGACTTTCCTGTCATGAGGATGAACTAGCTGTGACAATGGCTATGGTATTGTCCAGGTAATTTTCAATACTTCCCAGAATAATCTTCTCCATAACTTTATCAGGCACTGAAGTGACACTGATAGGCATGTAGCTTCTGATGTCATCCTTCTTGTCCTTCTTGAAAGTTGGGAAAACATTAGACAGCTTTTAGTCAGCTGGGACCTCTCCAGATTCCCAAGACCAGTCAAATGTCATCAAGAGAGGCTTTGCAATGGTATCAGCCAGCTCTTTGAGGATTCTTGGATGAATCTCGTCAAGCCTTACAGATTTGTAGGGATTCAGCTGACGCAGCACATCTGCACAATCTCAAGGTTAATTGGGAGCTGATCATTCTCAGAGCCTTGATCCACCAGCTCAGGGCACTGATCCATGTTGAAGACAGAAGCAATGAATGCATTAAACACCTCTGTCTTGTCCATGTCCCTGTTTGTGACATGACCATCCTCACCCTGTAAGAGGCTGATGTTATTTTTACACTGCCTTTTGCCATTAATATATTTGAGAAACCTCTTCTTATTGTCTCCCACAATTCTGGCCAGCTTTAATTCCAGCTGAGCTTTGGCTGCACATTTTCTCCCTAGAGTGGTGAGTAGCATCACTGTCTTCTTCCCATGGCACCTGACCTTGCTTACACTGGGCATCTTGTTCACCTTACTTCCAAGAGAAGATCTCAATTCAAACAAGCTGGCCTTCTTCCTCGCCTACATTTCTTTCAGCATTTAAGAGTTGCCTGCTCCTGTACCAAACAAACTGTAAAAACTGTCTATTATTTTATAGGAAGCCTTTTATGTCTGGTAACAACACTACTCTGCAAGACCATTCCTATGCCTGGGCTCTGCCATTCTCAGCAATGAATGAGGAGCAAAGTGAGTGTTGGATAAACATGCATGCAGGCAGTGTCCTGCCCTGAAGATGAGCACCCAGCATAAGAGTGACATGGACCTGTTGAAGGGAGTAGAGAACAGTGTCACAAAGGTGATAGGAGGCTCCAGCTCCTGTCCTATGAAGACAGAATGAAGTTATTAAAGAGAAGGCTTAGGGAAGACCTAAGTACTAGCCTGCTAGTACTTACAGGGGCTACAAGAGAGCTGGGGAAGGACTTCTCATCAGGACAAGATAGTGGCCTAAAACTGACATAGGACAGATTTACACTAGATATTAGGAAGAAATTCTTTACTGTGAGGGTGGCAACGCAGGGGCATGAGTTGCCCTGTGAAGCTGTTGATGACTATCCCTGGATTTTTTCAAGGCCAGGTCTTCTGGGGCTCTGAGCAACCTGCTCTAGAGGAAGGTGTCCTGGACCGTGGCAGGGGAGCTGGAACTAGGTCACATTTAAGGTCTCTTCCAACCCCAGCCATTCTATGGTTCTATGATTCTGTGATATGACCCTGCACTATCTCTGTTCTTACAGGCCAGCTTGATTTCCCCCCTCCTATTTATCATTTCTCAGGGACTGTGCCCCTGAGAATGGTGCCCCTTCATGTTTCAAGCCTTCTGAGGGATGAAGAACTTTCATGAACTATCAGATAATTTTCTAGAAGCTGAGGTGCATTTTGGAAACTTTTCCCTTTCCTGGCCAGCTAGCTAATACCTCAGTTGGATTTTTTTGAGTCAATGTTAAAAGTTTGGCTGTGTTCCCTTGAACTTCAACCTCTTTGACTGTCCTTCCTCACCTGTAGCATAACAATAAAAAGTACACTTGCTAATTGTCCTGGGTTGACTACATGCTGCTTTTATCCCTTTTATCAAAACTCTTTACATAATGCCTGGTGTCACAAGCCTGTGACAAAAAAAAAGAAATTGCTTTCTTGTGGCAGTACCTGGACTGAATGGATTCTGTTATATCCTGTGGTTTCATTAAAACCTTGCATTCCATACAGGTCTACATTCCCTCAGTAGATTATTACTCCCTCCAGTCATGTTCACATTTTTCCTTGTTTAACAGGTGCCATAGGATTAGGTCTTTTAGGTCTGTCAGGTCTTTTTATTGTTGGTTCTGTAAATTAGCTGTGAAGTTAAATGAAATATATCCAAGCATAAATGAAAAAATATATTCACTTCCTCTGGTCTTGCTAGACACAATGTCAGGTTCTGCTCTGAAATTCCTAGTGCTTCCCATATCACAATTCCAGAAGTCGCTTTAGTTTTGCAAATTTTATATAGGAGAGCTGTTATACATGAGTTGTGCAGTATTCACTCATAGTAGAACTGGGCTGAGCTATTTTGCTTTGCATCAAGTTGCAGTCTCTCCCAAAATCATTGCAGAGAGGTAAAATAGCTGCCATTTCTTTACACTACCTTTATGCTTTGCACATTACTTGCCTTCTTAGAAGCAAATTGCTTGGATGCAACTATTTTAATAGAAAAGTATCACATTAATCTGTCAAATTAAGAGGTGTCTTGAGGTGGTGAGAAAACACACTCGAAAAGGAGTGTCAGTTGCCTCTGGTGCAAATAAACCCTAGTTTACTTATAAGGTCCTGCATGATTTTGGACAATAATTCCAAGTCTTCTCTGTGCACATGGAGGAGCGGACGGCCCTGGACTGCCCCCAAATGCATCAAGGATAAGGAAATAATAGACAATGGACTGCTCCTATAACCAAAAGAATTTGAGAATCTTCTAGGTTATAGGCTCCAGGTAAGTCACTCAGGAAAAGCAAATCAGACCTATCTCCTGATAAACTGGCAGGGGAACTGCAAGGCCGGCTGACACGTAAAAACATTCTGCTGTTTCACTAGGCAGTCTCTAAGGGAATTGCCATTGCTGCTTAAAAGGTCATTACCTTTCAGTCAGCTGGAGTTTGACAACCAGAGACAACCCAGATTCCCTTTCTTGTAAATGGATTCAGTGTTCTAACATCCCACCAACATTTCTTTTAACCTTTTGTAAAATTTTTGTAAATATAAATAAGCATTTCTAAAATAAGATACTAGCACACTGCTGAAATATCATTCTCTGTTGCAAGGGCCCATTAACAGTTGCATACCTAACCAGACTTGCATGGTTCCCTGGTCCCCCAAGCCTGGATGCCATGCTCATGGAAAGCACCTCCAGGCAACAGGAAAATAAATTGTGGTGGGTTTTTTGGGTTTTGGGATTTTTTTGAGATGGTTAGAAAACTTCTATGCCACTAGGCTGGCTTAAACAACCTATTTCAAAAATTGAAGTACATCACTTCTCAAGGTCATCACTTTTATCTTCAGAAATTATATTTAAGCTTTAATCACCTTAATCAGTAAAGGCAATACAATTTTTTTGTCCTTTGCAAAAAAACTCAAAATATTTTTTCTGAAACTTCCTGCTTAATAAGAGAAAAAAAATCATAAATTCTTTAATAGAGGTAAAAGCCAACCCCCTATTCGGCGACTGAGTTCTATATACTACTAACAAAAAATATATTTATTAAACAAAACTTGTATTTTTTATTCACCTAATCTGAAGAGTCGTCAAAATAAGAACACTGTACATGTGCAGTATTAACTTCATTTTAGAAGCTCTAAGCAGAAGGTTGTTTTGCATACAAAACAAAAAAATGTTCCCTCTATATTGTTACAGAATGAATTTCTGATGATTGCTGTGGAAAAACAATTGGAATACACAATGCTTTAGAGGACAAATTAAAAAGAATAGAATCAGTTTTCTTGCAGGGTTCTTTTCTGTGAGGTTTATTTATCAAGAGAAAAATAATATATCCTAATTTTTCTTCTGTCATCTTTCACTTTCCCAAGAACCTTATGTCAGAGATATGCTGGGATACACGAAAAATGACCAAAAAACCCCATTTAATTGGATAAAGGTAGCTAAAATTCTAGCTATGACAAGTCTCATAGTTCCTCATCTTCCAAAACAAAGCAAAAAGATAAATTAGATAGAAAAAAGAGCACAATAATCCTACTCCTGATATATGTTATTCTGGAAGTCACACACCAATCACTAGCTTTTTTCAACATCTGAGGCATTAAAAAGTATTGCTTTTGATTTTTGAACTTCTAGATCTCTGCCAGAATATAATATCAGGCAATCTGCAAAAATGTAATTGATTAAAATTGAGTAATTTTGATAACTCTACTTTAGTTTCAAAGGGATGAGGTCATGCCAGGAGCTGAACAAAGTTCTATTTTTTTACACTAGTGCTCCACACCATACAGCCAAAATAATCTATCATTAAGACGAAAGCTTCTTCTTCACATATAGAAGAGGTAAATTCAAGAGACAATATTGTGATCGATGACACAGAAATGCAAAGGAGCCCATGTCTTTGGTAGAGTCACCCTTATCTTTTCAAGGGTAAGCAAGAGCAGAGTTATCTTCTAACTGTTTTATAAAAGACAGCCAATTGGAATATCCAAAATTAAAATGAGTATCCAAAATTAAAAAGCTTATTATCTTTATGTGTAATAAAATAATTGTCAAGCACTGTATTGAATTACAATTCACAATTCAACTTTCTCAAATTACAGTTTGCAATAACCAGTGTTAGAGGTATGATTATTGGATTGTAAATTATTTCAGTATGCCAATAATGTATTTAACATCACAGCAATGTTTCTTTATAATCCAATTTCATATTATTGATTCCAGGTATTACAATTATGATGCAAGAATTTTTGTGATAATAAAAACCCAGTGTCTCAAGACAGCAAGTTATTTAGCACTTGTCAGAGTATATTTCTCCCTTCTGTTTTATTTTCCTCTTAAACTACAAATGTATTTAGCATAGTTTATTAATTATTGCGGCATGAAGTTTTTGTTGTTTGGTCCAGGCCACTGCAGCATGACTTGGGTACTTCCTGGGGAAACCTCACTGTTTCCCATGAGACAGTGAACTGAACAACTGAGAACATTTACCTTTCAGGGCAGTACTCAGCAATCCTATGGCATCTGAGCTCTAAAACCTGACAAGCAATTCAGACAGCTTGCTAAAGCTTTTAAACTTCTAGTGGGTTTGTTTAGTGTTTGAGGTGGCTTGAGTGGTTTTCACCTGATGACTGCTGGTGGTGTGTTCACTGCTTTGCAAAACCAGAGGTATTGAAGTTGAGGTTCCCCTGGTCTCATGGCACAGCCACATGCTGCTGCTGAATGGTCTGGCTTAGAAATTCCTTTGTGCCTGTAGACTGGTGCTGTACATGATGATTCAGTCACATCAAGCAAATATCCACCAGCTGTCAATGCAAAGGAAATGCCAGAGCTCTTTTTGTAGGTACATCACGCAGCTCTTGGGGCCTCTTCCCTCCTACCGACAGCTCTAAAGAGTTGCAGCACCAGGGACTTCACACTCCTAGGAGGTCAAGGGGAAGACACAGCCTGGGAAAGGAGATGCTGGTCTGAGTGCAAAGATTGCAAGATTGCCTGCTTGCCGTGAAGATCCATGGCAAAGCAGAGCTGAGAGGCTGCTGTTAGTCGTGCTGGAGGAGGCCCAGGCTGTGTGGAAGCAGCCCTTGGTAGTCCGTGTCTGTCCATGGGCACTCTGTCCATGGGGTGAAATTGTGCAGGGCAGCACTGCTCATGTCTGACAGGCCTGGGGACTGAGCTGGGCCTGAAAGGGAAAGAGCAAGAGCCTCTACAAGTACGAGGTCAGGGAAACACCAACAGAACATTGATCTGCTATGCAACCTGAAAAAGGATCCCAAAGCTGCAAAGGGCCACATAAAGGTTTCATCAGACAGAGAGCACACTTTTTCAGAGGGAGGAAAGAAGGATGATTTATCATCCTTTCCTTCTTTATCATCACTTATGATTTCTGAACACAAAGCTGAGAAATAAGTGCCAAACTGTGTGAAGAAGAAGCCCTGTGCCACAACAAAGGACTTATCTTTTCATCAGGTGAAGGACCTAATGAGGTCCAGAGGCTGTGAACTTGAACAGTTGCACAAACTGGTGTTCAAACCAGGACTCACAGAAGACAGAAAAATGTGGAAAATAATTAACTGCTGGAAAAGTACAACAGGAGAAGCAGACTATTCTCTATTTTCTCTATTTTATTCTATGGCCATCAATTAAATGGAGAAGGAACAGATGTCTCTGAAAAAGAACTGCTGCAGTTTGGGAGCCTTTATAGGAAACTGCAGCAATCTCAGGTGACATGACCAGGCTGTGGTATTCAGGAGGTAACTAAATCTTCATCGTTTTGCCCTTCATTCTTAAAGAGCAATGTGACCACACCTAGTGCCTGCTTGTGCCAGATGAATTAAAACAGGTTTTGCTGCTGTTCAGCAGTTATTCCAAACTCTGCAGACAAAGACCCCTCAGAATACTAAGGCTCCCATAGTGGAACACTGCTCACCATCCAGACCTTTATGTCTGTGTTACACAGACTTACATAATTTATGGGTCATTGAAGATATGGGCAGCCCTAGACTACCCATCTCACAATCACCACAGTATTACCCAGGTATCCTGCTCCCATTTGCTCCATTATTTTTGCTCTCAAGTTGCTCAGTTGCACACAATTGGTAAAAATATGGCCGAGGAGGATCAGAAGCTACTTCTATTCTGTTCTTAAATGTTACATTTATCTAATACAGTGTCTTCTGCTGCAGAGTCCTCTGGCCGCTCAGTGCTAGGATCTGGCACTCTCAGAGATCTTTCTACAGAAACCAGCAATGGCAGTTCTACATAAATATATATTTCCTTCTTCTTTTTGGGGGGTGTGGGTTCGTTTGTTTTTGGGTTTTGGGTTTTTTTGTTGTTGTTGGTAGTGGTGGTGATGGTGGTGGTGGTTTTGCTTGTTTGTTTGGTTTGGTTTTTTGGGGTTTTTTAGGGAGGCATTGTTTTTTATTTGGTTGGGGGTTTTGTGTTTTGTTTTGTTTTGGAATTTTTTTGTTTCTCCTATACAACAGGAGCATTCCTCTAGGCCCTGCTGAAACTCTCTTCTCTCCCCTGAGGATCACCTTTTTCTCATTCCAGTACTTGGCACCCTCTGGGAACACATGCAGTTCAGGAAGGCAGATGGGTTGCAGCCTGATGGGTCATTCAGGCAGTGAGAAATTGAATCTTTACACCACCATTTTTCTTCCTTGCTATATAAAATGGCTCAGAAATTCTGTCACAATCATTCTGATGCTAGTGGCAACACTGAACTGTCAGTCCTGTCATTGTCGTAACACTGGGAATGTAAATAGGGGCAAAAAATGCATCATCACACACATACACACACACACCTGTTTGTTGCTGTTCAGCTCAGTTGTGAAATTGCTGCATCTGATCAGTAGAAAATGAGTCTGTGTTGGCCAACAGTTGGATCATAAGCCTGCTCAGGAAGGACCAAAACTATCTGCATTTTAGTCCTAGATATGTCTGGGTATTTCATATGAAAATGGTTCTCCATGACTAGGCTTCTGTTCTAGCTTTTTCTCTCACTCATGGTAGCAAGGGCCCCAAAAGAGAAGATTTATCTTCTAGCATTTTCCTCCAGTAGATTCACGTTTTTAAATGAGGTTTCCTTTTTGACTCAGTGTCAATTATATTCAGCAATCATCCTCTAAATAAATTTTTCCTATTTTCCTATTTTTTTTCTTTTTTTTTCCTTTTATTTATTTTCTGTATTTATCTGAGATTACTGCTTTGGGCATCTTTTCTTAAGCCTCACTGAAAGCAGCCTGCAACAAATTGCACAAGAACAACAGTTTGCAAAAAAAGAGAACATTTACTGTCTTTCTCAAACCTCTGAGCACTGCTTCATTCAGCTGTCTTAGGTTACAATGCAAGAAGTAACTGAAGTATGTATTCTATTACCATCTTCATAAGCTGTCAAAACAGGTGTTCCTTATCTCCTCCATGACTCACTTCTGATAACTCCCTCCCAGGGCTGTCTTCTGCTAATGGGCCATCAGGTAACTGCATGACTGATAAAATCACATCACCCCATTTGGAGATGCTCCACCCAGGGGAGGAACCAAACATTCCTACCTGGATATCATCTGAGGTCGGAATACCAGAACCACCCTACCTACTGGATTCCCACAGGACAAGAGCTACATCACCATCCACTGGACCTTCAGAGGAAGACTGCACCCTTCTACAGGATCCCTGCTCCAACAGAACCACCCCTGTCACTGCAGGAGGATTGCAGCCACCATTCAATCAGACTGCTACCAACACCCTGGATGTCAGGTTGTATTCTGACTGCCACGTTAAGCCGGTGTTTCTCTATTGTTGTCTTTATTTTAGCTTTCTAATTAAATTGTAGATTTAATCTCTCGCTAGTTTGCTTTCAAACTAGTATATCAGCATCTCAGGGCTGACAGTGTGCAACCCACCACATTAAAAAAATGTAAGATTGTTTTATAGACCTTACGCCAACTTGTTCGCTTTCTGCCCCATGAGCACACAATTATCAATGGTTTCAGTAAACCTGAATTCAGATATTTTTCTTTGCAAACCTGGGAAATTCTAACTTCCAAAGAGACTAAACAAGAATCACCCACTAAGGAAAACTTAAGACTCACTCTTTAGTCCTCACCTGATAGCAAAGAGACACTTGTCACAGGGGCTTATTGTTTGCTTAGCACTCCAGCATGCAAGAATACAAAAGCCTTGTGATAGTTATGCTATAGTTTCAGAAAAATGAATCACAGAATTCTAGAATATGCTGAGTTGGAAGGTACCCACAAATATTGAGTCCAACTCCTGGCCCTGTACAGGACCACCCCAAGAATCACACCATGAACCTGTTGTTCCAACTCTTTCAACTCTGTCAGGCTTGATGCTATGACTACTTCACTGGGGAGCCTGTTTCCCTGCCCAAATATCCCTTAGATGAGGAACCTTTTCCTGATATCTAACCTAAATCTCCCCTGACACAACCTTATGCCATTCCATCAGGTCCTATCACTGGTCACCACAAAAAAGAAACCAGTGCCTGCCCCTCCTGTTCTCCTCTAGAGGAAGCTGTAGACTGCAATAAGGGCTCCCCTAAGCCTCGTCCACCCAAAACTCTTAACTCACTTTCTTGATCTACAGTGAAAGCACTCCCCCATCACCCACTAAAGGGTAATAGGGTACACTATTAGTGTACACAGTTACACTGAATCAAATTAACGAAGACCACTCCCTTTCTCCACTCCACTGAATTAAAGAAAAGCATCTTCATAGAAATGAGCAATATCCTCCTATTTACCATTGCAGCTGGCAGTTTGTTCCACTCCTGACCACTTCAGCAGGTTACTGAAAGGTTCCAGCAACAGCTCTCCATAAATAACTCCAGAGTCAGCACCAGTTACCATCAGCTCTGGACCCTACAACCCACTTTATTGCAGCAATCTGAGCTCTACCAAGAGAAACCAGACCCATGTTAGTGGGAGCACAAAGCTACTGCAGGCTTCTAAATTATGAGATGCTCAAATCAACTTTTGTCTGCTGTTTCTACAGCATGGAAAAGAGAATGCCTGGCTAGTCCCTCAAAGAACAGGCCAAGAAGGAACTCCAGCCAAGGAGCTGGTTGTTCACTGGGCACAAGATTGCCCATGTTCCCCTGTCCTCTGAAAGAGTGCCTCATTCTGTGACATGCTGGAATATCTTGCACATGGAATTCATCAGCATTTTCTGGAATGAGTCTCAGGCGCTTGCAGCTCTCATCACCCATCGTACTGATGCCCTTAGATATCACCTAGCCTTCAGGAGAAGGAGACATGACACTGTCTACAAAAACCCTTACCTCAGATATGGAAGAACAAATCTTTCTGCCTAAATTTTTATTCTGTTTCAATACTGAAGGTGGAACAATGGAAAATAGACTATGTTACCAAGCATAACCAATTAATTAAAAGTCTGAATGCCTGCTTTGAAGTCCCTTAATATTTTTCATATTTTATGTAGTTGCAGAAGATATGAAATTTTAGGTGGTCCAATAACACTCTGAGCCAATTCCCGTGCAGGGTGACTATGGAATGCAATACTTTAAGTATTCAGTCTCTTCTTATTAGCCCTCTGTCTCCAAACTAGCTCTACACAGGCAAAAACTAATAAACTAACTGCAAAGAAACATTACTAATCTCATGGATTCTCAGATGCACTTTCAGCTTGTCCATTGGGAATAAATGCTCTTCCCTTGAGGTTAGTCAGCTCCTCTTAGCTGATTTCAAACTGAGGCTGAATGTAAGCCTATCTTTCCTACTATTCTCAGTTCTGACTGTTTTCAAGTGCTTTACAGTCTAACAGTACAGCAGATGTTCATTTACTACCACAGCCTTTCTGATCGCTTTCTAGTGTCTTTTTCTGGTGGTGTGTATTTCCAGTCCAAACATCCACAATTATTGTGATGAGATTATGTCTATAAACCACCAATTGCTAGCTGACTGGAGATGTATCAACATACACTACTTGTGCATGTGAAGGTTTCAAGTTTATGTTCCAGGATCACAAACAGGAAACATCAACATTTCTCCATTGAACATTTCATTGTTTTCTAGCTTTTTATTACTGAAAACAAATACCTTTCCTTGTGCCTGGGGTTAGAGATGGAGGGAATAAATTATATTGTATTACTACAATAACTTTAATCTACAACTCACTAGACAGCAGATTATACCCTACATCAAGACTTCTCGATTTCACCTGCCTTAAGCCTTTGTTCACTCACATGCATGCACAGAAAGATATATCCCTCCTTGCCATATGTTTTATCCAAAATTTCAGTTTTTTTCCCAATGCCTTACAGACATTCAGTGTAGATGAAGCCTGACTTTATAGCTTCTAATATTTGAGGTGCTGTCATTAGAATAATCTGGGGAAAAACAGACCAACACTGTGAAATATTTTTGTGACAGACAGAAAAGCACAGATTGATAGTACCAAGCAGGAACCCTAGAGAGGAAAGTTATCAAGGACTATTAAAGCATGGGACAGTATCTGTTTACATGAGAAATACAGGCAGCTCTTCCAAAATGCCTGGACCTTATCTCTGCCCAGATGGCAATTTCAAAGGGAAAGACACATTTCAGGACAGATGAAAGTGTATTTTCATTTCTACCTTCTATGAGTGAAGTCTCCATTTGTTTCAATTACTATTTTGGGGAACTTTTTCGCTTAGGTTACTTTTCAAATTTTAAAACTCTTTTCTTCCCTCTCTTGTTTGTTTCTTAAATCTTAAACAATGTCTTACTGGAACAGGGAGTCTCTTTTCTGTATTGATAACTGGCACAATCCCCCCCGTTACTGGCACAAAGTGGTTTAGACAGAAAACTTCAGAAACATCTAGACAAAGAGGAGAACTGAGCCATACAGTGCCTAGCACAATTTCCTCTGTTTGAGTCATGGGAAAAGACTTCAGCATTGGGATGGAAACATTAGGATAAATGTCCACATGTCTCAAAAGTGGGGTAAGAAAAGCAATTTCCTAGAGGGAAAAGACTAAGGTCCCCACTACATCTATTTGTTGCTTAAATCTTACAACTTTTCAGTGGTGTGAATATCACCTGAATTTCGTGAGACAGAAAACCCAAATGCAATTCTACACAAGAGGCGCCAACTTTGAAATAAATACTTTCACAAGTTACATGGAGATCAAAACTGTTTATTTCTGCACAGTTTGTTCGAGCAAACTTCAGAACAACACTGTTTACATTTTTCCCTTGCTGTTTCTCATGATGCAAAGTCACAGAATAACATAATGCTTTGGATTGGAAGGGAGCCTTAAAGTAATTTTTGGTTCCAAACCTCCTGCCATGGAAAGGAATCATTATAACTCTGAGAAACAGTGCTGTTCCCACTAAAAATCAGTCCTGTCTATAAAACCATAATAAAATTTACAAAACCACAAGATAGTCTAACCGATTCTGATTTTACTTGATGTCTATCGCAATGAAAATAAAATAACTCATCAAAAAAAAAAAAAAGGTACTTTCAAATTAATAGGCCATGCCACCTAGTTCTGAAAATATTTTCACTTTATCATCCAGCCTGGGAGTTAAATAAACTTATCTTCTGCAGATGGTACACTTTCAGTAAATGTTACACATGATCAAGAGGTTTTAGAAGTTGACCCAAATATATAAACAAACATGACATTCAGTGGAAGATGGTTTGCAAAGAGGTGCAATATCTATGTGAAGAAAAGGAAGTAAAGTAAAATTAAATTAACCATAAATTTGCAGATTTTACAGGTGAGGTGGAAAATAAAAAAAAGTAAACAACATTTTTCACTATTTTGCTTTTCATGAAGATGTTTAGTTTGTTCTTTTCCCACAACAGGAATTAAACCTATTCAAATGCAGAGCTAAATTTAGAGCTAACATTGCTCCCCTGCCCAAATCGTGTCATGGAGAACTTCCCCACAGAGAACTGCATGAGGTAGCCACTGCCAGCAGGTTCTCCTGCAGCTGCAGCTTCTGTGCACAGATTGCAGCAGAGCTTGTTGTCAGCTTCTTATCTAAATAGTTCTTTGAAACTCAGGCATTTCAGAGGAAATTTTTCCTATATTTTTTGCTCTTTAAAATTATGTCTTTATCTAAGCTTTTTAATGAAATAATTTTGGTTGAATCCCCCCTTTTTTGACCTAGTGATAATTTCACTTAAAAAACAGTTTACGTAAAGAAATAAGAGATCTGTGTTGGAAGAAGAAATAAATGTATACTTCAGTTTAGCAAATAATATAAAAATATTGACCAATTTTGACAATGAAAATCCTGGATTATATACCACTTACATCTGATTTTCATTTCCATTTGCTTGTAAAATTTCTTGCTGAAAGATTTCATGTCAATAGTGACAGCTGCCACAGTGAAAACAAAACAATGGATGGCAGCTTGTGACTGGAACTGCCAAGAGGGGAAAAAAGTGAAAATTTTCATTAGCGGGAGCAACTGAAAACATAGCTTTCACAATCTCTTTTCTTTTTTGAGAAATTGTCCTCTAAACTATGAAAAATATTTTGGCCACAATTTGTACTAGTCTTCCCTAAACATATTTTCTAGAAAGAGAAATTAAATTTAATGGAATAACTCAAGTGTTAACAAATAAAAATCTTTTATATGCTTGAGTTCTTGACAAATGTGAGCTTGAGTGCTTTGCTCAAAGCAATAGGAGAAGCATTTAGCACCTTTGCAGGTCAGGCTCAGGACTCTTTTGTCCCAGTGATGACCAAACCCATTCTTTCTTTATTGTGCCCACAGTCTTTATTCTGCATGCACAGTAAGAGCTACTATATACTGTTTCAGTAGGAAAAAACTATTAAACAATTTTCAGAAGGCAACATAAATCAGTAAAACTCTTTTGAAGTATTTTGTTTAAAATTCCCTTTTTAAACAGCAATTTGTCGTCCTTCATTACTTAAATGCTATTTCTTTTGTAAATAGGACTGAATGAAAAATGTCATCTATTATGGTCTCCTTAAATACTGTATGGTACTTAGCTTTATTCAGACTAACAAAAACAAATTCCAACTCACACCAGAATCTTGACATTCTAATTAGCTGGTAATATCAACATTTCTCATTCCAACCAATTCTTTCATTACTGGACCCCATCAACAGAAAAAAAAACCCCAACTTTTTTATTGCTTACTTCATTGAAATATAAATCAAATTGATCAAGGAACAGTGTTTTAAGGCTGTGGGAAATATAACACAGTAGGATGTTAGTTTATCTTGTTCTTTATCAAAGGAAAGAAGATATTCTATATATAAATAAAATCATAGAATCAGTAAGGTTGGAAGAGACCTTTAGGATCATCCAGTCCAACTGTCAACCTAGCACTACCACTGTAGCCTCTAAGCCACTAAATCACATCACCCACATCCAGACATCTTTTGAATTTTTAAATTGCTCATTGCCAAGAAATTTTGTATTTCTCTTTTGATATTTTAGGCAATGAAACTGTCCGCAAAAGGTTGTGCTGGGGATAAGTATAATCGCTGAACAGAACATGGTTAGGATGGGGCTTCTGGAGAACACTTAAATAAAACTAAAAGCTTCAAATTTGCAATTATTCTGTTTGTTTATACATATGTGCCACAGTCTTTCTAATGTGACCTTTATTTTCAGAGTACCAGCAGCTGAGGAGAGTTGTGTTGGAGCACACAAACGGGATTCAGGCCAAGTGTTCACAAATTATTCAGGAAAATAATTGGCACTGAGCATCCAGGCCTCAGGCAGCACCATTTCTAAGGCTTGTTCTTATCTACCCAGGTGACACACCCCTTAATTCCAAGGATAACCTTTAAATCCTTCATGATTTTGCTGAAGGAGATTCCTAAAGGCCATCTGAGGTTTCAAGGACAACTGAGGACTTTCTACATACAAGGAAAACTAGCAATAGGAGTCTGAATGACTGAATAAACCATCCCTTAGGCATTTTCCTCTATCTAGGTTGTATTTAGAGGTCCCAATGAAGGGGAAAGTTAGTATAGGAAAACTAAGATAAATATTCTCACAAACAATATCCACAGCTTGGATCAGCTGACAACTCTTGAGGTAAATCACAACCATTTATCTAGTCACATGTTAATGTGTTAAATGCAATCTCCTTTAGGAGGTTGCTGGTCCCACACTGACGCATCAAGAAGTACTTCTCTCTGTCTCTGGGTGGGTTCATCCAAGAGCTACCATCCAATACTTGGTTTTCACTGTAGCAGCTATCACTAATGATATGAAATCTTTCAGCAATAGATTCCACAAACAAATGGAAACGAAAAGTAGATGCAAGTGGTAAAAAAATCCTGGATATGACTCCCTTGTCTTTCCTAAAACTGATCATTTAAAATCCCTCTTTACAACGCATCATCACCAACACATTAAATATGTGGGGTTTTAGATGGTCAATTTATACACATTAAATGTGTGGGTTTTAAAGCCAAGCCAGACTCACAGAAAGGGCTGTAAAGCTGGAACCAACTGCCCAGGGAAGTGGTCGAGTCAGCAGGCATGCAGGTATTCAGAAGTATGGATGTGACACTTGGGGACATGGCTCAGCAGTGGACTTGTCAGTACCAGACCTACAGTTGGATTCAATGATCTTAAAGGTCTTTTCCAATCTAAACAATTTAATTTTTCTATGATTCAGGCAAGCCTCTTGCACACAATTATCCAGAAAATCTCACCTGATCAGGGATGGTTTGACTATACACACCTAGTGATATGATGACTTCTGTAAAGAAAATTTTTCTTATGTGTATCTTGACCTGTAAACTCTGGCAAGTTTCCTAGTAATTCACAGCAAATCAGAAAATCTAGTATAAGACAATTGCTCTTTTATCATTTAATAAGCAAGGAACACAGACATGAATCTCTGCATTGTCTACTTCAGGAAGATTCTGAGGATTTGACAACACCATGAATACATCACAATCTTATTTGTTACACAATTTGCGATCAAGTTCATACTCAAATTTGCTACAAAGAAAGAGAGTAAAGGGAGAAGGCAACAGCTTTTCTGAAGAGTTTTTTTTTTTTCATGAAAAATTCTGAAAATAGTTCTAAAACATCCGTTAGTTACTTTGGTCTAATGCATGCTGTAACACACTCATGTCCTGAATAAGCTACCTACTTTCCTACTTTCCTTTCTTTTCCCTGTTACTTTTAATATTAGATGGAAGAAAGGATAACTTTCACTTGATTTTCAAGAACCTTGAAGAAGAAATACTTACTTTATAGCTAAACTTAACCAGACAAAAAGTAACAAAAGACAACACACTTGAAATGGAGCTAGCTACTGAGTGTAAAGTGAATAACAAAGTGAGACATGAAGATTGTTTCTAGTACATAATCATTTACTCACATTCAGTTCAGTATTTCTGTAGTTTGGGGTCACAGCAGCCTTGCTCAGAGATACCAGCCTTTTAACCTCCTCAACCAAATGCATCAGTAAGCTCAGGATGTTTGTTATTGACTGCAATTGTTTTAAGGAGAGCCTCTCTCCAAAACTACATATGAGTGTAGAGCTAAATAAAAAAGTATTTTATCAAGCACTTTGAAATATTTATGAATTAATAACCCATTTGCCCTCTGTCTGCTAATTCAGCTCTGACTAACAGCTCACTCCAGGACTTATACCACTATTTCCTACTTCTTAGTGGTATTGAATCAGTGTCTTTCTTACCTGTGTCAAACTCCTTATTCCTACTTTTGTCTTGCACACAGCATAGGGTAAGAAAACCGTGACATGCTCTGTGGCTGTTTACAAAACAGAAAATTAACACAACCAAAAAAGATGCTCTGAACATTTAGAGTGACTTCTGCATAGGATTTCACATGGATACAAGTTTGCTCTTATATTCCTTTCTACACAGCAGTTGGCTGTCACCATGAGCACCAGCTGTTCCTCAATTTGAACTGAAGAATAGACCTTTCCCACCAGCCTTCCTTCTACAGCAAGTAGCAGTGAGAAAGCATTTTTGCAGGAGGGTAGGGGATGGGAAGGATGCACGGCACAGTGCACAAGCTCCCGGTACTAGGAAAAGAGGCAGGGCTGAAGTGGTCACCAGGTTTCAGAAACAAGCCTGAAGTACTGGACTCCACATCAAATTTCACCAAACCTGACAGACACAGAACAGTGAAAATACTAGAGGAAATCAGAACAACTAAACTCCAGAGCTGGTAGATGGGGACAGGAGAAGACTAGCCCCCGCTGTAACCCAAGAGAAAGCAATTAGTGACCTGCTGATGATCACAAGCCTGTGGGACAGACAGGCCATCCCAGGGTGATGAGGGAACTGACAGAAGGTCTCACCAAGCCTCTCTCCATAATTTACCATCAGTCCTGGCTCATTGGGGAGGTCCCAGATGACTGGAAGCTGGCCAATGTGACACCCACCCACAAGAAGGGCAGGAAGATCCAGGAAACTACAGACCTGTCAGGCTGACCCTGGTGCCCAGCAAAATTATGGCACAGATCATTTGAGTACCATCACACAGCACCTACATGATGCCCAGGGGATCAGCCAGTATGGATTTAGGAGGGGCAGGACCTGCCTGACCAACCTGATCTCCTTTTATAACCAGGTGACCTACCTGGTGGATGAGGGGAAGGCTGTGGATGTTCTCCACCTGACCTTCAGCAATGCCTTTGACACCATCTCTCCACAGGACTTCCACCCCTGGAAAAGCTGGCAGCCCATGGCTTGGACAGGAGCACTCTTTG
The DNA here is from genome assembly GCF_027887145.1 of Ammospiza caudacuta. NCBI lineage: Eukaryota > Metazoa > Chordata > Aves > Passeriformes > Passerellidae > Ammospiza > Ammospiza caudacuta. The sequence goes on from NC_080632.1 coordinate 24,585,514, forward strand.
ATGGTTAGGAACCAGCTGGATGGCCGGGCCCAGAGAGTGGAGGTGAATTGTGTCACATCCAGTGGGTGGGCAGTCACCAGTGGAGCTCCCCAGGGATGAGTCTACCATTAGCAAATTTGCAAATGACACCAAATTGAGTGCATTGATCTGCTGGAGGGTAGGAGGCCTCTGCAGAGGAAGCTGGACAAGCCCCATGTACTCAGCACTGGTGAGACTGCACCTCAAGTTGTGTCCAGTTCTGGGCCCCCCAGTTCAGGGAGGATGTTGAGATGCTGGAGCATGGCCAGAGAAGGACAAGGCTGGTGAAGGGCTTAGAACACAAGTCCTATGAGGAGTGTCTGAGGGAGCTGGGGGTGTTTAACCTGGAGAAGAGGAGGCTCAGGGGTGACCTTATCACTCTCCCAAACTGCCTGAGAAGAGGGCGTAGCTGGGTGAGGTTGATCTCTTCTTCCAGATAGTCAGTGACAGGACAAGAGGCCACAGCCTTCCCACTAGCCTTGTGTGCCAGGGGAAGTTTAGGCTGGACTTTAGGAATTTCTTCACAGGAAGAGTGACTGGAGATTGGAATGGGCTGCTCAGGGAGGTGATGGAATCACTGTCCCTGGAGATGTTTAAGAAAAGAGTGGATGCAGCACTCAGGGCCACGATCTGGTTGACACAGGGGTGCTAGGTCATAGTATGGACTGGATGATCTCAAAGGTCTTTTTCAACTTGCTTAATTCTGTGATTCTGTGATCTTAATGTTCTGTGATTCTGTGATGTTATTGTACTGTTGGCAGGCCATACTAATACTTCCTTCTTGGAATAAATCCTCTCCCAAAAGCAGCAAACCCCCAAGTTCTGATTGCGACAGGGCAAAAATATTCAGACTGGTACTTTGCATTTATCTGGGAGTGCCAGTGTCTTGCACTTTATGTCATATTCTTAGGTGTTTTCTTACTTATACTTATATCACATATAGGTAACTGGGCCTACACAAAATCTTACATGACTAGCAGTAAGAACCAGATCTTATTTCTGTAGAGTTTCTGGAAGGAAGCATGACTGACCACTGAATAAGAACTAGCCAGCAGAAATGCAAAGCTTATTTATTAATTCAAAGGTAAAGGAACACAGTGCTTTGATTCTTTGATTCTGTGATTCTGTGATGCAAACAGAAGGAATGTACTTTAAAAAATCATTGCTACATCAGTAAAAGTGCCATAAGGGCTCACACTATTTCTTCTTTATTTTAAGCCAGCTGTGCTCTCTTACCACCTCACAGCTGATAAAAGCCCATTCTCTGAGAAGATGCTGTTGTCAGTGTTGATGGTTGCAAAATACTCCAGAGCAATTTTCTTTTCAAAAGCATATCAAGTGACTTTCACTTCTGTGCATGAAATATTCAAAATTTTATAGAAATACTGTGGTGATGAGGTAGTCTTTTCACTTTTTTTTCCTCACTGAGGCTTTAACAGTGTTTTTCTTTGTACTGAAGAAAGTTCAAAGCTTTTGCTTTCTAGTAACAAAAAAATTAGGGCTCAAATAAATTGACAGTCAGATAAAAATTCCTTCTGAATTTTAAAAGAATCTTAATTCAAATGTAAGAATGCAAAATACTTTTAACAAAGACCATGACTCAGAATTTTCCACCTCTGTTTTTGAGTCTGTAACTTGGGCTTTCACATCCACATGGAGCTTCTAAAAATGCTACCCATACCTAAAGTGAAAATACATTCTAATTACTTAGTTGTCATGAGAAAATTCACACACATTCGCGTTTGGACAGCCAGGGCAGCCACAGGAGCCCACAGGTTTTCATGTGTGACCAAGAGTCTGTCCACAAGATAGGAAATGAAAAGCAGCCTGACTTGTAAGGACCTACTGATATTGGCTCAAAAGCATTAAAGGCTAAGGTAATGCTACTTGAAAGAATGCAACTGCAAGGACATATTTTGTGGGAAGGATGTGAGCAATTTATTAAAGAAATCCCAAAAATTTTTTTTCATCTCTTCTAAACCCTTTAGAAAGTTGCACAAAAGAGTTTTTCCTCATGTCTTTGCTCAGAATGGTTATGAAAGAAATAAATTGTCACAACTCTTTGACCACTGACCCAAAGCAACGTGCCACTTTGTTCAAATTCAGTCAACATTCATGAGTCCTACCACACATTGTGATTACACCAAATGAATGAAGTGGACAAACAGGGCATGGTGCATTCAGCTGGGACATGGTGTGGCACTTTGTGCAGGCAGTGTGAGCAGGACAGGCACCAAGGCACTGCCAGCTCAAGCAGTTAGCTCAGCAGGTGGTAATCATGCTCACCCAGAGAGCTCAGGTATGGTGTCCACTTAGAAAATAGCTACTTCCTCTGTGCACCACAAAGGATATGGTGACCTAGGTACAGCACCCACAAAAGCTTGCCATGTTCCAGATCTCAGGCTGCAGGTAGTGCCAGAACTTGCTGCTGCTGTCAGAGGGCAGCAGGGAGAGCAGCTCTGTGAGGTGCAAAGGTCTGCTCAGCCTAGTGATAGAGATGGCACATGAAGTGTTAGGGACTCTGAGGAAGAGACTGAGGTGGAGCTGCACTCTGCCACGCCTCAGACAAACAGACCTGATATCCAGTCCACAAGAATCCATGGACCCCCTACCTGCTCACCACCAGCCACAAGGAAGGGACCTTCAGGGTGGAGGGGACTGAAAATGGGTTTCTGCTTGGGGTGGTAGGTGAAACCCCTCCTGACCTGCCTTATCTCCTCAAGTGCCCATATGCAATAGATATGAGGCTCTGGGATCTGAGAAGTAGGAAAATGAGGACCATAGAAATGAGAATGTGGGTGAAGGTCCATCCAGGTTGATGAGGTTGCCTATGGAAGAGCAGTTTATCTGCCACATCACAACCTCCTCAGTTAAGAAAAAGAAGGGTGGTAGTCATTGAGGACTCCCTCTTTAGAGGAATGGAGGGCCTGATTTACCAACTGGATCCGATCCAATAGGAAGGTGTGTTTCCTCTCTGGCACCTGGATAAGGGACATCACCAAGAAATTTCCCAGCCTTGTGCAGCCCACTGATGATTATCCACTGCTGGTTTTCCAGGTGGGCAAATGACCAAGTCCCAACAATAAGGGTGCAGATGATCAAAAGGGACCTCAGAGCCTTGGGGACAGCTGGTCAATGGGTGTGAAACTGTATTCTCTTCTATCCAGCCAGTTTCAGGAGTTGATGGGGCAAGAAACAGGAAAACAGACAGATGAACACTTGACTTTGAAGCTGGTGTTACCAGCAGAATTCTGAGGATTTTATCACAGGTCGGTTTACATTACACCAAGTCTGCTGACAATAAATGGTGTCCACCTCTTTCAAAGGAGAAATCTTATTTCAGGATTTACCAGGGCTCACTGCGAGAGCCTTAAACTAGATTTGAAGGTGGATGTGGACATAGCCAGGCTTGACAGAGATAAGGTGTCAGAAGGGGAGAACTATAGCAACCAGCCAAGTAGCAAAAGGAGGCTTAAGAGGGAATACATCAAGCAAGCACAAGCAGCCAAATAGTAACTGCTACTCAGGACTATGGGTGGTCCCTTTGTACCCTCACTGGGACATTGACACAGTCAAATACTTCCATAAAGGGCCTGCACATCAATGAATGCAGTGTGGGGAACTAACAGGAGGAACTTGATATCTGTGTGCAAAGGGCTTTGATGTTACTGCAGTTATGGAGACATGGTGGGATACCTCACATGACTGGAATGCTGTAATGAATTAGGAAAGACATTGCTTAGGAAAGACAGACCAAGAAGGCGCATTGGTGGAGCTTCCCTCTACGTGAGGAAACACTTGGAATGTTTTGAGCTCTATCTGGGGTGGATGATGAGAGAATTGAGAGATTAAGGGTCAGGATAAAAGGGCAGACTAGAGTAACATTACAAACATCAGGTGTTTGCTACCCGATCAGGAAAAAGTGGATGAGAACTTCTACAGGCAGCTTAAAGCATCCTCTTGGTCACAGGTTCTTCTTGTGGGGGACTTTAACTCCCCTGACATCTGCTGGAGCAGCGACACAACAAAGCACAAAGAGTCCAAGAGGTTCCTGAAAAGCATTGATGACAATGTTCTGACACAGGCAGCAGAGGATCCCACAAGGAATGGTGTACTCCTCAGGGAATTATTTGTTGCTCAACTTCATAACAACAAACAGGGGAGGCTTTGTTGGAGGTGTGAAGGTTGGGGGCAGCCTTAGCTGTAGTGACAATGAGACTGTGGAGTTCAGTGTTGGGCAAAGAGGAAGCAGGACAAGCAATCATGGACTTCAGGAGAGCTAATGTTAGCCTCTCTAGGGATCTTCTTGGAAGTATCCCACAGGAAAAGGCCATGCAAGGAAGAGAGGTCCAAGAGAGATAGCTGACATTCAAGGGCTATTTTCTCCACACTGAAGAAGGATGCATCTTGACTTAAGCAAGGCATTAGACATTGTCTCACCCAACATCCTCGTAGGGAAGCTCAGGACATTTAGATCGGACAAGTAGAAAGTGAGAGGAATGGAAACCTTGATGAATAGCAGATCCCAGAGTACCCCAATCAATGGCACAGGGTCAGGTTGGAAGCCTGTCCCTTTTGGTGTCCCCCAAGGTTCCATACTGGGCCCAGTGTTGTTTAACTTATTCACCAATGATTTGGATGAATGGGCAGACACCTCCTCAGCAAGTTCACTGATGAAACAAAGTTCAGAGTGGCCAACACCCCAGAGGGATGTGCAGCCCTACAGAAGGACCTTGACAAGCTGGAGGAGTGGGAGGAGAAGAAACATCTGAAATGTAACAGAGGCAAGTTCAGGGTCCTGCACCTGGGGAGGAACAACCCCAGGCACCAGCACAGGCTGGGGGTGACCTGCTGGGAAACAGCTCTGTGGAGAAGCACCTGGGGGTCCTGGTGGACAACAAGCTGTCCATGAGCCAGCAGTGTGTCCTGGGGGCCAAGGCCAATGGGACCCTGGGGTGCATTTGGGAGAGCATTGCCAGCAGGTTGAGGGAGGTGATCCTGTCCCTCTGCTCAGCCTCCAGAGGCACATCTGGAGTGCTGTGTGCAGTTCTGGGCTCCTCAGGACAAGACATGGAGCTCCTGGAGCAGGTCGAGTGGAGGGCAACAGAGATGATGAGGGGACTGAAGCATCTCTTCTATGAGGAAACGTTGAGGGAGCTGGGCCTGCTCATCTTCAAGAAGAGAAAACCAAGAGGGGACCTCAGAAATGTCTGTCAGTATTTGAAGGAAAGGTGTCAGAGTATGGATCCAGGCTTTTCTCAATGATGCCCAGCAACAGGACAAGGGACAGCAGGCAGAAACCGATGCACAGGAAGCTTCACTTGAATTTGAGGAAAAACTTCTTTACTGTGGGGCTGAGCACTGGAACAGGTTGATCAGAAATGTGGAGTCTCCCTCACTGGACATATTTAAGAAACAACTAGACACAATCCTGTGCCATGTGCTCTAGTATGACCTATGGCTTGAGCAGATGACCCACTGTACTTCCTTCCAACTTGACCCATTCCATGCTTCCATTAGGAAATAAAACAATTCTAGTCCTTATGGTTATGATGAAGTAATTGGAAAAGGAAACAATACTACACCCTACAGACATTAAAATACTATTAAAATATTGACATTTCTGAATTTTTCCCCTTCCTTGATCTCTCACTGGCTTAAAACCAGCTTCACAACATTTTGGCAATTTGAACTATGTCTGAAGCTTTGAAATGTGACGAAGTTGGGAAAAAGTAGTAGGCCTGGAGTCCCATCAGTTCACTACCACATTATGCAGAAAACAGTTTCTTTTATTATCCATATTCTCTGATGCACAGGTGTATCTATTAGCTTTTCATCAGCAGCGCAATCTCATTCCTTTTTCTATTGTCGACCTCCTTACAGCTTTTGCTAACAGGGCTGCAGTGTCTTTAGAGACGACAAGTGCAATTCTATCCACATTCTCTCTCTGAACTTCTGTCTGCTGCCCTCTCTCAGCAGCTAACCTACTGCTTTCCAGCTGCTGGGCAATTGTGTTCTGGTATTTTCTCTATGTATAACCCACTGCTCTGAGAGAGCCACCTTTCATGCATTCGATCCTTCCTCTCCCAGGTCATGTTACATACACAATGACTCTGAGGTTACTAGTTTCTGTGTAGGAGTGAAAATAAGATAAAAAATACATTAGATGAAACATACAAGCATGTCTTATAGAGGTGGGCTGTGTGATTGTCATTTATCAATCTGGTTGAAGTGCGCCAATGAAAACACAAAAAGTCATCCCTATTTCTCCTCTCAGCATGGTGATTATCCCTTCCCATAATGCCAGCGATCAGATACAGGAACTGAGTCCTGGGAAAAGCACCTATTCCTTCAGCTCAAGGAAGAGATCTGCCTACTGTCACCAGCTATATCCACCCACACTTTGTGGCTGCAGAATTGACTGGAGCAGTATGCTCCCTGCAACATTTGTCTGTGCAGAAAGGATGCACCTGGGGATATCTATATCTATGAGGAAACCCATCACAGGCATTCAGATCACTCTGTTCTGTTTTCCCCAGCGAGAAAAATGGCTTAAAGTAAGGGGATGCTATCTCAGAACAATGATACTAAGAATAGTATGTGGTGGAAGAAATGTGTTCAGGATATGAGCAATGTTTAGCAAAAGCTGCAGGAGACTGTTTCACCATGGAATGGAAACTTGGCTCCTTGCAACAGCTTTGCAGCATGGACTGAAAAATCAGAGCATTCAACTGCATGAAAGCACACTTAGGGATAAATACAAGCATATTCTTGGTTTAAGAAAAAAAAAAACCAAGAATAGACTAAAGACACAAGATATTGGATCAATTCCAACCTAAAGAGAGGTAGAACAAAGGAAGCAAAATGGGGCTCAATTTAGAGACTCTTCCTTGCTCTGAACTTTTCTTGCTAATTCCATTCTATAAATTAGAGGAAATGCTACTGTGTTTGTTTGACCATTTTCCCCAAAATAGCTTTGGGGCACAGAATAATATGCAAAGCTGTTTTCAGGGAAAACAGTCTCACTTTCCATTCCAATGTACAAGACGTTAAGCAGATTTGTCTGCAATCAGGTATCTCTGACTTGGAGGAAATTTGAAGCTCAAATTCTGCTTTTGGCTTGAACAAAAGTAAACTCTTGGAAATTCTGTGTGATCTGAAGCTGTTAGAGTAAAAAATACAACAAGAAAACCATAACTTCTATTTCCAAAGAGCCCCAAGAGCTTAAGAGCTATCATTTCAGTCTGAACATTTTCTAAGATGACAGCAAAAGAGAGAAACCAGACCATAGCAACTGGATGCCCTGGAGTCCCACGTGCTGCTATGTTTCCTTCATGGGTCTTTTGAATCTGGTCAGACAACAGAACAGGAAATGGAGACTGGGCAGTCCTGCGGGTCAGGGTACAGGGCACAGACCTTGCAAGCTCAGGAAATGTGCTCTGACCTGGAGGCAACCCAGGGAGACAACAAGCAGTCATTTCTCAGCCGCATTCAGCTCTCTCAATGAGTATCTTAATGGGTCTTACCAGGAATTTGGTTACAGAGAAACTTAATCTCCAGCACCTTCCTGCTTTTTAAAACCTCTCCATAAATTCTGTATTTGTTCTGTAGCTTGCAGCAATATTTCCTTTGCTTTTTAAACATGACAGTGTGGACAGTTTTCAGATCATTCTCTACCATGCTTTGTATTTTTCTACAGGGCCTTTAGTTTCTGTTCAGTTTTCTAGGTAGTGGAGAAAGGTAAAGAAAATGCAATAGTTAAAGACAATGCAAGAGAAATGCAATTTTGCTGAAAATTGTTTATTGTCTGAATAGTTAACCCTAATTAAATCTTTTCGGTTTAGTATAGGTCACTTGCAAAACCTTTTTGAAAAGATTTGCTCCTTCTAAAAACAGGTTTTTATTCGTCCAGCCCCAAGTGAAAATCACTTTCAAATAAATGCATTAATAAAGAAAAAAAATCACCTAGTTCCATGATTAGTATGATTTTTACTGAGAATTGTCAACACAGCTACAGAGTTATGTCAGGTAAGTGCTTTAAAAAGACATGTCTTCAAAAACATCTGTCTCTGGGGAAAGACATAGGCTAAATAGCAATTTGACTTTACCAGCTCAAGAGTGAAGCAATGAAGCAAAAAAGCATCCAACCCAAGTGTTTGTGGATGGGAGAACAAGAAAAAGAAATTTGGTAACAATGTTCAGGACTTAAGTATAATGGGTTTTGAAAGATCTAATCCTACTATCCCTTAACTGCAGTAAATTAAACTCCAAATCTAATCGAGATCAGAAAAGACTTTTACTTTGGATGGCAGCACTACCACACACAGTTTGAAGTTTAGAAGGTGCTCACAGTGCGCAGCCAAGGGCCATACATCACTGTCCAGCAAGTAGCACCCAACAGCCTGCACTACATAGCTACAGCTCCATAGCTTTTGGTACAGTAACTGCGTCCTCTTTACACTAAGTCTAGCAATTTCTGCTTCAGCCTATCTAGCCTCACAACACAGGACAGTATCAGCCTATTTCCTCTGCCAATGAAAAACATGCACTGTGGTGTTGATTTTTCAACAGAAAAAGGTGCAGTACCAATATAACATTTGTGTCTTATGGTGTTACAGGAATCTATCAGAGTCCATTCCTCTGGCAGGTGGCACTGATATGGAACAGTAGTGTGGAAATAAACACACTTCCCTGTCTCCAGCTTAATCAACATTGCTGGGTGAGGAACAAATACCTTTTTATCATAGCCTGAGCTAGACTCTCTTCTGCTTCTTCATTTCTTCATACAGTAGAAAAATAGAGGAAAAAAACCCCACAATTATAAACCTCCTGAAAAGAAGTATCTTTACCTCTTAAAGTATCTTTACCTCTTAACTTTCCTTCTCTACTCTCTAAGTGTCCTAAATAGCTGCAGTAATCACTGAATAACATTCACTTCATCTCAGACAACTACTGCAGGGAAACACTCAGCCAATGTGGCTGAGACACAGCAATAGAATCAAGTTACATCCCTGTGGGAAAAGAGCAGTTTCAAGAGCAGGCAGTGGCACAAGGTTTCCCTTGGTAAGAGCCCTTACCCAGAGCCCAGTCTGCAGAAAGACGGGGTTTGGCAGTGCCAGGGACAGCCCTGTTCCCAGAGGGCTGCTCCCAGTCCCTGACTGCTTTTTGAATCCACCCAGCTGTGCAGGCCAGGGCAGCACCAAAGCCTCCCTCCCAGGCTGCAAAGTCTCCAAATGAACACATGCACCAACTCACTTTCTTGGTAGCTCTGTTGGCTGGTCCTACCATGCTAGTGATACAGTCAAATTTTCAGACACCTCTACTCCCTTAGAAGGTGTGGGCACATTTGCTGTCTTCTTCTTTCTTTCCCACTGAATTTGAGGCAGACAAGCGATTATAACTTGCAGAAGGCCTATCCACTAGCTATATTTTTCAGCTGATGCTTATAGACTGTGAATATTAGATCATTCCAGTCTGCAAGCAGTGCACAGGAGTGGTCCCTTCTGTTTGAGTTTGGATGCCATTACCACATGAGCTGCACCAGCTCTGTGTTTTCTGAAGACCAGCTGCCTACTTAGCTGCCAGCTTTGAGATAACTGGTTTTCCATGACTGGGAATCACAGGTATAAGCCACCATCTGTGGTAACAAGATACACATAGTCTGCGTATTTGCATCCTAGCAGGGTTTTTCATAATTAAACAAGATAAAGGTTGACTTTCTTAGTATCACACACGACAACATAAACATTTTCAAAAACAAACCTCTCAAACGTACCTCTGTAAAAGATGTGTGCTAACAAACCAGAAAATGTTAGCACACATCTTTTATGGAGGTACTTCTGATAACATAAAAAGAGAAAAATTTCTGATTAAATTCTCCTTTACTCCTTAAGCAACCAAACATAATGGGTATCTGTAAGGGAAAGTTTGAAGATCCAAAATTATTCCGAATTAACACCTTGCAGAGCTGCTGGGGAAAAGAACTTGAAAATCTGGTCTCTTAATTGCAAATATTTTTTGCAGCAGAAACATCTAATGACGCATCAAACTGCTTTTGCATATGAAGTCCCACTGGTATAAACCACATCATGTAGCACTGAATACCCAGCACTGATTTAGATATTCTGACTTTAAGTCATCCTCTCCCTAAGCTCAGAAATGTGCTTGGGAGAACTCCAGCCACTCCTCCACTGCAAGAACCATGCATCAAATAGCTCATGAGTTGTCAGGGACCAGGCCCAAGATGAAGGAGATGTGCTTGTTCTTTCTGCAGTCATCATTTTCTGAGTGAATTCTGCCACGCTTCCCAAGGTCTGCCTCTGCAGGCAACTTCTGAAAAGCCCCAAGAGTCCACATAGTGCAATGGAAACAACAGAGCCAGAGCTTTTCTTTCTGGCTGTGTGATCATGAGAACAAGATGGAATTGTTGCTGTCAATCATTTCTATCTTGGATAAGGAGGACTCTGGTAGAACTAAACTGAGTCAATCTCCTCCACCATTCCTCTCTTGAGGAACTGCTTCCTAATATGCTCACTGGCCATCCTAAAATAATGGGCATTCCCATCATTTTTTCACTTTTTTATTTTTGGATAAGTTATAATATCTGCCCACAGCATTGAATCACAGCTTAGTATTTTTTGTAGCATATACATCTATTAGGTATTTCAAAAACTCAAAACTAGAGTCTCACTGGCTTCAAAAGTTTGAGGAAAGAAGAAAGAAGGATAAGTTAAAAAATATAAATGCAGATATTGGAAGTCTGACGCTCATTAATGCCTGAAGTCCATGACCAGCCTGGCAGAGTCATATGCTGTGCACTTCTCAGGCTAATGAGTTACGACAACATAACAGCAACTGTTTTAGAAGTCATCTTTTACAAATCTCTGATGAGATTTAGAGCAGAGTAATTTTGTGAGTTGTGACATGGCACTTATAATCAAACCTCTAAGACAGGTATGAGAATTTCACAAAAATCCCTCCGTCCTGAATGGTACTACTACCTATAGCTTAAAAGTCTTTTAGCACCATCGACAAATGTGTTTCAACCTTTACACATATAGCAGCAGTCATAAATGTTTAGCATGTACATAGGGTAGTCACATCCAAGGATATGTTCAATCACTTGGTCAATGTTTCTGAACAAGATTTTGAGTTCTGTCTCCTCAGAGGCAGCTGTGTGTCAGCTACACTAAATGTTGGGATTCTCAGGCAGCTTCAAGAGTTTTTGGTTCTTTTCTCTAGGGAGAGCTCTCTGCATTCAGCCACAGCTTTATATTACCATTTGTACACCACAGTCATTAAGCATGGTATCTGTACCCACCCTTTGAAACTGACACAAATCTCTTCTAAAAGCTGGCTTAAAAACCAACGGCTGCCACATCACTTATTAAAGCTACATTTCACTATAGCTGTTTTGACAAGACATTAAGAAAGAGGTAGGTTCAAAGATCTGTACTCATATGGAGCCTGGTCCCACAACAGGGACCAATGCTGCCAACAGAGAAAATCTAAGGATGTGGTAGTTCAGGCAGCAAGAGCTCTGACTTGTGTGCACAGAACCCAGTGGAGACATTCCACACCACGGGAGTATTTCTAAGGAAGACCCACCTACAGCAGCCCTTAGCAAATACAAAGGAAAATCCTAGAAGAGCTAACCCGGAAACAATTCACCACAAACTGCTTTTCCTTTGTATCACAGATACATTGGTACAGAGAGAAAATGCAGTACACTGGCACTTTTATTTTTGGCCAGGCTTCTGAGCAGAGACAGAGAAATAAATAAAAAATTATGGTTGGAGTTGGAGGAACTAATCTAATGTTGTAACTCTCAAGAGCTTAGGCTCTTTGTCTCCATGCACAAGCAAGAACACAATAATGGCCACAGTAGGCTGGACTCAGGGCTAACTCATGTCCTGGTCTCCATCCCAAAGCATATACTGCAGACACTCAGCTCACTCAGAGGACAGAACAGAGCATCAGAGGCTGAGCCCATCTGTTCCTCTGACTCTGAGGAGCCCTGGCTGCTATCTCAGGTACACAGAGCTGAACATATGTCCCTTTTCCCTGTCTGTCTGAGGAGTGACTAAGCTTAGTGCGAAACGGGGAAATATCACACTTCCCACAGAGCTGAATGACAGGAGGATCCAACTCTTTAATTGCACCAGATTGTGACGAGCTTTGAGGCAACATCTTGGTAATAAATGTTAAAAATGTTGCCAAGATGTGGTGCCTGTGGACCAGGACTCAGAGCAAACAGGGTATGGGAGAAGTGACGACCTGCAAAGGGTTGTCAGGGCGTCAGGATGACACACTTCTCCATTAGCCCAAAGCAGGGTTTTAACTCGCTTTGAAATCAGGTGACAAACCACGCTTGCAGCACGGGACAACACCCAGGCTGCCCCTGATGCATTACAAATTAAACCAGTTGACCTAATTGCATCATCAGGTCAGTCTACCTGGCCTTGAATGAGTGTTAGACATCAAGATGTCAGCTTTACAGGAACTTACCTCAGAAGCTAACTCTTGCCTGCACCTTTCATGAGTGGACTAAGGCAGTAGTCCATTCTTCACACTTAACTGATTTCACCACTGCATACCAAAACATCCTCTTTTCCTCCACTCTGTTCCTCCACATCTTTCCTGCTAAACAATGTCCCTAGTGAAGAAACTGAAGATTGTGATTGACTTTTAATTCACATGCCAACAAAACAGCAGTACCTGATAACAAGAGAATAATCAGAAACTGACATGAAAGATCAATTTACTATAAATACAGCTTCAAATGAGAAAATTATACAAATACCAAATTAATTTTATTAAGAGAAAGAATGGAGATAAAAGTTGTGTTTATAGTGAAAGAAATTTTATTCCCCTAATAAAATGTTCATGAGGTGAAAGTGAAGACACTGGCTGAACGTGACCTAAGTACTTAACTTCAACTCAGAACTGTGTAATTAACAATGTTAATTACGGTCATGTCAAAACAAGGTTAGGCACAGCTGGAGATAGAAAGTATGTTCTAGTAATTGAGAGATTACCCATCAATAAAAGAAAAACAAATAAACCCTGCCAAGTTACATTGTATATTTCAATTTTCCATGGGTATATTTTATTTTCCTTCTGTGCAGCTATTCCCTCAGTAGTTTTAGTTTATGAGACAAGGGCATTGTACCTTGAGAAGAAGTGCTAAACAGCTTTACTTCAAATACTGCTGGTACTTCAGCTACCATGCTTTTTATTTGTTCCCATGGTCTGCAGCATGTTACTTCATTCTCAAAACAGTGTAAGAGAATGGAAAGTTAAGTTGGGACAACATTTCTCTTTTTAAAACATGCTTGCATTTTATTCATCACATGAAACTTAGGAACTGCATGCTGTTTCCTTCAAAAAATAGGAGAGGGTAAGTAGTATGATAATCAGTATTTTAGAGAAAACATTTTGGAGTAGTTTTCTCTCCATCTGTCTTAAGAGAGAAGCTTAACAATTGCAGTAGCTAATGTGCCAATAAGACATGGCAAAAAAAACTCTGGGATTTGGGGCATCAATACTTGAATAAACCTTTCCCACTATTGCAGGTCTGGTGGTGGATCTTTTTCCAAAACAGTATTCATTATGATCTCCATCTGCTTGAGGCAACAGCATATTCAAAGACAAGGGCAGTAAGCATGAGTCATTAACTGAATTGCTCTTGTATATATGTACACTGAACACCCACGGGCCAAATTACACAGAAACAGCCAACCTATCACTTGTTCCAATTCAGTGTAACAAAATAACAGAAAGATTTGCAGGGTGGGAATGTCTCATTGTGGAAAAACAAGTTTTAAAAAATTGATGACAGATGGCTATACATGAAATCGAAGGTAATAAATACAGGTTTTAGCTTTAGAACTAGATACTGAATTATCTGTAACACAGCATTCCCACCTTTCCAAAAAGAGTGTATTTAGTAATCCACCAGAGCAATGTAGAGTCCTGTCAACACTCACTTGAAGGAAATGCACTTTCTATTCTATGATCATAAAATCATAAAATTACAGCATCATAGATTAGTCTGATTTGGAAAGGACCTTTAAAGTTCATTTAGTTGAACCTTCCCTGCAATAAGTAAACATATCTTATGCTAGATTAGGTTTCCCAGAGCGCTTTCCAATCTGGCCTTGAATGTTTCCAGTAATGGGGCATCACTTCTCTGGGAAACCTGTTCAGGTGTTTCACTATCCTCAATATAAAAAATATCATCCTTTTATCTAGTCTGAATACAGTCTTTTAGTTTGAAACCATGAACCTTTTCACTATTGCTAGTCCCTACTAACAAGTCTGACCCAATCTTTCTTATAAACCCCCTTTACATACTTGAAGACTGACACAAGGTCTCCCTGGAGACTTCTTTTGTTATCATCTTTCTGTTCCTTGTACTGATGCTCAGAGAGAGATATCCAGTTTTCAGAATGCAAATGTCTGACACATACTCTGATTGGGTGGTCAATGTTGCTTACAAACATCTTGGGACCTTTAAGATGTCTTTTATGTCACCTAATAAGTCATTTTCAAGGACCGCTGTGAGTGCTCTGCCATGCACCTGCAGCGGGGACACGCAGGAGGGCAAAGCAAGCAAGAGCAGGAAGGCATGCACATTCATGGGAGCAGCAGTTGAGGCCAGGAAGGGAAGCACAGTAACTGTGCAAGGCACTGTCCTTATCCCAAGGTCCTTCTGTAGTATAGCTCACCAGGAGGATCCCATTGAGAGATGGTCCAGGAAGGCTGAACCAGATGGCGTGGCAGCAGGCTGCAGTGCTGCTATCAGGAGGATCCTGAGCCACAGGTCATGTACAAGACACAAACTGCCATAGAGGCAGCACAACTCTAGACGCCTTCCAGATCAAAAGACTACACACAATAGCCAGGACTTGAGACATGGGCTGTGTCTGGACTCCCAAAACAGGAGAGGGCCAATAAAATTCATCTATGAGCAGCACAGTGCAGATGCTCTGGAGCGCCCATGAAGGAGCAGCACTTATAATGAATGTAACAGCATGTTACTGATGCCAACACTTGCCGTGCTTGTTCGTCTGCAGAAATGTCCCACAGCATAGTAAGATGATTTGGAGGAGTTATTGCTATTCTCTTTGTTAACACAGAAGGTATTGTCAGGGCTAAATTTTGTTAGATTCTCCAGACATAAAAATATCTTAGCTGTCCTCTATGTAAACCAACTGAGACTGAAAGTCTATGAGTAACAGCAAGAAAATAGCACTGCACAAGGATGCTGATGAACTTTTGTGTTTGGTTCTGGGCAACAATCTTGAAGTAGACTGAAATTATATTGGAAACAAATATGGTGACAGAACAGAGTGAAGACTGCCTGAGCTGAAAGGACTGAAGGATTGGAGTTGTTTAGCTTGGCAAAGCAAAGACTGGAGAGGGTGTGTTCACTATTTGTAAATTGACAGGAGCTAAACATCAGGGGAAGAATAAAATTATTTGGGGGAAAGCAGAGCGTTGGCACAAGAAGTGGCTCAAATTGGTTTTGAATATATTTAAGCTGGCTTTTTGAAGTTTTTCTAACAACAGGTGTGAAGCTTATTTAAAAGGTGAAAGGAGGATAAAATCCAAGGGTACTTAAATGCTCAGATTCAAGAAAAGTCTCAAAGTATCAAGGTTGCTAAAGATTACTGCTTAAGATTACAAGAGACAAGAAGGGAAGAGGCATTGTCTTAATTTTACATTTCTTTTCAGGTTTCTCCATAAGTCATTATTCAGTGTTAAGAGGTCAGACTGTACAGTTTGTTGCTTACTTATGGCTACTTAATGCATGCAAATATGTAAATGCATTAGGCAGAAATCAGTGTGATGGATATAGTCAGTGTGAAGTGATCGTCAGAAAAGGACCAGTGACCAAGAGCATAGATAATAATTTCATAAATGCTCTGATTTCCCTTTTTAAAAGTTATCCATCCACAAGGTTTGTTGTGCTCTTTGCTTTTTAGTTTAGGTAGTGCATTTCAACATTTTACTCCTTTCAGCAGCACATCATCTAAATAATGAGGTGATTGGTGACAGCCAACATGGCTTCACGGAAGGCAAATGGTGTCTGACAAATTTGGTAGCCTTCTGTGACAGTGTTCACAGGGGTCTGAGGATGAGGGAAGAGACGAGGATCTGACTCCATGTTTCAGAAGGCTTGATTTCTTATTTTATGATATATATTATATTAAAACTATACTAAAAGAACAGAAGAAAGGATTTCATCAGAAGGCTAGCTAAGAATAGAAAAAGAAAAAATGAATAACAATGGCTTGTGGCTCAGACAGAGAGTCCGAGCCAGGTGACTGTGATTGGCTATTAATTAGAAACAACCACATGAGACCAATCACAGATCTACCTGTTGCATTCCACAGCAGCAGATAATCATTGTTTACATTTTGTTCTTGAGGCCTCTCAGCTTCTCAGGAGGAAAAATCCTAAGGAAAGGATTTTTCAGAAAATATCATGGCTATAGCCTTCTATGATGAGATAACTGCAGTGGTGGGTGAGGGAAGAACAACAGATGCCATCTACCTGAACCTAAGCAAAGCATTTCACAATATCCTGCATAACATCCTTGTCTCTGAACTGGAGACACATGGATTTTCAGATGGAAAAGTTGCTGGATAAATTGTTGGATAATTTCTTATCCAAGCTGGTGGATAAGAAATTGGCTGGATGGTCTTACACCTAGAGATGCTGTCAACAGCTCAAGTGGAGACCACTGGCAACTGCCGTTCCTCAGGGCCCAGTATTGGGACCATCACTGTTTAAAATCTCTGTCAGTGACACAGACAGTGGAATCAAGGGCACCCTCAGCAAGTTTGTCATTGACACCAAGCTGTGTGGTGCTGTCAACACACTGGAGGGAAAGGATACCATTCAGAGGCAGCTGGACAGGCTGGAGAGGTGGGCCTGCGTAAATCTCCTGAAGTTCAATAAGGCCAGATATAAAATCTTACACCTGGACTGGGGAAATCCCAAGTACAAACTGGGTGGAGAAGGATCATGAAGAAAAGGACTTAGGGGTGCTTGTGGTGAGAGGCTGGAGGCCAATCATGTCCCAGGCTTCATCAAAGGGAGCATCGCCAGGAGTTGAGGGAGGTGATCCTTGCCATCTTCTCAGCTCTTGTCAGACCCCATCTGGAGTGCTGCTTCCAGCTCTAGGGTCTTCAACACAGAAAAGGTGTTGACCTGTTGGAATGAGTTCAGAGAGCCATGAAGCTGATGGCTGTAGCACCTCTGCTATGAAGACAGGCTAAAAGAGTTGGAGCTGTTTAGCCTGCAAAAGAGAAGGCTCAGGGGAGACCTTGCAAAAGCTTTTCAGTTCCAAAGGGGGCTACAAGAGAGATGGAGAGGGACTTTTCATAAGGGCAAGCAGAGATAGGACAAGGGAAAATGACCTTAAGCTGAAGAAGGGTAGATTTTGATTAGATATGAGGAAGAAAGTCTTTACTGCAAAGGTGGTGATGCACAAGCACAGGTTTCCTGGTGAAGCTGTGGACGCTCCATCCCTGGAACTGTTAGACAAAGCTCTGAACAACCTGATCTAGTTCAAGTTGTCCCTACCATGGCAGGTGCATTGGAACTAGAGGATCTTTAAGGTCCATTTCAACCGAAGTAATTTTAAAATTCTATGACTTTATTATCTACTTGGTTAAAATTGCAGGCATACCCTAAAAGTCAGTAAAAGTAATAATTTCAGTGGGCAAGTAGGTCTATTGAAATCCTAAGGAAACCAGTATACGATTATTTGAGAATGAGATCTTATGAAAAGAGAAAAATGCACCTTGGAACTGTTACAAGTAAAAGTTGAAGAGAAGATCACCTAATCAGCTGAGAGATGGAGAAAGGAAATGTGTCTTAAAATTTGCTTTTTAAAGAGAGCAAATACTCAAAGAGAACCTCCAGTCACTAACATTTGCACAACACCAGCTGGAAAAGTCTGGCAGTTTTTCTTATTTTCAGGTAAGTTTGCAATGAGATAGGTGAGTTGCAAATGTCAAATAGTATATTACAACAAAACTCTCCTGACAGGCAGAAGAGCCCAGAAGTAGCTCAGCAGTAGCCCTTCAGTGCTCTCCCCCAAAAAATGCTAGCAAGATTCAGCCCTCCACTATGCACAGAACAAACGATCTAGCTATGAAGCATATCAGATATAGTACATCCTCAAAAGAAGTAGACGTTATGTTCCACTCTGGATGACCTGTGTAAGACTGCCTTACTCAATTTCAAGTCCACACATGCTTAGGAAGACATGCAATAGAAAAGAGACATTCTGCAGTATGCTCCAAATCAATGCTGTTCAAATGGATATCCCACTGCTCAGGCCAGGCAGTCCAGGTAAAATTTAGGATGTGCAGGCCACACCATTCCTTTCTATGCTTTTGTCTACTGGTGACAGCATGCATAGATCGGGGCAGCCTGAACATATCTCCATTGTTCTTAACAGATCTTCAGCTGGAACCAATGTAGCCTTTTCTGAATAAATGATGGTATGAAGAATAATATGCTTGGCCTTATCATCACCCAGATTCTGCTTGTAGGCAGGAAAAATATTGCTCTGCTGCAAAGCTATAGCAGCAAGGCTGCTAGAAACTGGCATGCATCTAATGTGTGCTCTAACACATAGCTCAGAGAGGGCTGTTTGGGTTCTGTTGGCCAGACTGAAAACTATTTTTGCACCTGCAAGGCATACCTCTGCTATGGGATGAGATCAGTATACAATCAGAATGCAACCAGCAGTTCTAGCATGCAGTCTCACTCTGTTACTCAGACCCATTCTTTAAATTTCTATCATCCCATGGATAGGGTTCAGTAGAGGGCACCCTCACTCTACATAGCAAAAAGAGATGGGTAAAGAAGAGGAAGTGAAAGAATCCTGTTCCACAACTGGTGACATAAAAATTAATGTTTATTAGCCAGTCACTATAGAAATAGACATTATCTAGTGCAGCTTCAGCAAATTTGCTAACACCAAAGCCAAGTGTTGCATTTGACATGCCTGAGGGAATGGATGGTAAACAGAGGGAGAACCTGGACCATTGCAGAGGTGGGCCAATGAGAACCTCATAATGTTCAACAAGGCCAGGTGCACGGTGCTGCACCCAGCCTATGACAACTCCTTGTACCAGCACGGGCTGGGCATGAGCAGATGCAGAGCAGCCCTGTGAGAAGGACTTGGGGGTGCTGGTGGGTGAGAGGCTGGACATGAGCCAGCCATGGGCACTCCCAGCCCAGAGAGCCAAACGTGTCCTGGGCTGCATCCAGAGCAGCGTGGGCAGCTTCTGCTGCTCTGTTCTAGTGAGACACCAGCAGGAGCAAAGTGTCCAGCTGCCAGGTCCTCAGTACTAGAAAGTCATGGAGCTGCTGGAGCAGGGCCAGAAGAGGGTCACACAAATGATCAGCAAGGAGAAGCACCTCTCATATGAAGAAAGACTGAGAGAGCTGGAGTTTTTCAGATTGGAGAAGGGAAGGGTAAAGGGAGACATTATTGTAGTCTTGTGGTATCCAAGGTGGATAAGATGGAGCAGATGTTTTTGTAAGGCCTGCAGAGGTAGGAAAAAGAGGTAATTGTTTTAATCCAAAGCACAGATAGATTCCAACTAAATATAAGGATGAAATTCTTACAGTAAGAGTGACTGGAAAGCTGCCCAGGAGAAAAGGACCTGGGGGCGGTGATCAGCAGTGGCTGAATGTGAGCCAACTGTGCCCAGGTGGCACACAGGAAGGCCAATGGCACCCTAGCCTGTATCAGCAACAGTGTGGCCAGCAGGACAAAGGCAGTGATCATCTCTCTGTGCTTGGCACTGTTAAGGCCATTCCTCAAGTTCTGTGTCCAATTCTGCAAGTGAGTTCCCCCTCCCTACAAGATGGATATTGAGGGGCTGGAGCATGTCCAGAGATGGGCAACAAGGCTGGAGAAAGGTTTAGCAGCAAGGTGGGGTTCAACCTCTTCTGCCAGACAGCCAGTGACAGAATGAGAGGACACAGCCTCAAGCTGCACCAGGGGAGATTCAGGCTGGACATCAGGAAGAATTTCTTCATGGAAAGGCGTGGCAAGCATTGGAATGGACTTCCCAGGAAGGTGGTAAAGTTAGCATTCCTGGAGGTGTTCAAGAAACAACTGGACGTAGCACTTAGTGCTCTGTTCTAGTTGACAAGGTGATTACCCAGAGAGGTCATAGATGGTCCATTATAATATTGAAGGTCAGGCTGGTCTGGACTCTGAGCATCCTGATCTAGTTAAAGATGTCCCTGATCAACACAGGGGGCTTGGACTAAATGACATTTAAAAATCTCTTTCAACTCAAATCATTCTATGATTCTATGATCATAAATGAGAACAACTTTGCAAAATGAAAATACTAACCTCCTTGCTAAAACAGCTATGTTTTTGGAGCTGTTTACAGATGAAGGAACAAGGGTCATATTAATTGACTAGTATAAAAGGATGCCTGCAGCAAGAATGCTATATAAGGGAGTTTAGAAATCTTCATTTCCATTACACTAATTGTCACCTTGCAGTCAATATATGACCGAAGTCAGGTACTGCTTCATTATCAGAATTATATAATCACACCTTTAAGCACCTTCTCTTTTAGGTGCTGTGCGGCTCATTATCTTTGCTCTTACTTTGAGGATAAATAACTCTATGCATTACCTTCATTTTTTGTGTCACGATGCAAATGGCATGGCACTTCAAAAAGGGGTGGACCTATATCCTGTATACGATTAGGTAACATTTTCTCTAATGTCCATCTTGAAACTATGAGGCATTAAAGTTCTCATTCAAGTTTCAACAGCATGATGAGAAAGTATCTTCAACCAGATGCCCATGCCACTGTCTCCAGAAGGCTGTTCAAGGCCAGCCTCATCCATATATTTAGGGAATGAGGCAACTCACAACATATATTATACTTTCTAAGGCCAGCCATGTCTTCATGGCAACCCAGATTTCCTCAGATCCCTTTGAATTATTAATGATCACAAATCGCTGAGGTGAAAGTCCTCAGCTGAGTTTGCACAGAGGCTATCTCTTTCCTTCACAAACTCCTTAAATGTGACAAACAACATGATTTCCAGAATCTACTGATTTCCAGAATGAGAGGCAACTGGCCTTTTTTGCTAGCTGAAACATAACCAGGTTCTAATTTGTAAGAAGACTACTCCTAATCTTGATTTCTTGAGGCTCTTTTTCCAGCTGTCTACCCAGCAGCTGTTTAACTCTGGAAGCCATGACCTTAGCAGCATGCAGGTCAGTTATGAGAAACACAAAGCTATAAGTTTATAAAAACACAAAGCCATTCCTGCCACATGTGAGGGTACCCAATTAAAACTCATAAGGAGCCCTGTTTCTTCCCATTTTTCTCAAAGTCACAACTGCCAGCATGTCTGAAGCACACACACGAGGTCTTTCAACAATGTGCTAGAATTATTCTCATTTTGGTCTCATAACAACTACACTTCTGTGCAGATTCGTGCCAGCTGCAGGATTCAGGTCAGCATTTTCTACCTGAAGAATAAATTACTTCTGCAGGCTTGATTTGATTTGTGACTATTTCACACCAAAGCATAGCATCAACTAATTTTTCTTTTTAAACATGCCTGGTTTGGGTCAAAGCATTCTCCTTTTGGTGTCTCACCAAGGCAAATATAGAAGTGCTGGAAATTGAATACTACTTTTGTTATAAATGCTGAAGAGAAAACATCAACTGAATTATATACAACACTTTTGGATCAAGGGAACAGGACCCCAATTTAAGGATCACAGATTGCTCATTTTGCATATGTATGCAAGTATGCCACTAAGCTTCACCCATCTTCCTCCTACATTTAAAGAACATTAAGCCTGCAAAGTAAAGCACTTAGAGACAAAGTAACAAAAGAGTAAAATATGCCTGTTAGCTTTAATTCAGCCCACCCACATGTGTGAAGTACTCTTAATCCTACTGAAGTGGCTATACTTTCAAGACAGATAGCAAAAACTTTAGACAATTTCAAAAGGAAACCAGAAGACTTTTCACTCTCTATAACATTATGGGAAAAGCAGATTTCATTCTTCATTTTCTACTTTTGATAGAACTATTTTCCCTTAATCCTTAAATAGATACTCAAATATTTTCACAGGTTCTGGAAAGGCTGTGATTCATATTGAGCAATGCAAAGAATATCATGGTGTAACATCAAGATGTGGTTACACAAGGTTCAGGCAGCTACTGAATGCTGAGAAATTAGGCTTCCTATAAATGCTGAGTGACACCAGCATCAATAAAGCAGCCACGGAAAGAAGTATGAGCCTTGTGGAAAAGTTTGACAGTTCCAATAAACAATGACAAGACGTTGTTTTCAAAGGTAAGTATTCCCATTGCTTTCTTCCTTGAGACATTTTGTTGGAATGCTGCTTTTGAGAAGTAGAGAAAATAAAGCATTAATATTCTTCAAAGGAGATTAAAAATTAATTCAGCTATTAAGCAATATGTACCTCCCAGGCAGAATTTATGTAAGTGACATTCTGAGCTTAAAAACATGGGAGGATATGATAATTAATACATAACTCTTTAAATGTATACAGAGAAATTAAGGACCTTGCATAAAATTCAGAAGACAAGATAGAATCTTGTCATCCTAATTCCCTTTATGGATAGTTATAGATAATTCCCCTCATTTCCAACAGCTTTTCCTCACTACTTAGACCACAAATTCTGTACTGGCAGATACTGTGTATCTTAAAAGACCTAACCCAATGAGAAAGAAATCTTGTTTGGGAGATGCAGAGGCAGTATGGTGAACATGGATGAAAACTGTGAATAAAAATAGTGCCATCAGTGGGATGTTCTATGTCACCTACACTTGAACTTCGCGATTCTGCTTAGGAACCATTTCATCACCGTGTAGCAGAAAACATACATAACTGAGGCATCCAAATAATAGATTCATAGAATGGTTTGAGTTGTAAGGGACCCTGAAGGTCATCTGGTTCCAATCTTTCTGCCACGGGCTGGCAAACTTTGAACTAGAGCAGGTGGCACAAAGGCCTTTGAACCAGCCTTAAACGTTTCCAGGGATGGGGCATATGCAGCTTCTCTGGGCAACCTGTGCCAGTGCATCATCACTCTCATAGTAAAGAATTTGCTCCTAACAGCTAGTTTAAATCTACCTTCCTTCTGCCTAAGGCTGTTCTCCCTTGATCCATCGGGACATGACCTTGTAAAGAGTCGCTCTCTAGCTCTCATGTTGCCCTCTTTGCATACTGAAAGGCTCCTATGAAGTCTCCCTTGACCTTCTCTAGGCAGACTGTGCGAAATAAGAAAAGCCTTACAGGACAAGGACCTTTTTCACCTTTAAATCCTGTTAAATCCTGTTCGCTTGTGTTCACTTTTGTTAACAAAAAAGGACTCTGGGAAGGGTTCAGGCTGGATGGCCGGAGAGCGGGCTGATAGTCACCTCCTGCATGAGGCAGTGCTTGGCTGGGGAGATGCACGGACACCACATGCTCAGAGAGCTGACTGGGTAAAGGGACATGTGAACAGTGACACCACAGTGGCAGGCAGCCAAGCGTGCTTGTTTGGTTAAGTTTTGGTGAAGTTTCGAGTATAAAAATGCTCAGCTCATTACAATAATCTCCTTCAGGACACAAGATTATTGTCTCCTTCAGGACACCAAGGAGATCCATATGTCTTTGTTACACATTGCTACACCAGACCAGCTGCAACTCTATCAGTCTTCTCTCAGTGGAGATGTCCTCCATCCTCCTGATCTTTTTGTGGCTTCTGGACTGACTCCAACAGGTCCACATCTTTCTTATGTTGACTGCATCCAGGTGGGCTCTCCCCAGAGCAGAGCAGAGGGGCAGAATCCCCTCCCTCCCCTGCTGCCCACGCTGCTCTGGATGCAGCCCAGGATACAAGTGGCCTTGCAGACTGCAAGTGCACATTTGCTGGCTAGACCACACAGCTTGGTGTCGGAGGCAAACTTGCTAAGGGTGCCCTTGATCCCACTGTCCATGTTGTCGACAAAGATGTGAAACAGCTGTAGTCCCAGAATGAACTTGCATTATTTGGAGCAAGCAAACACACAGAAAGCCTGCATTGTTTTTTAATTGTGTTTCAAAAGTGGCCATCACACTAAGAAAGAGATTATAGAAAATAGCTCAATTTTAGAAGCTGAAAGAGAAAGTGAATGAAAAAAAGAAATTATACCTATCCTTTCTTTTTCTTACTTTGTGGTAACATCAGAGAGAGTTATGATTGGGAGCTATAGAGACTGTGGAAATGAAAAAATACTAGTATCCTGCACAGCTCACAAGAAAGGACATTGCATTGCTACAATCTTCCAAAGTCTTTCTTTTTCTTCAATGTGTGTTCAAGTCCCCTGACACAGGAAACAGCCTCTGAGCATGAAACATCAGTTATCACTTCAATTTCAGCCTTCTCCACAGCAGCACAACACCTTCTTTACATTTCTGCAAGGAATTGCCAGTGTGTCAGACACAGCTGCAAGAGGGTCTCAGGGGCATCACTGTCCCCCTGTAGGTGATGGGGAGGACAGTTCTGAGGCTACACAAGCTTGACTCCTGCTAATCCCTGAGAGTTGCTTCCTCCCATTTTAGCCTCAGTGCACACAGAAGACACCCCAGCAAAGCTGCCAAATGGTATGACTGGGAAATAGTACAGTGTTTGTGAGGGAGCAGTGTGTACTCAGATGGATTTGGTCGGTGCCCAGGTATGATGTATAAGAGCAGGGCTTGTCCTTGCAGGGTGCTAACTGCCCCACTCATGCAAGCACTTGCTGCCAGTGGCATAAATGTCAGCCAGCCTCATTATCTGTGTCTTTATACAAAATGTGTGGCACCAAAAAATGAGGAGCCGTATCTCTCTCACTCCCTTTCCTTTTAACCAATTTCTGCTTTTGCCTAGCTAAGCAAACCAATTTAGGACAACAGGTTTTCTGGTGTAATAGGCTGCTGCTATAACAAATTTTGTCTTTCAGAAAAGGTAATAACTGCTAGTACAGCTGCTGCCACCAGTAATGAAAAGAGAAGCCTGCATGGCAACTTTGACATTATAGCAAGCACCCTTCTTGATTTCCCCTATGTTCTCAACAGCAGAATAACAGGGGAAAATAGATGTCTTTATCGACACATGGAAGTCATCCCTTTCCAGAATTCTGCTTCACAGATAGAGAAGAGACTGTTGTGTTTGCAGGAATATTAAAAGATGCTCTTGCAGGCATCTTTGCATTCCCATGATAGAGTCAAAAATATCTCAGCTTGCAGTTCATTCTTGAACAAACAGCTGGCCCCACTGAACTTTGAACTTATTCTAATATGTTGTGGTATAAAGGACATTCTTTAGCAAAGCAAGGTTGGGTTTTGGGCTTTTTTTTTCCATGAAACAGTAAGTCTCTGGGTGATTAAAAATTGAAGAATTTAGGCTATTTACTTATGGTGTTACACTGTATGCTATTTTTCCAACCAGATCTGAAAAAAAGTGGCATCCTCTTGCTGCTATTCACTAGGAGACCTGTTTATCACTATTTTTTTTTTTTTCTGGTGCCTTCTGAAGGGAACTACCGCAGTTAGAGGTAGCATTCAATCAAAATATATTCTGAGCCTCTTCAGTTTCTAAAATGTGTAAAATCTAGATGCAAATTATGGACCTGGGCTCACTATTTGAAAAAAAAGTATTTGGTGCTTCTGCTATCAGTATTTGACAAAAATTAAAGTCAGCCTGTATTTCATAAAAATGTTCCAATTCAGTGGTGTTTTGAGTCCTCATGTAAACCTTATATTAACTTCCACACTATCATAAAAATCAGTTCAGTTTCAAATACCCTCACAGGTCAAGCACATCTGGCCATTGTATGCATGAGAAATTTCACCATTTTTTGTGTTAAAATGTGGCCAGGTGGGAAGCAGAGATAGAACGGACACACAGTGATGGGTAATTTCATTCTCATTATTCACTAACACAGGGACTGTATTTTTAAATTAGAAATCATGAGGAAATTGCTTTTGGTGACCTCTACAAAGAGCAGGTCTGTGCCTGTCTGTACAGGATGCATACGTATGCCCTTGTCTGTTGTATGCCCCCCCGACATTATAACCCTGAATATTGAAAAGCAGTGCAGCATGCCACAGGATTTACTTTTTCAAAGCTGATGCTGTACTTCACGGTTTTGCAAATTTCCCTTGTGCAGGACTTTTTTTTGCTATTATCTTGCACCAGGCAGTATCAGTTCTGCTAGGAAGGAGACTTGCTGGTATTTCTGCAAATAAACTGGATGCATTTCTCTCGTGCACTTCTACAATTTCCCTAGATTTTGCCTAATTTGTAATCATAAAGCCTGACAGCCCTTACCTTCTAAAAGTATGACACATATTCTTCACATTACTCTGAGATCACCACACCAAAATTACATGCAAACTAAACATGCATCTCGGGGAGATGAGAAAGAAAATACACTTTAAGATGCAAGTTCTCTGCCAACAGAAGCACTCACTAGTCTGTAGTTTATAGAAATCAAAGCAATCTTGGTCAGCCTGCAGATGTTTTAGACTGAACCGTTCAGAGAAGACACCGCTTCACAGCCAAGCCTATCTGGCTTTCCCTCCTCCTATCGTGGCAGATAGTTCTTTCAGTTTTTCTTTCACCAATATGAAGAGATCAAATTATTTTGCTCATGCTGGTAAGTCAAAATACTTGTGCTTACACTTAGCTCCAGGTTAGCTGTGGCCAGCAGAATTAGTCCAAGGAACAACCTTAATCTGGGCGTTCAAATACAAACCGGTACACAGGAGATTCCTCCTGACCTCCATGAAACACATTTTACTGTGAGGGGGACTGAGCACTGGCACAGGCTGCCCAGGGAGGTCGCAGAGTCTCAATTCTTAAAGGTGCAAAAAAGCTGTCTGGACACGTTCCTGGGCAATCAGCTAGGTGGTCTTGCCTGAAACGGGGGATTGATCCTATGACCTTCAGATGTCCCTTCCAACCTCAGCCATGCTGTGATTCTGACGGCCTGGCTGTGCTAGCACATAGATCTTGCTCACTAACAGAATGTCTTCTGTTTGACTAACGTGACCTTGCGTCTGTCTGCACATCTCAGTGGAGAAAGTCCTTTTTTTTGCCATTGTAAAACACTTCCAGCTGCAAACGGAATGTCCCCATAAATAGATTTCTTTAAAGCATCTGCTTGACACAGCACAACTAATCAACTCCTATGAAAGAAGGTGCAGGAAAATCAAGATTAAGCAAAGATAAGGATGTAATTACTCTTTTTCAGGGTGTCTTCTTATCCTGCTTCCCATCTGCTGTCAATAAAAGAACGAGTGAGGGATGACTGCAGGGAATAAGTGTTCTTGCCAGTGAATGCTAAAGCTGCAATGCTAGGCTGAGCAACAGCAGGAGCCTCCTATACATGTGGTAGTTTCATATCACTCATCTTATTGGAAGACAAAATACTTTGCTTATTTCCCCTTTCTAAAGAACTTGGTCGTGGTGAACACAAAGACTAAATAAAAATTGAAAGTTGGTGAGACCCACTCTCCTTGGAGAAAGTTTCTTGTGCGTAACCAAGGGTAGGAGAGACTTAACTGTTCTTTGGGGAACAGTGGTTCTCCACTTTGGAGTCCACCTTTGGAGACAGTGGTTGCAGCTATCATGAAGAACTCTCTCCAGTACCAATCCCAATTCCTTAACAACTAGAGGCACTCCTTGGTTCTCTATGAGGGAGCAATGGGGAAAGCCAAACTCTTCCTAGGCATCCCCACTGAGCTCTTCATTCAGTCACCTCTTTCCTTAGCTGAAGGTGCAGGGGCAAGCTGTGCATTTATTTTAAATATCCTTTGCATGTATCTCTCAATTCCACTGCTCTTTCTAGCAGAAACTGCCAAATAGCAACAAAGGCTTTTGTTTCCTTTGCTTGAGACTTCACTAAGACAGCCTTCCTGCTCAGCACAAAGTCCAGTCCATCAGTGTCATCTCCACTCAGTTATCTAGGGCTTTGAGAAAGCAGCAGGCTACATTTAAAGATGGGAAACATGTTAGAGTAGCAATCAGTCAGGACTGCACTTTGAAGCTTCCAGGAAAACATCTGGATAGTGACACTTCATCAGCTGAAGAAAAGCTAATTAATCCAACTTTGACCTTATGGCAGGAACAGTGGGTAGGTGTCTAGCACTTATGTTAGTATGTAAAGAGGTCTTGGAGGGAAAATATATTTCAAATCAGAGTCACCTACCTCTCATGTGATTATTTGGAGTAAAGCAAGGCTCCTTTCTCCTTAGGGGAAACACGGGAAACAAGTCTTTGCTATTGCATGGCTGCTTGTATGATAACTCCTTTTCCACTTTGCACTTTAGAAGCAGCAGGCAGCAACTACTGTTTGTTTATTGTCAGTTTAATTTCTCTTGTCTACTGAAGACTTCTGTGGCAGACAAATGCTGAGACTACAGGAGGTGCAGAAAAAACAGCCCTAGCAGGTGAGGAACCTGTGAATTTTTCTGGTGTGTTTCCTAGTTTGGTCACAAGCTCTCAAACTCTGTGTAGGAAACATCCAGCCAGACTGACAGACTGAGAAGGTGCAGATAAAACAGATCCATTTTTGTCTTGAGTCTTTCACCCAAATGCACTGGAATTACTTCTAAAACTTCTTGCTTCCCTTTTTTGGAGTGACTTTCCCTGAATACTGGAATGATTGGTTTCCTGTGCTAGTACTTACAGACAGTGAATTTCAAAGTCTTGTAAATATTTCCTGAAAAAAGAATACAAATAAATTTGCATAGATATATTTGAGTTTAATTGCAGATTAATCAAAAGTGATTTTCAGGGGCTTGAAGGTAAGGCCTTCACTACAGTGTAAATGTGACACATGTGACCCAGACTTTCACACTGGAAATGCTAACATATATTGCCATTGTTGGGACAGAAGCTATGCTTGTGAACCAGGCTAATGAAAAAAAAATTGTCAACTATGGGCAATAGTAGAAACTAGGTGAAGGCAAAGCAGCCTAAGTGTTTTGTGTTTGTCTTGCACAAAACATCGTCAGCTTTAGTGTCAAAGTGTTACCTTGCAGTACTTGAAACTCAGATAGGCTCACTTTCATTCAATTAGCAGCTACAGTCATTTCTGCAAGTGTAAGGAATATAAACAAAAAATAAGAGGATGAACTCACTTAATGACTTACTCCCTGTGAATTATTTATTTGCCTCAAAAAAAAGCCACAGATTTTGCTGCACACGGAGAAATTTCAAAGTCATTCCACAAAAGCTGCTTACAAATTCCTCAATGAAGATGGAGCTTGCAGTGAGAGGGTAAAAAGCAGAGCCAGGGTAGACTGCTTAAGACACTTCAGGTGAAATGCTGAGTTAAGCAAATTTTGCCATCAGCTTCAGAGACATTGCTTCCCTTCCAGTTCAGCAGTGATCACAGCTGTCTAATAAACAACTGGTGTTCAGGTATTATAGTCAAACCTGTCAATTTTTATTCATGTCTTTCCAAAGCCAAGGCTGGTATCTTCACACAGCTGCCTGTGCATATGTACCCTCTGTGTGATACTAATGTGATCTGCAAAACGTACTTGTGTATTAGAGCTTGATCCTGCAGAGCACTGCGGTCTGATTCAACAGAGCATTTAAATGTGCGCTACATTTGTGCATCCAAGTTGCCAACATGGAGCAGGTATTTAGGTGTTTAATTGAAACACAGTGAAGAGACCACTGCCCTGTAAAAGGAGCTCTGACAGGCCATATATTTTACCTGGCAGAGCAACATATTTGTGACAACTTTGAAACAACTGGAGCAAAACTTTGAAGTACCTTAGGACAAGGAAACATAATGGAGTTTAGCTTGGCTTTTATTAAGCAGAAACCAGGAATCATTCCAACAGACACTTTAGAGCATGAGCCAGAAACACAAATTAATGATAATATATATGGTAAGGTTGAAAAATAAAATTAAATTTTAGCATGCTATTCAGCCTTCTCTTTCCAAAGATTAATCTCACATCCTAGTCTTACTGATTATAGTTGATATAATCCAGTTAGTATAAAAAGAATTAAGGTAGATGTTGCTGTAAATATTGTCATTATGGTTCTAAACAATAAAGTGTTTCTTATAACTACAGATCACTGAGGGATGAAGAACACTGCTGCTGAATGAGTTTAATAAGAACCCCAATTTAACTGCTTACTTTGAATACAAAATATCAAAAAGCTAAACCAGCTTCTTGACAATTAACACACGGAAACTCAATGCTTAGGAACAAAGGGATAGATAGACTCCACCCTGGGCTCTGTTTCAATTGCATTGTTTACGTGAGGAAAGCTTCAGTCAATTTACCAAACTACCTTAAATCATCATGCTTAATATTTTCTTTAAATCCTTTAGTCCTACAGTGATTGACTACACTATTGCCTTGGTTTGGCACATCCTGGTTTTTGGTAGCAGGGCGGCCACAGAAGTGGTTTCTGAGAGCAGCTGCTGGAAGTTCCATGTCCAGCAGGGCCAATGGCTGATGGCTCTGCAGATGGACATGCTGCTGGCCAGAACTGGGCCAGTCATAGATGTTGGTAATGCCTCTGTGATAATACATTTAAGTAGAAAATATAACATATTTAAGAAGAAAAAAATATAAACAAAGGGACACACAGAGTTTTTCCCTCACCAGAAAAGAGGATGATGTGAAAACATGTGAGGCACCCAAGTCAGTGGAGAAGGAGGGGCAGGAGCTGCTCCAGGCACTGGAGCCGAGATTCCCCTGCAGGCTGTGGGGAGACCACGGTGAAGCAGCTGTGCCCCTGCAGCCCATGAGGATCCACGGGGGATGCACAGATCCACCCACAGCCCACGGGAGATGCCGATACCAGAGTGATCGGATCCCTGGAGGAGGCTGAGGGAGACCCAGCGGAGAGAGGGGTCCCTGATTCCAGGCTGGAGCAGCCTGTCCTTGGAGAACTGCACCCCGTGGAAGAGTGACCCATGCACAGCAGCTCTGGGAGGGAGTCACGTTGCAGTTTTGGGAGGACTGCTGCTCTTGAGATTCGGAGCCATGCTGCAGAAGTTCACGGAGAACTGTCTCCCGTGGGAAGGGACCCCATGGTCTCACAGGGGAAGGATTCCTCTCCCTGTGCAGCAGAAGAAAACCTCGGGTGATGAACTGACCAAAGCCCCTGTGCCCTGTCTCCCTGCTGTCAGTAGAGAGGAGGGAGGGGTTGGGGAAGAAAAGGTGTTTTTAATAGCTTATTTTACTTCTCATTATCTTCCTCTGATTTTGCTAGTAATAAATTCACTTTGTACCTCTAAGCTGAGCCTGTTTTGCCATTGGAGTATTTTCTCTCAGTCCTTACCTCAACTAATGAATGCTTTGTAAAATTTTTTCCTCTCCTCTGCCCAGCTGTGGCAGGGGAGGGAGCCAGTGGCTTTCGAGGGGGCCTGGCATTTGGCCAGTGTCAAACCACAACAAATATCTAGAATGAAAATAGGATTGCATTCTCCAAGTGTTTATTTCTTTAATCTGTTAACTGGCTACAGCCTTTTCCATAAGAAATAATACCCTAGACTTAGCAGGAACCTCACCTTTCCCTTTCGATTCTCTTTTTGTTGTCTCTTAAACAAGGAATCAGATTAGACATCTCTCTGTCTTACTGTAAGTGCCACAAAGTTTAGTGTGTTTTAATGAATCAGGTCTTATGTTTATGGAAGCCCAATTTTTCTAGTAGTGAAAATGTCTTTAAAACAGCCTAGGAAAGGTCAAAAGTAGAAGAGAGTTATAAAAATTAAATATTTTTATATTGAGTCACAAAACTGTTTTTTTTTCCCTGAGAACTACCTCAAAATCTTTGAGCATCTGAAATAGAAAAATGGCATTTGCCCAAGGAAGTTTATTAATAGTGTCTTTAATATGAAATGCAGCACGAGGTCTGTCACTATGGTAGGCTTACTGACCATCATTCCTGTGTCAGGGACAACATGAAACATGTCAGCAAGCAAGGTGGCAAAAGCCCTGACCTGTTCATGTAGGTCAGGGCTTTTCTCTCTGAAAAGAGAGCTGAACTGGGCCCTCCTGATATCTTCCTGCTTCTCACGTGTGCTCAGGGCTTGGGCAGATGCTCAGATTTGGATGCAGTGATTTAAAATTTTGCCATCAGTATGTATTCCTCTTCTTTTCTGCAAGGATTACTAAAAACTGTATTTGTTCCAGAATGTTACTGTTTAAGACTAGTAAAGCTGAGCTGTTTGTTTAGGTTCCTGCAAAATTCCTCCCCTCTACTACATCTTAGCTATACAACACATTTGTCCCAAGTTTTGTCAAGTATTTTACAGTACTAAACTCTGATGCAATAGAAAATGACTCCATACTCTGCAGATTTGTGTTATTCATAGCTTGCTGTTTGCAATGTTGAAAGAGCAGTTTATTACTCTCAAGTTAACAATAAATCTTCTTTGGTCCTATAACAATCACCAGTATCTTGCTATCAGAAGCAATTTTGACTAAAACTGTAATCACTTGTCTTCTCTATGTAGACATTTCTCATTTTTAGGACAGTCTTAAAACATGTGATGGGTTGTATCCTCCAAAGGTTTTTGTGGAAAACAGAGATTTGCTTGCCAGAGGATGTCTTTCATTAACTCATGTGTCTCTGAGCAGTACCTTCAACACCAAGCTATGAATTATAACCTGAACATAAGTGGCTCCAAACCAAACAAAAAATGTTAACAAAAATGCCTGCAGGGATATAGCAAATGCTTTAAGATTTAGTTATTGCTGTTCATGGTATTCTGCTGCATTGTAACCCAATTTCAAATTAGAGGAAACACAAGGAATTAAACAAGACTAGGTCATATTAACAGATAATATTAAGACAGTTACAGCCCAGAAATTACATAAACTAGCAATGTGTTAGTCATCCATGGGCATTTGCAGTAGAAAAAGTGCTACAGAAGATGCTGATGGTATTCAAAAACAAGGGAAGTGAGAGTCTGACAGTGTGGGTGTATCTCTGTTAGAGTTATTGGAGGTCAAAGGACATGCATGGCATGGTTGAGGCAGACCTGACCTAGTAGTTCTGTTATTTACAAATCATACTTTTGTTGCTAAATGCTGTGAAGGCCTATAAGGTTCAACATGTTTCTTGGACAGCCAAGATTAAAGAATTCAGATTTAGAGAGCTGAAACAATATCAGAGAAAAAGCAACATTGTCAGGAGAATAAAACCTCAAAAGACTTCTCTATATTGATTCTAAAGGCTTTATTTATTCTTGATTCTAAAGACTGTAACAGTGGTGTTGACTATTAAACCAAAGCAAAGGGATGGAATTTTTAGTTTCTTTTTTGTATCTCTGTTTCCTTCATTATTCTTCCATTCAGTAGAATGCTTTTGACTCATTCCCCTGAGCAAAACTAATCATCAAAACAATTAAAGCATGAGACTTCTTCCCAAAATACATACAGGCCTTTTTGTTCTTTTAAATGTGGGATTCCTATAGGCCAGGTATTCTCATCTAAGTATCAGGAGTGTTCCTTGTTTTTTTCTTTATGCCAGATCATTACACCTGTATTTTCACCCGCCATTCTGATTTAAAAGCCTCTGTCAAAAGTAATAAGACTCTTTTCTCTACACTAAGTTATATGGAACTATCACTCATTTGAGACTGCCAAGGGTGCTCATCCTTGGATACCACATCAAGTTTCACTAAAAAAAAAAGTCACTCAGCAAAAAGAACTGTCAGTATTAGCAGTTCCGTTTATTCTCAAATACAAGCCACACAATTCCCCAGGTGCTCCCCAGCACAACAGAAGAAGAGGAACTGGCTGAGGTGTGTCAAACCAAGAGAGCTGCTCTGGGAAGGGGAGAGAAGAGAGTTCTTCTGAGAAGAACTAGCCAACAACCCTATAAATTGAGAAGCCATTTCAGTACCACAACAACACATTAACTCCTAGGCTCCCTAGTTCTCACAATTACACATGGATATTCCTTCTTGCAACTCTGGCTATCCTGGCAGCATCAGGATATGTTCTTCAGCATGTAGTTAGAAGTCACCCTTGAAGCTGAGAGAAAGTTCACAAGTAGTGCAGCCAGAGGCTAGTTCAGACTTTTTTTCCTGACGAGAACATTTATGTTACTATTTATGTTCCTTGTCATTATAGCCAAGCATTTCAGAAATAAAAATGAAAGCAAAACTCTTAGTTTTCATCTTTTAAGTAACTGACCTGTCCTGGAGAACCAGGGGAACCTGTAGTGCAGAGAAATGCAATGGCAGATGTCAAGTCCCCGGTTAGCTGGCTCTCTGAGCTGGGCCATGCTGCTCCTCAGTGGGCCTTTTCCTAGACACTAACATTCTATTTCAAGTATTTGACAGGCAATTTTTGTCATAACTTATTTGCTCAAGTTCTCCAGATTGTTTAGCTGAGCTTCCTGATATGCAGATAGAAAAAAAGAAGTCTCTCTTTAGTTTTTCCTTATGACTTAAGCCAAAGTACCACTCTCCTTGACTATGTATAACTTCAAGAGGTCCATAAACCACCAAAGACCTTGAAAGTTTAAGAGAAAAGACCAAAGGAACTTCAAGGGGCCACTTGCTCCTGGTAAAATTTTCTAGCAAAAGCTGTAGCTTCAAAGCATAGTAACAACTCCTCTTTTCTTAATTTTACTCTGGTACCCTCACCAATACCATCCCCCCAAGTCCTCCATAATTCATTGGGTTTCAGAACTAATGGCAAAAAAAAAATGACAGCAATAACAGACCAATGGCAGGAGACAAATATCAATAACATTTACAGCTGTACAGAAGGCAGAAGTGGACAATCTGTCTTTACAGAGACATTCATGAAGGCTCTACAGAGATCCTTTATGTCCCTCAAGTGTCATGGCAAGACATCTAAACAAAAAGTAAACACCCTGAAAAATTCAAAATGCTGAAACAAAATCAAGTGTTCTCAAGAAACATATGCTTTGAGCATTTCATAATGTCACTGTTTTTTCTTGAGATCATAGCTGGATGAATTAGAGAACATCTCAAGCTTAGAGGGGTCCATAAGAGTCGTCAAAATCAAAGTCCTGCTTCTTGCAGGACTACCTAAAGCTAAAATATATAACTGAAATCATCATTCAGACACTCCTTGAATTCTGCCAGGCTTGGTGTTGCAACCACTTTTACTTTGGAAGTCTGTTCCATCAATCAATCACCCTTCCAATGAAGAAACTTTTCCAAATGTTCAATCTGAACCTGCTTGACACAGCTTCATTCCTTGTTTCCTACCACTGGTCACCAGATAGAAATTTTGCCTTCCATTGCTCCCCATGAAGTAGCTGCAATGGGGTTACTTTACTCCTCAGCCTTCTCTTCTTCAAGCTGAGGAAAGCAAGTGATTTCAACTTTTCCTCATATATTTTGCCCTTGAAACCTTTCACCATCTTAGTCGCTCTCCTCCGGACACATTCCAGTAGTTTGATGCCCTTCTTATATTGTGGCACCCAGACCTGCCCCCAGCACTCGAGGTGAGGCTGCTCCAGGGCAGAGCAGAGCAGGGCAATCCCCTCCCTTGCTGTGATGCTGTGCCTGATGCACCTCTGGACATGGCTGGTCCGCCTGGCTGCCAGGGCACTGCTGCCTCAACTTGTCATCAATACACGGAGATCCTTCTGCAGAGCTGCTTTGCGACCTCTTCTCCTCCATTCTGTACATACAACCAAGATTACTTAGTACCAGGTAGAGAATACAACACTTGCTCTTATTAAATTTCTGATGGTTGGGGATTGCCCAGCGCTCTGGTCTATCCAGATCTCTGTGTACAGCCTCTCTACCCGCAATGGACAACACAGCTGCTCTTAGTTTAGTACCATCAACAAATAAATGTACATTTGATTTCTCTGTTCTGAGTATAAAAACATTAAAGAGCACTGGTCCTAAAATTGACTCCTGGAGAATAGCACTGGTGACTGATCACAAGCCTGATTTAACCTCATGCAACTCTGAGCCAGTCCCATCAGTAAATTGCTCACTCAACATATTATGGACTTGTCTAGCTGTGTATTAAGCATTATGTCCAGAAGGATATTGTGGGAGTTAGCATCAAAAGCTTTGCTAAAATCCACAAGCCTCAGATCTACTGGCTTTCTGAGGTCAACCAGTCGCTTCCCTGGCGTGAACTCCTGCTGGCTATAACCTATGACTGAGTTATTTCTTAAGGGTTTTCCAACTAATCCCAGAATAACCTTCTCCATAATTTTACCAGGAAATGAATTGAGACTGACAGGCTGGTAATTACAAGGGTCTTCCTTCTTTCCCTTCTTGAAACTGGGAGGTGTGCCAGCTTCTAGTCAACTGGGACCTCTCCAGACTCCCAAGTCACTTGAAAAATAATGGAGAGAGGTCCTGCAATCACATTGATCAGCTCTTTTGGCACCCTGAACGAATCCCATCAGGTCCCATAGAGTTATTCACAGCCAGCTGGAGTAGCATGTCTTGAATAAACTCAGGATCAGTTGGAAGATTATCATTCCCACAGTCACTGTCTTCCAGCACAGGGTTCTGGGAACCCCAGAGCCCATAATCAATGTTGAAGACAGAGGAAAAGAAGGTATTAAAAATCTCTGCTGTGTGTATGTCCCTATTTGTGAGGAGACTGACATCATCAAGCAACAGATCAGTGTTATCTCTATCTTTCTTTTGTTGTTAAAATGTTTAAAAAAGCTCTTTTGTTTGTCATTCATAGTGAAGGCTAATAGAGTTTTGTCTCCATTAATTTTCTCCCTATAGTGGTGAAGATCTGAACAGATCAGATAGCCCCTAGGCCATGTCCTAGAGATCTCAGAATGCAAAATTCTTGGGGAAAACTCGAGAGTGTAAAAAGTCCAATTTTAAAACTTCAAGTGATATCTTCCTCTAATAGAAAGTTATTATATCATCTTTAGCCCACTGTAGAAACAGTAGTCTGAACTTCTCAAAATTCTTGTTTCCAGTTGCTCCACTAGGTTTGTACCTCTTCTCTGAAATCTCTCCTATTGTCGAATTCTCTGGAGTTCACACACACTCACACACACACAAATAGACATGTGCAAGATGAAACTCTGATATTTATGGATAAGAAGCCCCAAAACCAAAAGATTTTCAAAAGACTGTCCTTTTAGTTCCTGCAGCAAAGAAGGCTCTAGTCTTTGCAGGTATTCATAAACTGGGATTTCTTTCCACAAATGCTGTTTCCACATTACTCCAAATCCTGGTCTTCTGTCATAAGGTATACTCCTTGTTTGAAAAGCTATGATTTGAATATGACTATATAAAATGTGCATTGTTTAGTAGCATTCAACTTAAAAGTATTTCAAGGCCAGGCTGTACTAATAATTTCCTCTAGTCCTTAACAGTCTCCAACACTTTTATGGTTTCTTCCAGATGCCTATTTCAGAATATCAAACCAATAAACAGCCACTGTCTGAACCTACAAAGCCCAGAACCCAATTTCATTATTATTTCTAAAATATTTGATTCTGGTTACAGCATGTAGAGAATAAAGATTCTGTGGGTACAAAACTAAAACCAACCTGTAAACCTTGGTTTAAAGGTTTACAGTTCACCTTTAAACCAAGCCAGACTCTCATAATTTCTAGCGTGATCTCTCTGTGCAAATTGCCTGGATACACTTTGGTCATTTTTCTTTGAATTTGGAATGAACTGCAAGGGACTTTTAGAAGTTCTCAGAGTAACATAGCCCTGCATGCAACTGTGGCTTAAGATGACACTGACAATGCAAAGGCCCATGATTCAAACTTCATTATAACAACGACTGACAGTATTGTGTAAATGCTCCCCCACCCCAAATTCACCCACCAACATGTTCTTGCAGGTAACAGTGAATGAAATTCCAATGACAAATAAACACACAAACACATCTGCATCACCAAAGAAACTTCAGAAAAAGTCTTTGCTTGGGTGGATGAAGACAGACTGTTGACTTTCTGGGAAAATGAAGATTTCAGCTTACTAAAACAAAAGGGCTAGCTGACCTACGCTTGAGGAAAGAAATGCAATACATTACACTGAGGCAGACACTATTCTCAACACAAAAAGAACAAGGCTATTTTACTCTCCTTGAGAAAAATACCAGATTTGTAATAGAACAACAGACTGTCACAAAATATATGAAAGGAAACTAGAATATATGTCAGGAAAATAGATTTAAAATCTATTTTAAAAAACCTTGAAACTGTAACCTTAAAAAATATAGAAGCTAACACAAAATTTGCAATACTGGTCTTGAGTTACAGATAACCTCTAACTTCTGATATATGCAAGGAGAAACTAAGGTTATCAAATATCTGCCTGCATAGTAGAGATTCTAGTCATCAATACCTATTTTTCTTCTGCATAAATAAAAGCTTTACATCTATTTGTCCTACTTCTACACCTGTATGTCAGTGTTTCAGTAACTGTATTGTATTTAATACATTTTCTAAAATTTGCCTTTATTTTGCCTTTATTTTGCCTGTGCTAAATATTACATGGAAGCTAAAGCATTTTCCATGCCATCATCTGCATAGTTCTCTCCATGGTTACATAAATTGTTATCATTATCTGCTAGCCAGGTTACTAAACATTTTGTAGTATTCTGTATAATAAACTGCCATTTTGAAATATCTATTAAATATAAAAAGTTGGTTTAAGCTTCAACATTTTGCTAGTGATAAAAAAAAAAGAAAGCATGAAAAAAATGAAATATGCCTGTAAACATGGAGACATGATCTTTTCAGTTAAAGCCATGAAAAAAACAAAACTGTAAGGTAGTGGAGATGCACCATCATGTTAAAGTCATGGCTGCTACTTAAGCCATCACAGCAGATTAATTTGTTGAAAGAAACTGCAAAGAGAGTAAATTTTAAATAAGAGTGAAAAAAGGTGGTTACAACTCGACCATGGTCAGGAGAGCCTTCTGAATGTATGAAGTAATGCTTAAAAGTTAGATACGTTAGTATCAAACGGATTTATTAAATCAATATCACAATGCAGCAGTCAATATTTATTCTGTATTATTAAAGCAAATATTGAATTTCTTGAGAGATGCAGAAATAGCAAATATCTCCAAAGAGGGGAAGTTTTAAAGAAAAATACAGGGTTTTTACCACTATCTTTTTTCTTTTATAAATGTCTACTACAAATAACTATCTTATAATGTCAATTTAGGAAACACTGGCAATTCTGAGGTATGGAATAAACTTCTTCTGCCAGTGGAAGTAAAAGATGACAACAGATTTTTTTTTACCTGAGAGGCCTCCTGAGAACCAGAGTTAGAAAAGAATGTGCAGTTAAGATAGCATTAGACCACGAATATAACTTTGCATTAGAATTTAAATCTCAAAGTCAGTAGATATAATCAGAAGCATTAATGATCAAAATCACTACAGGAAATCACTATCAGGACAAAAATATCAATTCTGACCAAAATTCTCTCTGTAAAGAGATTATACATTCTTCCATATCTGGATAACATTTTCAGAAGCAAGTAGAAGATTAGCCTCCTAGAACAGAAATTATATATGAAAAGAGGTGAGAATTGAAAATTAAAAGCACAATCAGTTATTGTTATAAACCTGAAGAACGTTTAATTTGATTAGCATTTGTAAATGGACAACTTCTATTTCCTTGGGTGCCTTCCTCTTCATCTTCTGATAATGTCTCTGAATACAAACCCAAGTGTTTCTCCTGACCTTCATACCTTGTCAAAAAAGTAAGACATTTTCACAGACAGAGCAGAACATCCCGTCCTGCCAAAAGAAAATCCCAAGTAAATTAAAGGATTGAAAATGTGGCTCCAA
Organism: Ammospiza caudacuta; assembly: GCF_027887145.1. Taxonomy (NCBI): domain Eukaryota; kingdom Metazoa; phylum Chordata; class Aves; order Passeriformes; family Passerellidae; genus Ammospiza; species Ammospiza caudacuta. The sequence continues at coordinate 24,625,371 of NC_080632.1, forward strand.
GCCAGAGACAAAACCCTTATTTACCACAATTGGACAAAAAACTCTCTCCAGCTGAACAGAGATACTCAAGCACAGCACCTATCAAGCCACTGCATGCTGTTTCTATGCATTGGGAAGAAAGAAGCGTTTGGATACTCTTTTTAGCTTTATGTGGTTTCTGGTATTATTGAAGGTATTGAAGGTTTCTGGTATTGAAGGTATTGAAGTCAATGAAGGGTGGGGAGATATTTGTGTCTCCTACAAGCTTCTCTTGACACAGCAGGTCTTGCTGAAGAAGACAGAATGTTGCAAGTCTGGTACCAGATACACGCCAGAAATCATATGTGTTGTAGCAATAAATTACCTATAATAATTTTATTCATAATAAATTCAATAAATTCATAATAATTTTATGGTGCCCATCCACTGGACCTGAAGACCAGTCCTGATTTTCATTCTTTCAGCAAAAAAAGATTTTCAAAGACATCTATGAATCACTCACCCTCTTCCTCCTACAATTTCTTAACAAGAAAAGCCTCAAATGCCCAGATGTCCATACCCATTTAGCAGTCTTGAAGCTTCCAGCAAAAATGTTTGGAAAAGATAACTGGAAAAGCTACTATTTTCTTCTGTGTTGTGTGTTAAGGATGTATCTTTGCTCTCAAATGTTGATATTTTTGCTCAGATTTATACCTACTTATATTGACTCCCAGGATCTTTTGAAATACCTATTTCCCAGCTTGATTCCTGTTCTTCAGCAAAAGATCCAATCACTTCTTGTATTACTTTTCTTATCTAACTGTGGTTTTGAAAAAAATATTAATCATCCAAGTTTCATATCTCTAGTAAAAATTTTGTTAACATTCCATCTTATCTTGATTACTCTTGAAGCATTACTACACTTTATAAGGATGCATTTTGAAATGTGCAAGAAGTGGACCAAAACATCTGATCTAAAAGTGAGTACACATACATACTGAAACTTCCAGCTATGCGATTTACCAGATGTCAAGGGAGAAATATTATTTCAGAATATTCAGTGAAATATCCCAAACCACTTTCCACTGCAATTTAGGCTGAACTAAAACAATAGCTTCAGGGGCTGTTCTTGTGTCAGTGAAAGTCAATGCAAGTTTTGCTGCTTGGTTCAGTACAGAAACACACTCATGTAAATTGGACTTTTGGGTACTTCCAAAAATGTATCAGAGAACCAATTTAACCCAAAATGTTTAGGATCCACTTGCATGGAGTGCTTGAGGTTTCTGACCACACGATCAATGCACCTAATAGAAAACATTAGTTAAAACTTTCCCTATCGCGTGTAGGATTCAGCAAAACATTTAGTTAAAAAACAAAGGAAAGGGCAGGAGATCTCACTTATAAAGTTTAAACATGTGTGATCTGCAAGGGACCACTGACAACAACCAGCTGTCACAAATAAACAAATGAGCAGTGTTCATAAACTTCTGTTCTTGGCCAGCGATGCACAGAGGCCAGATCCTGCCAAAGGTCCCCGGGGGCCCTTGCCTCGCTGCGGCTGAAGCAGCTGTGGCAAACCTTTTGTTTTCAGCACTGCAGCTCAAACAACAGGCACTGCACTGTTAATCTCCACCATCTGTAGGAGACCATGTGTCTATAATATGACACCACTATTATTCTGCCACCAGCAGCAGAAATAAAACTCTTCAGCACATTGTGAAACAAGGCCTGTTCAACAGCACAACCCTCCTCTTGCTTGCTTGCTCTCAAGCAATCTCAAAAACAGTCAAAAGCTGATAGTAAAGTAGAAAGAGGTTCAAAAAAGCAAGCAGGATCTGCAGATGCTTCACTATCACACATAAAATGGAAGAAGCCACCCACCTCTAGGACAAAGGAGGCAACACATGCCAGTAAGATACTCTGCAGGAACAACAAGCTTTATTTTGTACCAATTGTTTGTTCACAGAATATGCAGTACTGGATTCTTAAGCATGAATACTTGAGAGCAGGTGGTCATAAAACTCTGTACTCCAAAATATTTTTTAAAAGATCACTATAAACACAAATGCTGTTTTTAAAAAGCATTTTAAGAAGAATTTTAGCTGCCAGCTCATTCTGTGAAAATGTACTTGATGGTAGACGATGTTCATTGATGGAAGAAATCAAAATATATTTACTTTCTTGGGTTGACATATTTTCGATGGTTATACAAATTTCAGTATAGAAGAAGTACAGCAGAATCAACCATTCTCTGCTAGCCTTGCATGTACAGTGTACTAGCAAACATGAAAGCTGAGAAGAAAGAAGAATGCAGTCACCATGTATATACCCTGCCCTCACAAGAAAGACTGAATGTTTTGGACAGCTGTACCAAAACCTAATTGAGTTCCTATTCACCTGTTATGAATCAGATTCCCTTCCTCTGCTCAACTCCCAAATGTTCTTTCAAACAAAGACAGTACAAACAAGTACATAGAGATATCAGCTAAAAAACTGACAACTGTTCTTGTCAGAAAGCAGGTGGATTATAAAGTGACTGTTACTGTAATAGACTTGGTAGCAGGATGAAGAGAAGATGCAGTACTATGAAGAGATCAGGGCTTTTTAAATGTTGTTTTTTGAAATGTTTTTAAAAATCAGTATTAGAAAACTATTTTCAAATTCTATAACAATATATGCACTAATTGCACTGAATGTTACAATTTTTTATTTCATCGTGAATTTATGTCATTGTCAGAGGCTGCCATTTTTGAATGTTCCTTACATGTCCCCGAAGTGACTGCTTCTTCCCTGCAAGCAAGAAAATCCATTTGAAATACAGAAGTACCACAGCATCCCCCAAATGCAATACTTCCCAAATTCTTTCTGACTCACCCGCTGATCTCCTGCATGAACACACATGACATGGCCTGACAGCTTGTATAGTTTCAACTTTCCCTTTTATTTTCCCAGAGCATGCATATATTTTTCAAGATAGAACGTGAAAGTTTTTCTGAGTCATAAATTGCTACTTGTTAAGAAACCTTAACTTGAATGCTGGTTTTGGAGCAATTTGTGCTTTCAGTTGCTACCTTTTCTCAATAGCTACAGGACCTTCACATACAGAGTTAGCTATAAAGCAGTCTGTTTTTCTGTCCGTCATACTGATGTACTTAGCCAACAGTCTCATTTAAAATCTAGGACTTAGTCAGAATAGACTTTACAATAGCTTTACATTTCTAGTTTTAGATAAAACTTGATGATAATGTACATCATGCAAGCACACTTAAAATGTTTGTTAGTGAGCTCACACATAAATTGCTAAATTAAGCACAGAGCTTCAGGGAAAATGCTGGAGACTATTTGTCCACACAGCAACAGATTTGTCTTCCACAGCATGCTCTATCCATTGGCAAACGGATATACCAGTTTAATGAAGTATTTTAAGAATGAAAGTGCTGGTGTGCATGACTCACATTTTATTAAGGTAATGACCATAATGCATTCTATTTAGATATGTATCTCGTTGCTCAAAATGATCTTGGCATGACACCAGCAATAAACCTATGATATTCCAGAGCATTACACAATCTTTTGTCCTATTTGTGGACAGAAGAAATGTTCACAATCAAATTAATAATCCTCCCTGCTACAAGAATGCAATCAAAACACATTACTAATAACCACAAAAGTGAAATCCTTAGCAAATTATAAGAAAGGAAAATGGTTATCAGGTTGCCTGAAAATAATTACTTATTCCACGGTTCTTGATTTTCATTGCCCTGCAAAGACTTAAATCATCCCATTTCATATTTAGATGTATTTTGAATTGCATCTTGCAAAGGAGATATTCTGATATATTTCATCCAATATTTTGGACAAAAACTATCCATACTTGCAATTGCTGCTGCTGCTGGCAATGCCCATGGAAGCACCCGTGCAGCCTGACTGGCACAAAGGAGAAACAGGGGCAAGTTCTGCTCACCTTCTTCACACAAGTCATTCCTGCCCAAGCACTGACCTCAGAAGTGTGTATGTGCACCAAGAAGGGAAGGCCTTGCAGCCTTGTCATTTTTAGCACACAAATAGAAACATTAGTGTGTGGGGGAGGTGGGAGAAAGCTGCACCCTCCTGGCAATGCAAGGTCCCTGTCACAACAGCGACTTTTACAAGTCCCAGAGGCAGTGTGGAAAATCCTGCTTCAAGGGTGCAGGGCTGGGGCCCAGACAAGCAGGAAAGGTAAGTGCTCACAATAAAGGAACCCTGTAGCCTCCCAAGAATTCGGCTGTTAGGATGACTGACAGGCAGACTGGAAAGGCAGCCAGTTTCAGCCTGCAGAGGCCAGGCAGAAGCACCACCCTCTAACCTGGCAGAGCTAGTGGCAAGGCAGCTAAAATCCCTGCAAGCAAGAGGGGGGAAAAGGAGAAAACCCCCACAATTCAAGCAGCTGTCACAGTAGCAATACAGATTAAATCCCAAAAGGATCATTCAGGCGGGCTGCTTCATTAGGATAAATTGTCCAGACCTACAGCAGTGTACTTATCCCAAAAAGCAGTACTCTCCAAGAAACACAAAGAAATCATTTCAGAGATTCTGAACTGAGGCTGATTGTTTTCAAAACAAAACCAGAACTCTCTTGCTAACTACAAAATAACATACTAATTTGAGGAGATATCAGTCCTCTCTCCATACTCCATATACCTGTTTTACATGGATGGTTTTCATATAAATATTTATACTGAATCCATACAAATACATAGAATCTATGTATTTCTGCTTATATCATGTCCTAAACACAGAATTTATACAGCTTTAAATATCTATATATAAGAGAATCAATTCAACAAAACATGCACATGAACTCTAAAACAGTATTTCCAGATACTGTCACATCTTTTATTTTTAAGAGATACATTAATCAATTTTAGCAGCCCTCAAACTGATGTTTATAGATAAAAACATTAAAAATGAACTATTGATGGGATTTATTTTCAGTAGTGCTGGGAAAATCTATCAACCATAAGAACAAAGGAGAGTCAAGTATTAAAGGGATGTTTCAAGTATGGGCATTCCCCTGAATTTCAGTGCAGTTTTGAAAGTGACAGTGAAATCAAGTCACTATTCAAAAGAGTGAGCTGAAAACATATTTAGAGGTTAGGATTAACTTTTGTATTCCTTCCCTATCTATATGATTAGAAACATCTGTATGCCAGGAAGAAATGTGACTGCTAACCAAAACAAAATGATTTAACACACAAACCCAGGGACTGGATTGCTACAAAGGAGGCCTGAAACATCCCCCAGAAATGCCTGTGTGCAATCTACCGAATAAAGACAAAAATAGACTCCTCAGTGCAGGCAAACAGCAAGTCAACTATTTTTAACTCAGGTCTTCAAATGCATTTTTAAGTTGCTTACATTTAAAAGCAAACCTTAAGCAGTTTGACTCGATGAATATGTATGAAAAATACTTTCAAATCTTCTGCACTTCACATACTTATAAAATTCATTTGCTCATTAGATTAAATGGGTTTTAGACACCCTGCTCAGTGCATTTAAACAAATTTTCTAGAAGAAATATATTTTTTCAGAACAAATTTGTGCCTGCATAAATTCAAATAACATATTAGTAGTCTTGTTATATTGCTTTGTGACAGTCTCTAGAAATGACAAAAGAGTTGAAGTGCCTGCCTGTGGTCAACACACTCAACACACACACCCCCGACCCTGGCTTGCCAATCAGTCACATCTTCAATTGTGTAAGGAAAGAGCCGTCTCTTTCTGCCATGACTGGAAAGCTGGCTTCAAATTCAAGGGATACTTAACTTTTGCCCATTATATCAGCACTTGAAGACAGTGAAACTCATGGCAAGAGGTGGCAGGGTATTTGCAATGTGAACATCTGGGCTGCACAGCAAGAATGAGCTGTATACTTCTGTACCTGAACAAGTATACAGCTCATGTATATACACTATATACAATATAGACTATTCCTTTACATCACAGCCCACTTCTGCCAGCTGTGGGCCAGTGCTCTCCTGCCCCTGCTGCAGCTGTGGCATGCAAAGCATTTGACAGCCTTGCAGAATTTATGGGAGGACACATGGGTACAACATAAGCAACAAGTAGTGTTAGGCTGAGTGCCTCACTTTGTCCCCTGCAGGGAGACGAGGAAAGCCAGCTGAATCCCTCTGCTGAGGGTCTGTCCCCCAGTTAATCTGCTTCTATGGGTTTCTACTTAGATATCATATATTTCTTGTCACTAGTCAGACAAGCAGTCCAGCATGGAAGCCCCTAGAATTATTTGCATGATTAATCATGTCAGCAAAACACCTACAAACCTAAGCCTTCAGGAATTATGCCTCTGCCTTCAAAACACTGGAGAAAATTTATGGCCATGGTGAATTTTTCTTAAAGCCAGCAGAAGTGCTTATACAAGGCAAAATGGAAGGAAAAATTAGGAATGTGAGGTAGATCATGACTTTCTTAAATTTCCCTTTTTTCTCTCCCATAGTCTAAAGACAAGCATTCAACATCTCAGTGGGAAGAAGAGTAACATTTTCTTCAAAGAAATTTCAAACGAAATTACTATTCTCATCTCAGTAACAAATATAGAAATTCATCTAGTATCATAGATCAGAAAAGCAGAGGCCAAAGTTAGCAAGTGTGAGATAGGACTTACAAGCTGGGACACATCAGCAAGTGAAATACAGATTCCACTGAATGACAAAGGGTAGATGCTTAAAAGGCAGTCTAGATTTTACAGGTCATGACTCTCCCAGACTCAAGACTTTCACAGACTCTAATTTACACAGGCCTGAATGCCTGTGGCAGCTTTCAGCCTGTGGACAGACCTCACCTTTAGAAATACACGTGGCTATCTTCTGTGCAGCTGAAGAATGGTCCTTGCCAATGGCTAACCTGCCTGATTATACAACAACCTCATGACCACACAATTTAACTCTTCTCAAGCCTTTGGCGGGTAACACCTGTAGTAAACAGTACTGATTACCTTTTAAACAGGCAAACTCCTTTCAGCTTCATAAAAAAACAAAAAAACAACAGTCTTCCAAGTGCTCTACATTTACAGGAAAACGCTTGAAAAGTTCGGTTCCCACTAAGCCCAAGGAATATCTAGGAGCTAAGATCTGTGGATAACAAAGCATGGCTTCCTCACACCTACACACACACATATAATAGCTCTGAGAAATTATGTTTTTAAAGAATCAAAGATGAACACAATACCAAAAATGCAACAGTACATTCATTATTTATGCAAATGAAGAATATTTGTTACAAGAAATCCTGCAGGGTAACAAAGAGAAGAATTTTTAGCTGCTGCCAGAAAGAGAGGCTGAATATTGACTACAAGAAGGAAAGGCTTGAAAAGAAGTATATTGTAACTACTTCTTTTACATTGAGAGAAGTTTGCACTCTTAGAAATGTATTTCCTCTTAGCAGTAAGGACATATTGCTCCCCAACAATCAGTGCCAGTCATGATGTGACTCAAGACTAAGAAAATATAAGAATAATGCATCCAAGTTTTGGCTGACCTCAAATTAATTTAAGCTAATGCATAACAAAAACTGAGTGTATGTTTCCATTTGCAAAACTGGAGGGTGCCAAGGAGCTACTTTATCTTGTCTGCTGCAAACAGATGTTGAGCAGATAGTGTCCAGATCTGCAAACTGAAAACACCACCAGCAGCTCTGGACTGCTACCCCGCACTGTGTTTGTGTCACCCTGTGGTCTAGCCGGTTACTGACGATCGGTCTCATCTGCCGGCTGCTTTCAGCCATGACGGGATCACGAACCCTGCGGGAGCACCACGCAGGGTCCGGCCAGGTATTTCCATACCCAGCGCAGCGACCATGCCTGTCCGCCGAGACAGCATGGGCAGCACCCCGCAGGGCGCGCAGCCAGGGCAGGAATCCCTCCTTCCCCGCTCGCCTCTCTCTCTCCCCGCGCCCGGCGGCGGCGGCGAGGGGCCGCGCCCGCCCGGCCGCGCTCAGCACCGCGGACAGCGCCCCGCGGGGACCGGCGCCGCTGCCGGGACGCGCTGCCCCGGGGCCGGGGAGCGGCGCGGCCCGCCGGGAGCGCGCACACCTCGCACACACACACACATACACCTCACACACCCCTCACACACACACCTCACACACACAGACACACACAGACACACACAGACACACACACACACACACACAGCCTCACAGTCACACGCACCGCGGCGCCTCCGTCACTCACCACATCCTCCGCAGGGCGCCCCGACGCCGCCGCCGCCGCCGCCCGCCGCCCCCGGCGCCGCGGACGCCCCTGTCAGCGCGGCGGCGGTGGCGCCGGGCGGCCGCTGCTCCATGCGGAGGGCAGCGGCGGCGGCTCGCCTGCCCCGGCCGCCCCGCGGAAGCCGCCGCCGCCGCGCAGCTCCAGAGCGGGAGGGCGGGGAGCCGCGGCCACATGGTGCTGCCCGCCGCCCCGCCCGCCGCCCGCCCCCTGCGCACTGCGCCGCCCCCCGCGGCCGGGGCTCCGCGCACCGCCCGGGGCCGCCGGCGTGGCCCCCAGATACGGGGGCTCGTCCCTGCGTTAGCCATTCTGCGTCTTTCCCCCCACCCTGGTTTCTGTCGCGTCTGTTGTCTGCCATGCACGTCGCATGGTACTTTCGTAAAGCGAAGTGCCTGGTGTTGCGATAACCCGGGGTAGATCACGCGTTTCCCAACAAGTTCCTCACGGAACAAAACGCCAGAGTTGCGCCTGATCGAGGCCCACATTTGAGCAAGGGTCTCACACTCCCGATTACTTCACCATAAAGCACACACACAGGGCAAGAGCTCCTGTCTCTGCATAGCTTCTAGGGTAAGGGGGCACAGAAGGCAAGCAACAGTGAAAACATAAGCAGCAAGACTCTGTCTTGGAAGAGTTCACTCAAGAATCCAGGTTACTCACTTTTAAAGTAAACCCCCATCTACTGGCTCATAGATTCCTCCCTTCATAGATGAGCCAACCTGACACTTAATCTGTTTTCTTTGGGCTATGAAGTCCGGAAGATGCCCGAGAGTGCAGAACCTTCAGCCTCACGGGGTGTCCCTGCCTAAGCACTGAAAACCCTCAAAGGAAAGATGGGTATCTTCTAATCTTCTGTGAGAGCTCTATATTCCAATGACTGTCTTTTGCCTTTGGTGCATCCCTGAGAGGAGTCTATTATTTCAGTGCTCTGCCACAAAGGACCTGATGACAACCGGATAACCTCCCTTTCACTCCCAAGCTGAAAAAAAACACTTCTTGCTGCCCCTCCTGCCCTGTGCCGTCCTCCAGCCTCCTCTGCATCTCTGGCCTCCACCAGACTTGCTGCATAGGCTGAGTGTCTATCTTGAGATGCACTGGGGAACTCAAATTAAACCTGACATTTGCTGATGGTCACCTCAGCCTATTTCTCTGTCTTGTCAAGGTCCCTCTAAAGACCATCCCTCCTCTCCAGTGTATCTGACATTCCCCTCAGTTTGGGAGCATCTGCAAACTTGCCGAGAACATACTCTGTCCCATCATACACGTCATTAGTAAAGGCATTGCACACTTTTGGCCACAGTGTCAGTATTTCAGAGGGACGTGACTAGTAACCAGTACCATGGAGTACTAGTCAAAGTACCAGCAACTTTGTCTTGCTTTTCAAAACACTTGGACTCCAAGCTCTTGCCAATTTTCCAAGTATGCTTTAGGCCAATTACCCTGTGCATATCTTTCCCATGCTCACTTGCCAGTTTTTACTCCACATGAAGTCTAATCTAAAATCCACAGTGCGGGTGGACAGCTTTGACCAGTGGCACATTGCAATCAGGTATATGGGTATCTGAATTAAGAGTGCAAGAAGAAATCTCCTGCCTCTTCCCCAGTACATGCACTTCAGTATCAGGCTCCTGAATAAGTCCTTAGCAATGAAAATGAAGGGAAAAAACAAAGAACAATTTTAGAAAAAAATTTTGAAGAGAATACTGATTACTTCAATGCATCCCTAATTTGAGCAGCGCCTAACAAAGAGGTCTGATTTGCACTGAAATCTGTGATTGGATCTCAGATATTTCTAGACAGTACAGCTTGCTGATAATTTTTGGCTTTCTGAAAAGTGATGCATTAAAAACTTCCCTTTGTATCATTTAATCTCTCTCCTAGCAAGAAGGCTATTCTAACTGACCATTGGCCAATGACCTAAATTCAACTTTATTATGTGAACAGATTCCTTGATTTTAATATCCACTTTTCTTGAAATTCCTATGTCTCACCCTGTCATTTTAATAACAGAACTAATGTTTACACCTCAAAATATTTAACACTTCAAAATATTTAACAACAGCAGGAAGTGACCCCTTTGTATAAGAAAATGCTGCTTTTCTTTCTTTTCACAAATATCTGTACTTTAAACATAAAATGAAAAATAATTTCTCTCCTTAATTCCAGTGTAGGTTCACTAATTCAATTCAATTCATCACTAAGCTTGTGTTAACAGTTGCTATCTAAGTAATTACTATTCTGGGGAAAAGTCTCCATTTAGGAAAGCTCTTTGGTACGTGTTTATAGTTAAACATGTTCTTATACCTACAAATTTTCAACAAAGCACTGAAGCCTGTGCTTAAGCATGTGCTTAAGCATCCTCACTCAGGATTTTATTCTGGAGGAAAAAAAAAACACAAACAAAAACAAAAACCAAGGCTACATCTGATTTTGCAGACATGGTTAAAAAGAGCAACCAGAAAGACTGGGGAAAAAAATTCACATTTGTAGCATGATTACAAAGATACTTACAGTGAATGCAATGCCCCCCATCACATCTGTGTAGCAAGAAGCATGGATCATGTACGTGGATCTTCCTGTGGCTTTTTGAAATCCCCACACAGGGATGTGGCGATTTCATAAAAAGTCATGCAGACAGCAAAATTGAAGCAAATACTCAGTACAACTTCCAAGGCTTCAGTACATGCATATTTCATCTCTGGTTCATAAAATCAGAGAATAAGCTTGAGTTGAAAGGCACACACGAGGATCATCAAGTCCAACTCCTGGCCATGCACAGAATCATCCCTAAGAGTTACACCATGTGCCTGAGAGAACTGTCCAAATGCTTCTTGAACTCTGTCAGGCTTGGTGCTGTGACCACTGACCTGCGGAGCCTGTTTGAATAGAACCTTTTTCTAATATCCAGCCTAAACCTCCCCTAGCACAACTTTAGACCATTCCCTCAGGTCCTGTCACTGGGTGCAGGAGGGATCAGTGCTTGCCCCTCCTCTTCCCCTCAAAAGGAAATTGTAACTGCAATGGGGTCTCCCCTCAGTCTCCTCAAAGCCTCACAGACCAAGTGACTTCAGCTGCTCCTCATAGAGCTTCACCACAAGGTGCTTCACCATCTTTTTTGCTCTCCTTTGGATGATCTCTCAGACTTGAATATCTTCCTTATATTGTGGCACCCAAAACTGTCCCCAGCACTCGAGGTGAGGCCTCCCCAGCACAGAACAGAACAGAACAGAACAGGACAGGACAGAACAGGACAATCCCCTCCCTTGCCCAGCTGTGATGCTGTTTCTAATGCACCCCAGGACAGAGCTGACCCTCCTGGCTGCCGGGACACTGCTGACTCACGTCCAATTTGCCATTGACCAGGATCCCCCAGGTCCCTTTCTGTGGCACTGCTTGTTGACAAGGAAGGTACAGCTTTTGTGCCAGCTGTAGTGGTACAACTCAGCAAGCTATTTGCTTGATCAGCAATGGTGAGCAGATAACAAGAGGCAGATCCTGACAAAGCTTCTTTCATCTTAAGGGTTTTATGAAAAGCTGACAAGGCTTCTGCATCATTAAACAGATTTATGCTTAGAACAACTTTGAAACTTCAAAATGCTGTGTAACTCATGTAAGTGTGTGCTGACAGCATAGATCAGACAAACTCCAGACAACGACATGCATCAAGCTACTGTTTTACTTCCATTTCTAAGTATCAGGCCTGCTACACAGAGGAATGTCTGTATTTTACTGGCAGCTCTTTGTAATACATGCCAGCCATCACCAAAGATTGTCTGGTCACCCTCAGAACAAGCTGTGTCAGCACTGGTAGATTGCAGGACTTCCATTCCTTCTGCCCTTTTGTAGGATCTATGGACAACTCATGTAGGGGCAAAACAGAAAGAGCAGAAGTTGAGCAGGTGCTGTCTTGTGTCTCTCTGTAAGCCTGCACTTGGTGACAGTAGCTTAGGATGCTGCAGCAGCAGCAGTGGGAATTCTCACCATGCTGTATCCTGACTCAGAAAAACTGCCTAGTCCTTATGGACAGCTGCTTTCAGTGAAAGGGGAAAATATGCTGATTCTTAGAGATGTTCAATATTTGGAAGAACTGAACTATCACCCTATTCATCATCCTTCAGGCTGAAATTTTTCTGTTCTCCCATCAGCAGCCCTAGAGAGCACTCAAGTGCCTAAGATCTCAATTATTTGTCTCTTTCATTAACCACTGTGTACTTATCACTACCTTCATCACACTTACAAAGAGTAGGATCATCAGACCATCTTCACACCTACCAAAAAAAAAAAAAAAGTTTAATTTCAACTATATGTTGTTAACATCAGGCAGTGTTGGGATGCAAAATATCTGAGGCACAAAATTACAGGTTTTTTTTTTCAGGTGCTTTCATGACAGTGAAGCAGCCACATCAGTTATCAATTACAGCAAAGCTTCAAAGCAGCACAAAAATAGAAGCTTCCTTAGGTTATAGGAGACAGTGTCCAGTGTCCCTGTGCAGCAAACATGTGCCATGCTTTCACTATTTTAGGTAGGAACACAAAATATATTATGCATATAGGGGAAAGTATATGTGTGTATGTGTGTGTATGTGTGCCCATGTATGTGTGCACCCAAGTGTACATAATAGCCAAGAGAAAAAAGGAGAAGCATCCAGTTTTTCCTAGAGAAATCTGAGTATTCACACAATATCATGCCCTCCAACACCTACTGCTACAGTGATGAATCAAGAAACACATGAATTCTGCTTTTTGAACTCTTCTCCTGCAATGGAATGACAGTAGCCAAGATGGCCATACTCCAGAAAGAATGTCTGGGGGAAGGCTTGCACAGAGGTTCTTAGAATTGCTTTTATCTTTTTCAGCATATTTGCTAATAGGAGATTCTTAGCCAACTGTTCTGCAGAAACACAGAAGCGATAAAAGCAAGTAACTTGTGAACTTGTAGCCATGTCAAGATAAGGTTTTTAAATAATAAGATAATGATTTTAAAATAATCATTCTGAGATCTATTTTAACTGAAGCATTGGGGCCAAAATGTTTCTTTTGATAAGGTATCCCACAATCTTATTCCTCTACCAGTAAGGGATTCTTCTAACTTCCAGCCTAAATGCATACTTGGCACAAAAACCACTAATAAAATCTGGCTCATACCATTCTGCATTTGAAATAGTACTGTTCTCCTCTCCTCCTGCTCCACAGTGCTTATGAGCAATTTAGTGTTGTCTCTAAGTTCATCCTTAGGGGGCAAAAAAACCCACAAGATATTTTGACCTTGTCTTCTAACAGGGAACATTCCTCCTTTTTAACTGCTCTACCAGCTTTCCTCACATTGATCCAATGGCTTTTTGGATGTTTCAACCCCAGTGACTGGTGGCTAAGACCCCTTTCTGCCCTAATGACTGGCACTGACACCTCACTCACTTCGGTACTTGTCACTACAGGTCTGGGGCACCAAAACCCTTGGTCCAAATCCAGTTGCTGGCACCAAATTCATCACATCAGTTCACCCAATAGCTGGCTCTTAGTCCTTGCAGCAGTCATGCACGTGAGATAGAGACTGTGACTATGCAGTTAGACAGGAAAGAATGTAAAAAGAAGATAGAACAGATTGTAGCAATTAGGTGCCAGAACAGCCAACATGACCGGTCACCAACGTGGTGACCAGTCTCATCTCACAGGCACCTAGTTCCTCCTACACCCCTTTCTGTCTGACGCTCTCCTTTCCACGAATCTTCAGCAACTGCCAAGTCTCACTAGCCTCTCCAGCATCCTGCATCCTTTGGGTCTGCATCCTTACCAGTTGCCCCACTGTGCCTCTGAATTTATTGCTATCCCATCAATCACTGAGATTAGCCAGGTTTGTTTGTCATCTTTATCACAGTTACATTTCTCTGTCATTTTTGTGTTCTGCCTATCTTGTTCACGGGTTTCCTTTTCCCCTTAGTATCCCATATGACAAGGTGATTGACGAGCCAATCACAGGTTCTAACTCCAGACTTCTTACCCTTCCAAGATTTTGTGTGTTGTTCTTTCTGAGTCTCTAACACAGACGGGATAATTCAAAATCAGGGACAATTTAAGGTATTATGGAAGGAGTTCCCATAGTCAGACAGCAGGATTAGAAGGGAAGCAACAATGGAAAAAGCATCAGGAGTACAAGTTTTTGCTGATGCAGCCTGAAAAGACTTATATTTGGAATTGCTGAAATGAAATCTGTCAAAATAGTTCAACATTTTTTCACATAAACTTTGTCATAGTTGTAGGGTTTTTTGTCATTCTGGTCCAGAGCAGAAATCTAAAAGCTTTTACTGACAACTGCAGGTTGAGTTTTTTAAGCAGCTGAATTTACTTTACTTTATTGCTTATAACTTCATTGTTACTATATTTATTATTTATTTATTACTCTATTCCTGTAACCTATTTTACTTTATTACAGTATTTAGCCTCCTTATTTTACACTATGATTAGGAGTGGTCTAGGAAGGACATTAAAAAGGAAAAGACAAATACAAAGAATAAAACGAAAAAGGACATCCCTAGAGAAAAAAAATCTAACCAAGAGTTTGTCTGAATCTGCTTCTTATGAGCAGTTCACTAAGTGTTTTTGTTATAATCTGTATTCTTGCTTTTGAATTATTATTTTGAATGTAGAATTGACTTTGAAATGTTCCATGGAATTTTTTCAAAACATGAATTCCGTGCAACATGCCCTAAGAAAAACACCCAGCAGTCTGAGCTTCATTAGAATTATTCCAAAGGCCCGCGTCAAAGTATTTGCAGAAACTTAATGGTTTCTTGGACCCCAGTTTGAAACAAATAGAGCAGTAACAGGTATAAAACAAATTATGTGTGCACAGCACAGAACCACATTTGTAAACTTCTCCAACAGGCATAGATCTGCAAAAACAACAACAAGGATTTTGTTTGAGGCTGTTTTATTGGGTGGTGGTTCAGTTTATTTGTTTGGTTTGGGCCGGGCTAGTTTTGGGGCTTTTGTTGTTTTTTGTCCCAGGGATTACATGCATTGGGATTACATGCGTTGGCTTTGCCAGAGGCAAGGTTAAACTGGTAATATTCATCTTTGGCAAGTGCTGGTGGCCTAATGGCTCTGTTATTTGTCACAACAATTAGTTTGACTTAGCCTGAGCTTTGGCACGGCGGCACAGATGTTATGAACGCGTTATCAGTGGGCGGCAGGTGGCACAGCTCAGACGTGTGCAGCCTTACATCTCCCTCTGGCGGCTCGATCTCAAGCCCTTCGGCGGCCCCCAATTGGGAGAGAAAGCCACTCCGCTCAGCCGAGACCATTGCATAGTTTCACTAAGGGTTCACTGAGGGTTTCACTCTGGTAGCATCCTAATGCCGGGTGCCTTGTAAGGTGTTGAAACTTGAGAGTTTTGGCTGCTTGGAGCTCTGTGTCTCGAGTGAGGTCCGTTGCCGAGCATTCAGGCAGTTTCACTCATCTGTGTTTCCATATCCCCTCTAGAAATCATCCACTGGACACAAATCCTACAAGTGTCAGGTTCAAAAATTGTCCATTTTTGGAGCTCCAATCCAAGGATTTTTGCTTGCCTTGACAAAGATACCTTATCTGCTTGGTCCATGATGCACAGGCTGTTACTCTAACAGATTACAGAAGAAAATATAACATCGAGAGCCATTTCTCCTTAGTATGTTCTGTTTTCCTTTCCCACAGCAAAATTAAATAAAAATTCCTTTTCAGATGTAATATTTTACGCTACTGAAAGAGACAACATGCTAATATTTTACTCTTATGCAACAGAGAAACAGACACACATTCTGTTTTGATAGCTGCCACAAAACAAAGGCTCATTTTTGAGGATCTAAACTTATCCCCCCCTTTCCTGCACACTGATATCACTGTAAGAATACTGCGTTGTAGAAGCGCAGTTTCCAGACTATCTGTTCTGAGTTTGAAGTTTTGCAGGACTTTGGACCTGCTTATCATTTTTCAAAGGGACTGATGTAGAACAGTCAAAAATGGAAACTCCTGCTCATTTCAAGTCTGAGTGTGAATATGATACCATGGTAGACCACAGTCTTCCAAAAATGTCATTCAGGATTAAGCATATATTACAATGACAGGGAAAAAAAATTGTCTTCTTGTTAATTTTGCTGGAGGTAGAAATCCAGAAACTTCAGTAATAAATCCACAAACCAAGCGATAAATACAAGAGTATTCTCAAATTGTGACAACACTAAATGTTCTCTACTCCCCATGCAACTCAGTTCAGCAACAGCTTAATTCCCTTATTTATTTTCCTAAAAAAGAAGGAAAAGAGGCAGTTTCACACCATTAACACATTCACAGGAGTTGCTCATACATTATTATATTGTTAGCATTGAATTCAACTTAAAAAAGATGGGTGTCTCCTTGAAAGAAACCCCAAAAGACTCCCAAACATTCACCAAACAAACAAAAAACAACGAGAAAAACCCCCTCCAAAAAGCACCTCTCATTGAAATTCTTCAGTAAGAGGAGAAAAGAAGCAAAGTTGACCTGCTGCCTGCATTTGGAAGCAACTGGAAAAGGGCAACCTGTCATATTTGTTCCTTTTGATGGCTATAAATGCATTCAGAGGAACCAAACCCACTATCTTTTTGCTTTAATATGATACTTAAGTGTTTACATTTGAAGAAAATCTGTCCTATTGATTTGTGTTTACATGAGTTTGTACAAGTTAATTCTTCAATGTTTGTCTGTGGTATGTTTGTTTTTCTTTCCCTAAAGCTTTCTTGTCAAGGAAACTCTGTGTGGTTTCCCATACATCAAGATTTGGATTCACTGCCTTCCAATATGCATATTTGACTATAAAGTGATTTCCCTCTGACTGCTTTGAAGCAGAGAAATGTGCCCATGCTGCTAGCCTTTATGTTGTAATATCACTCTTTTTCCACTGAAGAAAGTATCTAAATATAAATAAGAGTGCAAATATCTGGAAAACAAAAAAAAAAAAAAAAAAAAGAAATTATTTTCAGTTACATTGAAATCCCTTGATAAAGGGAAAATGCAGAAACATTCTTTTGTAAGTGTGAATCTGTCACACTCTTTGAAACTAAAGCAACATTGGTTTATAATGGGACTGAGAGTGCTTTATACAACAGGAGTCAAATTCACAGCTGTCAAGGTTCTTGCATGCATCAGCAAAGACTTGCATCAGGCCCCTAAGGACTTCAATGGAACTGAGTTAGAATGCTCACGTGATTCTATGAAGAGCCTTTAATCTCATACATTCTTGAAAAAAAAAAATTATACTCTAGTCAAAGATCTGTGTTCTCTGAAATGTTCATGCCTGTTAGGTTCTATTTTGATATCACTTGCCTAAGTTCAGAGAGCACGTGACTGTCATTCTGTCTTTCGCCTCCTTAGAGGCTCAACTGAAAAATTAGTCTCAGCTAACTCTATTGCTTGACCTATACAAAAAGAATTGTAAGGGAAACAGCATAATGCTTTTTGCACTTTTAATAATTAAAAAAGTGCAAAGACTTCATAGTTGTACATATTCTTATTATTTTCTAATTTAGAAGTCAAAATGTGCCTCTCAAACAGAAGAATCCATGTTTAAGGATAAAAAAAAGTAAAGTGAGGTGAGTAGCCTACCAGTACAAAAGTGGCATTTGATCAAAACTTAACAGCATTTGTACTATATAATGAAATTATACATCAATTTATATATCCTTTCTTTTGTTTTAGTAGGCTAACTACCTAAAGGGCCAGGTGCTAGCAAAACTGCTATCTACTTGACAATAGTCCCCATGAAGAGGAAGTAAGTCAGAATGTTGTGCTTCTGTAGCAGATCCCAGTCTAGCATGGCATTTGATGGCACTTTAAGGGCAAATACAGTCCTACTGATGTAAAAAGGTACAGAGTTAAATGCAGTAAGTGCTTTACTGAGCCTGGCAGGGACAAAGTGAGCAGCTGCCACAGAGAGCTTCCTGGTATGTAGAACTCTCTCTTGGTCTTTGAGACATCCTGGGCAGGCTAACCCATCTCATCCTGGAACTGAGGCGAAGCACCGTCTTCCTGTTGTAGTTCCAAGGATTTCAGTGGAGGACAGTGGGGAACAGCACTGAACCACAGTGAACCACGTATACTCCTGCACTGAACCACATATACTCCCGTAACAAGATAGCTCATGCTACTAAGAAGTGAGAAAAGGGCTGAGGACAGGACCTGGGATGAGCAGGGGAATAATGCTTCTTTTTAGTTAGTTTGTTTATTTTTCAAATGAGGAAGGTCAATTAAAAAATGGCAACTTCTAGGGAAAGGTGAGATGAATGGATAGGGAAATATGCTATCTCCATGCTCTTAAAGAACTGTTCTTTTATGGTATGTAGTGGAAGAAAAGTTGTGCAGGGCTGTTCAACTTCCTTGGCAGCAATCTTGAAAAACTGTGTTTTTGTGTGAACATAGGTCAATTTGTTCCACCTGCTAGACTGAGACGTGCACCACACTGGACGTAGAGCTCTGCCTCACTGCAGATCTACCCCACAGCTACGCTGCACCAAGCAGCAATCACCAATTTAAGACTGCCCATGCTGCACGCTCAGAACTAGCAGCAAGGGGTAGTTTGCCTCCTCTGTGTACTGGGGTGGAGTTACTTTTCTTCATAGCAGCCCAAATGGTTCTATGTTTCACATTTGTGTTGAAAATAGTTAATTACAAATTCCACAATGTTTTAGCTATTGCTGGATAGTGCTTGCTCATCATCTGTTTCTCACTCTGTTTTCTCCCAGGGCATAGTCTAGGATGGGGACAACTGACCTGAACTGACTGGAGAGATACTCATAATACATAGCATTATTATCTGCAAGAAAACCGGGGGAGGTAAGTTTTGTTGTAAGTAGTCACTCTTGGAAGTAGGCTGGACACTGCTCTGCTGCTGGGAAGGTGTGGAATTGCTTTTATATGACTTGCTTTTTTTCCACAATTTTCTTTACTTACTAACCTGTCTTCACTTTGACCCATAACTACTTTTTTGGTTTGATTTGGTTTCCACTTTTTTCCTCCCATCCCACTGGGAGGTTGGAGTGAGAAGTGACTGGAAGGGAGCTTAGCTGCTGCGCAGGGTGAACCCACCAAACCAAAAAAGCAGGCAGTGTTAGCTGCTGGGTGAGTTTGGCAGCAGCAGAGTGCCTCTTGCACAGGGAGCAATTACCAGCTGTGCCTGAGCCATCTCTGTGGAAACAAAGCAGGAGGATGGAAGTGTGCAGCACAAAGCACTGAGCTGCTCACACCGGGGACACAAGAGGACATCTGGGTAAGGACAGAGAGCAGCAATTCCTCACCCATTAGTAATTCACCAAGAGGTTGTCATGCAGGTCTGGTATAGCATGTGACATTTCACACACATGCTAAAAAAGCTAGACTGTGAGCCAGCTACCTAAAGCTCTGCTGACATCTGGTGCTGAACAGAAAATTAGTTTTTCAGTGCAGTAAGGTTCTCCACTTTGAAACACTATCTTATGGGACAGGAGTTGCATTTTTTTCAGCCTGTCTCCCAAAACAGCAGTCTTCCACACAGCCTGCTTGGCATATTCACATGTATAGAGTCTCAGTTCTCAGACAAAGCATCTTTAGGAGTATTTGAAGTTAACAATGAGGTGGAAACTGAAAACCACATATTAATTAGTGGGAACATCACATTTTTGTCAAGATTTGAATCCCTCATGGAGCATAGAGTTGAGTTAATAATCAATGGTCACCTTGATTGGAATAGATTTTCTGTCTTGCAATACACTTCTTGATAGAATTGATAAAAACAAAACATTGATAAAAACATTTTTTTCAAAATCTGGTGTACTTTAGCTTTCAGGTTTACTTTAAAAGGAGTCTAAATTTGAGTACAGAATCTTCTGTGGATTTGAATTCCAAGATGTTTTTCAACTGACCTTTAAGTTTTTTCATAAAATTTGTCTTTTTTACTGAGAAACCTGCTCTTGGCAATATTAAAAGATTCGTCCCAGATTTGTCTATGCTTAGCAAACCTTTGCTTGCAATGCAGTGTCCTGTAAAGAAAATGTTGAAAAAGAATACTGTTTTCAGTTCTGCAAGGAGTTAGCGTAGGAAACTGCACAGTAGCACATATCAAGAATTGTTCATTAAAGAATTTTTGTGGGCTTGGGCCTATTCTTCAAACGTTTAAAAACTGTAAAGAAGATTTTTCCCTTTTGCAAGTTGTCCCTTGCAAATAATTAATTAGCAGTTATACCAAGTAACATAATTCGTTATTTATGGGACAAACTGTGATCCATCCACTGTCTTCTTACCAGTGTCCAGCAGTAGATGCTTTGGATAAAATAAAAAATTGCTATAGATGAATATTCCCATCAGTATCCACTCTCAAGTGCCTGCTATCAGTGGTTTAGGAGCTAAGACTAACCTTAAAACTAAAACCTATTCCTCTTTGCTTAGTAGCTCTAGCAGCTCCACTAATTCAACCTATTCATTTCTAATTTTTTTACATATTTGTTCAACCTGATGACCAATGACAAGGAGTTCCATAGTTTGTCTGTACATATTTATCTTCCATAAAAATAAGAGAGATTTGAGGGAAATGCTTTATGTTTTCAGAGCCATAGAACCATAATCTCCAACAACTAGGGTTAATTAAGGGTTTCTAGGTAATGCTTTTTGCAAAAAAAGTCATTAAGTATTTTAATTTTGCTAATGAGTTAATCAGAAATCATATTTCTCTTTCAACTTTGATGCTCCATCCATTTCTGTAGGTCTCAACACAGCAATTGCCAGGAACAAAACTCAAAATTAATTGTAAATTAATATTAATTTTTTAAACATTCCAGTTTTATGAGACCATCTCAGACAAAACTATTTCTAAAGATCTTTTAGTTTGTACTGCTCCTGTAAATTCTCAGGAGGCATGAAATTGATTAAATGTATCAGTTACCAAACAACATTGCTGGAATGTTTCCATGCTCTCAGAAAACTGTCATTTTTTTCCCTTTCCAAGAAAAAAAAAGGATGAGATGTCTGTTTTCAGGTCGTTGAAGCCAAATGTGTTACAAAACCCCTCAGGATGAAATAATATTAATTGATATGAAATAGTCTGAAACAAAAGCTAGCCATTTCCATGTAGGAAAACTGTGCCACATAATACAAGCATGTTAAGTGGACTGGATAGATATAATCTATTTGAATTTTAAAGTGCTTGTGAGACCCTTCCATGGAAAATCTTTCAGGAAGGTGTATAGGCATAGAAAGGAAAAGGGAAGTGCTGTGACAGATAAAACTAGTTAGGAAAAGCTATGAGACTGAGCAGCCAGCCCTCAACATGGCAAAGTATGTCATATATTCAGACCTGGTCTGCAACCTAAAGAAGTTAATTAGGTCATGATAGTTAAGACTGAATTAAGTCTGAATCATTGCTTTGAAGTGCAAATGAACTATTAGAAGGTGGAAGAGATAATATTCTCCCCAAGAGTATTTTACTAATGCTTTAGCTAAAAAATTGAGCTTTAAGACAACTTTTAAATAAACACAGAATTTGATTTATGAAGCCTGATCTTAAAAATGGGTCTTTTCACCTTGTGCCCAGTTTTTACCACCACTTAGCTCTAATAGTGGAATAATCCAGGCTCCTCCCATATACTCAAATTCACTCAAGGCTACTATCCAGGTTCACAGGCTACTATTGAAGAGCTCCCCTCATTCCTCTGTGTTCGTGACTGAAAGGCTTCTTCATTGCAGAAACAGATGCAAAATGTCCTGGTAATTTCATCATTAACTGTGCTCTCAAAATGCTTGTCTTTCTGCTGTGTGCCTCCGCCTGTCTGCACTAGGGGCTCTAGTCTTTCCCAGGCACAGCTGAGTTTCCCTCTAGGAAAAAAGAAATCCCTATCAGCTCACAGAGAGGGCTCTGCAGCACAGCCCTGAGCTGTACCCACAAGGTCAGAAAGCTGCCACTGGCAGTATCAAGTTCTTTGAGCACTTTCCTAAGTAGAAAAAATTTAGGGATATCCCTGCCTGCAGTGAGGTATTGTTGCCAAAGTAGTCATTCCTTCCAAGCATTTCAAGACAAACATAAGGGACTGCATCTGTTCACAGAGGAGGACTAGACAGTTGAAGAGTAAAGAACAAGGAAAAGGTGTCACTGGGATCAGAGAGCAGGTCCAGACCCTGACTGTTGGCCTGATGTACATGCAGCATCTGTTCTGGGTGCCCCTGTAAAGAAGAAAATTTCCTTTCATTGAAAGTGTTAAGAGTACGGAAATTTGGTGTAATATCTGAGGAGGTGAGATCAAAAACGTTACCCATTCCAAACAGAAAAAATTCAATGTATTAAAAAAAAATAAAAGGCAGCAGAACAGGCCCATGATTACAGTTTTGGTACTACTACAAAATAGAAGCTATATTTGAAAAGCAGATACGAAGAAAAGCTTGAAGAGATATAAGAATTTATCCATATCCGTTCTCTTAAAATAAAATCTACAGTAAAGGAAGAAGGCAGCTTTTTTAGTAACAGAGGGGTCTATTTCCGCCAAGACACTTGCCTTCACAATTGCAAATGAATTGTTTGTGTGGAAATAGTCGTTTAGAAGAACAGTTTAGTTTTGCAACAACCCCCATGATTATGATGAAAGCCCCCATTTTCACATCTTCCTTCTGTCACTGAAAAAACAAGTTTGTTTTCATATAGCAAGAATGCTCCAGCAAGCTCCGGAATTTGCTAGCATTGTTGGCATGTATAAATAGAGCATTTTTAATGTGCCACAGGGAGTCTGCAGCTGCTTGCTGAATACAGACATAAGGCAAATGTTTTGCTCTTGTTACAGATCTACGTGCTTGTCCTCCAAGCTTCTCAGCTCTGAATGAATTTCATTGGAGCCAAGCTCTCACTAGGTGCATTATGTTTGCATAATAAGGAGGATGCCTGCTTGGGATATTTTCTGAAGGTGCTTCATGTTAATGACTGCCTTGGGGCTGAAGGAGAAACACAGACACCTTCCACCTCATGCACAGTGCCTCACTTTGCAAACAGGCCTTCAAAAACACGGCTTTGACTTACATGGTGGAAGAATGTGTTCAGTTCCCTTGAACTGTATTTAGACTTTGCAAATTGTATCTTTATTCACATACTACATGAACTGCTAAAACCAAATTACTTCATTTTACTCCTCCAGCTTTGACTGATAAAGATCTAATTTTCCTTTGCATTGTGATTCTGTCCCTCCACACTACCCTCTCCTTGAGTGGTAAAAGAGGACTTAAGAATTACACCCTAAATGCCTTGCTTCAGACATGAGTCATTGTTTCATTGTTGCACGAATACACCTATTCTTAGATTTAAAATAGCAAAGAGGACAAGTTGCTTGAGTCACCATCCCTTAAATTGTCTGAAATTGAAGATTAACAAGAATAAAGCAACATATTGCATTTCAACAAGGCAAAAAGGGAATTATTTTTAGATATCTGTAGTTGATATTAGGAAGTATTTTATCAGCTGTACTTTTGCTAATAAAAAACTGATGGGAAGTATGTCCCAGTTTTACATTTTGTCTGAAGATTATGCTGTAAAACAAAAATATACGTATATATCCTTTACAGGATAAGTTCATTCGGAGGATTATGTACTGTCAGTAAAATGCAAGCAAGACACATTGGTTGAGGTTGAAAGATGCAGCGAGGTGTGGCCTTAAAGTCAGGTGTCCGGCTAGCAGGAGGGCGGCCAACACCCAGCTGCAAATGTGAAAGCACCCCTCGGCGTCAGAAGGCTTCGGGCTGTGCTCACAGCGGACGGAATCGCTGCTGGCCGACGAGAGTAAAGAGTCCGGACACTCACTGGGGACTTGTCAGATTTATTGTAGCACCAGGGAGTGACAGACACCCACGTGCAGAATCTAACATGTCTACCAGCGAGTGACCAAGAACAAAAGGTGCAACAGGGTTATAAAGGGGAGGAGGGATCTCAGGGAGGGGTTTACAAAGGACAAATAGGGGAAGGTAGGGGAGTGAACTTAGGATAACTGACATGAGGAAAAACCCAATAGAAACAATGTAAAGGAGGGGCCCCGGAGCCACAGCCAATCAAGTCTCCCTAAGCACAGAAGATTCTGGCAAACTAGGAGGAGTGGGGAGTGATTGACTGGGCCCAGGGAGGAGAACAAATTCAAATATAAGGAAACACAGGGGAGGGAAAATCATATAACAGAGAGGATTGACATAAACTGTGGCGGGAGTAACCAAGGTAACCAAATGACAGACAGTACCATGGTGGGAGTTGCCATGGGAACATAATAACTGACAAGGCTAAGGCGGGAAAAACTGGGAGGGCAGAACCATTACAGAAAATGGTGGAGCAATACAAAAAATGGGGGAGCAATTAAACAAACTAACAGAACACACTACAACAGAAAGAGATCCCTGGAGGTCACCTGGTCCAACCTCAGGCCTTAAACAAGTCTCCAGAACCAAGACTGTGCCCAGATGTCTTTTCAATTTCTCCAAGCAAGGAAAGTTCACAACCAACTCATTTACCTCCTTTGCTGCAAGGGAACACAGCTAGGTCATGATCAATTTGGAATACACCAGAACCATTTCCAAAAGGGTTATATTTCTGAACGAAGAAGTCCATACAGCAGTGGGGAAGATGTTGGAAGATTCTTTTAACTTTAGCACTGTAGTGTATGATCCCTAGATTTGTGACTAATGCTTAGTTTTGTCCCCTACTCCTGTGACTAGTAAGTAATTTTCTAGCTAATGTTTCCTTATTTACTTGTATTAGTGATTAATATTTAGCTGATATCTTAATTTTGAGAACAAGGATTGTATATCAGAGCAAAGAATGATCACAGAAGTACATTATGACTTAATGACATTTTTAAGATGGTCACGGGGAGAAAAGATTCATCAGAAGATCTGGAACCATATTCAAATAAGTCTGTGGAAATAATTAGCATATATGCATGTATTCAAAAATGTGATGAATATGTATTGGTTTTAGGAATGCAACCTGGTCTGATAGCTTCCTCAGCATGCATACTTTGAGAAAAGATTCCAGCAGTGAATCTTGCATCCAGCAGTGCTAATAAAGTAGCTGGCTTTCTAACCTAACAAATTTGTTGGAGTTTATTTTCTGGTTTTCAGTGACAACCTCCAAATCCTTTTACGCTAGGGTTTATTCTGTCTGGGTGGACCTCAGCTTCTGCTGGTTCCTGGGGTTCTTCCTTCCCAGGCTGCAGAACTTTTTCCTTCCCTGCTTTGAACTTCATGTGGTTCCTCATGAAGCCCATTTCTGCAGCTTACCAGGGACCCTCTGGAAGGCCGAGCAGCCCTCTGGTGTATCAGCTGTCCTCCCAGTTTTGTACTGTCAACAGCCTTGCTGAGGGCATACTCTGCCCCAACATGCAGACTGTGTGAGAACGGACAGGATCGGTCCCAGACTTGATTTCTGGGATGAAGCATTGGTTACTGGCCTCCAACTAGACCCTGCGTGACTGATCACTAACCTCTGCCCCTCCCTGTTCAGTCAGTTTTCAGATGAGGTTGGCTCATCCAGACCATAATTTATGAGCTTCTCTGTAAGATCTTATGGGAGACAGTGATGAAAACATTACTGAATTCAAGGTAGAAAACAACAGCCACTCTTCACTTGTCTACCAAGACAGTCAACTCATTGTGGAAAGTTATTAGGTCAGTAAAAATGACTTGGTGAATCCATGCTGACCACTCACAACCCTCTTTATATTCAAACTAGTAATTTGGCCTCTAGAATATTATTAAAACTCTCTTGTTCTTTTCTGTTTGTTAGTAGTACTGCAATAAGGATGAAGTAAAACAACTATGCTTTGTATTTTCCTGTTGCAAATTTTGTGCTCAGTTGCAATTGCTAAAACCTTTTGATATTACAACAGAAACCTGATCTAGAAAGGGCTCAAGTCAAGGTATGAAATGTCACTAGCACTGTCCCTTTCCTCTTATCCAATAAGATATAGCATTTACCATCGCATCATGTGAACTTGGACTTCTGTATGCACTTGAAAGTGCTTAAAGATCCTTTTGATCTGGCAGGACTTTTCATATACTCATGCTGAACTTTTATTAGCATTTGAGATTTTTCAGTCATGTTTCTCTTGTTTATTTCAAAGAAATCTGGAAAATGAGGAGCAAAACTCCAGCTCTGCCTCTGTGTGTGGAAGGTGTTTTACTGCCAAGAACAAACATGGATTTTAAGCTATTTTGGCCACAGAGCAATCCTTTGTGACCTTTTAGCTGAATTTTTAAGCTGTGTATTAATGTCTTCCTCTTTTCTCCCAAACTGACATGTTACCTAAAAAAAGTTCAGTGTACAAGGATGAAGCTCCTTGCCTATGCCTCTACTGCTGCTGAGAAAAATTCCAACTATTTTGCTTGAAAGAACTCATACACATCTAGACTACTAAAAAGAAGAGCTTGAGCCTTGTTTGCTTTGCTTTTATTAACACAGTGCAAAATACTATTCTTCCGGAGTTTTTGCTTCCTTTGGGCGCCCATATGAGGCCTATATTAAACCCATGCACACCCTTAAGCCAGTGTGGTCTTTATAAGCAGTAGATTCAGCACTTTTCTCCGTGAAGTTGTAAAATTGAGTAAGACTGGATGCAAGCCAGCATGCTGAGGACCCAAAATTTTGTTTCTATCTCAGCCACCATTAGAAGTTTTCCCTTGAGTCTACAGCTTTACTGTGTCTAGGCTTCTTGGCACCAGAATGGCTTAGCACAGTGAGGCTGTAGCTCAGAAGGGAGCTCCATGCACCATTATAAATTTCTATGCACTATTTTTCTGGAGATTCCAGGGTCACCTTGTCTGATAGAAGTAATCACAGAACTATAAAACTAAATACCCTATTACTGCACAGAGATGACGTGCAAAAGTAGCAGGCATATTGTTCTCAATACTTTTCTGAACGATAATAGACAAGGTCATAGTCTCACACTTCTAGAAAAAACTCCTACAAAAGAAACACGCAGTAAGAGTGTTCACTAGGACTTTGCTTTGTGTTACACAGAGTGAGAAATGGTCCAAGGATACTGTAACAAAGCCTGAAACTTCCCATTTCAACTGCAGCTATTATTTGTTTCTGATTTGCATTCTGGCTTAGACTAGCAAACTGTCCCCAGATGTCGCAGTCAGTCCTTTCCACTTGTCTTCCTGCTCACTCATAATCATTAATGCAAGCATGGATACATTTTAACATCTCAACAACAACATAAACTCAGAGCAATCATATAGCACTGCAGACAGCCAAACATTATTATATGAAAAGGGGGATAGCTCCTGAAAACTGCTTTCTTCCTGGGCTGAAAAGAGAGCTTAAAGCTCAGCATTACCTGCCAGGGTTCACTCAGATCCCTTCCAATACATGCATCTGGACTCTGAACAAAAAGCCCCAGCCTGAGAGACCTCAGCTGTGTGAAGTTTAAAAATGAGAGAATAGAGTATACATTTTGGACCTCAAGAGAGGGCAAGAGTCCTGCCTGAGTAGGTCCTGGTGGTATGTGAAGCTACCACACTGTTAACCCTTGCAGCTTGATACTATGTTTTCAGAGCAGAATAAGGTGAGGTCAGGACGCTATGATCAGGCAGTGGTAGATAATTCCGAGACACCAGGCTAATTTAATGCACCTTGCCTTACTATAAAGGTCATGGTATTAAGACTCAGGCATGATATTCAGTTCTACTGGGAGGCTTATGCTCAGCTGGTTGCTGTTCCGCTTCATTAAATTTATTTCTGCTCCTGTACAATAGATTATTGTAACTGCAGGCCACATGATTGAAGATAGGCTTCACTCAAACCAGGAGCTCCTCTGACAGCTGTGTGACCAGACCAGCTACTGAGCTGTGTAGGCACAAGAGCTTTGGAAGAAAGTGGTGCTACATATATAGTCAGCACTGGTTTATCATCCCAAATATTTAACCCGAGTAAAGCCCACATTTGTAGATTTACAGGATCCAGGCATATTTTCCCACCCTTAAACCTCTACCCCTTGTTTTATGGCTTTTGCAGTTCTCAGAAATGTAAAGCTGTCCTTGTGAGACTTTGCATAGCCATGAGTTTTAATCATCTGAGCCTGCCATACAATGGACTTCTGTGTAGTAATTTTTCATGGGAAAGATTTCTACCAGGAAGCCAGGTTTTAATGCCTGCTTTCCAGCTTTGGCCCAAGCTTGGCATCTGTTGACTCTGCCCCACACTGAATGGCACAATTAAATGAACATGCCTTGAAAGTATTATATATCCTGAGCTGGGAAGAGAGTTTGGCTTGCTGGACAACCTGCCCAATGGTCTTTGCACCCTTTCACCATGACAAGAACCAGTGGCAGAGGTACCCTAGATGTGGAGAAGGCCATGTTGAGAGAAACTGGGAAGAATAATTCTCAGGAGTAAGGTAAAACAGGGAAAAAACTTGTTCTACCAGCACCTTAATGTAATTTTAAACAGCGTTTGAGATAACATTTTTCGTTTGTTGAAGGAATGCGAGCCAAGTACCACACGCACATGGGAATGAACCCAGAACCTCTGGCCCTGAAATTATGTGTTTCAAAGGACTAATCAATGCCTCCACCTACCTCACAGTATATCACTGATGTTCACACGTTTGCTTCAAAAAGTAACAGATGAGGCCCATCAAAATCAGAAGGGAAGCCAAGATGTTCCCACACTTGATGGTCCTGCAGGAAAGAGGCATGGGGCTCTTTCCAACCATCTTACTTCCAGTGTCTTTGTTCTAAGAAAATCAAGTGTTACATCAGTGTTATTGTGGAGGAACCATTTCAAGGAGAAAGTATGATGTCTGCAGAAGAGAAAGCAGGCTGTAGGATTAATGCAGGTGTGTACAGGGTCTCTGCCCCAAAAGGCTAACAGACCATGTAGGAGATGCTTCCTAATTCTTTATTCTAGTTCTTCATGAAGTACAAAATCAGCAAAAAAGAAGTAAAACAAATACTGTTCACAGTAGATCTAAATGAACTATGGTTTTCATACCTCTTGGTACAAACTGAAAGATGAAAGGAAGGTTAGAGGTTGCTGTTCATATGAAAAAGTGGCTTGGGACATTTCCTGTCTGGTGTGGGGAATTTTCAGTATGAACATGGCCACCATGCTGCTCCCTTCCAAATGTACCATTTTCTTGTGTGCAGCTTTGAGTCTGATATCATATTCCTCTATGCCCCATGCCAACTAAGTGAATTGCCAGAGCTAGGAACAAAATTTTTCTTTGCATATGAGCTCATTTTATGATAGAGAGGTCCCTTCATGCATGTAAGTCGGGCTTTGTGCAAGAGAGCAGACACTTTTGACCACATAACTTCCATGTTTCTATGTATGGGACATGTTGGAAAATTCATTTGCCTCGTACATCTTTATCTTATGTCGCCCACAGAACAATTGTGCTCTTCTATCATGGTGTACTTTCACCTGTATAAAGTTCTTACAAGCTTCTGTTTGTGATGCCTTGTCTGATAGAGCAGCAGCAGGACAATCTCTGCTGTCATACCAGAGCTCTCTGATGTGTCAAAGCCCTCACACTGAGTGACAAATTTGTTAACCACCTTCCAATATTCTTCCTAGCTGCTTGTTACCACTTCAAGAGATGTTGTGTAGACTCTTTAGACATTGCAAACTACTTTTCCTTCTTTGAACCTAAGAATTATCATTGTCACACTGAAATTATTGTCACACTGAAATAGTGTTATTAATTACTATTTGTTTAAATTGGGTCCCTAGCAGATGCCTTAGCAAATCAGTTAACCATATTTGGATGAGGCTACATACCTGCCACAAGTAATTAGATGTCTCTTCACCACAGGACCAAGAACTATCAGGAATTAGAGACAACTCGGAGTCACCACAGTGCCAGTCTGTGTCTTGAGGACAGGATACATTGCTCTGGATGACTAGGAATTAAAAATTCTACTTATGTCAAATGCAAGTGGCTCTCAAACATTATTAATGAGTGCAGCAGGTTTAATCCCAATGTCACTGCTAAAACTGCTTGCAATGCAGTGCCCAAAAGTATTGAACTTCCCTGCTTATATTCAAGAAGCTAAGACAGGCTAATTTGATTTTTAAGCATGTTTAGTTCAGACATTCAGTGATTAAGCAAGCATGTACCTGATGTAAGTAGTAGCTCATCAGTTTCCGATGGGGTATACAATGCAAAGAACTGAAATTCAATGTTTGGAAAATCAGAGGTTGTTTCCAGTCTAGCCTTACTGAATTCTTGAAGTAATCCAACATTTCCAGCTTTAAAATAATTATTTTCTCTCTGAAATTCAATCCATGGAAAGAATGGCCCCAAGTCAGTCTGAATGTCACTACAGTCTTCCTGATTACAAACAGGCTTTGCTCTTCTGCCAGCTCAATTCTGCCCCAGAAAGTAGGGGCTGTGCAGAACCCCAAACCATGGGCTTTGGCCTTTTCCCCAGGCAATGAACAGTTGGCGCTCCAAGCAGAAGCTTGGAGAACTTCAGAATGACAGCAAGTGAGTTATTCCACTGAATTCAAATATTGCCATGGACAGAGAAGTTGAAACCTGTTAACAGCTTATTTCTTCTCATGTAACTCACCAAGATTATCACATCAAGTAGGTATTTTAGACCCACTCAACATTTGACGTAATCCAATTTTTAAAACACATTCTTCCTTTAAGATTGTGAAGGCAGGTGAGTTTTGTTGTGGAGTACTGGTAATTTGTCCCTGAGCCCATCTGAAATTTTATCCCTTTTCCACCTGAGTGCATTTTTCCCATTGCAGTCTTTCACACTGCTGTCCTCAAGAATTTTCAGTGATTAATTTCTGGATGCAGTAGTCATTTTGCAGGGGCTACTTGAAAACAAAACAAGCAAGTCTCTATTCTACTAGAGCAATTTTGATGCCTTTTTGTTTCTTTACAACCTCCCACACAGTCATCATTTTTTTAACTTTTCCTCATCTCTGGGAGAACTGACCTAGCCTGTACACCAGCTGGCATTGCCTCATCCCCAGAAATAGCCTGGAACACCAGATTTGGAACTGCTCAACACCTCCTTCTCAGAGCTTTTGAGAAATGCATTTAACAGGTCATTTTTTCACCACTGTGTTTTAGACTCAGACCTAGAGTCCCCAGTGCTTATCCAAGTTTTTTTCT
This sequence comes from Ammospiza caudacuta, assembly GCF_027887145.1. Classification (NCBI taxonomy): domain Eukaryota; kingdom Metazoa; phylum Chordata; class Aves; order Passeriformes; family Passerellidae; genus Ammospiza; species Ammospiza caudacuta. The sequence continues at coordinate 24,656,730 of NC_080632.1, forward strand.
TTGTCTTTGATCTGGAATGTGCCACAGTTATGTGGAGAAGAGGAAGAAAACGAGAAATCAATAGATCCTGAAAAACAGATGGAGGTTGCAATTCAGACTAGGACAGATAAGCAAGCTCTGGCAGTGATCCGGGTAAACTGCATTGCATTTATAGCTCTAAATCACTTCATTTTCCCATATCTGATGGGCTTAGATGCACTGGGAATGTGTCAGATACAGTGATCAAGCTTAAGGCTATGGGATTCTTCTCCTTTGTGATATGCTTTTGTCTGAAATCCTTTTTTTCCATTGCATTTGAAATTTGTACATCCAGGAGAGTACATAGGTGTGATTTTAGCACCACAAAATCCGAGCCTTCACTTGAACTGTGCAAATGTGGGAATCAACCATGAAGATTCAGAACTGGCAAATAGTTTTTAGTGACCAACATACCTCTGCTATGCACAGATGAATGGAAGAAAAGGTTTGCCTGGACAGCCCTAAGGAAAGGACAATTGTACCCGGTCTTCCAGTTTCTGTTTTCTCTCTCACAATAGCTTTAAGCTTCTTATCTTTTAGTTTAGGTTTCTTGTCACTCAGGCAAAATTTCACTTTTGAGCTTAAAAGTGCCTCAGCCTTTCTAGAAAAATCACTAGAGAACAGGGTAGCTGCATCTGTCTCTGGATGTGTTGAGTAAAGGCTACCTCATGGATTAAGTTCTTTCTTAGCACCAGTGAGCTAAAAGGTCACTTTCCAGCGCCTAAGATTTTGCAAAGCATACCCTGCCCATGTAACAAAGGGAGCAGACCCAAGGCAGTCTTTGGGGATGCAGCTCAGTGTGTTGTAACAGTGAAGGATGCAGGGCCCAGATCCTCATCATGAGCAGTTTAAATCTAGTTTGAAAGGTATTCACAACTCTAAGGTGCACAGAAATAATGAGAGATGACACAGACAAGATTTCTGTAAGCTGAGGGCTGGCTAGCAAAGGAAACCTCTCTGAGAGATGAGCACTCAAAAGGTGTGGGAGCTCTCCATCCAGGCTCAGACTGAAACTGAATAGCTATCTTTCTTATATTAGGTGATACTTGATGTCAAATATGAGACCCATCCTAAGCAACATTTTCTTTGCATTTTTCAGTGCACACATGCATGCAGTAAGCCATGCTGTGTCACTCTGATGTCCTCTGATGGTCCTGTGAATATTTGCCATACATTGAGTACAATTTTCAGTAATTCCATGTTAGCCATTTTCAGTGTTAATATGGGTGAAATTAATACAAAACTGGGGTCATGGTCTTTCTTTCTTGATGGTTCTGTACATTCCTGCTCAGAAAAACTACTAGGCCAAGACAAGCTTCAGGTGAGCTACAGCACTGAGCTGCATCCCCAAAGACTGCCTTGGGTCTGCTCCCTTTGTTACATGGGCAGGGTATGCTTTGCAAAATCTTAGGCGCTGGAAAGTGACCTTTTAGCTCACTGGTGCTAAGAAAGAACTTAATCCATGAGGTAGCCTTTACTCAACACATCCAGAGACAGATGCAGCTACCCTGTTCTCTAGTGATTTTTCTAGAAAGGCTGAGGCACTTTTAAGCTCAAAAGTGAAATTTTGCCTGAGTGACAAGAAACCTAAACTAAAAGATAAGAAGCTCAAAGCTATTGTGAGAGAGAAAACAGAAACTGAGAGACTGGCACTTTTGGCTTATACTGTTTGGTTTGTTCACTTTCTTTTCTTTGTTTACATAGCTCATGTTCTGATAGCATCAGCCTGACCTTCCATCTCCCCTTAGGAAACAGAAAGCACACAATATAAGTCAGGCAGGTGCAGACTATACAGATTTCCGACAAAGGCACAGCTTGACAGGCTGTAGAAAGCCCTGGTGGAGCTGAACCTTAGCTTTGCAGTACTGAAATGCAGAACTGGCGGCATTCACTCTCCTATGTGTTCTTGGCAAGAAAGTTTCTTTGTTAATAGAGCATCAGTAGCTTACCCCCCTCATAAAGGCATTTTGAAGAGTTATTCCTGATCCACTGATATCACCTTCTGTTTTGTCTGTTGAAACATAGCTAATACATTAAGGTATCACTTCTGTTTAGAAAAGAATTTTCCAGATACCATGAACAGCCCTCCTGATGTGTTGATGGAAAGGAATCCAAGCCCTGCACTGCACAACTACTCTGCTGAAAGGAATGCAACAGAATGACACTTTTCTCTGCCAAGGCCTAGGCTCTGAGTGGCTTAAGCTAGGAACAGCCTTAATATTTTCCCTTTCCATGGCCCAATGTAACTGTCATGGTTTAAGACCTAAGCAGAAAGTAACCAGCCAATTACTTGCCCAGTGTGTAATTTACTGCAAATCCTGCCCTTTAGTCAAGAAGGTTTCAGGGAAATTTGTTATTCAAGTGTCACTGCACTGCATGTAGCTGTTCTGGGAAGACATTTAAATTCTCAATCAAACTTGGAAGAATAAGCCTACTTGAGTTAAAGAGCAACTATGCTTAGAGTCACTTAAATAGCATACAGTGAGTGAGGAGTATAAGAAACATTAGTTAATCCCATAATTTTACCTTCCTTCTGCTTCTCCTCTTCAAACTATTTGGACAGAAATGAATATAAAAATTATTATGTCAGTGCTAGCTTACAAAAAGAAACACTAAACACCCCCACTGAACTGATTTAAGGAGGGCTGAGCAGCCCACATCTATCTGAAAGTTGGACTCAGATGTCACTGCTGATTTTGGGGAATGCTGGAACAATTTGACCCAAACCAAAGAGGTTTTTTCTTCAGAATGGATTCTTCATCTATGCTCCAAGAATCAGCTTGGTAAAAGACACTACAGCCCTTGTGTAACAACATGCAATACAAGATTACTGAACCTTAGCTAGGTGTGAAAAATTGAAGGAAGCAGCATTTCCAGGAGTTTAGGGGAGCAAGTAGCACACCTCTGCTGCCCTCAGAGCTTGTCCTTCATCTCTGATTATATGAAGCCAGATGAAACTTGGCTGGCTCATTGATAAATGTGCATAAACCAAAGTAATGCAGAAACCTTTCTGTGTGCCAGGAGCCCTAGCCAGATTGCTCATGGATGATGAGATGGAGCAATTTTTTTCAGTCCAATGGGGAACTCAAGAGAGGCCTTTCTTCACAAATAATTAAAGGATTATCTAACTAGGAACTGTCAGAAGGCAGAGTGTAAGCAGCCAACATGATGATTTTACTTATTCATCTTTTAGTGCATCATTCTGTTTGTTGGATGAAATAGAAACTAGTAAATTTAGCACAGGGCTCATAAAATATTTTCATTGACATAAAAACATTGTCTCTCCTTGGGGAAACCAGTGTTATAGCTTTGCAGGACATCTCCTGCTCAGCTTTGAAGCTTTTATGGACAACAGCCCTCATTAATTTAGGCAAGTGGGTTTGTTTAATGTTAGCTATGCAGTATGATAAATGGCTCACTGCTGCTTTGCCAATGATTTCTGAGGCAGGAGTCCTCCTTTGTCAGCACATCACAGAAGGGGCTGAATTTAAACATTCCAAAAACTACACCAAAGAAATTCTCTGGTCAGAGCAATTAGTTTTCCTAATGCAAAAGGGATGCCTCCTAAAATTTAGCGCAACACATTGCTAAAATTGTGGGTTTTTTTAAAGTTATCACTGTATAGGATCAATTCTTTAGCAATTGAACAGCCAGCCAGTTCAGGCAGCTTTATGTGTTATGCTAAGAGATTTGCAGGAGATGTTCTCTATTTCCCTGTACAGGCCATATCCCTGCAGTCAACTCTGTTAACTGCATTAGTCTGCCTAACTATTTACCCTCTTCTCACACTACCAGACCCCTAACAAATGTTACCCCCTTGGTTCTTTGAAGGACCTACAAAGGTGCCATAGAACATAGGGGAGCCTCTGCTCTGCTTGTTTATAAGGACTACTATCACGTTATCTTTTCTAAAATTCTTGGGAAGTTGGTGTAGGAATATGCCCCCTGTTGACAGAGTGACAAAACTATGCTTTGTCTCCTTAAAAAAGGAAAAAAGCCTGGAAGTTTCTCTCCACAATTAGGTAAAAAGACACCTCATAGGACCTTGGGGACCTCACCTCAGACTTAAGGATGGCTAATTGGAGAGGAGCCAAAAAGTTCCGCCTGAGCAATTCACTAGAAAAAGAAGAGAACAAAGAAACTAATCACTTCTGTGGGGTGTTTTACCAGGAGCAAGAACCTCTTGCACCTGGCTGGGGTTTCTCTGTAAGGAGTTTTGTAATTTTGCCTTTTATGGAAACTTTTCTGTTTCCAACACTACCACAGTAGCCATCCTGCTGATTTTACACCTTCTAAGGTAGCTGAGCTCTCTTGGGTGTGTTATAAATCTCCAAGAGCTTATAAGACCTGGCTCAAGGAGACCATATATCAAGAGGGACCAGCAAGGAAGCAGTTCCTGGAAAAAAAGAGTAGTTCTCACTCCATGCAACTCTTCCAGAAACCTACAGCTAGATCAGTGTAATGCACAACTCTTACTATTTTCAGAAGTAAGCTGCTTTTCTGTTTAAGTATTCACTTCTGTTGTGAAGTGACCTCTGACATGTCTCACTTTTCAGAAGAAAAATCCACTCGCTTTTCATTGAACAAGCTAAATATGCCCCAACAAGGGTCCTCATTATGTAGGAAGGAATATTTCTGCATTTCATTCAGGTGTATTATCTTCTGCATTGTGACTGCATTGTACCACATTACTGCTGCTGTAAGTCTAACATTGAAGCCCCACAGAATAGACAACAACTCCAAAAAGAATAATAATTATTAGTCTGCCAGTACTGTGGTTCTCCACAAAAGTTCGGGGATTCTGCTCGTATGGGCACACAACTTTTCTTCAGTATGTTTTCCAGTATATTTCACCATCTTTGTACTTTCAACCTTGCCTCTCCTGCACCCATAGGAATCTCTAAGTACTCAAGCGAAACAAATCCATTCGGGAGTCAGCTTTTAGACTGAAAAAACCTTGAATAGTTTTGGTTGACTGAATTTGAGAAATTAATTACAACTGTTTTCCATATAAAATGTAAGCGTTGGGATACTACACTGGCATGAACAACAGGCCTTTTGTACAGGCCTTTGATTGTAAGAAGAGAACAGACCTCAAGTAATGACACAAAACAGCCCTGTATTGCCAACAAGAGTCCAGCAAGTCCCTCTGGTAGCAGAAGCCCTAGAATCATGAAAAGTCATCTTTCAATGAACTACTTGGTATCTACTTTATTTAATCAAGGTTATTCTATATATCAAAGTTTTAGCACAACATGTGTCTGCATCAAGTATTACAAAGCTGTTACATATACTTATGGAGACATGGTTTTAAATAGAAGTATAAATTTTTTTATTTTACCAGTTTACTGATGGTTATAGTCCTGACATATTCCCATATTTTTCAATGAAATGTCAAAATAGTTTTTACTATAACAATAATTATACAGCTATTACTGTATGAGCTGCAACAAATGTTCAAGCTGATATTCACTGAATACTCTCCTGTTGTAGTCACTGAGGATGGCACCGCATACTTGAAATTATGTTTTCCAAGTGAATTATTCAAACTTATAAGACTGAAGCATTGTCCAGCAACACAAAACACTTTGACCAACACAGGGGGGTGTTACTCAGTTCCAGTCGACAGTAAATGAAATGCTGCTTGTAGCTAAGCCCTGTAAGTCCTTGCCTAAGTTTTGGTGGGACTGGAACCAGAAGCTACTTTCCCTTTGGATGGAAAGGATGATATTGGATGAAGAAGAGACAGACATCCTCCCTCCTTTGAAGTTGCAGCACTTCCTGACAACTCCCTGAAGACTCTGCGCTGTGCCACAGGGCTGAATGACATGGAGGTTCAGGAGAATTTCTGGTTCAGATCCTGTGATAATGGCACAGTCAGAGGTTCCTTCTGGCCAGTGCTTTGTGAGGGGCAGCTTCCTCATGTGAAGGCAAGCATGCAGCCCCACCTGGGAAAGATCCTTCCCTTCTTGGGGGATGCACACACACACACTCAAATGCACCCATGCACACCCGTGGTCACACACGAGGGGATTGTGTGTTCACTGCTGTTACACTGCAGCCTGGGTGTCTAGGAGGATTTTAACTTAACCATCTCTTAAACATCTGTTCTTTTTCTTGTTTACTCTTAGCCTCTGGATCACAAGAGTAAGTCCCTACGCCATCCAACCAGATGCTTTTTCATTTAGATTTCAGATTTGCTTGCTTCTAATTTTTTACTCCCAGTGCACACAATCTTATTGTGTAAATAATTCAAAGCTTCTTAGCAAAACTGGGACATGTGGGTATGAAGAGCTGTGATTAGACTGGTAATCTGGAAGTCTGAACAATTTCAAAAGTTCAAAGAAAAAAAGCATTGAAAATATCTTCTATTTCCAAGCTGGAAGACATGCTGAAGGAATCATTTCTGCTAATAATGACAGCAGTTTTGTAGCTCCATACAGAAGAAATGAAGTTCTGCTAGTACACTCACTATCAGCTATGGGGTTAAGTATACAGTAATACTGTATACTTCATTATTCAGGCTTTGCATTATCAAATGGAGTTTCAGGAAACTGAAGTTAAGCATCTAAAATACAGTGAGAGCATTAAATTAAAAAACAAATGCCCAGAGCAGTTGTGGTTTCCACTATTTATTTCTTAAATCATTGCTACTTGAAAGTCTGTAACAGAATATCAGTATATCTAGCAGTCTATTTCAAGGAAACCAGGGAACCTTGCATTTCATAAAATTGATATGCAAAGAAAACCTATTGAGAAAAAAATTAAAAGGTAATTTATCCTGAATTCTTCCATTCTGCCCCTTAAAGCAGTCTCCAGGCAGCATTTAGAGGACAATTTTGGAAAAAAATACCAACTCAATACAAGTAACTTTGTTTACCCAGAGTACCTGACTGGTTTCCTTTATTATTATTTCCTTGACTGGTTTTCCTGTTATTAGCTATTGACCTTACAATCTTTCTCATTAATAACATCAAGTCACTTATTTCCTACTTTACAATATCATAAGGTTGCCTTCACTCACAAAAAGTATATCTTCTACTCAAGGAGGTTTTCAGAAAAGCACAGACTGCAAGAGATAATGTATGGGCTGCAAGTCAAGGAGCAAAGTTTTGCTCCTAAATCTGCAATTGGTTTGCTATGACGTTTTGGACAAGCTACACCTTTCCCTCCATGTCTATTTTCCTTTAATCACTATGTTCACTTAAATGACTTTGAAGGAGGGAAATGTTTCTTCCAAGGCCAGGGCATTTGAGTAAGATTTTTCTAATTTTTGAATCATAGTTAGGTGTTCAAACCCCAGCATAGTAAATAACTTTTCAGTCTCTCATTTGGTAATTAGGGTTAGGGAACAGCTCATGTAACAGGAGGCAGAGACCTGACCAACATTATATGGTTAATACCAAGGTTTTCCTGCTCTTAGCAGGACTATATTGGGTTTTTCATGTCAGTAGGAAGGAACACAGTCCACTCCAAATCAAGCAATGGGAAATTTGTTTTAACAAGACTGAGCTTGATCAGAAACCTCTTTTTCTCACAAAGATCAAAGGTATGGATTCAGCTTGTAAATACGGTAGGCAAAATACCCTGGTATCAGATTTTTGAAGTTAACAAACAAGGAAACACTGTGCATGCACTGTCAGTAGCAACAGAGTTAGTTTTGATGTGTCTTTAGAAAGTATTTTCAACAGAGAATCTGATGACTTATAAGCATTCCTTCCTACAACAACCTTTTAAAAAGCTCTTAGATTGTTTAGATTAGATTAATCCAGGAACTTCTCCATTTCCCCATGCCCTCCTTTCAACTCCCTTAGTTGCGTTACTTCGGGTGTCCAAAATTTAAAAAAAAATCTCTTCTACTGTATCCTACTACTGCAGCAGCCAGTTTCTGAGAAACTGTGAATGCTCAAGGCCAGTTCAGAGAGAAAAAATACCCAGTGAAATTTTATGAGCTCAAGGGCTAGAACAGAGGACTGAGACCCTGTCCATGCAGCAAGGATTCCCTGTTGGTGATCTTTCAGTGCTCCTTTCACAGTGATTCTTAACAAATTCTTACCCAAAAGTAGAATACTTTATTTTGCCCAGACCCTACAAGCCAGTTTGTGTTCATAAGAGAAGAACTACTCCCAGCCAGCCAAAATAACTCTCAGGAAAAACAGAGTGAAGTGTTGCTAGTCCATTTTCCATGTAGCTTGCAATTCTGACCTTTTAACACTTTGCTCAGGAACATGGCAAATAAATCCATAGGATGTGTCATTTGTAACGCTCCGGGCAAGAAGAAATGCAAACTACTCGGTTCAGAGGTAATTTCCTTCCTTTCCAGTTCAGACATTTTTCACTACTAAATGCAAAATTGAGTTAGTTATTGTATAGACATTTGGTTTAAAGCCTGCATTCCTGGAGGTGTTAAAATCCATTAAACAGTGTAAAGTATTGTAGACCAGCCTTAGAGGATTGAGGGTCAATTTTTCTCCTCTCTGGCACTGAAGGAAACAGAGCAGTGAAGAAAAACGTGACTGACAGCTTGTTTTCCTTTGCTCCACATAGCCAATCAGCCAATCCAGGTTTGGCAGAAAAGGGACAGCTCTGAAGAATCAGTGCCCATCAGGAAAAGGCAGGATACAGAGCATTCATTAGCTGCTAACCAGACAGGGACCCAGCTTTGCTCACTGCATCCAAGACATAACCCAGTGACACTGGGTTAACATGGCACACAGCAAATCTGGGGACATGCAGCCCCAGAAGACAGCAGGATTATGCTCCAGCTCCACCAAGCTGGATTATGCTCAAGTGCCATCATGACCTGAGTGACCAAGCCAGACAAATATGCAGAGATGGATGTGTTTCATGGGTGGGCAGCTTTGGACCCTCCAACAAGAAAGGTGATGTTTGGACTACCGCTATTATGCCAAGCGGTAACCTGTGTAGTGGTGGGCTTTGGCCTTCAGCTCACACAGCATCCAATTTTTGAGGAAAAGCAGGAGTAAAGGTGTCTGTAAGTAGCTCTGGCAGGCAGACTGGTCCTCACAGGTGCATAACCAAGACAACAAAGCAGTTACTGAGACACTTAAACCCAAACCCAAGTACAGCTTACAAGCAAGAATATGGCAATGCAAATAAAGTGTGTGAAGTAGAGGACACTATCTCAGAAAACTGAACAAGACTGGTTTTCCCCCAGCCCTGACAGACTTGTGGATTCCCCAAGCTGTTGGCATTAAACAAAGCATCGCCAGCTTTGTACAGGGAGGGGATTGTCCCGCTCTGCTCCGCACTGGGGTGGCCTCACCTTGAGTCCTAGGGGCAGTTTTGGGTTATACCAGATAAAAAGGACATTAAGCTCTTAGAGAGTATCTAAAGGAGGGCAACAAAGGTGGTGAAGGGCCCAAAGGGGAAGCTGTATGAAGAGAGCTGAGGTCACTTGTTCTGTTCAGCCTGGAGGAGAATGAGGGGAGACCCCATTTCAGACTGCAACTTCCTTTGGGGGGGAAGAGGAGGGACAGACACTGATTTCTTCTCTATGACAGAACCCATGGGAAGTTGTGTCCAGGAAGGTTTGGGTTGGACATTATAAAAAAGTTCTTCCCCTTATGCTTATAGTTTTAGCTTTCGTATTTTTCAGATTCTGTACTGCCTTAGTGTGAGACTCTGAAGTTCATATAAGGTGTTAGCAAGTTCTCGTCACAGTTTAGTTAGACAAAACAATCCTTTTACAGCCTGAGAACCAAGGACACTTGCAGCTTCAGGCCCAAAAAGTGTAAACAACAGCAAATTGAGGAGAGCAATCTGGGAGGATGGGACTTCATAACCTGAAACTGTAATTGGACAATTAACCCCAATATGTAAATGGACCAAAACTTATAAAAGCATCAGAACTCCTGACCAGTCATCCATCTTAGCTCCATCTTGGGTCTGTCTTGGGTGCAGCCATGGTCAAGCTACTGCCCAAGGTATACCATTTGAAGGCCTTTTAATAAATACCTACTTTATTCCTTTAACACTGTCTAGCCTCTGTTCCAGGTAGCGCCTCTAGGCATCAACCCCAGATGGTGTTTGGGTGTGGATGCAACTGTCTGGTCAGAGAGAGAGAAAGCCAGATAAACTTTCCCAGGAATTGTTCTGGGGAGTTTTGAGAAGGCTGAGAGAAAGAATTAAAACTATCTTGCAGCTGGTGTTTTGAAAACAGTTGTTTTCTTGTAAGATATTTACCAAAGGGTGTCTTCTTAACTGGCCAGTTGTGTGAAGGGGTGTTAATTAAGTGACCAATCAGGTCCACCTATATCAGAACGATGTACAAAAATAATGGGTTTCTAATAAACTTGAATCAGCCTGCTGAAGAGAGTTAGAGTTACGTGTCACCTTCACTCCCATTCCTGACTGAACAGTGACACTAGGGAACTGGAACAGTGTGGGATCTCAGCACCTCAGGACTGATGTGCAGAATGACCGAGACCACCCTTGGGGGGCTCGGAGGTCCTGGAATGTTGCCAGAAGTGGCTGGTGGCTGGACTTTGATTCTACATGGGAGACGACACCTGTATGAGGATGGGAGGATTTCACTGGGGTAAATGGTGAAGGGATAAGTTAATTAGAGTGTGAAACACAGGGTTTAAGATTTCTGTACAGGGGGGTCTAGAGAAGTAAGATGGAGGAATTGGGGCTTGTCCTGTCCTTCTTCTTCTTCTTCTTGGCCTCCATCTTCTGTGGTGATGTTGGCACTTTGAGATTGGTTATTACTAAAAGTGCACTGGTCAATAAGGGTAAAAGGTATTGGGGGAAATAGATAAATATTGTATATGTAATTTTGAGTATAAAGATAGGTGACCGCCCCGGGGGCTCTCAGTGTGCTCATGGCTGGCTGCTGTGCAGACCTCTGTCGGGCCGAGAGAAAATCTTTTAGATAAACAACTAATAAACACTGGAGACCGAGAAAAAACCTGAAGCCTCTTCTCGTCCTTTGAAGCGTGGGCTGCCCAAGGCCATCCCCGAGCCTTTCCAGGCCATAAAACAGCCAAGAAACCGACAGAACAGGTTCCACAGGGAAGTGCTCACAGCACCAGTCTGACACAGTTCAAGCAGCATTTGAGCAATATTCTCAGGCATATGGTGGGACTCTTGGGGATGATCCTGTGCAGAGGCAGGACTTGGACTCGAGGATCCTTGAGGAGGCCTTCTAACTCAGCTTATTCTGTGATTTTTGTGAGTCTGTGGGTCTGTGGTCCTGATTCTCTTCTCCTCTCCTCCTGGTAGAGCTGTCAGTTTGCATTTGCAAGCTACAAAGTCCTTTTTCCACTGCAGCATGAAATACTGTCCCCATTATTGGGCTAGTACTGCACAATTCTGCCTCAATAAGGTTTCACATTCCTTTGAGTGTACTCCTTGCTGCTGTTTGTGACTTTGGAGCAGAAATGTTAGCATTCCAAAGTTTTTAAAGAGGAAATGTGAGGCTCAGGGCCTGTAATTGCCTCAAGCCAATGTGTAAGCAAGCTTGTCCTCCATACCCTTTTCAAAAATTTAACTCACCTTAACAACACAGACAGCACAGCACTTACGCCTTTGCCCTTAGTCAGGCATGAGAAAACTACAGCCTTCCCATGCATAGGTGGTAATGGAAGCCCAACTGTGCACATGTACCAAACTGAGCCGGAGGTACAGGAAGGCTTTGCTGTTTCTGGCAAGTAATGTTAATGCAGTCATAGAAAATAGCAACTTTTTTAATCATCATACTTTTTTTCAAGAAAAGGAAAGTGTATGGTTGTGCAGGTCTTTCATAAAAGAATAAAAATCCTTTTATTTGAGTTCTTTTCTTCACATCTTGTCTTTAACTAGTTGTTTGTGGTCTGCCTTGCAGCTTTTCAGGTTACCTTGTGAGTGCATGGACTAGTAGAGACCAGCTCTATACATAGTGACTATACTTGGTACAGAGCAGAGAAAACTGGTCATAAATGCATATGAGTAGAACTGACAGAGAAACAGGAATTTACAGAGTCAATAGATGATGCTGAGTCAAATCTCAGCCCTGGTATTCAGACGAGACTGAGCCTATTTCTTTGTATGTCCATGAATGTTTTCAAGTGAAATATCCCAGACAATGAATGTCTCAGTTTTCCAGTCCTGGCTATTCAGATAAAAATCACCAGCCTATTTCTTATGCTCTTATTTCTTATCAGTTCCCTAGACTGCAGAAAAATACAGTTATTCAAGTTTTAAATCTAGCTTGGTACCTGATTAGCATGGGTAATCATGTTAATGTATGCACCTTTTAGCATACTAATAAGAAGTTCATACAGCTTTTTTTCTTTCTTAATATCCATTAGCTGTGCCAATTTTGGTTTAGTCTTTTTAATTGCTCAAACATACCCTAAACAAACATAAATTACTTGACTAATACACAGGGTTTTCCCACAAAAGTTCTTTCCCTGGATTTTCACACTATTCCTTGCAAATTTGTACTCGTTTCTCCAGCATGTGCCGTCTCCTAGTTGCCCTGCTTGGTGAGTTCTAATTTGTAGGATCTCCAAAACTCTTCATCATTAAGGTCTGATTTTTTCCCACAATTGTAGGACTTTTGTAGGTTCTATTCTACCATTTGCAGGTATCCTCAAGAATTAAATCACTGCTGTAATTAGAAAAACTGGGCAGTGCAAGTTGTCCTTTTCCTCTGACTACACTGTCAATGTTCATGTGGGGACCTATCGTACTCTGACATACCCACATGGGTACCAGCCAAGAAGCCAAGCAGTTCTACTTCAGTGAAGATATCTAGGAACACAACTCCAGCTGATGCCAATATTTTTTAAGGCATTGACTGAGTAAATTGAACTACATCTATTGTTACAGTGGTGTTTTGAAATTAGCAAAAGCTTGAAAAAGGAATCTGGAGTTCTCCTCCACACGTCTCTCATGCCCAGGTATGTGCTTCAGGCACCAATGCAGTGGTTTCCAGGCAAGCTGTGAATACAAAAGTAGTGGCAATCAGGCCATCACCCTAAAAGTGCAGTCTCTGACATAGTCTTGTGTTACACCAAAAGCAAAGGCTGGTGCATATAAAGAAATTTCAGCATTCTTCATCTAGGATTTAAAGACTTCTCAAATAGAGATGTCATGCCAGGATCAGGCTCATTTCATCACTGGATTTTGTAGAAACACACTGTAGAAAGTGGTAATTTTCTCGTGGAAGAGCCTAATTTTCTCTAGTTCCCTCACATGGAAGAGCCTAAATTTCTATAAGTGCCCATAGAAGATATTATTTTTTTGTGTGTTTCTTATCAACTTTTCTCTGAGCAATTTATCCCTGCTCTGTCTCATTAGTTCCTGAGACAGAGCAGCCAAGAAGATTGCTGCTTTTTTCTTTACAGCACAGAACTGAGAAGCTGTTTGAGGGGACCCAGTGAGATCTGAATTAAGTAGCCATCTCAGAGGAACAGGGTCAACGGTATACTGTAAACCAGTGAGGTATAGCCAGCCAAGTTTCATTGGAAACTAAGTTCAAACTGCACTGATGTAAACTACCTTCACCCAGAAGCTGTATGAGTTCACACACACACACACACACACACACACACACACACACACACACACACACACACACACAGGATTTCTTAGCATTAGGTGCCTATAAGATTACCTGGTGCCTTCCTACAGACCTTTTGGCAGAGCACAGATTGTAGACAGGACCTGATCAGGACTATAAACTGCATACAGCTCAAACCTGCTGTTTTTCACTAGTTAATGTCACTGGTTTACTTAAATGCTTGTTATATAGACCTCTGCATGTCAGCAGGAAATGAGTGCTCAAAGGCACCAACACCTCTGCTTGTAACACTGTTCAAGTACTGCTGTGATTACTGTAAAACAGGTAATTGGCAATCATAGCACACGTGGCTCAGTACTTCCATATTCAAATTACTGATAGAATTTGTCTGCTTCATTCATCATTAATAGCAGTAGCATTCCTGGTGCCTTAGACACAAAACCACATAAAAAGTCTGTAAAAAGCATTAGGTAACTCCCTCATGACATCTTACCTCTTGCCAGCCCATCTGCACCCATGATGTGATGAGGATCATAGGAAACTGTCCTGCTATTAAATTGATACAGTTAACATCCCAGCTCTGAGGCCTGCCTCACCACAAGCACTGTGTAAGTGGAAGTCATATCTTTTGGTCATAAGTGTGAAGGCTTTGGGAATGAAGAAATCTTGCCCTGTGTCCTACAGTTCCCTTTATTCTTGAAACAAGACAATTAGCTGCACTGACCTCGCAGGAGGAAGGAGGCAGCTCTGAGAGGTCTCAAGAACATTTCCATGGTGCAGGTAGGCTGGGAAAGGAGAAGAGAGTATGAATAGTAATGGAGGAGCAATGGAGTTCCAGAGAAGCGTCTTGTCTACACCTGCATGGTAAACAGACACAGACATAGGGAAAGCTGAAGGTAAGGAAAATTATGCCTTTCCTTCATTCGTCTATCAAAACAATACACATTGCCAGCTTAAGTGTGACACAAGACCTGGCAGAGTGGAGTGGTGGAGTTCTGTGTACAAACTGCACTACTTCTTAAATCCATTTCCAAATTACTAAAACAGGGACTTTCCAGAAAGTGAAAACAATCACTCTGAACAACTTTTTGAGTTATCCTAATTTGGTAAGAAAATGGTTTACAGAGTCCATGTACAGAAGGGTTTTGCTCTGATACAGCTAAGTAAATTTATGGTTCAGCTGGTCCAGTGAACAAGGATTTGGTAGTTAGATGCAGGGAACTCTATTAACTTCACTGAAAATATTTCTGCTTTAATTACCTTTCCAAGCCAAGATATCTACTGGTTTCTGAAAGACACATCTCAGTTACTGGCTTCCTGTCTTTTAGAAGTTGTTTTGGGGAATGGACTGACATTTTTATGCTATTCCTGATCAAGAGTTGGTGAGTTTCTGCTCAGGGAGCAGAAGAAGTAAGTAGCTGTAAGCCTGCATGATAGAATTACCAAGGATAGAATATGACAATTACAATAGTTCCCTTTTTTAGCATTGATTTTACTCAAGACATTGTAAATTTTCTAATTATATCAACAGAATGTGTGAGTAGAGATGACGATAAAGCTAGAGTCTGCAAGAAAAGACATGGCCTTTTTGATACACGTTCTAAAATGTTCTCAGGCTTGGGCTCAGGAGTTACCCAGTTCTACTGTGATAAGAACAAAACTTGCCAATGTTTTGATTAAGCAAGGTATTAGTGCAAGAAAATAGGTACAAAGTATTAATGCTGCCCTGGAGATCTACCAGACATTCAGCAGTGAAGGAACTGAGTTAATAGCAGTCAGGCTTTTAGATTCTGGAAAAAGTAACACAAGATGAAGTTGCACAGGAAAATGCAAGCAGACTGTATCTCCTTGGTGCACTCGTACCAAAGTTACACCATCCATCTGTGAGAAACTCCATCACTGTGCTTCAGTACACTATTTTTGGTGTTTGAAAGCTAACTTCGTATCAGATGCCACAGTGGAGCAGAAGCCTCCTGCCCACAGGCTCTTTCAGGTTGCAAATTTGGGCCAAAGATTTTTGTGCAAGTATTTACATAGGAATGAAGGGCAGATACTGACAGACTAAACTCATCCTTGCCAAGGAAACTGGATCACGGCTCATCCTAAAGCTTGCAAGAGTAATGAACTTGATAGAATTGAATCATGAAAGATGCAGAATTCTTTCAAAGAGGGCTCATCTTCCTGAACTCCATTAACCTTGGTTCTTAGGCAGAGCTTTTCACCCTCTTGGTAAGAAAGGTAGATCTGTGAACCAAGTTTTTCCAGGGCATAAGGCTATTCTTAGTCCTTCAGGATCTTCATATTCTGCACAAGACTATATTCATCTTTATAGACACTACCTTAAGGAAAGAGCACCAGATGAAAATTAGCTGACAGAAAGGAAGGAAGGAAGAGGAAGAGGAAGGAAGTAGCAGAAGGAAGTGGGGAAGGAAGAGGCGAAAGGAAGGAAGTGTCGGAAGTGTCAAAAGTGTCGGAAGGAAGAAAAGAAGGAAGGAAGGAAGGAAGTGTCGAGGAAGGAAGGAAGTGTCGGAAGGAAGTGTCGAAAGGAAGGAAGGAAGTGTCGGAAGGAGGTGTCGGAAGGAAGTGTCAGAAGGAAGTGTTGGAAGGAAGTGTGGGAAGGAACGAAGTGTGAGAAGGAAGGAAGGAAGTGTCGGAACGAAGTGTCGGAAGGAAGTGTCGGAAGGAAGGGTTGGAAGGAAGTGTCGGAAGGAAGGAAGTGTCGGAAGGAAGGAAGTGTCGGAAGGAAGTGTCGGAAGGAAGTGTCGGAAGGAAGGAAGGAAGGAAGGAAGGAAGGAAGGAAGGAAGGAAGGAAGGAAGTGTCGGAAGGAAGGAAGTGTCGGAAGGAAGGAAGGAAGGAAGGAAGGAAGGAAGGGGAAGGAAGGAAAGGAAGGAAGGAAGGAAGGAAGGAAGGGAGGGAGAAGGAAGAAAGGAAGTGTCGGAAGGAAGTGTCGGAAGGAAGTGTCGGAAGGAAGAAAGTGTCGAAAGGAAGTGTCGGAAGGAAGGAAGTGTCGGAAGGAAGGAAGTGTCGGAAGGAAGTGTCGGAAGGAAGGAAGTGTCGGAAAGAAGGAAGTGTCGGAAGGAAGTGTCGGAAGGAAGTGTCAGAAGAAAGTGTCGGAAGGAAGGAAGGAAGTGTCGGAAGGAAGGAAGTGTCGGAAGAAAGTGTCGGAAGGAAGGAAGGAAGTGTCGGAAGGAAGTGTCGGAAGGAAGTGTCGGAAGGAAGTGTCGGAAGGAAGTGTCGGAAGGAAGGAAGGAAGGAAGGAAGGAAGGAAGGAAGGAAGGAAGTGTCGGAAGGAAGTGTCGGAAGGAAGTGTCGGAAGGAAGGAAGTGTCGGAAGGAAGTGTCGGAAGGAAGTGTCGGAAGGAAGGAAGTGTCGGAAGGAAGGAAGGAAGGAAGGAAGGAAGGAAGGAAGGAAGGAAGGAAGTGTCGAAAGGAAGGAAGGAAGTGTCGGAAGGAAGGAAGTGTCGGAAGGAAGTGTCGGAAGGAAGTGTCGGAAGGAAGGAAGGAAGGAAGTGTCGGAAGGAAGGAAGTGTCGGAAGGAAGGAAGGAAGGAAGGAAGGAAGGAAGGAAGGAAGTGTCAGAAGGAAGTGTCGGAAGGAAGTGTTGGAAGGAAGGAAGTGTCGGAAGGAAGTGGTCAAAAGGAAGTGTCGGAAGGAAGTGTCGGAAGGAAGTGTCAGAAGGAAGGAAGGAAGTGTCGGAAGGAGGTGTCGGAAGGAAGTGTCAGAAGGAAGTGTTGGAAGGAAGTGTGGGAAGGAACGAAGTGTGAGAAGGAAGGAAGGAAGTGTC